>NC_141001.1:23254682-23854682 GCF_052327205.1 Somniosus microcephalus
CCCCCCACTCCCTGCTCTCGACCGCCCCCACTCCCTGCTCTCGACCCCCCCTACTCCCTGCTCTCGACCCCCCCATCTCCCTGCTCTCGACCCCCCCACTCCCTGCTCTCGACCCCCCCACTCCCTGCTCTCGACCCTCCCACTCTCTGCTCTCGACCCCCCCCACACTCCCTGCTCTCGACCGCCGCACTCCCTGCTCTCGACCCCCCCCACTCTATGCTCTCGACCCCCCCACTCTCTGCTCTCGACCCCCCCACTCTCTGCTCTCGACCCCCCACTCCATGCTTTCGACGCCCCCCACTCTCTGCTCTCGACCCCCACTCTCTGCTCTCGACCCCCCCACTCGCTGCTCTCGACCCCCCCCACTCTCTGCTCTCGACCCCCACTCTCTGCTCTCGACCCCCCACTCTCTGCTCTCGACCCCCCCACTCTCTGCTCTCGACCCCCCCCACTCTCTGCTCTCGACCCACCCACTGCCTGCTCTCGACCCCCCCCCCACTCCCGGCTCTCGACCTCCCCCCCCCGCCCCGCTACCAGGTCCCGACCCGCCCCCCCGCTGCCAGGTCCCGACCCTCCCCCCCGCCGCCATGTCCCGACCCTCCCCCCCCGCTGCCTGGTCCCGACCCTCCCCCCCGCTGCCAGGTCCTGACCCTCCCCCCCCCCGCTGCCAGCTCCCTAACCTCCCCGCCCCCGCTGCCAGTTCCCGACCCTCCCCCCCCCCCCGCTGCCAGGTCCCGACCCTCCCCCCCACTGCCAGGTCCCGACCCTCCCCCCCCCGCTGCCTGGTCCCAACCCTCCCCCCCGCTGCCAGGTCCCGACCCTCCCCCCCCGCTGCCTGGTCCCGACCCTCCCCCCCGCTGCCAGGTCCCGACCCTCCCCCCCCCCCCGCTGCCAGTTCCCGAACCTCCCCCCCCGCTGCCAGTTCCCGACCCTCCCCCCCCCGCTGCCAGTTCCCGACCCTCCCCCCCCCACTGCCAGTTCCCGACCCTCCCCCCCCGCTGCCAGGTCCCTCCCCCCCCCCGCCCCGCTGCCAGGTCCCTCCCCCCCCCGCTGCCAGTTCCCGACCCTCCCCCCCCCCGCTGCCAGCTCCCGACCCTCCCCCCCCCCCCGCTGCCAGTTTCCGACCCTCCCCCCCCCCCGCCCGCTGCCAGCTCCCGACCCTCCCCCCCCCCCCCGTTCCCTGCTCCCGGTTACCTGCTAACTGGCTGTGTCAATGCTGCTGCCAGATCTCAGGGGTTAAATCCAATCTCCCCACCCTTGCTCTTTGTTACAAGATTGGATGATTCTTGGGCTATCACTCAAAAATCCTTCCCCATCTCCTATATTTATTTATATTGCCCCTATGATTTTTCTCTCCATTTGCTCACAGCAGTGTCCGGGAGATTAATCTTCAATTCATTGAGACTCCAGGGCAATATAGGAGGTTTGGAATCTCTGCTTCAATGTCCTCTTGAGACCCTTCCTCCTCCTCATTGAGGACACTGGATCCATTCATAAATGGGTGTGGAAGCTCATACTTAAAAAGTGGCCCAAAGAACTTGTGAGTCATGCAAGCTTTTTCCCTTCTTCCTAAAATAACTCAAACAACAGTTGCGCTAATACCTGGATGCAGTCCCTAAAGCCGTGATCCAGGCCTGGAAGATGCCTGCAAGGAATGAGAAAGGATTTTTCTTGGTTATCGCAAAGTACATCAGCGGCAAGATGATCCCTCCATGGATGAGGAGCCCAGTGATTACCGTCACCATGTACATGCCCAGTTGCCTAGCAACGACTTCCAAGTCTTTAATGGCCACAATCTTTCCACAAATCAGACAGGCGATACCCAGGGGAGAGTACCTTAATAACACAAAGGAAACATCAAAGGTTAGAACTCAGAGAGAAACTTCATAGATTAGCACTCTGAACTGTGGCTCCCTAGCAGCCTCACCTCTGAGTCAGAAGGTCATGGGTTCATAGTCCCACTCCAAGGACTTGAGCACAAATTCTAGGCTGATACGCCAGTGCACTGTCAGAGGTGCTGTCTTTTGGATGAGACGTTACATAGGGGCCCCTTCTGCCCTTTCAGGTGGACGTAAAAGATCCCATGGCATTATTACAAAGGAGAGCAGGGGAGTTCTCCCAGGTGTCCTGGCCAATATTTATCCCTCAACCAGCATCTAAAACAAATTATGTGGTCATTATCTAATTGTTATTTGTAGGACCTTTGTGCACGACTAGTGTGTGGACCAACATTACAACAGTGACTACACAGCAACTAGTATCAGCTGTGGCTCAGTGGGTAGCACTCTCTAGGTGGGAGGGGCTAGGAGTGAACCAGGTGCTGCTGGTTGCCTGATTGCAGCAGGGAGTTGGAGTGAGTTTGTAAAAAGTTGGTGGTGGGTTTTGGGGTTTTTGTTTTCAGGTTTTAGGGCCTTTTTGGCCCACAAAAACAGCCAGATGGCTGCTGAGGGGCCCGGTGCCGGGCCCCTCAGAGGAAATGTTCCCAAGAGGAATTTAATTAGGGAAGAAACTGTGGTTGGAAGGGAATGAAAAAGGCCCAAAGATTTGGGTCGGGACCCTAGGAGGTTTGGAAAAGAAAACACGGTGGTGGTTCAGTGCGAGGATAAGGAGATACGAGCTTGGGATATTATCCAAGTGGTACATGAGGACTGTGGCAAGGGAAGCTGCTTTGCCTGCCGACCAAAGCCAAATGTTGGGTTCGAGGTGACGGTCAGTGGCCGAGAGGAGATGGAAAGACTTTTACTCAGTCTGAAAGTTGGCGATAAGTTCTTGGAGGTATCGCTGCTATATTCGGAAGAGGTGGAGGTCTCATTCCTAAACTTGCCAGTTTATATTGAGGACGAAGTGCTAATCAAAAAGTTGGAGGCGTGGGACATTAAAATTTTCTCAGCAATAAAGAGGAGATACTATCCAGGAACACGGATAGCAGATGGAACCTGTTACGTAAAGGTGCGGTTCCCAGAGGGGGTGAGGTCATTACCGTACAGCATGAAATTCAAGACACTGGAAGGAGTGCAGTACTTTCGAGCGCTGCATGATAACCAAGTGAAGGTTTGCTATTATTGTCTTGGACACGAACATCTTGTAAGAAACTGTCCAGACTTGTACTGTTACAATTACGGCGAGTCTGGACACATCGCTCAGAGCTGCAAGGCGGCGAGCTGTGGGGTGTGTCACAAACCCGCTGTGAGTGTGAGGCAGAAGGAAGCTCTATGAGTGATGAGGAGATGGGAGAAGGAGCAGGAGATGTGAGTGGAATGGCCAGAGGAGCGGAGCAATTGGAGGACACAGCTGGTAAATTGAAGGAAAAAAGAACACAGGAAGAGGCAGAAATTGTGGAGCAGAGAACAGGATGGAGATGGTGGAAAACACTCCAAGTGCAGTGGAAAAGAACAAAGACAGCAGCGGGCAGTAAGGGTCGAGTGCAGACTCGAGCCTTAATACGGTTCAGCTCTCCCTAAAGAATCTGGTGTCCGCGGGGGGGAGAGGAGGTGGGAGCGGGGTGCATGGTAAATGTAAGTACTCCAAAGAAAGATGGTGAGTCGGACATCTCAGTGAGCAGGAGGGGGCAAGACAAGGAGAGGGTGCAAGAGGCAGGAGCCTTAAAGGGGCAGCAGGACGGGATCGGTGAGACAAAGACGCCAGAAGGGAACAATATAGTTGCGCCATTGTCCCATAGAGAGAAGGATCAGGGAGCAAGGGTCAGAGGTGGAGATGAGGTCAAAGGGTTGGAGAACCTGTGATAGCAGGAAGACTCTCTATGGGAGATTATGTATCTGACGGGGAGCAGGCACAGAGGATTGCAGAAGAGCTTGAGAGTGAGGAATTAGAGGGGGGCAGAGACATGGAAGTCGGGGGTGGGGTGGCATCATGTGGAAATGGAAAGGTTAGTGAGAGGCAGAAGGAGGGAGAAAGGGCAGCTCCTGGGCCCAAACGTAATGCAAGGAAGAGGCTGAAGCAGCAGGGAAAGTTCAAACAGGAGGGAAAAAGATTCGGAGACTGCAGGAAAAAGCAACAGCTGGCCGAAAAGTTGGGAAGGAGCATGTGAGGAGGGCAGGGCCAGAGATTAAATGATGGGGAGATTATCAGGCATACTTCCCTTCTTTGGAGCCATGATTACATTGGTCTCGATTAATGTGAACGGACTGAGGGGTGAGAAGAAATTGCAGCAGTTGTTGCAGGGTTTTAAAGGTACGGACTTGTTGTGTCTGCAAGAAACCTTTTGGGATGAGGATATCCTAGAAAGAATTCAGAAGGTTTGGAAGGGAGAGGTGTTTGCAAGTTGTGCAAACAAAGTTGTGCAAACAATAACCGTAGAGGGGTGGCTGTTTTGGTGAGTCCGTCCATAAAAGAGAACGTTGCCTTGGTGGACAAGGACACTGAGGGGAGATTTTTACGGCTAAGGGTGAAAATGGAGGGATTTAATTGCGATCTCTTTAATATCTATGCACCGAACGACCATTGCAAGCGTCGCAAGTTTTTCGGGGGTTATTCACTGAAGCGGCAGAGGTAGAAAATCCTTGTATAGTGGGGGATTTTAATGTATTTTTTATCTCGGATGGATATTTCAGCCCAGATGGATGATTGTAAAAATGATGGCAAATTTAAATTTGAGAGACTTTTGGAGGGACCGGAACCCCATAAAAAGGGAGTTCTCCAGATCAGGTTGGGTGGGTGATGTTTTAAAACAGAGCCGAATAGATTTTGTGTTAATGTGGGAAGGGTTAAGTTCTGAGGTGATGGAGATTTATTATAAAAAAGTATTTTTTAGTGATCACTCGGCTTTAGTTCTTAGAATTAGTAACAGCAGAGTTAAGATCGGTTCAGGGGTGTGAATTTTAAACAATCAATACCTGAAAGAAATTGCTTATAAAGAAGGGATTATAAATATAATAAAGAATGCTCGGAAGGAACCTTTGTTCTTGAAAGAAAGAAGAGTTTGGTGGGACAATTTCAAATATGAGGTAAAAGTTTTTTCGGTACATTATGGGAAAAAGAGAGCGGCAGCTAACCGGCATCGAGAAGAGAATATAAACAAAAGGTTTACGGATGTCTGTAAAGCAGTTGACGGAGGGGATAAGGGAGCAGAGACTAAGTTCCGGGTGCTAAAGGAAGAGTGGGAATTATTGCAGGCTGAAAAATGCAAGGGGGCCATTCTCCGTGCAAAGGCTAGAGATGCATTGGAGGACGAAAGATGCACTAGATATTTTCTGGAGGAAGAGAAGCTGCGACAGAGATTATCATTAATTGGAGAGTTGAAGGTTGGGGAGAAGATCATTCATGAAAGTGGGGAGATTTTAGAGGTGGCTAGCAGCTTTTATCAAGAGTTATATACAAAAGAAGACATTTCCAATTTGGCGATGGAGAAGGTTACTGCATTTATTGAAGAGGGTATAACGGAGAATGATAGAAGCATGTGTGACAAAGAAGTAGGATTAGTGGAAATAAAAGTAGCAATAAGTGGAATGAAGGGGGGGAAAAGCCCTGGGTCCGATGGACTAAGTGCAGAATTTTATAAAGAATTTTTCGAGATTTTAAGTCCATTGCTCTTAGAAGTTTTTAAGGAAATTAAAATTGAGGGAAGCCTGGCCCCATCTATGAGGAGAGGTAGCATAAGCTTAGCTTATAAAAATAAAGGGGATAGACGGGATCTGAAGAATTATTAAATGTGGATTATAAGATCTTGGCGAGGGTTATGGCAAATCATTTGAAGGAGGTGTTACCGCAGATAGTTTTGCCCTCTCAGTCCTATGGAGTCATAGGCCGGGACATCGCAGACTCTGTGGTCTCAATCCGAGATGCGATAGAGCTCATGGAAGAGAGTGGGAGGGAGGCTTATGTATTAAAGATAGATCAAGAGAAAGCCTTTGATAGGGTCTCTCATGAGTTTTTATTGAAGGCTTTGGAAGCATTTGGTTTCAAGGAAAATTTCATTCAGTGGATAAGGATTTTTTATTCAAACATATTTAGCTGTGTTAAATGTAATGGTTTTTTATCCAAGTATTTTCCAATACAGAGACCAGTGAGACAGGGTTGTCCCCTGTCCCCATTGTTGTACACATTGATGCGAAAGAAACAAGGTGTAGTTGGGATTGTGGTCCCCAGTTCTGGCTGGTGTCGGTGATACACCAATATGCAGATCACACAACCTTAACATTGAGAAATGGGGGAGTCAGTGAGGAAAGCTATGGATGTAGTGGAGGAATATTGTAGAGCTTCAGGAGCCAGAGTGAATTATAGTAAGTCCCAATGCCTGGTTGGAGAAAGGGATAGGGGGGAATGGTTGGAGGAAAGTCCCTTTAAGGTGGTGGAGGTTTTGGAAGTTCTGGGGATGCATATGGGGTGCAAGAAAGACAGGGATGAAGTGGATTGATTAAATTGGGAACCGAAGGTTATGAAAATTGAATAGATTTTGGGAAGATGGGAAAGAAGGTGGTTGAAAGTGCAAGGAAGAGCAACAGTGGTGTCTGCTCTCCTGCTATCTAAGCTATGGTACTTATTGACGGTGGAGGATATTCCTGAGTGGGCGGAAAAGTCCATCCGAGAGGCTTGTGCGAGGTTTTTATGGGAAGGGAAACCAGCCTTGGTGGCTTACAATACCATCATTGGACGGAGAAATCAAGGAGGACTCAATTTCCCAGATATTGATTTGAAGAAAAAATCCTTTAGAATCAAATGGGTGAAGAGATTTCTTCAGAAGTCAAATACATGTTTTTGGAAGAGTTGTTTTGAGCATTTTTAAAAACGAAGTGGGATAGGAGGGCAGGGGATATTGTATATGGAATACAATAATATGTTTTTGAAATCGATTAAACTTCTCCCTAGGTTTTATAAGGGGGTTGTAGAAACTTGGGCCCAATTTTTAAAAAGTGTGCAGTTTATGCCCAAGGGGGCTGAGATATTTTTAGAACAGCCCTTATTTTTGAACAGGTGGGTCAACATCGAAGGAGAGGTTTTATTTAATCAAGCTTTTATAAAAGCTGGTATTATATCTGTGAAAGATGTATTATACGAGGTAATTCCAGGTTGGTTGCCGGAAGCGATAGTGAAGGACATGGTGTGGGAGGAGGATCAGGAGGTAGAGGGAAAAGCAATAGGAATCATGTATGAGAAGATTGTGAGGGCAATGCCACAGGATTGGATGGAAGAAATAAATGTGGAAATCTCCAAAGGAAGTAAAATGCGTCCTGCTTTTCCAAGCTTTGTACTGGAGAAAGGGGGAGAGTTGGTCCAATTTGACAACTGTAATACTCGAGATTTCTATGAGGTATTTAGAGAATGGAGATTCAAGACACCTGCTGGTCAGGAGTTTTGGCAGAGTATATACCCACAGCTGGACTTCAACAGGATTTGGAAGGGAGTGTGGGCGAATTTTAAATGTCCAGAATGGATTGAACTGGATTTCAAATTGGCTCTTTACCGGATTTTTACCATGACGGTCTTGTGCAAGATTGGACGAGTGGAGGCGGCAACTTGCCCAGTGTGTGGGACACGGGATGAGACTCTGTCCCATTTACTGGTGTTATGTCCGCAGTTAAATGACTTTAAGTACTATGTTCGACAGTTGTGTGAAGCTTTTTTGCTGGGTGGGGACCGAAGAGCAAGAATGGGAATCCCGTGGGACTCAATTTTGAGATGGGGATTGCAGGAGTGTCTGCCCGAGTCGAGCGGTGCGGCAATTAATTTAATGTTCAGTTTGGCTAGATTCGTGATTGTGCAAAGAAGGAATGCTCTGTTTTTTAAGGGGAGGAGAATCAATCTAAAAGAGTATTTTAAATATAAGCTAAAAGATCATTATAATGCTCTGTGGATGTTTTATTCAGAAAGGAATTTAAGGATAGTGTTTTACAACCAATTTTTAAAGTATAATCGATTAATATATGTTACAGGAGACAAATTAAACTTCAGGTTTTGATGTTAAAATGTGGTGGCGGAATGGCTGTGCAGAGCGGCGGAATTGATTTGTATGATACAATGAAATGATCACGATGTTGTAAATGTTCTTAAGGTTCAATAAAGTATATTAATAAAATTTTTTAAAGTGGGTAGCACTCTTGTCTCTGAGCCAGAAGGTTGTGGGTTCAGGTCCCACTCCAGAGACCTAAGCACAAAAATTGAGGCTGATACTCCAGTGCAGTACTAGGGAGTGCTGCACCGTCGGAGGTGCTTTCTGTCGGATGAGACTTTAAACTGAGGCCCCATCTGCCCTCTCAGGTGGATGTAAAAGATCCCGTGGCACTATTTCAAAGATTGCCGCAGCCAATATTTATCCCTCAATCAACATCACTACATCAGATTATCTGATCATTATCACATTGCTGCTTGTGGGAGCTTGCTGTACGCAAATTGGCTGCTGCATTTCCTACATTACAATAGTGACTACACTTCAAAAAGTACTTCATTGGCTGTAAAGCGCTTTGGGACGTCTGGTGGTCGTGAAATGCGCTATATAAATGCAGCTCTTCCTTTCTTTATACTTGGAAACAGGCATGAATGGCTTTGAGTCCATTTTGAGGTTGTCAAGCTAAAGCCAGCCAGGTGCTATTGTACTGTTTATTTGACCAAAGAATGTGATACCTGGAGACAAGTAAACCAGTTGGCATGATTGGAAGATGTCCCGCTGGATGTCTCCGACACGAAGCTCCATGCCCAAGCAGTAACCTACTCCCAATTCTTCAGTTCTTTTGGGCTAATTAAGATTATGTTGAACACCTGAAGACTCCGTGATGGTTAAATGGAACCTCAGATACAAGTTATGTTACAGATGCTGGGCCAGGGTTCGTATTATATATAGAGCGAGCAAAGTATCAAGTCTTTTACTTTTGTAACCAAAGAAATGCAAGTCAAAAGTTTTGTAATCAAGTGAAATATGCTCTGTTAATTCTCCACTCATATCTATCATTTATTTCTAATAAGCTTGATTTTTAGTTTATAGCATGAGTCATGCGACTGATGATTATTCTAGTATCCAAAGACAGATCACAAGAAGATGATTGTCAATTCAGTGAACTAAGTACAGTAACAAGGTTTCCTGGTCAACCCTTGTGTGATGCACTGTGAGTATAAAGACACACTCTGGTTCATACTGGGCAAGGGCTCCCATGCAAGAGTGGTCTTGCATGAAAGCCGTAAAAATATAATGCAGCCTGTAATCTAATCAAGTGGCTTGTAATGATCATTGGGCTTAGTCTTTAAATGATCATATGGTACGGGTTAGGTTTTGTAAAGCACGCTGTGACATTTTGTAGGAGCCAGAGAGGATTTGGGCTTGAGTTAGTATTTCAGCTCCATTTACCCACCTTTGTTCCATATCCCTTGATACACTTACTAATAAAAATCTATCAATCTCAGTCCTTAAAATTTCAATTGACCCCCCAGCCTCAACAGCTGTTTGGGGAAGAGTGTTCCAGATTTCTACGACATTGGTGTGAAAAAGTGCTTCCTGATTTCACACCTAAATGGCCTAGCTCTAATTTTAAGATTATGGTTAAGATTGTTGCATAGATTTACATAGAATTTACATAGATTTACATAGAATTTACATAGATTTACATAGAATTTACATAGATTTACATAGAATTTACATAGATTTACATAGAATTTACATAGATTTACATAGAATTTACAGCACAGAAACAGGCCATTCGACCCAACTGGTCTATGCCGGCATTTATACTCCTCCTCCTCCCACCCTACTTCATCTCACCCTATCAACATATCCTTCTAGTCCTTTCTCCCTCATACGCTTACCTAGCTTCCCCTTAAATGCATTTAAGCTATTTGCCTCGACCACTCCATGCGGTAGCGAGTGCCACATTCTCACCACTCCCTGAGTAAAGAAGTTTCTCCCGAATTCCTTATAGGATTTATTGGTGAAACTTCATCTATTGAACTAACTGTATGCTGCTAATTTAGGCCAGGAATGAACTCCTTGCTGGATTATTAATCTCAGAAATCTCTAATTCCTAGCTATATCATGTTTTCCAACCAGAAAAAGAAAGCAAATACTCCTTTCAAACTGACCGGACCGATATCCGACAGCTACACCTTAACTAATACTGTACTATGTTTTTAAGAAATGCATTTATTAGGTCAGTTAAAAATATCAACCAATGGCCAGGGAATCACTAATATGTATTCACAAGGTCGATGCTCCTTTGTACTAGCTCAGTAAAACCTTCCAATTGGGAGAAAGGTTTCATGAGAAGAACAGTTGAAGTGTTCCTCGCTAAAAGTGTTTTGGCCATAAATGGATTCAGATGGAACGGGGTCTAGAGCAGGCAGATGATGATGGCCTTTTGATGTTGTGGGGAGGGGAATCCTACAGACAATCATGATAATTGTAGATTGAATGGCTGTTTAAACAATGAGAGTGATACTGCCGCTCTTACCACATGATCATCGTCACCAGCTTCATAACAATCTCGTTGAGGATGTTGAAGAACTCCACCATCAGCTTTGCCTTCTCCCCCATTTTCCCCATAGCGATACCAAAGGCGATGAAGAACCCAATCATACCTGCAAGGGCAGGAATCACAAGTATCCTGAGACTGGGCGAATGAGCCATCTTCAAACAGTCATCACTGGTCACCAATAAATAACCCAAACATACACTTCGCACATATACCCAATCCTAGCTTTTCAACTCACCACCCCAGCGCAAAACTGGCATTATGGATTTGCCACCCCTTCTATAAATTACCCATTGAAATCAATGGAAATGATAATTGGGCGGCTTCTCTAACGGGCGGTTTCTATAATGGGAAGCTATAATGGGAAGTTTCTCTAACGGGCGGGCAATCATCAGTGACAGATTTATGCCCAGATATGGTCGTGGTTCATATCGGTACCAACAACATTGGTGGAAAAAGGGATGAGGCCCTGCAGGCAGATTTTAGGGAGCTAGGAAAGAGATTAAAAAGCAGGACCTCAAAAGGTAGTAATCTCTGGATTACTCCCAGTGCCACAAGCTAATGAGTATAGAAATAGGAGGATAGAGCAGATGAATGCATGGCTGGAGAGATGGTGCAGGAGGGAGGGCTTCAGATTCCTGGGACATTGGGACTGGTTCTGGGGGAATTGGGACCTGTACAGGCCGGACGGGTTACATCGCAACAGAGCTGGAAACAATGTCCTTGCGGGGGGTTTGCTAGTGCTGTTGGGGAGGGTTTAAATTAAGTTGGCAGGGGGATGGGCACCAGGATGTAGCATTAGAAAGAAGAAACAAAGTGCACAAAGGATGGGGAGAGACAACTAGCACTAGAGTAAGAAATAGTACGGTATTAGGTGGGGTCAGACTAAGAGAGAATACAAAAAGGTCTAAGACAGGTTTACAGTGTATGTGTGTAAATGTACGAAACATAGTAAACAAGGTTGGTGAGCTGCAGGCGCAAATAGACACGTGGGAATATGATGTCATGGCGATAACGGAGACCTGGCTCAAAAAAGGGCCGGATTGGGTATTAAATATTCCTGGATATAAGGTGTTCAGGAAAGATAGCGAAGGAAAGAAAGGAGGTGGGGTGGCAGTATTGGTTCAGGAGAATGTTACAGTGCTTGAGAGAAAGGATGTCCTGGAGGGGTCAAGGACAGAATTTATCTGGTTAGAGTTAAGAAATAATAGAGGTGCCATTACACTACTAGTTGTATTCTATAGACCACCAACTAGTGGGAAGGATATAGAGGAGCAAATTTGCAGGGAAATTACAGAGAGGTGCAATAACTATAGAGTAGTAATAATGGGGGACTTCAACTATCCTAATACAGACTGGGATTATAATAGTGTTAAGGGCAGAGAGGGGGAAGAATTTTTGAAGTGTGTTCAGGGGAACTTTCTTGATCAGTATGTTTCTGGCCCAACAAGGAAGGAGGCATTGCAGGAGCTGGTTCTGGGGAATAAGGTGGGTCAAGTGGAGCAAGTGTCAGTAGGGGAGCATTTAGGGATCAGTGATCATAGTATAATAATGTTTGGATTAGCTATGGAAAAGGACAGGGAGCAATCTAGAGTAAAATACTTAATTGGAAGAAGGCCAATTTCAGTGGGTTGAGAATGGATCTGGTCCAGGTAAATTGGAATCAAAGATTGGCAGGCAAAACTATAATCAAACAATGGGCTGCCTTTAAAGAGGAGATGGTTCGGGTACAGTCGAGGTACATTCCCACGAGGGGGAAAGGTAGGGCAAACTAAAGCCAGAGCTCCCTGGACGACGAAAGAGATAGAAAATAAGATGAAGCAGAAAAAGAGCGTGTATGACAGATGTCAGGTTGAGAATACAAGTGAGAATCAGGCTGAATATAAAAAATTCAGAGGGAAGTGAAAAAGAAAATAAGAGGGCAAAGAGAGGGTATGAGAATAGATTGGCAGCTAACATAAAAAGGAATCCAAGAGTCTTCTATGGGCATATCAATAATAAACAGGTTGTAAGAGGAGGGGTGGGGCCAATTAGGGACCAAAAAGGAGACCTTCACATGGAGGCAGAGGACATGGCTGAGGTACTAAATGAGTAGTTTGCATCTGTCTTCAAGGAAGAAGATGCTGTCAAAGTTATTGTGAAAGAGAAGGCAGTGGAGATACTGGATGAGATAAAAATTGATAAAGAGATACTAGAAAGACTGTCTGTACTTAAAGTTAATAAGTCACCGGGACCAGATGGGGTGCATCCTAGGATGCTGAGGAAGGTTAAGGAGGAAATCGCAGAGGTACTGGCCATAATCTTCCAATCCTCCTTAGATACAGGGGTGGTGCCAGAGGACTGGAGAATTGCAAATGTTACACCCTTGTTTGGAAAAGGGTGTAAGTATAAACCTAGTAACTACAGGCCAGTCAGTTTAACCTCGGTCATAGGGAAGCTTTTAGAAACGATAATCAGGGACAAAGTTAACAGTCAGTTGGGCAAGTGTGGATTAATTAAGGAAAGCCAGCACAGATTTGTTAAAGGCAAATCGTGTTTAATTAGCTTGATTGAGTTTTTTGATGAGGTACAGAGAGGGTTGATGAGGGCAATGCGGTTAACGTGGTGTATATGAACTTCCAAAAGGTGTTTGATAAAGTGCCACATAATGGACTTGCCAGCAAAGTTGAAGCTCATGGAATGAAAGGGACAGTGGCAGCAGGGATACGAAATTGGCGAAGTGACAGGAAACAGAGAGTAGTGGTGAACAGTTGTTTTTCGGATGGAGAAAGGTATACAGTGGTGTTCCCCAGGGGTCGGTTCTAGGACCACTGCTTTTCTTGATATATATTAAGGACTTGGACGTGGGTGTACAGGGCATAATTTCAAAATTTGCAGATGACACAAAACTTGGAAGTATAGTGAACAGTGAGGAGGATAGTGATAGACTTCAAGAGGACATAGGCTGGTGGAATGGGCGGACACGTGGCAGATGAAATTTAACGCAGAAAAGTGCGAAGTGATACATTTTGGTAGGAAGAACGAGGAGGGGCAATGTAAACTAAAGGGTACAATCCTAAAGGGGGTGCATGAACAGAGAGACCTGGGGGTATATATCATTGAAGGTGGCAGGGCAGGTTGAGAAAGCGGTTAAAAAAGCATACGAGATACTGGGCTTCATAAATAGAGACATAGGCCCCGATTTTCGGCTTGTGTGGGAAATGGTCAGGTTTCCCCGAATGTGGGGTTTCTGACACACATAAAAAAGTGTCAGCCAGCTCCACGCAATTTTCCCTCAAGTGGCCAATTAATTCCCAGCATGTGGGAAGCCTTGCTAATTGTCCAATTCGAGTCAGAAATCCCCACAGTATGATGTCATCATTCGTGGTGCTTTCAAGGTCCATAGCAAGCACTGCATCCTCTGAAGGCTTCCAAACGAACCATACAGGATGGCAGAGGAGCCTGCAGCAGCTGTGGCCAGTGCCAGACCCCGAGCTGCCTTCAAATTCGAAGAGTTTTCACTGCAGGCATTATTGGATGGGGTTAGGGCCCACAGGGAGGTCCTCTTCCCTAGTTCAGGGAGGAAGAGGCCTCCCACTGAGACCAATGCTGCATGGATGCAGGTGTCAGCAGATGCCAACTCGCTGGGAGGCACCAGAAGAACCTTGGCATTACATCTCTAACTCCTTCCTTTACTCCCCCACAGTACCATCCCGAGCCCCATCCTCACTGTGGAGGAGGAAGAGGCTGTGCAGCCAGACTCCTCAGAGGAAGCTCCAACTTCTGAGCGCGCAGCGTCAGCAGAAGTAAGCGCACCCAGCACCAGCGCAGACACTCACACCTCGGGGGGACCTTCGGGACATAGAGTAGTGTTGTCACCTGGTGTTTCACAGCTCACAAGTGAGCCTCAGCAGATTCTGGAGACAGGGACAGCAGTGGAGAGTCCTTGTCGGAGGGCGCAGGACTCTGCCAGCTCAGCTCAGCTGCGCTGCATGTTGACCCTCTGCCTCTGGGTCCATCTGCAAGAGAAGAGGTGATGGATCTCCATGCACAGATGCAGGAGTCTCTGGCAGGCTTTGTCTCCAGGGTCGCTGCGAGTGTAGAGCGAATGGAGGAGTCCATAGCGACCATGAGCAGAGCCTTTGTGGAGTCATTGGCGCATGAACGCATCACCATGGAAAGATTGGCAACCTCCATGGAGGAGATAACTCGCCAGGGTACGGAAAACATGGTGAGTGCTCATAAGAGAATGACATCTCTTGAGGAGCGTTGGCCATCTATTGAACAGAGAAACCAGATCTTCATGGAAGTCCTTCTGAGTAGGCCTGTCAGTGCAGAAACGGGTCCCCATGGTCCCCTAAAGCGCAGCAAGGTGCTCTCAAGCCACTTCCAAGTGCTGGCCCCTTCTGGCCTGTGCAGCTTCAGGTGAGTGAGCAGCAGCCTGGTGCTCCTGGTGCTCATCCTGCTGTTCCTGGTTCTGCTGCTGCCGCCTCTGCTGCTGGAGATCCTCTAATGGCAAGAAGGGAAGGAAAAAAGGCGTCCCATGCTTCTCGTAGATGCCTCCGCTGAGGAAGCGCTGAGTGAGGGTGGCGAGAGGGGCTTCCCAGGAGATCGCATTGGAGAAGTGTGTGAGGCTCCAACCTTCCACAGCTGTGCCTAAGCCTTGAAGAAGTAGCCCCAAACCTGCAACAACAAGGTCCCTCAACATACAAGTGCTGTCCCTTTAAATCGCAGCTTCTCCAATTGACCTGCAGCTGACAGCAAGCAAGCCGGCAAGCTTCATGCCAGGCCTCAGCAGCGGGGTTCCCCGCAGGCGTGTTTGATGTGGGAAAAGCCCCAAAGTCGCAACGGCCCCGGAAAATCTACTTCAACGATGTAATAATTGGTCATTAGTGCTCCGATGACCAGTCCCGCCAGCGGCGGCCGGGACTGCAGCGGGTCGCGGAGAAACGGCGGTCCGAAAGTCGGACGGGCGGGGAATCAGGCGGGGGGGTCCCGACCCGCTTTTTCAGCGATTTTCGGCCCTCGGCCGCCTGAAAAGCCGCCCGACGGCTAGCAGAAAATTGACCCCATAGAGTAGAAAAGCAAGGAAGTTATGGTGAACCTTTATAAAACACTGGTTCGGCCTCAACTGGAGTATTGTGTCCAATTCTGGGCACTGCACTTTAGGAAGGATGTGAAGGCCTCAGAGAGGGTGCAGAAAAGATTTACGAGAATGATTCCAGGGATGAGGGACTTCAGTTACATGGATAGACTGGAGAAGCTGGGGTTGTTCTCCTTAGAGCAGAGAAGGTTGAGAGGAGATTTGATAGAACTGTTCAAAATCATGAGGGGTCTAGACAGAGTAGATAGAGAGAAACTGTTCCCATTGGCAGAAGGGTCGAGAAGCAAAGGACACAGATTGGCAGAAGAACCAAATGCGACATGAGGAAAAACTTTTTTTACGCAGTGAGTGGTTAGGATCTGGAATGCACTGCCTGAAAGGGTGATGGAGGCAGACTCAATCGTGGCTTTCAAAAGGGAATTGGATAAGTACCTGAAGGAAAAAAATGTGCAGGGCTACGGGGAAAGGGTGGGGTAGTGGGACTAGCTGAAGTGCTCTTGCAGAGAGCTGGCACGGGCTCAATGGGCTGAATGTTGTAGCCATTCTATGATTCTACAGCAAGTTCCAAATCTAGTACCCCCATTCCATCACTTGCAGCAGTCACAATCCTGATACAAAAGGTAAATCATGCTTGACTAATCTACTGGAATTTTTTGAGGATGTAACTGGAAGAATAGATAAGGGTGAACCACTGGATGTGGTGTATTTGGACTTTCAGAAGGCTTTCGATAAGGTCCCGCATAAGAGATTAGCGTGCAAAATTAAAGCACATGGGATTGGGGGTAAGTACTGACTTGGATAGAAAACTGGTTGGCAGACAGGAAGCAAAGAGATGGAATAAACGGGTCTTTTTCCGAGTGGCAGGCAGTGACTAGTGGGGTACCGTAGGGATCGGTGCTAGGACCCCAGCTATTCACAATATATATTAATGATCTAGACGAAGGAATTAGATGTAATATCTCCAAGTTTGCAGACGACACAAAGCTGGGTGGGCATGTGTGCTGTGAGGAGGATGCAGAGAAACTCCAGTATGATTTGGACAGGTTGGGCGATTGGGCAGATGCAGTATAATGTGGATAAATGCGAGGTTATCCACTTTGGTGGCAAAAACAGGAAGGCAGATTATTATCTGAATGACAATAGATTGGGAAAAGGGGAAGTGCAACGAGACCTGGGTGTCCTTGTGCACCAGTCGCTGAAGGAAAGCATGCAGGTGCAGCAGGCGGTTAAGAAGGCAATTGGTATGCTGGCCTTCATAGCGAGAGGATTCGAGTACAGGAGCAAGGATGTCTTGCTGCAGTTGTACAGGGCCTTGGTGAGACCACACCTTGAGTATTGTGTGCAGTTTTGGTCGCCTTATCTGAGGAAAGATGTTCTTGCCATGGAGGGATTGCACCAAAGATTCACCAAACTGATACCTGGGATGGCAGGAATGACGTATGAAGAGAGATTGGGTCGATTGGGCTTATATTCGCTGAAGTTTAGAAGAAGGAGAGGGGATCTCATTGAAACTTATAAAATTCTAACAGGACTAGACAGACTAGATGCAGGAAGGCTGTTCCCTATGGCGGGGGAGTCCAGAACCAGGGGTCACAGTCTAAGGATAAGGGGTAAGCCATTTAGGACTGAGATGAGGAGGAATTTCTTCACCCAGAGAGTGGTGAACCTGTGGAATTCTCTACCACAGAAGGCAGTTGAGGCCAATTCATTAAATATATTCAAGAAGGAGTTAGATATATTTCTTAAGTCTAAAGGGATCAAGGGATATGGGAAGAAAGCAGGGACAGGGTACTGAATTTGGATGATCAGCCATGATCTCATTAAATGGCAGAGCAGGCTCGAAGGGCCGAATGGCCTACTCCTGCTCCTATCTTCTATGTTTCTATGATATCTGCATGCATTCTCAGCCTGCAGCACACAGAGCATTGGCAGGCTATTAATGGGAAAGTACACCTACAATTGGTCTCAGCACCACTGGCCTAGTGATGGAAGGAAAACAGCTGGGGTTCCCGTTTGCACTGATTCCGGCTGCAAAGTGCAGCGGTGTTGGCCTCGGGTCAGAGGACCATCAGGCATCCACTGTTATAGTACGCCAATAGTCAGTATTTAGGTTCACACAGAAGGAGTGGGAGAATGGACAATGCAAAAGTTAATACATTCCGGATAGGAAGGGGCAAACTGGCAGCAAAAAGGAGCACATTCATTTATACTGCTATTGAGTAAATCAATGACTTTCAGCCCTTCCTATACACATACATTTACAGATGTCTCTCACATCTCCCGCCCCCACTCAGGAAAGTGCAAGCATGTGCTTCAGTGTGACTCAGTCCCCTCAGAGAGGTACATGTATGTCAGTGTGACTCAGTCTCCTCAGAGAGGTACATGTATGTGTGTCAGTGTGACTCAGTCCCCTCAGAGAGGTACATGTATGTGTGTCAGTGTGACTCAGTCCCCTCAGAGAGGTACATGTATGTGTGTCAGTGTGACTCAGTCTCCTCAGGAAGGTACCTGTATGTGGATTGATATCTCTTGTCTTTTCTCATATACATGTGTGTCAGTGAGACTGAAAACCACCAGGGATGTAAGTGTACTGGTGTTTCCCAGTCCCCCTCCGCGAGGTACGTGTATCAGTGTTTGCAGGACAGGGCCTGGACGATACTGATAGGGATAAGTGGAAGAGAACGTGGGGAGGCCTAGACTATACAGAGAGCTGCTGGATAAGACAAATGTATTTTTCCCCATCTAAAATTTCTTGTGCTCCGTAAGATACAGAAGGATTAATGTTGAGATGACTCTACCCAATACGTTCATCCCATCCTTGAACTGCAAGCTTTTTGTTACGGTGAAGCTGGGTCCTTCCGACTCTCCCAGTGTATCATTCACCACTTCCAGCATGAGCCCAGTGAGGTTGGAAATGCCTTGATCCTCAGGGGGATTCTCCACTTTCTTGGTTACCGTTTGTATCTATTGGAGGAGAGAAGGAAAGTTAGGGGAGTGTTGTGTCTGTACCTGTGCCGTTATACTTAAACACAATTAGTGCTCAGAACCCCGAGATTGCAAACATGCTGCTTCTTTATTCAAAAGGAAAGTTCCGGAGAAAAGTACAGAACAAAAGAGAACAAACCCAACCATTCATCTGCTGTGACAGCACCACCGCAGGTGGGAGGAGAACACATAATACATAACATATTCCTCCCCTCTTAAATGAAATGTCCACATTATTCCTCAACAGCTAAGTTACTTTCAATGCACTCAACTAACCAAGGGTAGAGGTAGACTGCCTCAAACCCTGACTTTACCCTGGGGTTTATTCTGCCCCAGACTTGTGGATAAGTCACTAAGCCTACAGATCCAAGCGTCTTGGAGGCCGCCGCTCTCTGACAGGATACCGGCGGTCATCGCTGGCTTCCACAGCAGTAGGCATTGACACAGGCCTGGATGGAGAAGGTGCCTGTGTTAGTCGAAAGTCAGGAGTTTGCACAGGTGGAACAGCCTCTTTGACTTCCTGTGTTGGAGAAGAGCACTGTGGCGAAGGATGCTGGTTTGCGGTATCATCTGGAAACAGTTCAGGCCAACCAGCCGTTGGAGCCTCTGTGGCTGTCTCTGCTCCTAGCAACAGTTGATCAGTGTGTCTTCTCCAGATGACATCCTCAGCAGTCTCAACCGTGTAAGACACAGGGCCCGTCTGCGCGATCACTGTAGCAGGAACCCATTTCGGTCCAGTGTTGTAGTTTCGAGCTAGGATGTGCTCTCGAGGATGAAACCATCTCTCCTTGGCTCTTTTCTCTCTTCTTTCAATTTGAGCTTGTTGTTGATGTTGGACAACCTGCTCTGCCCTTGGAGGTTTGAGTAAGTCAAAACTTGTCTGCAACTGCCTCTTCATCATGAGCGAAGCGGGGGCAGTTTTGGTTGTGGCATGCGGCTCATTCCTGTAGGACAACAGGAAGCTGTTCAGACGTTGGTGGATTGAGCCCTGACCTTGCGATGCCTTCAAGGTGTGCTTCAAAGTTTGCACGAACCTTCCTGCCAGGCCGTTAGTAGAGGGATGGTAGGGTGCAGACCTGATGTGTTGGACACCATTCACTTGCAGGAAGGTTGCAAACTCCTGTGACACAAATTGTGGACCGTTGTCACTTACGAGTTGTTCCGGTGAGCCATAACGGCTGAACATCTCACCAAGTTTCTCAATTGTTTTCTCTGCCGTGGTAGACCTTGTCACAGCGACCTCCGGCCACTTGGTACGAGCGTCCACAACCCACAACCACCATAAACATCTTCTCTTCGAAAGGACAGGTGAAGTCCACATGTACTCTCTGCCACACTTCTGCAGGCCAATCCCAGGGGTGTAGGGTTGCCAGCTGTGGAACATTCCGGACCCTTTGACACGGGGAACATGTTTTGGCTTTCTCCTCAATATTTCCATCGAGACCTGGCCACCAGAAGTAGCTTCTTGCCATTTCCTTCATCCGAACCATCCCACTGTGGCCTGTATGAAGTTGTTGCAGTACAGGTTCCCTCAGAGGTGGCGGAATGATGACACGGCGTCCCCAGAGAAGAGAACCTGCCTGGACGGAGAGCTCATTTCTTTTTGAAACGTAAGGTTTCAAACTAGGAGAATCTCCTGTAGCTCTCCCTTGAATGACATCGTCCATTACCTCAGACAGGACTGGATCGTTACGGGTGTGCCTTTGCACCTGAGCTGCAGTGACAGGTGCTCCCTCCACTTGTCAGAAGTAGATAGAAGATGTCTATCTGACGAGGCTCTGGGGGAGTAACAGGCAAGGGCAGCCTCGAGAGACCGTCTGCATTGCCATGCAAGTCTGATTTGCGATATTTGATGCCGTATGTGTGTCCCGACAACAGTAAAGCCCACCTTTGCATCCTGCTTGCAGCAAGAGACGGAATTCCGGTGTGGGGCCTGAAGATTGAAGCCAATGGATGGTGGTCCGTCAGGAGTGTGAACCTTCTCCCAAACAGGTACTGATGAAATTTTCGAATTCCAAAAATGATTCCCAAGGCCTCGCGCTCAATCTGTGCATAGTTACTCTTGGCCTTGTTCAAGGTGCGTGATGCGAAGGCGATAGGTTTCTCTTCACCAAAAGGCATGATGTGGGATATGACTGCTCCCACACCATATGGTGATGCATCACATGCTAGCTGCATGGGTAGCTTTGGGTCGAAGTGTGTCAGGACCTCCGACTTCAGCAATGCTTTCTTTGCTTGGGCGAAAGCTTTGTTGCACAGTTCAGTCCATTTCCATGTTTTGCCTTGACATAGCAACTGATGTAACGGCTTCAGCAATGTTGCTAAGTCTGGAATAAACTTTCCATAGTCGTTAAGTAACCCCAGGAATGAACGTAACTGGCTCACATTCTGGGGTGCTGGGGCCTCCGCGATCGCCTTGACCTTTGACGGCGCCTTGTGCAGGCCGGTAGCGTCAATCACATGCCCCAGGTACTCAACTGAAGACTGAAAGAATTCACATTTGTCCTTACGAACTCTGAGTCTGTACTTTTTCAGTCGCTGTGGTGTCGCATCCAAGTTCAGAAGATGATCCTCCTCATTTGTCCCAGTGACAAGGATGTCATCCAGGTAGCACTGGACTCCTGGCAGTCCACTCAAAATCTGATCTATTGCCCTTTGGAATAGAGCAGGGGCCGACGTAATTCCAAACGGAAGGCGGCAGTATCTGTATAGCCCCTTGTGTGTCACAATTGTCAGCAGCTCCTTTGATTTGTCATCGACATGCATTTGTAGATAAGCCTGGCATAAGTCAATTTTGCTGAACTTTTGCCCTCCGGCCAGACCCGTAAAGAGATCACCAATGAGGGGAAGAGGGTACTGTTCCGCAGACAGCACCGGGTTAATAGTCACTTTAAAATCCCCGCAGATTCGAATAGATCCATCCTTTTTCAGGACAGGAACAATGGGTATGGCCCATTTGCTCACACTCACAGGCTCCAGGACTCCATTCTCGACTAAGGCCTCCAAGTTAGCCTCAACTTTTGGCCTAATTGCATAGGGTACAGGTCGGGCTTTGTGAAACTTTGGCTTGCTGTCAGGTTTAATGTCCAGTCTCACGCTAATCTTTTTCATGCTCCCAAATTCACCATTGAAGAGTTCTGCATGTTTGTTTAAAACTGCAGTCAGACCTGACTCCCCTTTTGACATAATGCGGACTGCAGGCCAGTCCAGCGTGATTTTCTCTAGCCACGCACGTCCCAGTAGAGATGGGTAATTTCCCTTTACCACATATAGTGGCAGTTTCGCAGTCTGTCCGTTCAATTTAACTGTCACCTCAATGGCGCCTCTCATGGCCACAGGTTCGCCGGTATACGTCTTTAGCACAATGTTTGTTGGCTGAAGGGTAAGGTGCTTTAGCATTTTGTTGTAGACAGTGTCTGAAACAAGGGACACAGCCGCGCCTGTGTCCACCTCCATCCGCACTGATTGTCCCTCCACCAGTGGTGACACCCAGTAGCCATTTGGACCACCTGCCACCGTTAGTATGTGCACCTCTTCCTCCTCAGAGGTGTCGCTCCCCTCTGTTTCGCTTGTTCCATCATGCTGCACTGAATGAACACTCTTTTTCTTCTCTTGTCCAAATACAGACATTTTGTTTTCATGCTTCCCAGCTCTGTCTGTTCTTTTTTTACCTCTACAGGCACGTTCAATGTGACCCTTTTTGCCACAGTTTCGGCATTCCAGCTCTGTACACCAGCAGTCATTAGCGTGATGGCCCATTTTTCCACAACGGTAACATGTGCCATTCCGCGCACCTTTAGGCTCAGACGACACCTTGTGAACTCTCCCTGTTGAACTAAATTGGTGAGCCTCCTTTTCTGCCATCTTCATGGAGACACTAACTTCAATGGCCTTTTCAAGAGTAAGGTTGTCCTCAGTAAGAAGGCGCTTCTGTGTGGCTGCACTTTGCAGACCACACACAAGTCTGTCTCTAATGGTGTCATTCAGCACCTCCTTGAACTCGCAGTGTTCTGACAACCTTTTCAAAGCAGCAATAAGCATAGTCACTGTTTCTCCCTCTTCTTGATTCCGTTTGTGAAATCTAAATCTCTCAGCAATAACCAGAGGTTTCGGTGAAAAATATGCTCCAAGAATTTCCACTAGTTGTTTATATGTTTTAGTTCCTGGCTTAACTGGCTGTACAAGGCTGCGCAGTAAATTGAATGTCTTTGCTCCCATTATACTCAAAAAGTGAGGCACGACCTTATCGTTTGCCACCGCATTCGCCAAAACAAAATAGTCAAAACGTTCCGTATAAGAGCTCCATTGCTCAATATTTTCATCAAAATCACCGATGTTTCCGAATATAGCAGCCATCTCACATTTCAAATTTTAATTTCTGTTTACTCACTGCACCCGTAACGTTAATGTAATGCTGCAATCTCTGTTCTGAGTGTTTTGTAGTCGAAAACAAGAAAGTTCCCACAACGCAGATTCATCCCATCCTCGTCGCCACTTTGTTGTGTCTGTACCTGTGCCGTTATACTTAAACACAATTAGTGCTCAGAACCCCGAGATTGCAAACATGCTGCTTCTTTATTCAAAAGGAAAGTTCCGGAGAAAAGTACAGAACAAAAGAGAACAAACCCAACCATTCATCTGCTGTGACAGCGCCACCGCAGGTGGGAGGAGAACACGTAATACATAACAGGGAGAACTAAATAAATATATTCCAGATCGTAAACTTCCCGGCACTGGTGGATTCTGAGACTCAGAGACATTCAAATCAGTGTTCAGGGGCCAGGAGCCTGTTCAGCAAATCATGCTGGATTTACTAAGTGACAGAACATTGTTACTGCACCACGGATTATTATATAGACACCCGGCCAGCGCCTACTGTTCCTGGGGTGGCCATTTGGAGTGCGAGGGTTCCATTGCACCCATTGTCTGATGTCACACGTCCTCCTACAGATCATTGGAACAGGAGAAGGCCATTCAACCTCTGAAGCCTGTTCTGCCATTCAATCAGATAATGGCTGATCTGTACCTCAACTCCATTTAGCCACCTTAGCTCTATATCCCTTGATACCATTACCCAACAAAAATCTAACGATCTTAGTCTTGAAAGTTCCAATTAACCCAGCATCCACGTCTTTGCTGGCGAGAGTTCCAGATTTCCACCACCCTTTTTATGACAAAGTGGTTCCTGATTTAATTTCTAGCTCTTATTTTAAGATTATAGCTCCTCGTTCTTGATTCCCCCACCAGAGGAAATAGTTTCTCTCTATCTACCCTATCGAATCCCTTTATCATTTTAAATACCTTTATCAGATCACCCCGCCAATTTTCTACACTCAAGGGAATACAAGCCAAGTTTATGCAACCTGTTCTCATAATGTAACCCTTTAAGCCCCAGTATCATTCTGCTTATGGAGTTTGTGTTAATTAACTTATTTATGCTAATGTATTATTATCAAGTGTTAAACAGCCAGCTGCTCAAAACAGAGCTGGAGTACAAGCTGCTCTAGATTACAGGGAACTTTACAGAAATGGTAAGTGTGGGAGAGGCCGATCCTTACTCCGAGATGAACTCCAGGTGATTATTTTTTGGGATAATTAATTTCCCAGGCTGCTCTGTGCAGCTCTGCTTTTCCCTAATTTAGCTGTTTAACTGCATTGGGGATTCTGGGGCATGCGGGCCGAGAGTCTGTTGTCAGATCCATGACCAGCGCTGTCTGCTTGCCAAGTATGAGCTATTACATGTGAAGATGGGGGAGGGGGGAGAGACTCTAATGTGCCAAGAGGACCCTCACCACCTACATCACCCCAGCACATCAGCATTAAAACAAAATATACTGACTCCCTACTGACCTTCAGATGTCCCCAGCTTCTCCTTCCCTCCACCTGATGTTACCTAACTGCTCCTTCCCTCACCAGATGTCTCCTGTCTTCTCCATCCCACTCCCCATTGCCCTGCTCCCCACCTCCAGACAGCACACATCTGCTCCTCTCCTCCACAAACACCAGTCCATCACATGTACGTGTATCGGTGAAGCAGTGTCCCGGTTTGAACAAATCACTAGTTTCATTACCTGTTGAAAGCAAGCTTGCACCAGATTATCAGGGAAGAGATTTCGGATGAGGTCCAGGAAGGCATCCAGGCTTGACACCTCATCGTTCTTCTTCCCTTCTCCCAGCTGCTTCTTCAGCGCAGGGTCCCCAGGATGAATGGCGAGCACCAGGATCACACCGAGCACAGCAGCGATGATGGTGGTAGACATGTAGTACACCATGGCTCTGGTTCCCAGGCGCCCGCTGGCCTTTGCATCGAGACCAGACAGACCTTGTCAATGTCAAAAACACATTCTTGAAACAGCGGGTTAAAGCTGGACCGACATTAATTTATATTGTGTACAATTCCCAAACACCAGCTTCCAATATTTGGGATCATCAGCCAAACCTTATTTACAAAGGACAGAAAAACCCCAGAGTGAACAGGGTGTAAATCAGGCGTTCTCACCATGTGGGTTAGGTTGAAATTGGGGCTTACATCATCGAATCATAGAATGATACGGCACAGAGAGAGGTCATTCTACCCATCGTGTCTGTGCCGGATGGCTCTTTGGTAGAACGATCCAATTAGTCCCACTCCCCTGCTCTTTCTCCATAGCCCTGCAAAAGTTTCCCCATCTAGTATTTATTCAATTCCCTTTTGAATGTTATTATTCAATCTGCTTCCACCACCATTTCAGACAGTGCATTTCAGATCATAACAACTCGCTGCATAAAGAAATGTTTCCTCATGTCGCCTGTGGTTCTTTTGCCAATTACCTTGAATCTGTGTCCTCTGATTACCGACCCAGCTGCCACTGGAAACAGTTTGTCCTTATTTACTCTATCAAAATCCTTCATGATATTCAACACCTCTATTAAATCTCTGCTTAACCTTCTCTGCTCTAAGCAGAACAACCCCAGCTTCTCTAGTCTCTCCATGTAACTGAAGTCCCACATCCCTGGCACCATTCTAGTAAATCTCCTCTGCATCCTCGCTAAGGCCTTAACATCCTTCCTAAAGTGTGATTCACAGAATTGGCCACCATATTTCAGCTGGGACCGAATTAGTGTTTTATAAAGGTTTAGCATAACTTTCTTGCCTTTGTACTCAATGGGCTGGATTTTCATTGAGGAGTCGGGTTGGAGGCAGGACTACAACTTTCGGGGTTGTAGTCCCGCCTCCATTGAGTTCTAGCCAACCCACGTGATTTTGACTTGATTGGCCTTGTTGAGCCCGCCCAGCAGGCTCAGCAGGCCAATTAAGGGCCACCCGACAACAGGTGACGTCACAGATTGAAATTTCATCTGTCAAGACCTTTTGACAGATGAAATATCAGCGTTTTACAGCTGTTTGAAACTGTCAAACACTGACAATCTGTACTCCAAGTTAATTCCTTCCTGTCAGGATGATTTAGTGATCTCCCCAGAACAGAAAGCTGAATGCTGCAGTTATTGACAGCTCGCAGCCATTCTGCTTTCTGTGCCGGTGAGATGAGGGACTCCCGAGACCTGAAGGAAGGAAGCCTGTAAAAGTAAGTAAAGGTATGTAAAACTTCTTTAAACACTTTACACACACCAAACACACTTACCTTTGCACTCATGCACCCATCACTCACCTGAACACCGGACATCTCGACCCCTCCAAGCCTTTCATCCCGACGGTCTGCCTCCTCTAACTTGGCGTAGTTTGGAGCCATCGGGAATCCCACACTTCAACCTTAAAAATAGGGATTAGGCTAAAAACTACCTGTTAACAGGCAGTTAATTGGCACTAATCCCCTTCCCGCCTCGGGGAGGCGGGTCCCAGTGAGGGGCGGGTACCCGCCTCCTTTGAAACTGGCATGGAGGCGGGTTGGTGTCGGGACCCCTGATTTCGGGATTTTAACCCCCCACACGCCTCCAATCCCGCATCCACAGCCCAATGAAAATCCTGCCCAATGCCTTTATTCATAAGGATCCTGTATGTTTTTTTTTAACAGCCTTCTCAACATTCAAAGATTTGTATATATACACCCCCAGGTCTCTTTGTTCCTGCATCCCTTTTAAAATTGTACCATTTAGTTTATGTTGCCTCTCCTCTTCCTACCAAAATGAATCACTTCACACTTCTCTGCGTTCAATTTCATCCACCACATGTCTGCCCATTTCACCAGTCTATGTCCTCCTGATGTCTGTTACTATCCTCCTCATTGTTTACTACATTTCCAAGTTTCATGTCCTCTGCAAACTTTGAAATTATGCCCTGAATACCCAAGTTCATTGTCAGTAATATATTTCAAAAAGAGCAGTGGTCCTAATACCGACCCCTGGGGAACACTACTGTATACTTCCCTCTAGTCTGAAAAACAACCGTTCACCACTACTCACTGCTTTCTGTCCCTTAGCCAATTTCATATACACACTGTCACTGTACCTTTAATCCTATGGGTTTTAATTTTGCTAACAAGTCTATCTGTGGTAATTTATCAAATGCCTTTTGAACGTCCTTATACACAACATCAACCTCAGTACCTTCATCAACCTTCTCCATTACTTCATCAAAGAACCCAATCCAGTTAGTCAAACATGATGTGTCTTTGACAAATCTATGCTGGCTGTCATTTATTAATCCATATTTTTCCAAGTGACAATTAATTTTGTCTCTGATTATTTTCCCCACTACCGATGTTAGGCTGGCTGGCCTGCAGTTGCTGGGTTTATCTCTCCCTTTTTTCAACAGGGGTATAACATTTGCAATCTTCCAGTCCTCTGGCACTGCTCCCATACCGAAGGAGCATTGGAAGATTGTGGTCAGAGCCTCTGTTATCTCCACCCTTACTTCCCTCAGCAACCTAAGATGCATCCCATCTGGACCGGGTTACTTTTCTATTTTGCGCATTGCCAACCTTTTTAATTGTCTCTTCCTTATCTATTTGTATCCTATCCAATTTCTCTCCTAACTCCTCCTTTACTGTGACAAAATGAATTCAGATTCTTAAAGAAAGTTACTTAAGGTGTCAGTTGTGGCTCAGTGGTAGCACTCTTGCCTGAGTCAGAAGGCTGGGGGTTCAAGACCCACTCCAGAGACTTGAGCACAAAATCTAGGCCGACACTCCAGTGCAGTACTGAGGGAGTGTTGCACTGTTGGAGATGCCATCTTTCAGATGAGACGTTAATCCGAGGCTGTAAAACACCTTGGGATGTCTTGAGATCATGAAAGGTGCATATAAATGCAATTTGTTTCCTTTCTTAAGGGACAGCATAGTGGTATGTGGATTTAGGCCTTACCTGTGCAATTATGGGAGGTGTATGGCTGAGTGCCAACCAAAATCTATTGCCATGGAGGACGTCTATGAGGTGGATTGCTGAGGGGTCACTATTGAAGTGATGTGGAGTTAGAGAATTGGCCAAGTATTGAACTTTGTCTTTTGCGTATTAAATAGTTTAATAGTGTGCAGCTAAGGGCAGCTGTAACTGATGGAACTGATCTTAGTGGATGTTGAAGCACAAAACTGCCAGGGTCCTACAGGCAACCCCACTGGCTGAATGAATGGTCCATCAGTGGCTGAGTAGGTGCTGGTTAACTCCATGGAACAGTGTTAGGCACTGGAACTCTACCGCCTCTATTCAGCCATGTCACAGTAGTAGCACTCTGAGTCAGAAGGCTGTGGGTTCAAGTTCCAAGAGATTTGAGCACAAACTCTAAGCTGAAAGTCCAGTGCAATACTGAGGGAGTCTTGCAGATGAGATGTTAAACCGAGGCCCCGTCTGCCCTCTCAAGTGAACGTAAAAGACCCCATGGCACTATTTCGAAGAAGAGCAGGGGAGTTATCCCCGGTGTCCTGGCCAATTTTTATCCCTCAACCAACATCACTAAAATAGATTATTTGATCATCATCACATTTCTATTTGTGGGAGCATTCTTTGCACAAATTGGCTGTTGCGTTTTCTACATTACAACAGTGACTACACTTCAAAGGTATGTCATTGGCTGTAAAGTGCTTTGGGAGGTCATGAGGTCATAAAAGGCGCTGTATAAATGCAAGTTTGTTCGATCGAGGAAGTAAAATGGGACTGAGTGGAGTCATCAGTTAGCGGACTGCCCTCTGCATCTGGCAGTTGGCATCAAATCCAACCTAGACCTGATGGGCTGAATGTCTCCTATCGCTGCTCAATGAAGAATGGCTAGTTTCGACTCAGGGCCTGTGGCCATATGTGTCCACTACACAAAACTGCCTGGAACACAGCACACACTAACAATCTCACACAAGGGTGGCTGGTGTGGAAAATTAACAATATCACACTAAGGTAGGAGGGGACGTTTGAGATGGGTTTGGGGCTTGTTACATATAATCTACAGTACAGAAACAAGCCATTTGGCCCAATTAATCTGTGCTGGTGTTTATACTCCACACGAGCCTTCACTCACTCTAAATACCTCTTCCCACCCTGCTCCTGTATCCTTCTATTCCCTTCTTTCTCGTGTATGCTTCAAGCTTCCCCTTAAATGCATCAAAGTTGAGGCTGCATACAGGGAGATTTACTCCGCACTCGATCCTTCATAGAATCGTACAGCACAAAGGAGGCCATTCGGCCCATCGTGCCTGTGCCAGCTCTTTGAAAGAGTTATACAATTCGCCCCACTCCTCTGCCCTTTCCACATTGCCCTGCAACTTTTTCCCATTTCAAGTATTTATCCAATTCTCGTTTGAAAGTTTCAGGCAGTGAGTGGATTCCAGATCCATAAAAACTTTCCGCGTAAAAAGATTTCTGCTCCTCTCTCTAGTTCTTTTGCCAATTATCTTAAATCTGTCCTCTGCCAGTGGAAACCGTTTCTCCTTATCTACTCTATCAAAACCCATCATAATTTTGAACACCTCAATTAAATCTCCCCTTAACCACCTCTGTTCTAAGGAGAACAATCCCAGCTTCTCTAGTCTCTCCACGTAACTGAAGTCCCTCATTCCTGGTATCATTCTAGTAAACCTTCTCTGCACCCTCTCCAAGATCTTGACATCCTTGCTGAAGTGTGGTGCCTAGAATTGGACACAATACTCCAGCTGAGGCCTAACTAGTGATTTATAAAGGTTTAGCATAACTTCCTTACATTGCACTCTCTGCCTTTATTTATAAAGCCCAGGATCCCATGTGTTTTTTTAACATCCTTCTCAACTTGTCCTGCCACCTTCAAAAGTTTGTGTTTGTGAAAGTGATCCTTGCTAGTATTCACTCAAATGTGTGCCAGATGGTAACGAGGGATGTACGCTTGTACAGGTACCGGAAGTGTGGCCGCCACCTCTCACCTGTGATTAAACTGGAGATAATCAAAGGGAGAATCAGCATCTTCAACATCCGCATGAGGATGTCACCTGGAAATGCTATGATCATGACAATATCAGGATGGATGGGAGATGCATATCGCAGCAATCCTCCAGCAAGCGCTCCAAATATCACACCTGTAGATAGAAGAAATGGGGATTACACAACTACAATCACAACTCACATTTACATAGAGCCCATTAATGCAACAAAATCCCAAGGCACTTCACCAATGAAAAGAAAACCTAGAAGAAGTGATGATGAGCTGTGGAGGGAGAGATTAGGATGGTTGGCCAAAGCTTGGCCGGGAAGGTGGGTTTCGAGGTGGAGGGCTTTAGTGAGGGAGCTCCAGAAAGTAGGGCCGAGGCTACTGAAGGCTCTGCCACCCAATGCGGGGGCCAAGGCAGGGCGGGTGCATCAGAAGACTGGCAGATACAGGGAAGGATTTGTACAGACGAGGCCAGGATAAGGCAATGGTGGGATTTCAAGACATGGATTTTAAATGTAATCCAGTGTACCATCTCCACTGTAATTATATAAACAGTGCACTATATCCAGTGAATTACATAGAAATTACAACACGGACACAGGTCCTTCAGCCCATGTTGGTGTTTACCATCCATATGAGTAATAGTCTTAATCCCATATGTCTGCTCAATTCTCATATCCCTTCATCCCGTTTTCCTTGAATGACATCTCTAACCTATCCTTAAATATTAACATGGGGCTGGATTTTACCTTAGATCTGGAGGTCGAGGCAGGACTGCTGGTTTTTGGGTTTCAGTCCCGCCCCCAGTGACATCTGATGAACAGACGCTATTTTCCCTTGATTGGCCTTGTTAAACCTGCCCTGCAGGCTTGTCGGCCAATTAAGGGAAAGCCAGTGTCAGATGACGTCAGTGTATGATGCTTCAACTGCCGGTTTTGTTAAAGCGACAGGCACCATAATTTTTTGACAGATGAATTGTCAGTGTTTGACAGCATTGAGGTGCTGTCAAACCCTGTCAATCACTGTCCAAAGGTGAGCCCTTGAACCCAGGCTCTCCAATGACTCTCTCCTTAGGATGAAACAGATGGCAGCTGCATGTGAGTTTGCAGAAGCCATCTGTCACTTCTCCCGATGAGATGAGGCTGCACAAACACATCACAGCTCGTCACCTGCAGAAGCATCAAATCACAGTAGAAAAAAATTCCCCAACATTCTCTCACTTGTCATACTTACCAGTGTCCTATTACAGTCTTCACACTACCTCTGCAGCTGCCATTTCTACAGTTACAGTACAACAGACCCACAGCTCGCCTCACTTACCCTGGCGGGGTTTCCCGACGTCGGGAAACCTGCAGCAGTAGATGCAAAATGGGAAAAAGCCTCTTAACTGCCTGTTAACTACCGCCTCCCGGGAAGATCGTTTGAAGGCGGGTCGGGAGCGGGTTCAGAGTTAATCACTGACTACAGTCGTGCATTCAACATCCTCATAATCCTCTGTGTAAAAAGGTTTCCCCTGCTCTCTGTCAGAAATCTCTTACCTTTTTAATCTTATATCTATACCCTTATGTTCTAGACCCTTCAATCACTGGAAACAGTCTGTTTCTATCCATTCTGACCGAACCCTTCATAATTTTAAACACCTCTATCAAATCATCTCTGTTCTAATGAAAACAGCCCCAACTTTTCAAGGTAACAAAATACTGCAAGATGTTGGAAATCTGAAACAGAAACTGAAAATGCTGGAGCCACTCAGCAAGTCAGGCAGCATCTGTACATAAAGGAAGATGTTGCTGTCTCAGGAACAGCCCTTCATCAGAACTGGAAGATATTACAGAGGAAGAGCTTATAAAGGAACAGAGCGAGGGAAAGGGGGAAAGATACATAGAAAAGAAGAGAGAGCATGGAGCCCAAAACTGTACATAGTACTCCAACTGTGGCCTTGTTAAGGTTTTATATGGATTCATCATTACATCTTGACTTTTATATTCACCCCAGCTGTTCACAATATATATTAATGATCTGGACGAGGGAATTGGATGTAATATCTCCAAATTTGCAGACGACACAAAGCTGGGTGGGAGAGTATGCTGCGAGGAGGATGTCATGAAACTCCAGTACGATTTGGACAGGTTAGGTGATTGGGCAGAAACATGGCAAATGCACTATAATGTGGATAAATGTGAGGTTATCCACTTTGGTGGCAAAAACAGGAAGGCACATTATTATTTGAATGGCAATAGATTGGGAGAAGGGGAAGTGCAAAGAGACCTGGGTGTTCTTGTGCACCAGTCGCTGAAGGTAAGCATGCAGGTGCAGCAGGCGGTTAAGAAGGCAAATGGTATGTTGGCCTTCGTAGCAAGAGGATTCGAGTACAGGAACAAGGATGTCTTGCTACAGTTGTACAGGGCCTTGGTGAGACCGCACCTTGAGTATTGTGTGCAGTTTTGGTCGCCTTATCTGAGGAAGGACGTTCTTGCCATGGAAGGAGTGCAGCGAAGATTCACCAGGCTGATACCTGGGATGGCAGGAATGACGTATGAGGAGAGATTGTGTCGATTGGGCTTATACTCACTGGAGTTTAGAAGATTGAGAGGGGATCTCATCGAAACCTATAAAATTCTGTCAGGCCTGGACAGACTAGATGCTGGAAGGATGTTCCCGATGTTTGGGGAGTCCAGAACCAGGGGTCATAGTCTAAGGATAAGGGGTAGGACATTTAGGACTGAAATGAGGAGGAATTTCTTCACCCAGAGAGTGGTGAACCTGTGGAATTCTCTGCCACAGAGGGCGGTGGAGGCCAGTTCATTAAATATATTCAAGAAAGAGTTGGATATATTTCTTAAGGCTAAAGGGATCAAGGGATATGGGGAGAAGGCAGGGACAAGGTACTGAATTTGAATGATCAGCCATGATCACATTGAATGGCAGAGCAGGCTCGAAGGGCCGAATGGCCTACTCCTGCTCCTATCTTCTATGTTTCTATGTTTGAGGACTTGCTTTTAACATAGTGTGAACCTGGATCCCCAAATCCTTCTGTTCTTCCTCTTCATCCAGAGTCTCCCCATTCAAAGTATATTTATTGGGGTAGAGTTCCCGCTAGTTTGCGTTTGTTTTATCAGCGCAACCTGGATGAAATTGGTCGAACCAGTGTAAAAGATTGGGGAATTTTAAACATAAGTTATGTCAAGCGTAAGTCGAGTTTCCACAATCTTTAACGTTGGTTTAAAAATAATTTCGCCCACAGCCGGCCCCGCCCACAAAACTGGCCGTGCCCCCAGATTGAAATAATGAGGATGGCGAGTTTCTGCCGATTGCGCATTTGCAGCCGTTTAAGGAAGCTCTTCAAATTGTGTTCATTTTTTTAGGTGCACAGGCACGAATAGGCACGTTTTAAAAAATGTTACATATTTAAAAATATTTAATTTACTTAGAAACTGACTAGTGTACACCAATGAAACTAGTAAATGGTTCAGTATAGTTTTTTAAAGTCATTTTCGGTGATCTAACATTAGGTTACTCACAGTGGAGGACTAGATACTAACTAAAAATGCTTTTTTATTGTGATAAACCCATTTTCAGCTGTAATAATAAAACAGCACCAGGTTACCACGCTTAAATATATCAAAGAATATTTTTAATAGAAAAAACCCCAATTACGTTGTATCACGCTGCCCGATTGCACTGGTTCATGGAACATTTTACATTTGTGATTATGCGAATTAATTTTCATGGAAATTTAAACTGTAACCGAACCAATGCAATTTCAAGCGCACTTTGAGCCCAATTTCCCAATTGCGCTCAAAGTGGAAACTCGACCCCATTTACCAAAATATATCACCTCAGATTTGCTGAAATGGAATTCCAACGGCCCCTTTTTTGCCTATTATTATTTACTATGCTTCCTATTTTAGTATCGTCTACAAATATGCACACCACTTCCTCTTGCCCAATATCCAAATCATTAACCTACACCGTGAGCAGAAGTGCTCCCAGGACCTAACCCTGTGGGACACCACTACCCATTTCCAGACACTTTAAGAAACTGCCCTCAACTCCTGCTCTCTGTTTCCCTCCTTCTAACCAGTTTTTAATCCAACTCCCTACCCTATCCCTAATTCCACAACACCCCTTAATTCCCTCAAATAGTCTCCTGTGTGGTACCTTGTCAAAGGCTTTCTGAAAGTCCATGTACACCACATCAACTACATTTCCCCCAAACACTGTATCTGTCACCTCATAATGTTATATGTAATTAAAGAGTCCAAAATGTTCCCGACCACAGACATTAAAACTAACTAACCTGTAACAACCCAGGTGAGCTCCGACTCCCTTTTTGAAAATGTGTATTACATTGGCCACTCTCTGGCACACATCTACTCTCAACATAACCCTGAAATATAATCCCTAGGGCCTCCGCTATTTCTTCCCCCATCTCCCTCACAGTCCTTCACTGTATCCCTTTAGGTCCTGGCACTTTCTTCTCTTTTACCTGAACTAACTTCTTAATACTTTTTTATTTGTTTATTACAATATCTCTCTATTCGCTTTAACTATTTCAGGATTTACCTTCTGCGCAATATCCTTCTCTTCTGTAATCACTGTAGTGAAGTACTGGATAAGTATCCCTGCCAATTTCCACTTACCCTCGACTAACTCACGATCCTCTCCCCTCATGGCTCCCACCTTACATTTAACCATTCTCTTTTCACTGATATATTAGTAGAATACTTTACTGTTCTTTTCAACATTTTTTGAGATTCTGTCCTCATACTTGTCCTTGCTTTCCTTATCCCTTTCTTAAAATCTTTCCTTATTTTGTCATATTATCTTATTTTTTTGTACCTAAAAGCCCCATATGCCCTCTCCTTCAATTTTGTATAGGCAATGTAATGCTTTCATTGTATTATATAAGGCATTGTATCCACTCTATTTATATACACAAGGCACTATACCCATTGTATTTAAACTATACACAAGCACTGTATTCAATCTTTTATTGTATGAACAAGGCAGTGTATCCTTGTATTTATATTTACAAGATATTCCATACACTGCATTTATCTATGCAGGGCATTGCAGTCACTGAATTTATATACAAAAGGCATTGGGGCAAAACTGGTCTACACCTGTAGCACAAAACAGGCTCATAGTGAAATCAACAGCCCGTTTTACACCGCATCTGGCTTTCTATTCTGGCGAAGACCAATTTCACCCCATTGTGTTTATAATATATACTAGACACTATATCCACTATAGCACCGTATCCACTGTGTTTATAATATATATGCATTTATATAGCACCATTAACATAGTAAAATGTTCCAAGGTGCTTCACAAGAGCATAATCAGAAAACTTTGACAGCCCGGTACAGGGCTGGAGGAAGTTACAGAGATAGGGAGGGCTGAGGCCATGGAAGGATTTGAACACAAGGATCAGAATTTTAAAGTTTTAGGTGTTGGTGGACCAGGAGCTAATGTAGGTCAGCAAGCACAGGGATGATGGGTGAACTGGACCTTGAATTAGGATATGGGCAGCAGAGTTTTGGATAAGCTCAACTTGATGCAAGCCAGCCAGGAGAGCTTTGGAATAGTCGAGTCTGGAGGGAACAAAGGCGTGGATGAGGGTTTCAGCAGCAGATGGACTGAGGCAGGGGTGGAGACAGGTAATATTACAGAGGGAAATAGGCAATTTTTGTGATGGAGAGGATTTGGGGTCGGAATCTCAGCACCGGGTCAAATAGACAAAATGAGTGGGCAAAACTGTGGCAGATGCAGTTCAATGTGGGGAAATGTGAGGTCATCCATATTGGACCTAAGAAAGGTAGATCAGAATACTTTCTAAAAGGTGAGAAGCTCGGAACTGTGGAGGAGCAGGGAGATTTCAGGGTCCAAGTACAGAAATCACTGAAAGCTAGTGGACAGGTACACAAAGTAATTAAAAGGCTAACAGAAGGTTGGTCTTGAACAAACAACAAAAACTACTTGTATTTATATAGTGCCTTTAACATAGTAAAACGTCCCAAGGAGCTTCACAGAGGCGTTATCAAACAAAATTTGACACTGATCTACATAAGGAGATATTAGAGCAGATGACCAAAAGCTTGGTCAACGAGGTAGGTTTTAAGAAGCGTCTTAAGTAAGGAGCGAGAGGTGGAGCGGTTTAGGGAGGGAATTCCAGAGCGTAGGGCCTTGGCAGCTGAAAGCACGGCCACCAATGGTGGAGCAATTAAAATCAAGGATGCTCAAGAGGCCTGAATTGGAGGAGTGCAGATATCTCGGAGGGTTGTCGTGCTGGAGGATGTTACAGAGATAGGGAGGGGCGAGGCCATGGAGGGATTTGAAAACAAGGATGCTAATTTTAAAATCGAGGCGCTGTTTAACCAATGTAGGTCAGCGAGCACAGGGATGATGGGTGAACGGGACTTGGTGTGAGTTAGGAGACAGGCAGCAGAGATTTGGATGACCTCCAGTTTATGGAGGGTGGAAGATGGGAGGCCGGCCAGGATTATGTTGCAATAGTCAAGTTCCGAGGTAACAAAGACATGGATGAGAGTTTCAGCAGCAGGTGAGTTCAGGCAGGGGCAGAGTCAGGCGATATTACAGAGGTGAAAATAGGTGGTCTTAGTGATGATGCAGATATCTGGTCGGGGGCTCATCTCGGGGTGAAATACGACACCAAGGTTGCGAACAGTCTGGTTCAGCCTCAGGCACTTGCCAGGGAGACGGATGGAGTCGGTGGCTAGGGAATGGAGTTTGTGGCGGGGACCGAAGACAATGCCCGCGATTTTCCCATTGGTGGCAGGTTGGGTGTGGGTCAGGTGGTCGGGGGTTCTGGTCCCGCCGTAGCTGTCAGCTGGTACAAATTTGCAATTTTGCCCTAATTGGGCAATTGAGTCCCTGCGTGTGCGCTCTCCTGGCCAATTAGTGTATTGGGTCTGTATCTCACCTCTGCTGACGTCTGTGAGCCAGCTGCATTGAAGGGGCCCGTGCAGCCTTGGGTCATTCTCTCATTATTTGCTGCTGGATTTCCTTCCGACATCTGCTGCCATGACTACCTCAAGGGCCAAGGCCTCTCCCCGATTTGATGAGGACTCCCTCCCCATGACTACCTCAAGGGCCAAGGCCTCTCCCCGATTTGATGAGGACTCCCTCCCCATGACTACCTCACGGGCCAAGGCCTCTCCCAGATTTGACGAGGACTCCCTCCCCATGACTAACTCAAGGGCCGAGGCCTCTCCCAGATTTGATGAGGAATCCCTCCCCATGACTACCTCACGGGCCAAGGCCTCTCCCAGATTTGACGAGGACTCCCTCCCCATGACTACCTCAAGGGCCAAGGCCTCTCCCCGATTTGATGAGGACTCCCTCCCCATGACTACCTCACGGGCCAAGGCCTCTCCCAGATTTGACGAGGACTCCCTCCCCATGACTAACCCAAGGGCCGAGGCCTCTCCCCGATTTGATGATCACTCCCTCCCCATGACTACCTCAAGGGCCAAGGCCTCTCCCCAATTTGATGAGGACTCCCTCCCCATGCCTACCTCAAGGGCCAAGGCCTCTCCCCGATTTGATGAGGACTCCCTCCCCATGACTACCTCACGGGCCAAGGCTTCTCCCCGATTTGATGAGGACTCCCTCCCCATGATTACCTCAAGGGCCAAGGCCTCTCCCCGATTTGATGAGGACTCCCTCCCCATGACTAACTCACGGGCCAAGGCCTCTCCCCGATTTGATGAGGACTCCCTCCCCATGACTACCTCAAGGGCCAAGGCCTCTCCCCGATTTGATGAGGACTCCCTCCCCATGACTACCGCAAGGGCCAAGGCCTCTCCCCGATTTGATGAGGACTCCCTCCCCATTACTACCTCACGGGCCAAGGCCTCTCCCCGATTTGATGAGGACTCCCTCCCCATGACTAACTCACGGGCCAAGGCCTCGCCCCGATTTGATGAGGACTCCCTCCCCATGACAACCTCACGGGCCAAGGCCTCTCCCCGATTTGATGAGGAGTCCCTCCCCATGACAACCTCACGGGCCAAGGCCTCTCCCCGATTTGATGAGGACTCCCTCCCCATGACTACCTCAAGGGCCAAGGCCTCTCCCCGATTTGACGAGGACTGCCTCCCCATGACTACCTCAAGGGCCAAGGCCTCTCCCCGATTTGATGAGGACTCCCTCCCCATGACTACCTCAAGGGCCAAGGCCTCTCCCCGATTTGATGAGGACTCCCTCCCCATGACTACCTCAAGGGCCAAGGCCTCTCCCCGATTTGACGAGGACTGCCTCCCCATGACTACCTCAAGGGCCAAGGCCTCTCCCCGATTTGATGATCACTCCCTCCCCATGACTAACTCACGGGCCAAGGCCTCTCCCCGATTTGATGATCACTCCCTCCCCATGACTACCTCAAGGGCCAAGGCCTCTCCCCGATTTGATGAGGACTCCCTCCCCATGACTACCTCAAGGGCCGAGGCCTCTCCGCGATTTGATGATCACTCCCTCCCCATGACAACCTCACGGGCCAAGGCCTCTCCCCGATTTGATGAGGACTCCCTCCCCATGGCTACCTCACGGGCCAAGGCCTCTCCCCGATTTGATGAGTACTCCCTCCCCATGACTACCTCACGGGCCAAGGCCTCTCCCCGATTTAATGAGGACTCCCTCCCCATGACTACCTCACGGGCCAAGGCCTCTCCCCGATTTGATGAGGGCTCCCTCCCCATGACCATCTCACGGGCTGAGGCCTCTCCCCAATTTGATGATGACTCCCTCCCCATGACTACCTCAAGGGCCAAGGCCTCTCCCCGATTTGATGAGGGCTCCCTCCCCATGACTACCTCAAGGGCCAAGGCCTCTCCCCGATTTGATGAGGACTCCCTCCCCATGACAACCTCACGGGCCAAGGCCCCTCCCCGATTTGATGAGGAATCCCCCCCCATGACTACCTCAAGGACCAAGGCCTCTCCCCGATTTGATGAGGACTCCCTCCCCATGACTACCTCACAGGCCAAGGCCTCTCCCCGATTTGATGAGGAATTCCTCCCCATGACTACTTCAAGGGCCAAGGCCTCTCCCCGATTTGATGAGGACTCCCTCCCCATGACTACCTCACGGGGCAAGGCCTCTCCCCGATTTGATGAGGACTCCCTCCCCATGACTACCTCACGGGCCAAGGCCTCTCCCAGATTTGACGATCACTCCCTCTCCATGACTACCTCACGGGCCAAGGCCTCTCCCCGATTGGAGGAGGACTCCCTCCCCATGGCTACCTCACGGGCCAAGGCCTCTCCCCAATTTGATGAGGACTCCCTCCCCATGACTACCTCAAGGGCCAAGGCCTCTCCCCGATTTGATGAGGAATCCCTCCCCATGACTACCTCAAGGGCCAAGGCCTCTCCCCGATTTGACGATCACTCCCTCCCCATGACTACCTCACAGGCCAAGGCCTCTCCCTGATTTGATGAGGACTCCCTCCCCATGACTACCTCAAGGGCCAAGGCCTCTCCCCGATTTGATGAGGAATCCCTCCCCATGACTACTTCAAGGGCCAAGGCCTCTCCCCGATTTGACGAGGACTCCCTCCCCATGACTACCTCAAAGGCCAAGGCCTCTCCCCAATTTGATGAGGACTCCCTCCCCATGACTACCTCACGGGCCAAGGCCTCTCCCCGATTTGATGAGGACTCCCTCCCCATGACTACCTCATGGGCCAAGGCCTCTCCCCGATTTGATGAGGACTCCCTCCCCATGACTACCTCACGGGCCAAGGCCTCTCCCCGATTTGATGAGGACTCCCTCCCCATGACTACCTCAACGGCCGAGGCCTCTCCCCGATTTGATGATCACACCCTCCCCATGACTACCTCAAGGGCCAAGGCCTCTCCCCGATTTGCTGAGGACTCCCTCCCCATGACTACCTCAAGGGCCAAGGCCTCTCCCCGATTTGATGATCACTCCCTCCCCATGACTACCTCACGGGCCAAGGCCTCTCCCCGATTTGATGAGGACTCCCTCCCCATGACTACCTCAAGGGCCAAGGCCTCTCCCCGATTTGATGATCACTCCCTCCCCATGACTACCGCAGGGGCCAAGGCCTCTCCCCAATTTGATGAGGACTCCCTCCCCATGACTACCTCAAGGGCCAAGGCCTCTGCCCGATTTGATGATCACTCCCTCCTCATGACTACCTCAAGGGCCAAGGCCTCTCCCCGATTTGATGAGGACTCCCTCCCCATGACTACCTCAAGGGCCAAGGCCTCTCCCCGATTTGATGATGACTCCCTCCCCATGACTACCTCAAGGGCCAAGGCCTCTCCCCGATTTGATGATCACTCCCTCCCCATGACTACCTCACGGGCCGAGGCCTCGCCCCGATTTGATGAGGACTCCCTCCCCATGACTACCTCAAGGGCCAAGGCCTCTCCCCGATTTGATGATCACTCCCTCCCCATGGCTACCTCACGGGCCAAGGCCTCTCCCCGATTTGATGATGACTCCCTCCCCATGACTACCTCAAGGGCCAAGGCCTCTCTCCGATTTGATGAGGACTCCCTCCCCATGGCTACCTCAAGGGCCAAGGCCTCTCCCCGAATTAATGATGACTCCCTCCCCATGACTACCTCAAGGGCCAAGGCCTCTCCCTGATTTGATGAGGACTCCCTCCCCATGACTACCTCAAGGGCCAAGGCCTCTCCCCGATTTGATGAGGATTCCCTCCCCATGGCTACCTCACGGGCCAAGGCCTCTCTCAGATTTGAGGATGGTCCCTCCATGCCCTTGTGGAGGGAGTCAGAGGGCGCAAGGAGATACTCTTCCCATCCTCTGGGCGGAAGGAGCCACCACAGCAGACCAAAGCAGTCTGGCTGCAAATTGCTCAGCAGGTGAGCTCCAGATCCATCTGCACTCGAACCTGGGTGCAGTGCAGAAAAAGTTTCAATGACCTGCTCCGCTTAGGAAAAATGAATATAACATCACACTTGGCCTCAATCTGTTCCCCATCTCCTCTCATCACCAGCACTCTGTATTGTCAACCTACTCATGCACATCCCACTTTACCCTTACATCCCTTGCACCCTTAGCCATTCCCTCTCTCTCCATGTACACAATCAGTTCACTATTCGACTATGCTGCCCTCACACTCCCTATCACTGTGATGCTACGACAACAACTAACAACACACAGGGAGGGCGCTTGGTATTGGGACCTTACTCCATCTTTGTCTCATTCTAAGCATCTATGCTATGGATTCTCTACACTCACTCCATCATTCTCACTCAAACTCCACTTGTGTCCCTCATTGCAGGAAAAGGGAGCCCACAATAAGAGGTAAAGGGCGAAGACAGGAGGAGGGCCACCCTCAATAGCCTATCTCACCAGCGCTGAGGAGGCGGCCCTAGAGATCGTTGGAGCCGAGGAGGATCTGGAAGTGGGACAGACAGACAGGCGCAACAGAGCAAGCTGATGACAGAATAGATTTGCATCTCTCTCATTTACATTGCATGAGTGACTGATATTGCATCTGATGCTCATACAGATTGACTTATGATCACCTGCACAAGTCCATGTGCATGCTACGTTAATATCACATGTCTAACTCATGTCTTTATTCCCCCACAGGACCATCGACAGCCCCCCTCCAATGTCCAGGAGGAAGAGCCGGAGCCAGAGACTCCTCAGAGGAACCTCCAACCTCTGAGGACGCAGCGTCAGCACAATTAAGTGCACCTAGCACCAGCGCAGATACGCACACCTCAGTGGGACCTTCGCGACATAGAGTAGTGTTGTCACCTGGTGTATCACAGCTCACAAGTGAGCATCAGCAGATGGTGGAGACAGGGACAGCAGTGGAGAGTCCTCGTCGGAGGCCGCAGGGCACTCCCAGTTCTGCTCAGCTGCATGTGGACCCTGTGCCTCCGGGTCCATCCAGAAAGAGAGCAGTGCTGGAACGCCAGGAACAAGTGCAGGAGTCTCTGGCAGGTTTTGTCTCCAGGGTCACTGCAAGTGTGGAGAGGATGGAGGAGTCCATCTCGAACATGAGCAGTGCCTTTGTGGAGGCAATGGTGCATGAACGCACCACCACGGAAAAGATGGCAACCTCCGTGGAAAGGATGGCTACCTCCGTGGTGAGGATGGTTATCTCTCTGGAAGGATGGCTACAGTAGAGGAGAGGATGGCTACGGCCTTGGAGGAAATAAGTTGCTGGAGTCTGGAGAGGGATATTGGTGGCAGGCAACAAGGAAGTGGGGGCTCCTCTCCAAGCGCTCACACTCCCATGCTACTGAGTAGTCCTCGGTCAGAGCCCCACCAGAGTCCTCACCCAACTGAGATGGGCATCTCAGCCTCTGCACAGACGCAGGACGAGCAAACTGTTGCCGAGCCCTCACAGGCTCGCAAAGCCAGAGAACACCCGCCAAAGGTGTTGAGGCAGGAGCAGCATGAAAGTAAGCAAGGTGCCTCCACATCTGCTGAAGCCACAGGAGGCACCACGTAGAAGCATGCGTAAGAGGAAGATAAAGCACAATTAGTCACAAGGGTAGTCACTTGGGTATAACAATAGAAAATGCTGGAAAAACTCAGCAGGGCAGGCAACATCTGTGGAGAGAAAATAGAGTCAATGTTTCGGGTCAAACCCTTTGTCAAGACTGGCTTGCAGCTGCCTGACAAAGGGTTTGACTTATGATCAGCATTTTCTGTTGTTATTTCGGATTTCCAGCATCTGCAGTATTTTGGTATCGCAGTCACTTGGGTGTTCTGTTCTGTTGTCTTTAATTTTTGCCATTATCATCCTTTTGTGCATTGATTAAACAGAAGTGATGGCAAACAGTTGAAGTCTGGCCTATGTGATCTGGGAAATGGAAGTTCCACATTGAGGGCTCAGGGCGACTTGCATTTGTAATGATGCTGGTCAGAGTGATAGGAAACCACAGGTTCTTGTCCATTGTGTATGGTGTGTTAAGAAGGTGCCAGCCCCATTTGTTTGATTTGTCTACTTAAGCAAATCTGGCAAATATTAGTGCCCTTGCATCCCGGGCAGTGATGTGCTCGCGTGCTGCTGCAGCTGGCTGATCTGCCTCCGCAAGGTCCTCCTCCTCCTCCTCATCTGAGGAGGCTATGTGCTGAGCCACTTGTTCCTCAGGCAGCTGCAAGCCACCATGATTCTGGAGACCCTGGCTGCTGAGTACTGTAGAGTTCCACCTGATCTGTCAAGGCATCTGAATCGCATCTTCAGCAAGCCGATGGTTTGCTCGATGATGGATCTGGTGGAAATGAAATGCGGTTGGCATTGTAGCACTCCTCAGCTTCCTTTGATGGTCTCCTCAACAGCGTCATAAGCTACATCTTCAGGGGATAGCCCTTGTCTCCAAGTAGCCATTGGAAAGTTGTGTTGGCAGATTGAAGAGCAGAGGCACACTAGACTGCCGCAGGATGAACGAGACATGAGAACTGCCAAGGTACTTCGCGCAAACATGCAAAATGTCCTTCCTGTGGTTATACACCAGCTGCACGCTTTGGGAGTGGAAGCCCTTGCGGTTGACAAAAACAGCTGGGTTGGGATGAGGTGCCCTAAGGGCCACATGTGTGCAGTCTATGACGCCCTGCAGCCTTGGCAAGCCTGCCATATTTGTAAAGCACATGCAGTTACACTTGCTCCATCCGTGGAGAAGTGGATGTAATTGTGCGCCTTTGCAGAGGGCATCGGTTACCTGCGTGATGCAAGTGTATGCGGCCGACTGAGAGATGCCGCTGATGTTTGCTGATGAGGCCTGGAAGGATCCTGAAGCAAAAAAAATTGAGGGCGGTGGTGATTTTGACAGCCACTGGTAAGGGGTGTCCACCTGCTCCGCTGGGCTCCAGGTGTTGGTGCAGCATTGCGCAGATGTCACCGACTACTTCTTGCGAAAGTCTCAGCCTAGGACCTTTGGCACTGCTGCTCAGTCATGTTGAGCAAAGTTATCTCGGCCTGTAAATCCTGTGTTGTGGGTATCTCCTGCGGCGAGGTGCAGCCCTGCGCTGACGCCTCCTGCCCTGTGCACCATCAGGTGGCTGAGCAGGAGGTTGGCGCTCCTACTGTTGGTGCTGCTGTTGTGCCTGGTTTTGCTGCTGCTGCGGCTGCTCTTCCTCTGAATCCGAGGACCAGGATGAAAGGAAATAAATGGTTCCCATGCTGCTGGTAGATATCTCTGTTGAAGAAGCGCTCAGTCAGTGTGGGGAGAGGGTTTTCCCAGGAGGTCACAGTGGAGATGGATCTCAGCCTCACCACTTCCAAGATCAGTAGACCTGCAAAAAGTTTCCACGACCTGAAAAAACAAAGTTCTGCCACCTGCAACTGAGCCATGTTGAGAGCTCCGTTTTTATGCTGAAGCTGCAGCTGTGAAGAAGGCAGCCACTTGTGAACCTGGCACAATCAGCTGGCGTAGTTTGGGAATGGCGTGGAACATGCAGAAAAAGTGGCAAAATCTAAAATCGCTGTCAAAATAGCATTATCCAAGCAGTTAACTGCCTGAAGGGCCTATCCCGCCACTTGGTGGCAGGACCGATCGGGAGTCCGGAAGGCCGCCTTTGGGAAAGTTGCATGGAGGAGGGTTGACGGCGGGATCGAAACCCGCCGTCAATATTTGCGATTTTACCACCTGACCCGCCTCCAAACTCGCCCTCTGAGTGCTGGTAAAATGACTTTGGTCTTCCCAATATTTAGTTGAAGGAAATTTCTGCTCATCCAGTACTTAATGTTAGACAAGCAGTGTGACCATTTAGAGACAGTGGAGGGGTTGAGAGAAGTGGTGTTGAGGTATAGCTTGGTGTCGTCAGCGTAGATGTGGAAACTGATGCTGTGTTTTCGGATGATATCACCAAAGGGCAGCATGTTGATGAGAAATAGGAGCGGACCAAGGATAGATCGTCAGGGGACACCAGAGATAAAGATGCGGGACGGAAAGCCATTGCATGTGATTCTCTGGCTATGACTAGATAGGTAAGAATGGAACCAGGTGAGTGCAGTCCCACCCAGCTGGATGACGGTGGAAAGGCATTTGAAGAGAATGGTGTGGTCAACCTTGTCAAAGGCTACAGACAAGTCGAGAAGGATGACAAGTGATTGTTTACCATTGTCACAGTCACATAGGATGTCATTTGTGATTTTGATAAGACCCGTTTGGTACTTTAACACGGCAGAAGCCTGATTGGATGGATTCAGACATGGAGTTGCGGGAAAGATGGACACGGATTTGGGAGGCGACAACGCATTCAAGGACTTTGGGGAGGAAAGGGAGGTTGTAGACGGGGTGGTAGTTTGCAAGGACGGAGGGGTCAAGGGGTTGAAGTTATGTTACAGTTGTACAGAACTCTGATTAGGCCCTATCTGGAGTAGTGTGTTCAGTTCTGGGCACCGTATCTCAGGAAGGATATATTGGCCTTGCAGGGGTGCGGCGTAGATTCACCAGAATGATTCCAGGGCTAAAATGTTTAAGTAATGAGGACAGTTTGCACAGTTTAGGCTTGTGCTCCCTGGAGTATAGTAGATTAAGGGGTGACCTAATTGAGGTGTTGAAGTTGATTAAAGGATTTGATAGGGTAGAGAGAGGGAAACTATTTCCTCTGGTGGGCCAGTCCAGAACCTGGGGGCATAACATTAAAATTAGAGCCCGGATGTCAGGAAGCACTTATTCACACAAAGGGTAGTGGAAATCTGGAACACTCTCCCCAAAAATCTGTTGACAATTTCAAAACTGACGTTGATATGTTCGGCAAGGGTATTAAGGGTTATGGACCCAAGGTGGGTAGATGGATTTAAGATACAGATCAGTACAGTATGATCTAATTGAATAGCAGAATAGGCTCGAGGGGCAGAAAGGCCTGTTCATGTTCCTATGTTCCTAAATAAGACGTTGAAGCTGCGACCCGTCTGGTTCAGCCTCAGACAGTGGTCAGGGATGGAGATTGAATTTGTGGCGAGGGAATGGAGTTAGTGGCGGTTGCCGAAGACAATGACTTTGGTCTTTCCAATGTTTAATTGGGGGAACCTAAAATGTTTTTGCATGATGTTGCCTAGGGACAGCATGTAGATGGGATATAGGAGGGGGCCAAGGATTGATCCTTGGGGGACTCCAGAGGTAACAGTGTGGGAGCAGGAAGAGAAGCCATTGGAGGATTTGCTGGCTATGACTGGATAGATAAGGGTGGAACCAGGCGAGGGCAGTCCCATTCAGCTGGACAGCAGAGGAGAGGCATTGGAGGACGATGATGTGGTCAACTGTGTCAAAGGCTGCAGAAAGGGCAAGAAGGATGAGGAGGGATTGTGAACCATGGTCATCGGGTGTTATTTGTGACCTTAGGTAGGGCTAATTCAGTGCTGTAGCAGGGGCGGAAAGCTGATTGGAGAGGTTCAAACATGGAGTTGTGGAAGTATGGTGAATTTACATAATCTTACCTCATAATCCAATCCCTCCATCCCTCAATCATTCTGGTTGCTCTCATCTGTAATGTTTCAATAGCTGGAAGATCCTTTCTGTACTGTGGTGACCAGAACTGTACACAGTATTCCAAGTGCGGTCGCACCGATGATTTATAAAGTGGCAGGATCACTTTACTATTTTGGCTCAATGTTGTCCTTTTAATACATCCCAACACCTGATTTGCTACAGAAGCTCAGCGTAAGCTCGAGGAACAGCACCTCATTTTTCGATTAGGCACTTTACAGCCTTCTGGACTCAACACAGAGTTCAACAATTTCAGATCATAACCTCAGCCCCTATCGTATATATGTTTTTTATCCACACTTTTTGTCTGTGTCTTTTTTCTTCTCCCCCACATGTCAGCTGTCTCTCATTCCGCCAGCACAATTTACACTTCATCTAGAACCATCCTTTGTTTCTTAACCTGTCCCATTACCATCTCATTTTGCCTTGAATATCTCTTAATGTCTCTTAACCTCTCCTGCCTTCTATCCTATCACAGACCTTCCCTTTTGTTCTTTCCTCCCTTCCCCCATTTCCCAGCCCCTACACTTGCTTAAAAATCTGTTCCATTTCCTGCTTTTTTCCAGTTCTGATGAAAGATCATCGACCTGAAACATTAACTCTGTTTCTCTCTTCACAGATGCTGCCTGACCTGCTGAGTTTCTCCAGCATTTTCTGTTTTTATTTCAGATTTCCAGCATCTGCAATATTTTCTTTTTGTATAGAAGCATAGAAGATAGGAGCAGGAATAGGCCATTCGGCCCCTCGAGCCTGCTCCGCCATTCAATGCGATCATGGCTGATCATCCAAGTTCAATACCCGGTCCCTGCTTTCTCCCCATACCCCTGGATCCCGTTAGCCTTAAGAAATATATCCAACTCCTTCTTGAATATATTTAATGATTGGGCCTCTACTGCCTTCTGTGGTAGAGAATTCCACAGGTTCACCACGCTCTGGGTGAAGAAATTCCTCCTCACTTCAGTCCTAAATGGCCTACCCCTTATCCTTAGACTGTGACCCCTGGTTCTGGACTCCCCGATCATCGGGAACATCCTTCCTGCATCTAGTCTGTCCAGTCCTGTCAGAATTTTATGTTTCAATGAGATCCCCTCTCAGTCTTCTAAACTCCAGCGAGTACAAGCCCAATCGTCCCAATCTCTCCTCATACGTCATTCCTGCCATCCCAGGTATCAGCCTGGTGAATCTTCGCTGAACTCCTTCCATGGCAAGAACATCCTTCCTCAGATAAGGCGACCAAAACTGCACACAATACTCAAGATGTGGTCTCACCAAGGCCCTGTACAACTGCAGCAAGACATCCTTATTCCCTCTCGCTACGAAGGCCAACCTACCATTTGCCTTCTTAACCGCCTGCTGCACCTGCATGCTTACCTTCAGCGACTGGTGCACAAGGACACCCAGGTCTCGTTGCACTTCTCCTTCTCCCAATCTATTGTCATTCAGATAATAATCTGCCTTCCTGTTTTTGCCACCAAAGTGGATAACCTCACATTTATCCACATTATATTGCATCTGCCATGCTTTTGCCCAATCACCCAACCTGTCCAAATCATCCTGGAGTTTCTCGGCATCCTCCTCACAGCACACACGCCCACCCAGCTTTGTGTCATCTGCAAATTTGGAGATATTACATCTAGTTCCCTTGTCTAGATCATCATTAATATATATTGTGAATAGCTGGGGTCCAAGGACCGATCCCTGCGGTACCCCACTAGTCACTGCCTGCCACTTGGAAAAAGACCCGTTCATTCCAACTCTTTGCTTTCTGTCTGCCAACCATTCTCTATCCAAGTCAATACCTTGCCCCCAATCCCATGTGCCTTAACTTTACACGCTAATCTCTTATGCGGGACCTTATCGAAAGCCTTCTGAAAGCCCAAATACACCACATCCACTGGTTCTCCCTTATCTATTTTACCAATTACATCCTCAAAAAATTCCAGTAGATTCGTCAAGCACGATTTACCTTTTGTAAATCCATGTTGACTTTGTCCGATCCTGTCACTGCTTTCCAAGTGCTCTGCTTTTCCATCTTTTATAATGGACTCTAGCATTTTCCCCACTACCGATGTCAGGCTGATTTGCTTTACTTTATTTTAATGTCCCTGGTAATGCTACTTCACATAACAGCCCTGTTCTTATAAAACCTCAAACTCACCATGTGCAACACCATATGTATTAGTAATATATTCAGTACATTAAACACACATTTCATGAAAAGCTCACTATAAGCACCTACAGTACTTGTTACTCCTGTAGGTGGCAGTGTGATAGGTATTTTCAGTGTTAAAAATGTTACACACCACAGCTGCACTGTTACTGTGAGAGTATATTCCCCTATGATTGATCAAAATTCTTTCTGAAATTTTTTTCATTCATCATTATTTTTCTTACTAACTTAAGTTTCTAGGGGTCAATTTTCACTTTTAGTGCCGGGCAGAAAATGGAAGGTAGCGGATGGGTCGCCCATTTTGCACACCACACGTTTTTCACCCCCATTGTCCAAAATAAAAGATTAAGCAAAATAAAAATCCAAAAAATTATTATTTTTTTCACAGTAACATAATTAAAGTATCCACTGAATTGTCTTCTGTGTCTTTTAATGCCTTTTAAATCTTTCACTTGAAGGCCTCAGCCACACCCAAAAGCCTGTTCTTGGACTTCATGTATTTGCCCTAAACTCTGATTCTGTGTGCCTAATTTCCCAGCATGCAACAGTAGCCTTGACTCAGCTGTTCTGAAATAATTTTGAACAAGAGGAATCCTGAGGTTAAAATCACAGGTGGCGTGAAGGGGGCGAGTTACAAGCAGATAACTAACCTGCCTGGTTTTAATGGTTAACCCACCTGGGTAGGGTTAAAATCCACCCCAGAGAGTGATGGGAAAGAGAAATAGAGAGATAAAGGTAGACAGTTTGTTTCCTCATTCTAATTTGACTTATTTATTAAAAAAACAAGTTGAATTTTGAAAGCAAGAAAAGCCTCTTTGAGGGAAACAGATAGAGAGAGGGGGGGGGTAATAGGAGGAAGTAAACTGGTTGAAGATGAGGGGTTTCTGGGTTCTTACCAGCTCCCCTTGGAGGGGTAGAGTGGGAGTGGGGGTAAATGGAGGGTTAAGGGTGAGATGAATGATAGCAGAATGAGGAGGAGGGAGGATGGAGGGATTAGGTGGGTACTACAAAAGGGAAGAGATGGGGTCGCGATGTCACTGCAGGTCCGTAGGAAACAGAACGGGTAGTAGAAAAGTGAAAGAGTAGGGAACGCAATGGGAGCAAAGGTTGGGGGAAACAGGAGTGATGGAAATGGAGCCACAGTGAGCTGTATTTTCCCCGTAACAACCACCCCAAATACAGCCTGCAATACCAAAGGGGATTGAATACCTAAAAAGGCATTTTCATAGCTGATAAAGGGATGATTTCAACGTACATTATAATGGCAGCTCACGTTCCATGGAAACATGACAGAATTAATAACAAATAGAACAATAATCTGTAGCTTTTACTCACAGCAAATAACTCAGGTCAGACACAATCAGACTTGACTCTCTAAATCTTTTTATACCAATCCAATTCCAATTTCCAATTAAAATGCTTTATTGGCATGAAAGTTTACAGAGAACCATATTGCCAAAGCTTACATAGCAAAAAGGTACAGTTTTCCAACATTCTGTAGGTGTCAATCGATTTGACATTTGTTGGGTACATACAATATTACTTTTAAACAATATTAATTTTAAACAGTCTTTGTACTTCATTTGGTACGTTCAATATTAATTTTAAACAGTCTTAATTTTAAACAGTCCTCAGGTTGTGACATGTTGTTACATATTTGGCCCCAAGGTATGGTCTGTCTCCTTCTCCTAGGACTAATCTCAATTTTGACAGATCATCCAATTCCTTGAAATCTGGGGTTGTTTGGCTTAGCTTGTTGAATAATATGTTTCTTGATGTGTTGAATTTTTCGCATTTTAGGAGGAAATGCATTTCTGTTTCAACCTCGCCAGCCAGACATTGATCGCATATTCTATTCTCTCTAGGCTGCCAGGATTTCTTGTATCTGCCTTTTTCAATTTCCAGTTGGTGGTCGCTTAGTCTGTACCTGGTGAGGGTCTGTCTCTGTTTTGTGTCTCTGATGGTCGTGAGGTAGTCTGCCAGTTTATATTCTCTTTTTAGGGCCCGGTAACATTCTAATCTGCTTTGGCTTTCGGTTATTTTGTTCCAATGTTCCAGGTAGGTTTCTTTGCATTTTTTAATGATTTGGTTCACTCGGATTGGTGTTTGGGCGGCTGTGTTGGTCTGGGGCTGGTCAGGGTCCGGCTGAGTACTTAGTTTCCGTAGCAGCTGACTCAGGGGACTCTTTTCTGGGTTTAGCTCTTGGGTCTGAAAGGCTTTGAAATGAAGGGTGTCTGGGGAGCTAGATTTGAGGTGATTTAGGAAGTTTAGTGCTCGTTTTTGGATGTTTATTATCAGTGGGTATCTGCCTAGTTCGGCTCTGCATGCATTTGTTGGCGTTTTCCTTTGGGTGCGAAGGATGCTTCGGCAGAATTCTGCATGTAGGGCTTCTATTGTATGTTTTTCCCATTTAGTGTAGCTTTGGTGATTTAGCGGGCCCCATACTTCACTACCGTACAGTGCAATGGGCAGGATTATGCTGTCAAATATTTTGAGCCAGATTTTGATTGGGATTTGGATGTTGTAGAATTTTCTTTTTATTGCATATAGGGCTCTTCGGGCTTTTTCTTTTAGTGCATTCACTGCTATGCTGAAGCTCCCTGATGCTGTAATAGTTAGACCAAGGTAGGTGTAGCTCATAGTGTGTCCTATAGTGGTATCACTGAGGGTAAACTGGTATTTGTTTTCCTGACATCTGGGCCTTTTTTGAAAAATCATGATGTTGGTTTTCTTTAGATTTACTGTTAGAGCCCAATTTTGGCAGTATTTGTCGAGTAGGTCTAGTTGTTGCTGTAATCCCTGTTCTGTGGGAGACAGCAGAACCAGGTCGTCCGCATAGAACAGGGATTTCACTTCTCCATCTAGGAGACGGAGACCTGGTGACTCGCTTTGCTCCAGCATGTCTGCTAATTCATTTATGTATATGTTGAACAGGGTCGGGCTCAAATTGCAGCCCTGCCGGACGCCTCTTCTCTGGGTGAAGAAATCGGTGCGTTTGTCTCCAATTTTGACCCCGCATTTGTTTTTCAGATACATTGATTTAATAAGGTCATAGACTTTGCCCCCTATTCCACATTGAAGAAGTTTATAATAGAGCCCTTCGTGCCATATAGAGTCAAAGGCTTTCTTGAAGTCGATGAAACAGGCGAATATTTTCCCATTTTTTGTTTGGTGTATATGTTTTTCAATGAGGGTGTGAAGGGTATAGATATGGTCGGCGGTGCGGTGTTTTGGAAGAAAGCCTATTTGGTTTTTTCTGAGGATATTATGTTTGTTAAGAAAATCAAGTAATCTACTATTTAGAATACTGCAGAATAACTTCCCTAGACAACTGTTGACACAGATGCCGCGGTAGTTATTTGGGTCTGATTTGTTTCCGCTTTTATATATGGGGGAGATTAGTCCTTGGCACCAGATATCGGGAAAACAGCCTGAACGTAATATGATGTTGAATAATTTGAGTACCGCACCCTGCATCTCCATATTGCTGAACTTGAGCATTTCATTTTTGATGTTGTCTGGGCCACAGGCTTTCTTTAGGTGGAGAGATTTTGTTTTTGTGGCCATTTCTTTCCATGTGATTGGGGAGTCTAGAGGGTTTTGGTTGTCTTTGATTGTTGCTTCTAATGTGTGGAGTTTTTCTGTGACCTGATGTTGACTTGGGTTTGTTTCGTTTATTGGGATGTCTTTGTAGAGGTTTTCAAAATGTGTTCTCCAGATGTCGCCATCTTGGATTGGTAATGCTTGCAATTGTGTTGTACTCAGGTTATTCCACATTTCCCAGAATTGTTTTGGGTTGGTGGAGTTTTCAATTTCTTCTAGTATTTTGTGGGTATAGTTTTGTGTTTTGTTCCTAATACTCTGTCTCCTGTTCCGACAATTAGGTGTATGTTTTCTCTTGCACGAGGGAACGATTGATATGTTTCATCTTAGCGTTCTGATAAAGCAGGCTATTTGTGGAATGCTGTACTGGATGTTATTGAAAGCTGCATTAGTAAGTCAAACAGCTAAAATGAATTGGTAACATAAACTAGATGCAGGGCACTGATTGACTGTAAGATTATCCTCCTGAGATTCAGCAGTCGGTGCATCCAGACCCGGTCGATGCCATTTGGCCTCTCATTATATCAAGGCACAACCACGCTATGAATTGTGCTGAGGGTGAAAGTTGCTGAGAGAAATGAGATCCGAGCCGCTCCGCCCACCAGTACAATCAGTGCCCACTGCAACTGGGTGCTCACCGCGGCTGTCGGAGACTCAAGGCAGCGCGGAGAGTTAGCTCGAAACCTGATCAAAGCACCTGCCACTCCTACGGGAGCAGGGGACCTCCAACGTGAAAGGATCCTGCAACCAAGCTACATAATCCTTACGTTGCAATTATTTATCTTCTCAATCTAACTCAGTTGTTAAATGAGCAATGATCACCTGCTCAGTGCCTGGGAATCAGAGATGTGCTTTATATACAACATGGATCAGGGGTCTGGGAGTGTAGCAGTGTTTTATATACAACACGGATCAAGGTATGGGAGTGTAGGAGTGTCTTATATACAACATGGATCAAGGTATGGGAGTGTAGGAGTGTCTTAAATACAACATGGATCAAGGTATGGGAGCGTAGGAGTGTCTTATATACAACATGGATCAGGGGTCTGGGAGTGTAGGAGTGTCTTATATACAACATGGATCAAGGTATGGGAGTGTAGGGGTGTCTTATATAAAACACGGATCAAAGGTCTGGGCGTGTAGGAGTGTCTTATATACAACATGGATCAGGGGTCTGGGAGTGTAGGAGTGTCTTAAATACAACACGGATCAAGGTATGGGAGTGTAGGAGTGTCTTATATAAAACACGGATCAAAGGTCTGGGCGTGTAGGAGTGTCTTAAATACAACACGGATCAAGGTATGGGAGTGTAGGAGTGTCTTATATACAACATGGATCAAGGTATGGGAGTGTAGGAGTGTCTTATATACAACATGGATCAAGGTATGGGAGTGTAGGAGTGTCTTAAATACAACATGGATCAAGGTATGGGAGTGTAGGAGTGTCTTATATACAACATGGATCAAGGTATGGGAGTGTAGGAGTGTCTTATATAAAACACGGATCAAGGTCTGGGAGTGTAGGAGTGTCTTAAATACAACACGGATCAAGGCCTGGGAGTGTAGGAGTGTCTTATATACAACATGGATCAAGGTATGGGAGTGTAGGAGTGTCTTATATAAAACACGGATCAAGGTCTGGGAGTGTAGGAGTGTCTTAAATACAACACGGATCAAGGTGTGGGAGTGTAGGAGTGTCTTATATACAACACAGATCAAGGTCTGGGAGTGTAGGAGTGTCTTATTTAAAACATGGATCAAGGTATGGGAGTGTAGGAGTGTCTTATATACAACACGGATCAAGATATGAGAGTGTAGGAGTGTCTTATATACAACATGGATCAAGGTATGGGAGTGTAGGAGTGCCTTATCTACAACACAAATTTTTCGAGGGGGTGACTAGGTGTGTGGATGAAGGTAGTGCAGTGGATGTGGTATACATGGATTTCAGTAAGGTTTTCGATAAAGTCCCGCACAGGAGACTGGACAAGAAGGTAAGAGCCCATGGGATCCAAGTTTCCTTGGCACATTGGATCCAAAACTGGCTTAGTGGCAGAAGGCAGAGGGTGATGGTCGAAGGTTGTTTTTGTGACTGGAAGCCTGTGTCCAGTGGGGTACCGCAGGGATCGGTGCTGGGTCCCTTGCTGTTTGTGGTCTACATTAATGATTTGGATGTGAATGTAAAAGGTATGATCAGTAAGTTCGCAGATGACACGAAAATTGGTGGGGTGGTAAATAACGAGGAGGGTAGCCTCAGTCTGCAGGACGATATAGATGGGTTGGTCAGATGGGCGGAACAGTGGCTAATGGAATTTAACCCTGAAAAGTGTGAGGTGATGCATTTTGGAGGGACTAACAAGGCAAGGGAATACACAATGAATGGTAAGACCCTAGGAAAGACAGAGGATCAGAGGGACCTTGGTGTGCATGTACATAGATCCCTGAAGGCAGCAGAACAGGTGGATAAGGTGGTTAAAAAGGCATATGGGATACTTGCCTTCATTAGCTGAGGCATAGAATATAAGAGCAGGGAGGTTATGATGGAGCTGTACAAAACGCTGGTTAGGCCACAGCTGGAATACTGTGTGCACTTCTGGTCGCCACACTATAGGAAGGATGTGATTGCTTTGGAGGGGGTGCAGAGGAGATTCACCAGGATGTTACCTGGGCTGGAGCGCTTCAGCTATGAAGAAAGACTGGACAGGCTGGGGTTGTTTTCCTTGGAGCAGAGAAGGCTGAGGGGGGACCTGATTGAGGTGTACAAAATTATGAGGGGCATAGATAGGGTAGATAGAAAGGAACTTTTTCCCTTAGTAGAGGGGTCAATAACAAGGGGGCACTGATTCAAGGTAAGGGGCAGGAGGTTTAGAGGGGATTTGAGGAAGAACTTTTTCACCCAGAGGGTGGTTGGAATCTGGAACTCACTGCCTGAAAGGGTGGTAGAGGCAGGAACCCTCACAACATTCAAGAAGCATTTGGATCAGCACTTGAAATGCCATAGCCTACAAGGCTACGGACCAAATGCTGGAAAATGGGATTAGATTAGACAGGGCTTGATGGCTGGCGCAGACGCGATGGGCTGAAGGGCCTCTTTCTGTGCTGTATAACTCTATGACTCTATGACTCTAACACAGATCAGGGGTCTGGGAGTGTAGGAGTGTCTTATATACAACATGGATCAAGGTATGGGAGTGTAGGGGTGTCTTATATACAACACGGATCAAGGTATGGGAGTGTAGGAGTGTCTTATCTACAACACGGGTCAAGGTATGGGAGTGTAGGAGTGTCTTATATACAACAGGGATCCGGGGTCTGGGAGTGTAGGAGTGTCTTATATACAACATGGATCAGGGGTCTGGGAGTGTAGGAGTGTCTTATATACAACATGGGTCAAGGTATGGGAGTGCAGGAGTGTCTTATATACAACACGGATCAAGGTCTGGGAGTGTAGGAATGTCTTATATACAACACGGATCAAGGTATTGGAGTGTAGGAGTGTCTTATATACAACATGGATCAAGGTATTGGAGTGTAGGAGTGTCTTATATACAACATGGATCAAGGTATGGGAGTGTAGGAGTGTCTTATCTACAACACGGATCAAGGTATTGGAGTGTAGGAGTGTCTTATATACAACATGGATCAAGGTATGGGAGTGTAGGAGTGTCTTATCTACAACACAGATGAGGGGTTTGGGAGTGTAGGAGTGTCTTATATACAACATGGATCAAGGTATGGGAGTGTCTTATATACAACATGGATCAAGGTATGGGAGTGTAGGATTGTCTTATCTACAACACAGATGAGGGGTTTGGGAGTGTAGGAGTGTCTTATATACAACACGGAGCAAGGTATGGGAGTGTAGGAGTGTTTTATATACAACACGGGTCAAGGTCTGGGAGTGTAGGAGTGTCTTATATACGACAGGGATCAAGGTATGGGAGTGCAGGAGTGTCTTATATACAACACGGGTCAAGGTCTGGGAGTGTAGGAGTGTCTTATATACAACAGGGATCAAGGTATGGGAGTGTAGGAGTGTCTTATATACTACAGGGATCAAGGTATGGGAGTGTAGGAGTGTCTTATATACAACACGGATCAAGGTATGGGAGTGTATGAGTGTCTTATATACAACATGGATCAAGGTATGGGAGTGTATGAGTGTCTTATATACAACATGGATCAAGGTATGGGAGTGTAGGAGTGTCTTATATACAACATGGATCAGGGTATGGGAGTGTATGAGTGTCTTATATACAACATGGATCAAGGTATGGGAGTGTAGGAGTGTCTTATATACAACATGGATCAAGGTATGGGAGTGTATGAGTGTCTTATATACAACATGGATCAAGGTATGGGAGTGTATGAGTGTCTTATATACAACATGGATCAAGGTATGGGAGTGTATGAGTGTCTTATATACAACACGGATCAAGGTATGGGAGTGTATGAGTGTCTTATATACAACATGGATCAAGGTATGGGAGTGTAGGAGTGTCTTATATACAACATGGATCAAGGTACGGGAGTGTATGAGTGTCTTATATACAACAGGGATCAAGGTCTGGGAGTGTAGGAGTGTCTTATATACAACATGGATCAAGGTACGGGAGTGTATGAGTGTCTTATATACAACAGGGATCAAGGTATGGGAGTGTAGGAGTGTCTTATATACAACATGGATCAAGGTACGGGAGTGTATGAGTGTCTTATATACAACAGGGATCAAGGTATGGGAGTGTAGGAGTGTCTTATATACAACATGGATCAAGGTACGGGAGTGTATGAGTGTCTTATATACAACATGGATCAAGGTATGGGAGTGTAGGAGTGTCTTATATACAACATGGATCAAGGTATGGGAGTGTATGAGTGTCTTATATACAACACAGATCAGGGGTCTGTGAGTGTTGGAATGTCTTATACAGGACAGAATGGGCTGTTCAGGGGTCCAGAAGTTGTAAAGCATATTATATAGAGCGCTGATGATCTTGACTATGTTAAATAAGTGGAGTAAGAAAGAGGGACTATAAAATGTACTTGGAAAAAGTAACAGGAAAAGCAGGAAAATGGAGTGTTACATATACTCGGAAAGAGAAAGTTGATGAGTAAGATCTTTTGAGTAACAGAGAGAAAACACTGAAAGTTGGGGAATAAATACGAGAGAATAAAATACAGACATAGAGGAGGAAAACGTACCGGGAGAAAGTAACTGGCCGTTTTTAAACTAATGGTAGCTGGTGGTAAATATGTTAAACAATAAAAACGTGAATCTACCAAAGGGTCAAGGTTCATTTTGAAACGATTGGTGGATTTCACTGAATGTATTCTATCCTGTTGCGATCACATTATCACTTTATTTGCAGCATTCTTCGTGTGAGCAGGAATGTCTGACTGTTATTCACTGAAAATACCCCCGCGCTCCCCTCCGCCGGAACCCTCGCTGGTGGGCCGGTGGGATTGCACTCACCAAAAACTGTGAGGGACAGCAGCAGGTTCTTCATCAGATTCTTCCCCAGCCGTTTCCACAGTGGGAGTTTGCTCTGAAGTTTCTCGGGAGCCAAGTTACACTCATCCATCCGCACTTCCACTTGTTTAGTCATCCTGATAGCGCTGGGTGAAAAAAGAAACAGACACTTGGTCACAATTAGAAGAAACATCAGCCAAAGCTACCCATGTTCGTGGATGTTTCTGGGAAATTCCTCATGTTCATGAACAGCACACCACTGATGCACTGTCGCACCCCCAGATACTGGCGTGACTGCCTCTCTAACACTCTCTGATATAACAGCGTGGATTACAGCTCCCTCTGTAACACTGATATAACAGCGTGGATTACAGCTCCCTCTGTAATACTCTCTGATACAATAACATGGATGACAGCTCCCTCTGTAATACATTCTGTTATAATAATTGAAAGTCAGCATGGATTTTTTTAAAGGTAAATGGTGTGATTAACTTGATTGAATTCATTGATGAAGTAATGGAGAGGTTTGATGAGCGTACTGCAGTTTATTTTGGGTATATTGACTTTCAAAAGGTGTTTCATAAAGTACCATATTGTGGAGGAGACCACATAGGGACAATAACACAATTCACAGCCAATGTGGTTATATGTACCTAAACACAATTCACTATGTATAGCCAATGTTGTTATATGTACGCACTTGGTTGGGTTATCGGGGCAGGGTCCCTTTAAGAGCGTCGGTAGCGTGATGACGTCATAGCCCTGCAACGAGGCTGAGAACCTCAGTCCTCATGGAGAGTGAATAAAGCAACACGCGTTTTGCCTTTGCTGCAACATAAGTCTCAGATACTGTTGATTTCTAGCGATGCCAACAATATAATAGACTTGTTAGCAAAATTAAAGCCCATAGGATTAAAGGGACAGGGATAGTGTGGATACGAAATTGGCTAAGGGACAATGAGATGAGGAGAAATTTCTTCACTCAGAGGGTGGTGAACCTGTGGAATTCTCACCACAGAAGGCTGTGGAGGCCGTTACGATTCAAAAAGTGAAGCGGGCAAGAGGAAGCAGCTGATTGGGTGAGTACGGCCAAGTGAGTATTTATACTACTCTATAGTTTGACAGTTAAGATTAATAGTTTATAAAATTTAGACGGTCTTAATTTTTGTGGTTATAGTTTCTAAGGTTTCTGTTGTGTATCGGGGAGTGCTAGTAACCAAGGGCCCTTGAGTATACAATTTAATTGTAGTGCAATTAGTGATATTGATTTGATTTAAATTAATTTAAATTAATTAAAGGGTAAGTCATGGCAGGACAGCTTGGCACCGTGGCATGCTCCCCCTACGCTATGTGGGAAATCAGGGACACTTCCTGTGTCCCTGACGACCATGTGTGTGGGAAGTGTATCCAGCTGCAGCTACTGACAGACCGCATTGCGGCGCTGGAGCTGCGAATGGATACATACTGGAGCATTTGCGATGCTGAGGTCATCATGGATAGCACATGTAGGGAGTTGGTCACACCACAGGTAAAGGCTGCACAGGCAGGAAGGGAATGGGTGACCACCAGGCAGAGTAGTAGGTGCAGGCAGGTAGTGCAGGGGTCCCCTGTGGCCATCCCCCTTTCAAACAGATATACCGCTTTGGATATTGTTGAGGGAGATGGCTTATCGGAGGAAGGCAGCAGCAGCCAACTTCCTGGGACCATGGGTGGTCCTGCTGCACAGGACGGGAGGAAAAAGAGCGAGAGAGCTATATTGATAGGGGATTCTATTGTAAGGGGAATAGATAGGTGTTTCTGCAGCCGCAAACGAGACTCCAGGATGGTATGTTGCCTCCCTGGTGCAAGGGTCAAGGATGTCTCGGAGCGGCTGCAGGGCATTCTGGAGGGGGAGGGTGAACAGCCAGTTGTCATGGTGCATATAGGTACCAACGATATAGGTAAAAACCAGGATGAGGTCCTAAAAGCTGAATATAGGGAGTTAGGAGGTAAATTAAAAAATAGGACCTCAAAGGTAGTAATCAGGATTGCGACCAGTGCCACGTGCTAGTCAGAGTAGAAATAGAAGGATATTTCAGATGAATACGTGGCTAAAGGAATGGTGCAAGTGGGAGGGATTCAAATTCCTGGGACATTGGAACCGGTTCTGGGGGAAATGGGACAAGTACAAACTGGATGATTTGCACCTGGGCGGGACCGAAACTGATGTCCTAGGGAGAGTGTTTGCTAGTGCTGTTGGGGAGGGTTTAAACTAAAATGGCAGGGGGTTGGGAAACTGTGCAAGAAGACAGATGAAAGGGAAGCAAGGATAGAAACAAAAGACAGGAAGGAGAAAAGCAAAGTGGAAGGCAGAGAAATCAAGGGTGTAAATCAAACAGGGCCACAGTAAATAAGAATTCTAAAAGGACTAATAGTGTTAAAAAATCAAGCCTGAAGGTTTTGTGTCTTAATGCGAGGTGCATTCGTAATAACGTGGATGAATTAGCTGCGCAAATAGATGTAAACGGATATGATATAATTGGGATTACGGAGACATGGCTCCAGGGTGACCAAGACTGGGAATTCAACATCCAGGGGTATTCAATATTCAGGAAGGACAGGAAAAAAGGAAAAGGAGTTGGGATAGCATTGCTGGTTAAAGAGGAGATTAACACTATAGTAAGGAAGGATATTAGCTCTGATGATGTGGAATCTGTATGGGCAGAGCTGAGAAATACGAAGGGGCAGAAAATGTTAGCGGGAGTTATATACAGATCCCCAAAGAGTAATGGGGATGGCATTAAATGGGAAATTAGAGACGTATGCAACAAGGGCACAGCAGTTATCATGGGTGACTTTAATCTACATATAGATTGGGCTAACCAAATTAGTAACAATACTGTGGCGGAGGAATTCCTGAAGTGTATACGGGATGGTTTCTTGGACCAATATGTCGAGGAACCAACTAGAGATCAGGCCATCTTAGACTGGTATTATGTAATGAGAAAGGATTAATTAGCAATCTTGTTGTGCGAGGCCCTTTGGGGAGGAGCGATCATAATATGATAGAATTCTTCATTAAAATGGAGAGTGAAGTAGTTGACTCAGAGACTAGGGTCCTGAACTTAAATAAAGGAAACTACGATGGTATGAGGCACAAGTTGGCTGGGATGGATTGGGGAACGTTACTTAAAGGGTTGACGGTGGATAGGCAATGGCAAACATTTAAAGATTGCATGGATGAACTACAGAATTTGTTCATCACTGTTTGGCATAAAAATAAAACAAAAAACAGGACTCAACCGTGGCTAACAAGGGAAATTAGGGATAGCATAAGATCCAAGGAGAGGACATAAAAATTGGCCAGAAAAAGCAGCAAACCTGAGGATTGGGAGCAGTTTAGGATTCAACAAAGGAGGACAAAAGGATTAATTAAGAGGGGGAAAATAGATTATGAGAGTAAGCTTCCAGGGAACATAAAAACTGACGGTAAAAGCTTCCATAGATATGTGAAAAGAAAAAGATTGGTGAAGTCAAGCTTAGGTCCCTTGCAGTCAGAATCAGGGGAATTTTTAATGGGGAACAAAGAAATGGCAGGCCAATTAAATACATACTTTGGTTCTGTCTTCACAAAGGAGGACACAAATAACCTCCCAGAGATGTCGGGGAAAATAGGGTCTAATGAGAGGGAGGAATTGAATGAAATCAGTATTTGTAGGGAAATGGTGTTAGGGAAATTGATGGGATTGAAGGCCAATAAATCCCCAGGGCCTGATAATGTATATCTTAGGGTACTTAAAGAAATGGCCCTCGAAATAGTAGATGCATTGCTGGTCATCCTCCAAAATTCTATAGACTCTGGAACTGTTCCCATGGATTGGAGGATAGCTAATATAACCCCACTATTTAAGAAAGGTGGTAAAGAGAATACGAGGTATTATAGACCGGTAAGCCTGACATCGGTAGTGGGGAAAATGCTAGACTCCATTACAAAAATGTAATAGCAGCGCACTTGGAAAACAGTGACAGGATCGGACAAAGTCAATATGGATTTACAAAAGGGAAATCATGCTTGACTAATCTACTGGAATTTTTTGATGGTGTAACTGGTAGAATAGATAAGGGAGAACCAGTGGATGTGGTGTATTTGTACTTTCAGAAGGCTTTCGATAAGGTCCTGCACAAGAGATTAGCAAGGAAAGTAAAAGCACATGGGATTGGGGGTAAGGTACTGTCTTGGATAGAGAACTGGTTCCTGGAATTCCTGGAGTGTATACGGGATGGTTTCCTGAACCAAAATGTCGAGGAACCAACTAGAGATCAGGCCATCTTAGAATGGGTATTATGTAATGAGAAAGGATTAATTAGCAATCTTGTTGTGCGAGGCCCCTTGGGTCGGAGCGATCATAATATGATAGAATTCTTCATTAAGATGGAGAGTGAAATAGTTGACTTAGAGACTAGGGTCCTGAATTTAAATAAAGGAAACTATGATGGTATGAGGCATGAGTTGGGTAGGATTGATTGGGGAATGTCACTCAAAGGGTTGACGGTGGATAGGCAATGGCAAACATTCAAAGATCGCATGGATAAACTACAGAATTTGTTCATCCTAGTTTGGCATAAAAATAAAACAAAAAAGGTGACTCAACCATGGCTAATAAGGGAAATTAGGGATAGCATAAGATCCAAGGAAAGGACATATAAATTGGCCAGAACAAGCTGAGGATTGGGAGCAGTTTCGGATTCAACAAAGGAGGACAAAGGGATTAATTAAGAAGGGGACAATAGAGTAAGAGAGTAAGCTTGCAAGGAGCATAAAAACTGACTGTAAAAGCTTTTATAGATATGTGAAGAGAAAAAGATTGGTGAAGTCAAGCGTAGGTCCCTTGCCGTCAGAATCAGGTGAATTTATAATGGGGAACAAAGAAATGGCAGACCAATTAAATACATACTTTGGTTCTGTCTTCACAAAGGAGGACACAAATAACCACCCAGAGATGTCGGGGAACATAGGGTCTAATGAGAGGGAGGAACTGAAAGAAATCAGTATTTGTAGGGAAATGGTGTTAGGGAAATTGATGGGATTGAAGGCCGATAAATCCCCAGGACCTGATAATCTACATCCTAGGGTACTTAAGGAAGTGGCCCTAGAAATAGTAGATGCATTGCTGGTCATCTTCCAAAATTCGATAGACTCTGGAACAGTACCCATGGATTGGAGGGTAGCTAATGTTACCCCACTATTCCAAAAAGGCGGTAGAGAGAAAATGGGGAATTACAGACCGGTAAGCCTGACATCGGTAGTGGGGAAAATGCTAGAGTCCATTATAAAAGATGTAATAGCAAAGCACTTGGAAAACAGTGACAGGATCGGACAAAGTCAACATGGATTTACAAAAGGTAAATGGTGCTTGACTAATCTACTGGAATTTTTTGAGGATGTAACTGGTAAAATAGATAAGGGAGAGCCAGTGGATGTGGTGTATTTGGACTTTCAGAAGGCTTTCGATAAGGTCCCGCATAAGAGATTAGCGTGTAAAGTTAAGGCACATAGGATTGGGGGCAAGGTATTGACTTGGATAGAGAATGGTTGGCAGACAGAAAGCAAAGAGTTGGAATGAACGGGTCTTTTTCCGAGTGGCAGGCAGTGACTAGTGGGGTACTGCAGGGATCGGTCCTAGGACCCCAGCTATTCACAATGTATATTAATGATCTAGATGAGGGAACTAGATGTAATATCTCCAAGTTTGCAGACGACACTAAGCTGGGTGGGCGTGTGTGCTGTGAGGAGGATGCCAGGAAACACCAGTATGATTTGGACAGTGTGGTAAACCACTGTTTGTATTCCTGTTTGTCCTGTTTGTATTCCACTGTGTACATGCCTGGACATGCCTCGGCTGACTCCTCCCACAGGTCCTAGTATAAAGGTGACTGCTCCCCAGCCCTTTGTATCCTGGACCGGTCGACCACTCGAGGCAGACCTCCATTCTGTTGTTAATAAAAGCCTTTAGTTACTCTTCTAACTCTCAGTCTTTTATGAGTAATTGATAGCGCATCAATTTTATTAACAACATTTTTATAATGGAGAAGATCCTCACACCAGCATGCCTGGACTTAGATCATCGGGAGGCGGACTCATCCACCAAGTTTACTCACTGGCTTAAGTGTTTCGAAAAATTCCTGACCGCCTCCAAAGCAATCAAATCGGACGAGGACAAACTGGATGTCCTGACCTCCAAAGTGAACCACCGAGTGTACTCGGTCATCCAAGACGCGACCTCGTACGCGGACGCTATCAAGCTCCTCAAGGACCAGTACACGCGCCCAGTGAACGAAGTGTACGCCAGGCACCTTCTGGGGAGTCGTAAACAACAACCTGGGGAATCGACCGTGGAATACCTTCAGGCACTGTCTGTGCTTGGCCGGGCCTGTGGTTGTAAGGATGTAAAGGCCGCCGTGTACACAGAGGAACTTATCCGGGACGCTTTTGTAGCGGGCCACAGATCCAATTACACCCGACAGCGACTGTTGGAGCAGAGTAACCTCGACCTCAACAAGGCCTCTGAACTCGCACTATCGTTGGATGCAGCCTACCAGGGCATGGATGCCTACTCCTCTGCACCGTGGACGCCGCGGGGAATGACAGCCTGGGACACGGTAGGACCGCCTCATGGCGCCGTGCCACCCCAGCCACACCCCAACAACGGCCCAACTACCGCAGCAGTGTCCCAAGGCCAGACAGCAGTGCCCCAAGGCCAGAAATGCTACTTCTGTGGCCAGGCAAAACACCAGGCGAAAAACGCGATCTGCTCGGGCTGCGGGAAGAAGGGACACTACGCTAGCGTCTGCAGGGCCAAAGCCACCCCAAACCCCAGCAGCGCCGCGTGTGGGCCATGCGGGCCGCCATCTTGGACCTCCCCGGCCATGTGCGAATCACCGGTACAGCAGCCATTTTGGACGCCTCCAGCCACATGGGGATCATGGACGCCGCCATCTTGGACGACAGCCGGGACGCAGCAGGCCCCCGACATCGCCTCATCTGATACCCGCAGCGACACACTGACCCCTACGCTGGCATCCGTTACACTGGACCAAGCGAGACCGCACCAACTGGCCAGTTCCACAATGGACATTAAGGTAAATGGTCACGATACAATCTGCCTTTTTGACTCTGGGAGCACGGAGAGCTTCATCCACCCCAACACGGTGCGGCGTTGCTCTCTCCTAGTCCTGCCTGCGCAACAGCGGATTTCTATGGCCTCCGAGTCCCAGTCGGCGGACATCGGCGGCTACTGCGTGGTGTAACTCGTAGTAGACGGGACCGTGTATGATCATTTTAAACTTCTGGTCCTGCCTGACCTCTGCGCTGCCGTCCTGCTGGGGTTAGATTTTCAGTGCCACCTTAAAAGTGTTACGATAGCGTACGGTGGACCCCTACCCCCACTCACAGTCCGCAGCCAGCAGCTTCCAAATTGCCCGCCGCGCACCAGGTGCAACCTCTCCACACTCAGAGTCACCCCCCCACCACTGTTTGCTAACCTCACCCCCGACTGTAAGCCCATCGCCACAAAGAGCAGGCGATACAGTGCCGGGGACAGGGTTTTCATTAAAACCGAAGTGGAGCGGCTCCTGAAAGAAGGGATTATTGAGGGCAGCACCAGCCCCTGGCGAGCCCAGGTTGTGGTCGTTAAGACCGGCGAGAAGCAGCGCCTGGTCATCGACTACAGCCAGACAATAAATCGCTACACCCTGCTGGACGCCTACCCACTCCCCCATATAGCTGATATGGTCAACCAGATCGCGCAGTACCGCGTCTTCTCGACCATTGACCTGAAATCAGCGTACCACCAGCTCCCCATCCGCCCTGAGGACCGCCAGTACACTGCCTTTGAGGCAAACGGCCACCTCTATCACTTCCTTAGGGTTCCCTTTGGCGTCACCAACGGGGTCTCCGTCTTCCAAAGAGAGATGGACCGGATGGTAGATCAAAATGCGTTGCAGGCCACTTTCCCATATCTGGACAATGTGACCATCTGCGGCCGTGACTTGCAGGACCATGACGCAAACCTCGAAAAATTCCTCCGCACCGCCCAACTCCTAAACCTGACATATAACAAGGAGAAGTGCATATTCCGCACAAACCGCCTCGCCATCCTTGGCTGTGTTGTGGAACACGGAGTCATCGGCCCCGACCCCGACCGGATGCGTCCCCTTATGGAACTTCCACTGCCCCACTGCCTCAAGGCCCTGAAGAGGTGCCTAGGGTTTTTCTCCTATTACGCCCAGTGGGTCCCCTACTATGCGGACAAGGCCCGTCCGCTGATCAAGTCCACCTCTTTTCCCTTGACGGCAGAGGCCCGCTTAGCCTTCCACCGTATCAAGGAGGACATTGCCAAAGCCACCATGCACGCAGTGGATGAATCCATCCCCTTCCAGGTGGAAAGCGACGCGTCCGACTTTGCCCTGGCCGCTACCCTCAATCAGGCGGGGAGACCCGTGGCCTTCTTTTCACGAACCCTCCAAGGCCCGGAGACCAGACACTCCGCTGTTGAGAAGGAGGCCCAGGCGATTGTGGAGGCTGTGCGTCATTGGAGGCACTACCTGGCCGGAAAACGATTTACCCTGCTCACTGACCAGCGTTCAGTTGCTTTTATGTTTAACAACAAGCAGAGGGGCAAAATCAAAAATGACAAGATCTTGAGGTGGAGAATCGAACTTTCCACCTACAACTACGAGATCTTGTACCGGCCCGGGAAGCTAAATGAACCCCCGGATGCGCTATCGCGTGGCACCTGCGCCAGCGCGCAGATCGATAGACTACGGGTCCTCCACAATGACCTCTGCCACCCGGGAGTCACCAGGTTCTTCCACCTCATCAAGGCCCGCAACCTGCCTTACTCTATTGAGGAGGTCAGGACCATGACCAGGAACTGCCAAGTCTGCGCTGAGTGCAAACCGCACTTTTATAGACCAGACAGGGCCCACCTGATAAAAGCCACTCGCCCCTTCGAGCGCCTGAGCGTTGATTTTAAAGGGCCTCTCCCCTCCTCCGACCGCAATGTGTACTTCCTCAATATTATTGATGAGTACTCCCGTTTCCCGTTCGCCTTCCCCTGCCCGGACATGACCAGTGCCACGGTCATTAAATGTCTGAACAACCTCTTCACCCTGTTCGGCTTCCCCAGCTATATCCATAGCGACCGGGGCTCATCGTTTATGAGCGACGAACTCCGTCAGTACCTGCTAACTAGGGGTATTGCCACAAGCAGGACCACCAGTTACAACCCCCGGGGGAACAGACAGGTGGAAAGAGAAAATGCGACAGTTTGGAAGGCCGTCCTGCTAGCCTTAAAGTCTAGGGGCCTTCCAACCTCCCGCTGGCAGGATGTGCTCCCCGATGCGCTCCACTCTATTCGGTCACTGCTCTGCACTGCCACTAACGCCACCCCTCATGAGAAAATGTTTGTCTTCCCAAGGAAGTCCACATCGGGGACATCGCTACCGCCATGGCTGACGTCCCCAGGGCCGGTCCTACTGAGAAGACACGTGAGGACCCATAAAACGGACCCCCTGGTCGAGAGGGTCGACCTCCTCCACGCCAACCCCCAGTATGCTTACATCGCATACCCGGACGGGCGGGAGGACACAGTCTCCATAAGAGACCTTGCACCCTCGGGGACCGCAGTAACTCACTACCCACTACCACCCCCCCCCACGATCCGATATCCAGCCCCAGCAGACGGCAGGCCTGGGCCCCGCGACCCGCTCGACATCTACGAGGACGACACGCCTGTGCCACAGCCTACGCTGGACTCGACGCCGGAAGCTTCACTACCCCTGCCGTCGCCACGCCGATCACAGCGGCAGACAAGACCTCCGGAGAGACTCCAATACACTAACTTTTAATACACTTCACCCCGCCGGACTCAATTTTAAACAAGGGGTGAATGTGGTAAACCACTGTTTGTATTCCTGTTTGTCCTGTTTGTATTCCACTGTGTACATGCCTGGACATGCCTCGGCTGACTCCTCCCACAGGTCCTAGTATAAAGGTGACTGCTCCCCAGCCCTTTGTATCCTGGACCGGTCGACCACTCGAGGCAGACCTCCATTCTGTTGTTAATAAAAGCCTTTAGTTACTCTTCTAACTCTCAGTCTTTTATGAGTAATTGATAGTGCATCAGACAGGTTGGGTGATTGGGAAGAAGCATGGCAGATGCAATATAACGTGGATAAATGCAAGGTTATCCACTTTGGTGTCAAAAACAGGAAGGCAGATTATTATCTGAATGGCAATAGATTGGGAGAAGGGGAAGTGCAACGAGACCTGGGTGTCCTTGTGCACCAGTCGCTGAAGGTAAGCATGCAGGTGCAGCAGGCGGTTAAGAAGGCAAATGATATGTTGGCCTTCGTAGCGAGAGGGTTCAAGTACAGGAACAAGGATGTCTTGCTGCAGTTGTACAGGGTCTTGTTGAGACCACATCTTGAGTATTGTATGTAATTTTGGTCACCTTATCTGAGGAAGGATGTTCTTACCATGGAGGGAGTGCAGCAAAGATTCACCAGGCTGATACCTGGGATGGCAGGAATGACGTATGAGGAGATATTGGGTCGATTGGGCTTATACTCGCTGGAGTTTAGAAGAATGAGAGGGGCTCTCATTGAAACTTATAAAATTCTAACAGGACTAGACAGTCTAGATGCAGGAAGGATGTTCCCGATGGCCAGGGAGTCCAGAACCAGGGGTCACAGTCTAAGGATAAGGGGTAAGCCATTTAGGACAGAGGTGAGGAGGAATTTCTTCACCCAGCGAGTGGTGAACCTGTGGAATTCTCTACCACAGAAGGCAGTTGAGGCCAATTCATTAAATATATTCAAGAAGGAGTTAGATATATTTCTTAAGGCTAAAGGGATCAAGGGATATGGAGAGAAGGCAGGGACAGGGTACTGAATTTGAATGATCAGCCATGATCTCATTGAATGGTGGAGCAGGCTCTAGGGGCCGAATGGCCTACTCCTGCTTCTATCTTCTATGTTTCTATGTTTCTATGGTTGGCAGACAGGAAGCAAAGAGTTGGAATAAACGGGTCTTTTTCCAAGTGGCAGACACTGACTAGTGGGGTACCGTAGGGATATATATATAAATGATCTAGATGAGGGAACTACATGTAATTTCTCCAAGTTTGCAGACGACACAAAGCTGGGTGGGCGTGTGTGCTGTGAGGAGAATGCAGAGAAACTCCAGTACGATTTGGACAGGTTGGGTGATTGGGCAGATGCATGCCAAATGCAGTATAATGTGGATAAATGTGAGGTTATCCACTTCGGTGGCAAAAACAGGTAGACAGATTATTATCTGAATGGCAATAGATTGGGAAAAGGGGAAGTGCAACGAGACCTGGGTGATCTTGTGCACCCATCGCTGAAGGTAAGCATGGAAGTGCAGCAGGCGGTTCAGAAGGCAAATGGTATGTTGGCCTTCGTAGCGAGAGGATTTGAGTACAGGAGCAAGGAAGTCTTGCTGCAGTTGTACAGGGCCTTGGTGAGACCAGACTTGAGTATTGTGTGCAGTTTTGGTCGCCTTATCTGAGGAAGGATGTTCTTGCCATGGAGAGAGTGCAGCGAAGATTCACCAGACTGAAACCTGGGATGGCAGGAATAGAAACATAGAAACATAGAAAATAGGAGCAGGAGTAGGCCATTCAGCCCCTTTAGCCTGCTCCGCCACTGATCATCCAAGTTCAGTACCCGGTCCCTGCTTTCTCCCCATACCCCTTGATCCCTTTAGCCTCAAGAAATATATCCAACTCCTTCTTGATTATATTTAATGAATTGGCCTCAACTGCCCTGTGTGGCAGAGAATTCCACAGGTTCACCACTCTCTGGGTGAAGAAATTCCTCCTCATTTCTGTCCTAAAAGGCCTACCCCTTATCCTTAGACTGTGACCCTTGGTCCTGGATTCCCCGACCATCGGGAACATCCTCCCTACATCTAGTCTGTCCAGTCCTGTCAGAATTTTATAAGTTTCAATGAGATCCCCTCTCATTCTTCTAAACTCCAGCGAGTACAAGCCCAATCGACCCAATCTCTCTTCATACGTCATTCCTGCCATCCCAGGTATCAGCCTGATGAATCTTCGCTGAACTCCTTCCATGGCAAGAATATCCTTCCTCAGATAAGGCGACCAAAACTGCACACAATACTCAAGATGTGGTCTCAGCAAGGCCCTGTACCACTGCAGCAAGATATCCTTGTTCTTGTACTCAAACCCTCTCGCTATGAAGGCCAACATACCATTTGCCTTCTTAACCGCCTGCTGCACCTGCATGCTTACCTTCAGCGACTGGTGCACAAGGACACCCAGGTCTCGTTGCACTTCCCCTTCTCCCAATCTATTGCCATTCAGATAATAATCTGCCTTCCTGTTTTTGCCACCAAAGTGGATAACCTCACATTTATCCATGTTATATTGCATCTGCCATGCTTCTGCCCAATCACCCAACCTGTCCAAATCATCCTGTAGTTTCTCAGAATCCTCCTCACAGCACACACGCCCACCCAGCTTTGTGTTGTCTGCAAACTTGGAGATATTACATCTAGTTCCCTTGTCTAGATCATTAATATATATTGTGAATAGCTGGGGTCTAAGGACCGGTCCCTGCGGTACCCCACTAGTCACTGCCTGCCACTCGGAAAAAGACCCGTTTATTGCAACTCTTTGCTTTCTATCTGCCAACCAGTTCTCTATCTAAGTCAATACCTTGCCCCCAATCCCATGTGCCTTAACTTTACACGCTAATCTCTTATGTGGGACCTTATCGAAAGTCTTCTGAAAGTCCAAATACACCACATCCACTGGTTCTCCCTTATCTATTTTACTAGTTACATCCTCAAAAAATTCCAGTGGATTAGTCAAGCACGATTTACCTTTTGTAAATCCATGTTGACTTTGTCCGATCCTGTCACTGTTTTCCAAGTGCTCTGCTATTACATCTTTTGTAATGGACTCTAGCATTTTCCCCACTACCGATGTCAGGCTTACCGGTCTGTAATTCCCCGTTTTCTCTCTACCACCTTTTTTGAATAGTGGGATAACATTAGCTACCCGCCAATTCATGGGTACTGTTCCAGAGTCTATAGAATTTTGGAAGATGACCAGCAATGCATCTACTATTTCTAGGGCCACTTCCTTAAGTACCCTAGGATGTAGATTATCAGGCCCTGGGGATTTATCAGCCTTTAATCCCATCAATTTCCCTAACACCATTTCCCTACAAATACTGATTTCTTTCAGTTCCTCCCTTTCATCAGACCCTATGTTCCCTGACATTTCTGGGAGGTTATTTGTGTCCTCCTTTGTGAAGACAGAACCAAAATATGTATTTAATTGGTCTTCCATTTCTTTGTTCCCCATTATAAATTCCCCTGATTCTGACTGCAAGGGACCTACGCGTGGCTTCACCAATCTTTTTCTCTTCATATATCTATAAAAGCTTTTACAATGACGTATTAGGAGAGATTGGGTCGATTAGGCTTATATTCGCTAGGGTTTAGAAGAATGAGAGGGGATCTCATTGAAACTTATAAAATTCTAACAGGACTAGACAGACTAGATGCAGGAAGGATGTTCCCGATGGCGGGGGAGTCCAGAACCAGGGGTCACAGTCTAAGGATAAGGGGTAAGCCATTTAGGACTGAGATGAGGAGGAATTTCTTCACCCAGAGAGTGGTGAACCTGTGGAATTCTCTGCCACACAGGGCAGTTGAGGCCAATTCATTAAATATAATCAAGAAGGAGTTAGATATATTTCTTGAGGCTAAAGGGATCAAGGGATATGGGGAGAAAGCAGGGACAGGGTACTGAATTTGGATGATCAGCCATGATCTCATTAAATGGCGGAGCGGGCTCGAGGGGCCGAATGGCCTATTTCTGCTCCTATCTTCTATGTTTCTATGTTTCACAGTCTCAGGATACGGGGTAGGACATTTAGGACTGAGATGAGGAAACATTTCTTCACTCAAAGAATGGTGAACCTGTGGAATTCTCTATCACAGACAGCTATGGAGCCCAAGTCACTGAATATATTTAAGAAGGAGATAGATAGATTTCTAGGCACAAAAGGCATCAAGGGGTATGGGGTGAGAGCCAGAATATGGTATTGAGATAGAGGATCAGCCATGATCATATTGAATGGCAGAGCAGGCTCGAAGGGCCGAATGGCCTACTCCTGCTCCTATTTTTCTATGTTTCTATATTTCTATGTAGTAGGAAGTGATGCTGCCAAAGTCAGCTGTGGCTCAGTGGGTAGCACACTCATAGTCCCACTCCAGGGACTTGAACACATAATTCTAGGCTGACACTCCAGTGCAGTGCTGAGGGAGTGTTGCACTATCGGAGGTGCCGTCTTTTGGATGAGACGTTAAACTAAGGCCCTGTCTGCTCTCTCAGGTGGGCGTGTGCTCCAGAACTAGCCGCGCCTCTAGCCAAGCTGTTCTAGTACAGCTACAACACTGGCATCTATCTGACAATGTGGAAAACTACCCAGGTTATGTCCTGTCCACAAAAAGCAGGACAAATCCAATCTGGCCAATTATCGCCCCATCAGTCTACTCTCAATCAATCATCAGCAAAGTGATGGAAGGTGTCATCCACAGTGCTATCAAGCGGCACTTACTCACCAATAACCATCTCACTGATACCCAGTTTGGATTCCGCCAAGACCACTCAGCTCTAGACCTCATGACAGCCTTGGTCCAAACATGAACAAAGGAGCTGAATTCCAGAGGTGAGGTGAGAGTGACTGCCCTTGACATCAAGGCAGCATTTGACCGAGTGTGGCATCAAGGAGCCCTAGTAAAACTGAATTCAATGGGAATCGGGGTTGGGGGGGGGATCTCTTCACTGGCTGGAGTTATACCTAGCACAAAGGAAATGGTTGTACTGTAGTGGTTGAAAGTCAATCATCACGGCAGGAGTTCCTCAGGGCAGTGTCCTAGGCCCAACCATCTTCAGCTGCTTATCAATGACCTGCCCTCCAACATAAGGTTAGAACTGGGGATGTTCGCCGATGACTGCAGTGTTCAGTGCCATTCACAACTCCTCAAGATAATGAAACAGTCCATGCCCACATGCGACAAGACCTGGACGATGTTCAGGCTTGGGCTGATAAGTGGCAGGTAACATTTGCGCCACACAAGTGCCAGGCAATGACTATCTCCAACAAGCGAGACTCCAACCACTACCCCTTGACATTCAATGGCATTACCATCACTGAATCCCCCACCATCAACATCCTGGGGTCACCATTGACCAGAAGCTTAACTGGACCAGCCACATAAATACTGTGGCAACAAGAGCAGGTCAGAGGCTAGGTATTCTGCGGCGAGTGTCTCACCTCCTGACTCCCCAAAGCCTTTCCACCATCTACAAGGCACAAGTCAGGAGTGTGATGGAATACTCTCCACTTGCCTGGATGAGTGCAGCTCCAACAACACTCAAGAAGCTCGACACCATCCAGGACAAAGCAGCCCACTTGATTGGCACCCCATCCACCACCTTAAACATTCACTCCCTCCACCACCAGCGTACCGTGGCTGCAGTGTGTACCATCTACAAGGTGCACTACAGCAACTCACCAAGGCTTCTTTGGCAGCACCTCCCAAACCCGCGGCCTCTTCCACCTAGAAGGACAAGGGCAGCAGGCACATGGGAACACCACCACCTCCAAGTTCCTCTCCAAGTCACACACCATCCTGACTTAGAAGTATATCACCGATCCTTCATCGTCGCTGGGTCAAAATCCTGGATCTCCCTACCTAACAGCACTGTGGGAGTAGCTTCACCACACAGACTGCAGCGGTTCAAGAAGATGGCCCACCACCACCTTCTCGAGGGCAATTAGAGATGGACAATAAATGCTGGCCTTGCCAGCAATGCCCACATCTCAAACAAATTTTAAAAAACGTAAAAGATCCTATGGCACTATTTCGAAGAAGTGCAGGGGAGTTATCCCTGGTGTCCTGGCCAATATTTATTCCTCCATTAACATAACAAAAACAGATTATCTGGTCATTATCACATTGCTGTTTGTGGGAGGTTGCTGTGTGCAAATTGGCTGCCACGTTTCCCACATTATAACAGAGACTACACTCCAGAAATATTTCATTGGCTGTAAAGCGCTTTAAGACGTCCGGTGGCTGTGAAAGGCGCTATATAAATGCAACTCTTTCTTTCTTTCAAAGTCACAGTGAAAGAGGAGGTAGTGGAGATACTGGAGGAGATAAAAATTGATGAAGAGGAGATGCTAGAAAGGCTGCCTGAACTGAAAGTTGATAAGTCACCAGGACCGGATGGGATGCATCATAGGATGCTGAGGGAGGTTAAGGAGGAAATCGTGGAGGTACTCATCATAATCTTCCAATCCTCCTTAGATACGGGGGTGGTGCCAGAGGACTGGAGAATTGCAAGTGTTACAGCCTTGTTCAAAAAAGGGTGCAAGGATATACCCAGCAATTACAGGCCAGTCAGTTTAACCTCGGTAGTGGGGAAGCTTTTGGAAAGGATAATCAGGGACAAAGTTAACAGTCACTTGGACAAGTGTAGATTAATTAAAGAAAGCCAGCACGGATTTGTTAAGGGTAAATCGTGTTTAACTAACTTGATCGAGTTTTTTGATGAGATAACAGAGAGGGTTGATGAGGGCAATGCGGTTGATGTGGTGTACATGGACTTCCAAAAGGCGCTTGATAGGCTTGCCAGTAAAGTTGAAGCCCATGGAATAAAAGGGACACTGACAGCATGGATACGAAATTGGCTAAGTGACAGGAAACAGAGAGTAGTGGTGAACGGTTGTTTTTCCGCCTAGAGGAACGTATACAGTGGTATTCCCCAGGGGTCGGTACTAAGACTATTGCTTTTCTTGATATATATTAATGACTTGGACTTGGGAGTACAGGGCACAATTTCAAAATTTGCAGGTGACACAAAACATGGAAGTATAGTGAACAGTGAGGAGGATAGTGATAGACTTCAAGAAGACATAGGCAGGCTGATGGAATGGGCGGATACTTGGCAGATGAAATTTAAGGCAGAAAAGTGTGAAGTGATACAATTTGGTAGGAAGAACAAGGAGAGGCAATATAAACTAAAGGGTACAATCCTAAAGGGGATGCATGAACAGAGAGACCTGGGGGTATATGTGCACAAATTGTTGAAGGTGGCAGGGCAGGTTGAGAAAGCGGTTAAAAAAGCATAAGGGATCCTGGGCTTCATAAATAGAGACATAGGCCTAGAAATTCAGTATAGCCACTTTTGGGGCACTAAAGTCGGGCGGCCGCTAAAGTTTGCGCCCGGCGCAAAGTCGCGCCACCTTCGCCGATATTCAGTCGCATCGCCCCAAGAGGTTGCTGCTGCGCTAAAACAGGCGATGCACGACTATCTTTAGGCGCTAAGCCGGCGGTGCTGAGCGATACCCCCGAGGCCGGGCGCAGCGCCGGTGCGGCGAGTTGTTGATTGACGGCAGACACTCTGGCGCCAGTCAGCTCTTAAAGGGGGAGGGTGGATTTGTTTGCCTGCCACGCCCTGCACACTGCAGCCCTCAACCTAGGCCTGACCACTTCAGCTTCATCTGCACAACGCCCAGGGCTATGGAGAAGGCCAGGGAGAGAGCGCAGCGCTTCAGCGACGGTGACCTGAGGGTGCTGGTTGGCGGAGTGGAGTGCAGGCGCCATGTTCTGTTCCCAGAAGGTGGCAAGAGGCCGCTGCCCAGCGCCTACCGGAAAGCCTGGAGGGAGGTCTCAAACAGGGTGTCTTCCAACAGCATGGTTGCCAGGACTCCTGTGCAATGCCGGAAAAAGTTCAACGACCTCACTCGGATTGTCAGGGTGAGTACCCTTTCCAGTGTGCTCCTCATCCCTGCATGTGCACCTCACTTTATGGGCAAAGGGACCTGAAAGCCCTAATGGCCAGCCCTCATCCAGCAGCTATGGGACTGTCATGAAAAGCACTTGCACATTCAGCACTTTTCACACTGTACAAGCTATTCGACCATGGGAGGCAGTGCAGACAAGATCAGGGCTTCACACTGTACTTAGAGGCCGTCCTTTCTCTTGCAGGCCAAGGTGGCGCACAACCGCCGGAAACGAAGTGAGACCGGGGGAGGCCGTCCTGACGTCAAAAGCTCTCCGACCTCGACCAGCGTGTGGAGCGCATTATGGCAGACCGGCTGATTGGCCCCGTCGCCAGTGGAGATGCCGACCCTGTTCTGGGCACCAATGGTAAGGGCATCACCTTTTTGACCTCTCTCGTTCCACTTGCGCCTCAGATCAGCATCCTTTGCCACTGTCCGACCAATGCAGTGAATGGCAGCACTCATGCCTCCCTCGCTGCCGCCCTGTCCTCACTCTAAAGCTACTCTTGTGCCTTCCTGCTTTCAGATGGTGAATCGCCAGGTGAGGAGGCGGGCCCTCAAGCTGCCACTGTCAGCGCTTCCGAATTAGAGGAGGAGGAAGAGGAAGCCGGCCCATCAGTGCCACCCTCAGCCACGCCAACCCATGGCGATGAAGGGGACACGTCTTCCCTGGAGGGGAGCTGGGGGGAAGGGTCGGAGGAGAGTGAAGCTCCGGGGCCCAGCGGGCTGCAGCAACGCGGGAGGGGTGGGGAAGCTCGGCGGACTTCTCCCCAAAGGGTGAGTGCGGCCTCCAGTCCTGCGACGGTGAGCGCAGAGGAGGTGCGGCTCCTGGAGGAAATGGCCGTCCAGGCTGAGCGCAGGCACAATGAGCTCATGGCTGCAGTGGCAAGGATGCCTGACTCCATTGAGTCTTTGTCAAGGAGTGTGCAGCAATTTGGAGCAGCACAGGCCAGGAGTCTGGATCAATTCAGTGCAGCACAGGCCAGGAGTCTGCAGGACTTCGCGGCAGCACAGGCGGCTTCGAGCCAAGTGCTCAGTCGTGCCGTCCATTCACTGGCTGTTGTCATGCGGACACAGACCAGGGCCACACGGGCACTAACTGCTGCCACCCTCGCTGGATCAGCCAGGCATCGCCAGGGCACTCGCCGCGCAGCAGCAGCCCAGCAGTCTGTTCTTCAGCTGTTTGCTGCGCATGCTGCAGTGCTGGCCCGTGCGAGTGCCAATGTATCAGGCGACCAGGGAGCACCTGCGATCTGTCAGGTTGGCACCATTCCTGCAGCCGACACTGCCACTCCGCCATTGCAGCTGCCATGAGCCACTGGACAGACTGCTGCCGCCCAAGCAGAGTTGGCGCAGTCAGCAGCCGGCCCCTCCAGGGCCAGAGCTGGTGCAGGCCGACCCCCAAGGGCATCTGCCGTCTTGCCATCTGACCCTCAGCAGCCTTCCCCCAGCCTTGCTGCAGCCACTGGGCTCCCATTGAGGAGGAGCTGCAGGGCGGGCAGGGGCCAGGCAAGGATGCGAAAGGCATCGCCCTCGCAGGGCAAAAAGTAGAAGGTCTGCACAAATGCTTTGTGGTTGTTGAAAGGCCGAGACTGGTGTAGTTGTGTTTTTGTAAGGCCGAGACTGGTGTCTTTTTTAGTTTTTGTGAGGCCGAGACTGTGAGTTTTGTGTTTTTGGAGGGGGCTTCTCCACATGAGGTTGTAATGTGGGAAGGGCAGAGGTTTGCAATAAATTAATGTTCTTAAATTGCACTGTGCATGGTTTTTTTGTCAAGTCCTGGTTGCCCTGCTCGGCTGAGGGCTTGTGGAGCGGCTACATTCATCTGCTGACATTGGCACAAGCCATTCCCTGAGAGGGGGCCTAGAACCAACGTTCAATAAGCCGGTGACGGGCGGCCCTTGCACTTTCTGCCTCCCTCCTGTGCTGGTCCTCCTCCTCCTCCTCCTCCTCCTCCTCCTCCTCCTCAGGTGGTCCTCCAATCTCTGGTGACAGTGGCTGAGTCCTGCGGATAGCCAGGTTGTGCAGCATGCAGCAAACGACCACGAAATGGGAGACTCGCTCTGGTGAATATTGTAGGGCTCCACCGGAACGATCCAGACAGCGGAACCGTTGCTTCAGGACGCCGATTGTTTGCTCAATGATGTTCCTGGTCGCTTGATGGCTATCGTTGTATCCCTCTTCAGCAGGGGTGCTGGGCGCACGGAGTGGGGTCATCAGCCAGGTACACAAAGGATAGCCTTTGTCCCCGATAAGCCATCCTCGTGGGTGAGGCTGGGCCTGGAACATGTCTGCCACCGAAGTCTGGCGCAGGATGAAGGCATCGTGGCTGCTGCCTGGAAAGCGGGCATTGACAGCTAGGATGAGTTGCCTGTGGTCACACACCAGCTGGACGTTGAGCGAATGGTAGCCCTTCCGGTTGCGGTAATCCTCGGAATTCTCCAGAGGTGCCCGCAAAGCCACATGCGTGCAGTCAATGGCGCCCTGCACCATGGGGAAGCCCGCGAATGCTGCAAAGCCCATTGCACGCTGTTGCTGCTTGGCAAGGGCCATGGAGAAGGAGATGAACTGACGTCTCCTTTTGAAAAGGGCATTGGTCACCTGGCGGATGCAGCAATGCACGGTGAACTGGGAGATGTTGGAAATGTCCCCAGTAGCGGATTGGAAGGAGCCGGTGGCATAGAAGTTGAGAGCCACCGTCACCTTCACTGCCACCGACAGAGACGTCCTGCTCCTCAGATGTGGCTGCAGATCACCGCCAAGCAGGTGGCAGATCTCTGTGACCACCTCCCTTCGGAATCGCAGCCTCCGAACACACTGCTCATCAGACATGTTGAGATAGGAGAACTGCTGGCGGTATACCCTGGGTGGGTAAGGCCTCCGTTCCCGATGCCTGTTGCCCCCTCTCCATCTAGCCAGGACTGCCACTCTCTCACGGCGTCTGTGAGCCCTTTGGATGCAATGGAGAAGGCCAGTGTTTGCACCCATTGCAGCCCCCATAATATGTTAGCAAACAATGATATGTCAATGAAGGCAAAGACAAGTGGAAAGCTGTGGCCTGAAGCCACAAGTACCTGTCCGAGTGTTGAGCCAAAGCAGAAAGCTCTCTACCTTGGTCTCTCTGCAAAGATCCATCTCTCAAGAAGGAGTGCTGCGAAATGGCAGCCTTTTATAGTGCAGGAGGAGTGCCCTTTAATTTGCGACCCCACGCCCCGCATCGACTGAGCACCGTTCCACTCTACCAGTCGCTAGGGGCGCCAGGCGCACAATGGGGCATCGCGACTGAATTTCCGGTTTGGGGCGCACAAAGGGCGTTGCACGAGGAAATTACGTCAGGATCTGCGCGCGCTCAGCTGAGCGCGCGCAAAGACCTTGCGCCACCGCTAAATCGTGAGTGAAGTTGGGGAGAGGCGCAGATCGTGCTGCGCCCGGCCGCTAGCCGCCTAGCGCCCAACATCTCCTCCTCCTAAGGCGCTACCGGCTGGCACAACCAACTGAATTTCTAGGCCATCGAGTACAAAAACAAGGAAGTTATGATGAACCTTTATAAAACGCTGGTTCGGCCTCAACTGGAGTATTGGGTCCAATTCTGGGCACCGCACTTTAGGAAGAATGTGAGGCCTTAGAGAAGGTGCAGTGGAGATTGACAAGAATGGTTCCAGGGATGAGGGACTTCAGTTACGTGGATAGACTGGAGAAGCTGGGGTTGTTCTCCTTTGAGCAGTATACTTAGAGGAGATTTAATAGAGGAGTTCAAAATTATGAACGGTTTTGTTAGAGTAAACAAGGAGAAACTGTTTCCAGTGGCAGAAGAGTCCGTAACCAGTGGACAAGGATTTAAGGTGATTGGCAAAAGAACTAGAGGTGACATGAAGAATTTTTTTTTTTACACAGCGAGTTGTTGTGATCTTAAATGCACTGCCTGAAAGGGCGGTGGAAACAGCTTGAATAGTAACTATCAAAAGGGAATTGGATAAATACTTGTGGTAAATCACTTTTATCGTTCACTATCGTTACACTATGGTTATCACTGTTTATATCGTTACACTATGGTTATCACTGTTTACACTGTTGTATCACTACACAAGGTCACCTCTTGTCACGCTGTTATACCTGGGCTGACCACTGCTGACTCCGCCCATGACTCCGCCTGCTTGCCCAGGTATAAAGGTGGTTGACTGGCTGGTATTCCTCCTTGTTGGACCCGATCACCCACGAGGGTGGGCTTTGTTATTTAACCAATAAAAACCTATAGTTACTATCTTAACTCGTCGCTTTTCATTGGATGAATTGATAGGTATATCAATTTTATTGGCTAAATTTTGAAATGAGTGGATCGGAGCAGCCAAACGACCAGCCAAACGGCCAGCTACAACAGCCACAGCAGCCGGCTTGGCTGCGAGCCCTCCGACCGCCGTACCTGGATCTAAACCCACAGGCAGTGAACTCAGCCCTCGACTTCAAACACTGGCTGAGCTGTTTCGAATCCTACCTGGGAGAATCCGGCGTGCCTCCGGGATCCAAGCTAAGAGTTCTGACCGCCCAAGTGAGCCCTAAAGTATTTGCAATCATCCAGGACCTTACTACATACGAGGACGCCCTCAACCTGCTGAAAGAGCAGTACCGGAGCCCGGTAAACTCTATGTATGCCAGACATCTCCTAAGATCCCGCTCGCAACAGCTAGGAGAGTCTGTAGATGAATTTTAATGGGCGCTACAAACACTCGGCAGGGACTGTGACTTTAAAGCTGTAACGGCTGCAGAAAATACTGAAGGGAATATCCGCGATGCCTTCGTGAAAGGCCTTCGGTCCGACTACTCACGGCAAAGACTGCTCGAATCAAAGGACCTCGACCTGAATACAACTGCAGCCCTCGCTCGCTCTCTGGAAGTGGCCCATCGGGACCTCGAGGCGTATTCCAGGTACTGTGCTGCGCGACCCTGGGACTCCGGCCCGACCCCGGCCGCAATACCCCTCGCACCGCCGCCTCTGGGACCTACCTCAGCGTCGGCGTCCCAGAACCGATTGGGACCGCCACCCCCGGTACCGGCTGCAACATCGGAGCCCCGCGATCGGGCCGCCGGCTGCTTCTTCTGTGGCCAGGCGAAACACCCGAGGACGCGTTGCCCTGCAAGAAACGCGACTTGCTCCGATTGCCACAAGAAAGGCCACTTCGCTAAGGCCTGCAGGGGGAGAGCCACAGACGCCAGCAGTGCCTCATGCGAGTTGTGGGGGCGGCCATCTTTCATCAAGGCCACAGATGCCAGTATCCCCTCGTGTGAGTCGTGGGGGTGGCCATCTTTGATCAAGGCCACCGACACCAGCAGTGCCTCATGTGAGTTGTGGGGGCGGCCATCTTCTCCGCCATTTTACTCAACCTCGTGGGTGCCGCCATTTTGTCCACCACACTCGACCGCCACCTTGTCTCCAGACCCGACCACCGCCTCACCCGCAGACTACAGCAGCTCGCTCAGCCATACACTAGCCTCCGTCACACTGGACCAAGCTCGCCCGCATCACCTGTCCAAGTCCATGATGGACATCAAAGTAAACGGCCACGCCACGACCTGCCTGTTCGACAGCGGAAGCATGGAGAGTTTCATCCATCCAGACACGGTGAGCCACTACTCCCTCACTGTCCGGCCAACGCGCAACCGGATCTCGATGGCGTCGAGGTCCCATTCTACAGACATCAACGGCTACTGTGTTGTGACCCTGTCGGTTAGGGGCATGGAGTATAAAAAATTTTAACTCCTCGTCCTGCCCCAGCTCTGCGCTGCCGTCCTACTAGGGCTGGACTTCAAATCCCACCTTCAAAGTGTCACTTTGGCATATGGTGGACCCCTCCCCCCACTCACAGTCGACAACCAGCAGTCTTTAAACCGCCCACCGCATACCACCTGCGGCCTATCCACCCTCAAGGTCCCGCCCCCCTCCCTGTTCGCTAACCTCACCCGCGACTGTAAACCCGTCGCCACCAAGAGCAGGCGGTACAGCGCCGGGGACAGAGCTTTTATTAGCTCTGAGGTGCAGCGTCTCCTGAAGGAGGGCATCATCGAGAGGAGCAACAGCCCCTGGCGTGCCCAGGTCGTAGTCGTTAAGACCAGCAATAAAAACCGCCTGGTCATCGACTACAGCCAAACCATAAACCGGTACACCCAGTTGGACGCATACCCCCTTCCCCGCATATCTGATATGGTCAATCAGATTGCACAGTACCGGGTATTCCCCACCATCGACCTTAAGTCGGCCTATCACCAACTCCCTATCCGCCCTGAGGACCGCCAGTATACCGCCTTCGAGGCGAATGGCCGCCTCTACCACTTCCGTAGGGTTCCCTTCGGCGTCACCAACGGGGTTTCGGTCTTCCAAAGGGAGATGGACCGGATGGTTGACCAGAACGGGCTGCAGGCCACGTTCCCTTATCTAGATAACGTCACCATCTGCAGTCGCGACCGGCAGGACCACGATGTTAATCTGGAGAAATTCCTCCATACGGCCGAACGGCTGAACCTCACTTACAATAAGGAGAAATGTGTGTTTAACACCTCGCGTCTCGCCATCCTCGGCTGCGTAGTAGAGAACGGGGTCATCGGCCCCGACCCCGAAAGAATGTGCCCCCTCATGGAGCTACCCCTCCCCCACTGTCCAAAGGCGCTGAAGAGAACCCTGGGGCTCTTCGCCTACTATGCCCAATGGGTGCCGAATTATGCGGACAAAGCCAGACCCCTCATGAAGTCCACCTCCTTCCCCCTGATGGCAGGAGCGTGCGCAGCCTTCTCCCTCATAAAGGGAGACATTGCTAAGGCCACAATGCACGCGGTGGATGAGTCTATCCCTTTCCAAGTGGAGAGCGATGCATCCGACTTCGCCCTTAACCAGGCGGGGAGACCTGTGGCCTTCTTCTCAAGGACCCTCCAGGGCCCTGAGATCCGACACTCTTCGGTCGAGAAGGAGGCCCAGGCGATCGTGGAGGCAGTACGATGCTGGAGGCATTACCTGGCAGGCAAACGATTTACCCTCCTCACCGACCAGCGTTCGGTCGCTTTTATGTTTAATAACAAGCTGAGGGGCAAAATCAAGAACGACAAGATCTTGAGGTGGAGAATCGAGCTCTCCACCTATGATTATGATATCTTGTACCGACCTGGTAAACTGAACGAACCCCCAGATGCTCTATCACGAAGTACATGCGCCAACGCGCAAATTGATAGACTGCAGACCCTCCACAATGACCTCTGCCACCCCGGGGTCACCAGACTTTACCACTTCATTAAGGCCCGCAACCTGCCCTACTCCATCGAGGAGGTCAGGACCATGACCAGGAACTGCCAAACCTGTGCCGAATGCAAACCGCATTTCTTTAGGCCGGACAGAGCAAGCCTGATCAAGGCCACCCGCCCCTTCGAGCGCTTGAGCATCGATTTTAAGGGGCCCCTCCCATCCTCTGACCGTAATGTGTACTTCCTCAACATCATTGATGAGTACTCCCGTTTCCCCTTTGCCTCCCCCTGCCCAGACATGACCAGTACCACTGTCATCAAATGCCTGAACGACCTCTTCGCCTTGTTCGGGTTCCCGAACTATATACATAGCGACCGGGGCTCATCCTTCATGAGCAAGGAACTTCGCCAGTTCCTACTAGCGAGAGGCATTGCTGCAAGCAGGACCACCAGCTACAACCCCCGAGGGAACGGCCAGGTGGAAAGAGAGAACGCGACTGTCTGGAAGGCCGTTCTCTTAGCCTTAAAATCTAAGGGCCTGCCAACCTCTCGCTGGCAGGAAGTCCTCCCGGCAGCGCTGCATTCCATCCGGTCACTGCTTTGCACGGCCATTAACGCCACCCCCCATGAACGAATGTTTGTTTTCCCCAGGAAGTCGATTACGGGAACCTCGCTACCAACATGGCTGACTTCTCCGGGGCCCGTCTTGCTGCGAAAGCACGTGAGGGCCCATAAAACGGACCCCCTGGTCGAGAGGGTGGACCTCCTGCACGCCAACCCCCAGTACGCCTATGTGGCATACCCAGATGGGCGGGAGGACACAGTCTCCTTACGAGACCTTGCACCCTCGGGCACCCCTGAGACACCACCGTTACCCCCCGCCACCCCCCCAAATCCACCCCAGGTAGACGGCATGCCGGAACCCCACGAGCCTTCGCCGACCACGCAGACACCAGCATTAACATCGGATACTGCATCACCGCCGCCGCTGCTGCGCCGATCAGAGAGACTTACGAGGCCTCCGGACAGACTGACATACCCGAACTGGTAGTACACTTCACCCCGCCGGACTCAAATCTAAACAAGGGGTGAATGTGGTAAACCACTTTTATCGTTCACTATCGTTACACTATGGTTATCACTGTTTATATCGTTACACTATGGTTATCACTGTTTACACTGTTGTATCACTACACAAGGTCACCTCTTGTCACGCTGTTATACCTGGGCTGACCACTGCTGACTCCGCCCATGACTCCGCCTGCTTGCCCAGGTATAAAGGTGGTCGACTGGCTGGTATTCCTCCTTGTTGGACCCGATCACCCACGAGGGTGGGCTCTGTTATTTAGCCAATAAAAACCTATAGTTACTATCTTAACTCGTCGCTTTTCATTGGATGAATTGATAGGTATATCAATACTTGAAGGGAAAAAATTTACAGGGCCATGGGGAAAGGCCAGGGAAGTCGGACTAATTGGATAACTCTTCCAAAGAGCTGGCACAAGCGTGATGGGCCAAATGGCCTCCTTCTGTGCTGTATGATTCCGTGATTCTATCATTATAGTATGGATTGCATCTGCCTCTGTTGCACTTGTTGTGTATGTACCTTTAAGGGAAGAACTGATTTTATACTGCAGTACCGGCAGTGACCACCCCTGTATAAAAGGCCCTAGCAGGCTTCTGTACTTCAGTCTGACGTTACCCTCTGTTCAGTAAAATACCTGTTAAACTGTTCTCCCGAAGTCCGTGTATTATTGAGGCGCGGACTTTACAGTGGCGACGAGCAAGTTCGAACTCACCGGCACAGTTACATCACCTCACGGGAATCTCACCCTGAGAAGAAGTTTCTTGGAGGTCGAAGTCTGAGCAACGGGCATCGACGGCGGGTAATCGCCCAAGGATCCATCGGTGTTCGGAGAATTGCGGGAGAGGCTGTGGAGAGCTGAGCTTGGCTCCCCAGTTAAGGTGTTCCAGCAAATCGTGCTGGTAGCAGGTAGTGCGCTGACCCTTCCGGACTGCAGCGGGCTCGAGCTCGATCGAGCGGCTCTGCAAAAGGGGACGCGCAGCGTCGCCGGGAGGAGAAAGAGAGAGAGAAGGTGGAGCGCACAGGGCGCGGTCGGTGCTGAAGAACTGGGCAGCGGAGAGAAAATAAACGAGGGGAAGGAAAGTGAGACGCGCCGAAGCCGCGGGTCACCGCCATTACCCTGTAGAACGCTAGGAGCAGCGTGGCAGCAAGGGGAAGAAGGAAAAGCGCGGGAGGCACCATTTTATTCCATTGGGGAAGAAGGAAAAGCGTGGGAGGTGCCATTTTATTCCATTGGGGAAGAAGAAAAAGCGTGGGAGGCGCCATTTTAAATCACCCAAGATGCCGAAAAGTGGCAGTATCACTGCTTTCGACAACGAGGTAGAAGACTGGACCACGTATGTGGAAAGAATTGAAGTGTACTGCAAGGCAAATGAGGTGGCCGATGGAAAGAAGGCGTCGGTATTATTAAATTTGATGGGCGCGGGAACGTACGGCCTATTGCAGAATTTAATTACCCCAGCTAAACCAATGGAGAAAAGTTTTGAGGAGATTGTTAATATCTTACAGGAACACCTAAACCCTACACCGCTACTGATAGCAGAAAGATTCAAGTTCCATAAAAGAAACCAGCACAAAGATGAGAGCAATGCTGACTATCTTACGGAACTATGCAAGTTATCGAAGCACTGCCAGTTCGGAGCAGGACTGGCAGACACCTTACGGGATAAGTTTGTCTGCGAGCTCCAGAGTGAAGGAACCCAGAAATGACTACTTTCGAAAAATGACCTGACGCTAGAACAGACTTTCAGCGTGGCAGTATCCTACGAAGCAGCAGCACGGGGAGCTGCAGAAATACAACAGAAACCACAAGAATACAGCGCTAACGAAATGGCGTATGGAGCAGAAAAGTGCTATCGCTGCGGCAGAACAACCCATGAGCAGAAGGACTGCTGGTGTAAGGACAAAGTATGCAGGTAATGCGGAAAAGTCTGCAGGTCGGGAAAGAAAACCAACACTACAAGAACTTCTAAGGAAAAGTACAAGCAAGTAAACAAAATGACAGACAGTAGTTCGGAAGATCAGGAGAGTGATAACGACTCCGGGAGCAGGAGACTAAGTTGTCTAAAGTTACACAATGTGATCGCAAAGGAGGATCACCGAACCATTTGGGTCACCCTCATGATAGCAGGGTCCCAAGTAAAGATGGAATTAGATACAGGATCAGCCCTAACTGTCATGAATCGATGAGACTATGAGCGGCTATTCTCACACATACCCTTAAAGGACACATCCATTGAATTGAAGACATACACGGGGCAAAAAGTCTACCCCAGAGGAAAAATAAGGGTGCCAGTTAAATATAACGGCAAGGAAACACAGAAACTGTATATATATATACTACAAGATGGAGGACCACCATTATTGGGACGTGAATGGATCCGTAAAATACAATTGGATTGGCATTCCATTCAGGCGCTAACTGTGACTGACAAAAAGGATGATGACGTCGCACCTGGACGTCTGTCACAAATTCTAACTGACGCGAAAGAGGTGTTCCAACAAGGACTTGGGACTCTAAAAGGAGTAAGGGCATCGATAAAAATCGAAGATAACGCAAACCCAAAATTTTTTAAGGCCAGACCGGTGCCATACGCGATCCGCCCAGCCGTTGAAGCAGAACTGGAGAGTCTGGCGCATTCGGGTGTGCTGTCCAAGGTGGACTGGAGCGAGTGGGCCACACCCATCGTTCCTATAATGAAGAAATCATTGAGCAGCTCGCCTGGGGAACCGAAGAAGGTTCGCATCTGTGGGGACTTCAAGGTGACTGTGAACCCAGTCCTGCACACAGTACAATATCCACTTCCACGGATAGAAGATATTTTCGCCTCACTATCTGGAGGGAAACATTTTACGAAGATTGATCTGGCCCAAGCGTATCTACAAATGGAGGTGGAAGAAGCATCTAGGAAATACCTCACGATAAACACTCACAAAGGCCTTTACCAGTACAATCGACTGGTATTCGGGGTAGCATCAGCCCCGGCTATTTGGTAGAGGGCAATGGAACAAATCCTGCAAGGGATCCCAGGGATCCAGTGTTATTTGGATGACATCCTGGTGATGGGCGAAAATGACAGTGAACACCTTGCCAACCTGGAGCAGGTGCTCACTAGATTGCAGGAATATGGGCTACGAGCCAACCGTCCCAAATGCGAGTTCTTCAGGAGACAAATCTCGTATTGTGGCCACATGATTGATGAGGAAGGGTTGCATAAGTCGCCAGATAAGATTGAGGCTGTAGTCAAGGCTCCAGCATCGGAAAATGTGTCACAACTGAGGTCGTTTCTCGGGCTGGTGAACTACTACCATAAGTTCTTGTCGAATTTATCTACAATTCTGCACCCACTGAATGCCCTGCTGCAACTGGAGTAACATGGAAATGGAGTGATGAGTGTAAGCGTGCCTTTCAGGAATGTAAATGCCTAATCACTTCAAAAGAAGTATTGGCCCACTACAACCCAACACTACCGATGCGGTTGGCATGAGATGCATCACCCTACGGCATTGGAGCGGTGCTGTCACACAAATTCCTTGACGGATCAGAGAGGCCAATAGCCTTTGCGTCGCGCTCGTTAACCTCAGCCGAGCGTAATTACGCCCAGATTGACAGGGAGGCCCTCAGCCTGGTGTGGGGGGTGAAGAAGTTCAATCACTATCTGCACGGGCAGAAATTCATCCTACTGACTGATCATCAGCCCCTGGTCTCCATTTTTAACCCAAAGAAGGGCATTCCGGTGATGACGGCGCAACGGCTGCAAAGATGGTCACTTTTTCTAGGGGCACATCAGTACGACATAGAATACAAGGGTACGAAGCAGCATAGAAACGCTGATGGGCTGTCGTGCCTACCGTTGCCTGTGGTAGAGGAAGCACCTGCAGTGGACCCTGTTGAGATATTCCATGCGACCATAGTCGAATGCCTGCCTGTTACAAACTCAAGTATAGAGAAGGAAACCCGAAATGACCTGACACCCGACCCGACACCCAAGTTGAGAGACCGAGTGCTCAATGAGCTTCATGAAGGTCATCTGGGAGGGGTAAAAATGAAAAGCCTAGCCAGGGCTTATGTGTGGTGGCTGGGAATCGATAAACAAATCGAGGACCTGACCAAGAGCTGCTCAGGATGCCAGAAAGTCCAAAATGCACCACCACAGGCCCCTCTACACCCATGGGAGTGGCCCTCATCTCCATGGCAACGAATACACATTGATTTTGCTGGTCCATTTATGGACTCAATGTTTCTAATCGCCATGGACGCCCATTCGAAATGGCCAGAGGTCATCAAAATGTCCTCCACCACCACGGAGAAAACTATTGCAGTCCTACAGACCATCTTCACCAGGAATGGTTTGCCAGAACAGATTTGCTCCGACAATGGGCCACAGTTTGTGTCCGAGGATTTCCGGAGGTTTCTGAGGAATAATGGGGTGAAACATTACACATCTGCCCCATATCATCCAGCCACAAATGGATTGGCTGAAAGATTTGTTCAGACCTTTAAAAAGGCAATAAAGGCGATGTATAACGGCGACATACCACTACAACACAAGGTAGATAATTTCTTGTTTGCTTACCGGAATGCAACACATGCAGGCACCAACCAAGCTCCAGCCATAATGTTCTTCAACCGAAGGCTAAGATGTCGCCTGGATTTGCTCAAACCAAACATAAGACGAGATGTAGAGGATAAGCAATTCCAGCACATCAACGAGAGGCCCACCAGGAGCTTCAATATAGGGCAACCAGTCTTGGCCCGTGACTACCGAACAGAAAAATGGCAGCCAGGAATGATATGCACACAGCAGGGACCACTAATGTACACAGTGGATGTTGGAGAGAGCATTGTGAGATGCCATGCTGACCAGATTCTAGAGTCACAGGAACAAGCCAAACCTATACCACGAGCATGTGCACCTGGTAATGAGCCCGAAGTACAGATTGCGTCTACCTCAGAAGCAGTGGTATTGGAAGCTGACGAACCAACCAATGACAATGAGCCAGAATCGACTCCACCGCAAGAACAGGATACTCGAGAAAGGCGCTATCCAGTCAGGATTAGGAAGCCTCCTCAAAGACTGAACTTATAAATGATTATTTCAGTTGATGTATATATTACCGAGAAAATTGTCATTGTAATTAGTTATTATTTAGTTGTTAAATGAATGTTATGTACTGTTTATCTAAAAGGGGAGGAATTGTTGTGTATGTACCTTTAAGGGAAGAACTGATTTTATACTGCAGTACCGGCAGTGACCACCCCTGTATAAAAGGCCCTAGCAGGCTTCTGTACTTCAGTCTGACATTACCCTCTGTTCAGTAAAATACCTGTTAAACTGTTCTCCCGAAGTCCGTGTATTATTGAGGCGTGGACTTTACAGCACTAACTGATATAACATCATGGAATACAGCTCCCTCTGTAACACTCTCTGATATAACAGCGTGGATTACAGTTCCCTCTGTAACACTCTCTGATAGAACAGCGTGGATTACAGCTCCCTCTGTAACACTCTCTAATATAACAGCATGGATTACAGCTCCCTCTGTAACACTCTCTGATATAACAGCGTGGATTACAGCTCCCTCTGTAACACTCTCTGATATAACAGCGTGGATTACAGCTCCCTCTGTAACACTCTCTGATAGAACAGCGTGGATTACAGCTCCCTCTATAACACTCTCTGATATAACAGCATGGAATACAGCACCCTCTGTCGCACTAACTGATATAACAGCGTGGATTACAGTTCCCTCTGTTACACTCTGATAAAACAGCGTGGATTACAGCTCCCTCTGTCGCACTAACTGATATAACATCATGGATTACAGCACCCTCTGTCGCATTAACTGATATAACATCATGGATTACAGCTCCCTCTGTAACACTCTCTGATATAACAGCATGGAATACAGCTTGCTCTGTTGCTCCATGTGATATAACAGCATGTAGCACCAGTTAAATAGAGTGTGAAACCAAAGCAGTTTAAAAGGAGACCTGTGGCAACCCAGCCCAGCAGTTAAAAAGAGCAGGATACTGGGGAGGTTTAGAAGGAGACCAACAGCAATTAAACAAACACAGAGAAAATCACAATGTGACGTTATAATCAGCACAGAGGGAGGAGTGGTGGATCCCGAGGGAATTAAGCTAAGTATATTTAACTATAAACTATAAAGAAATAGTTATTAATTATTCTGACTATTTATTTAGCTAACTAATTTAAAATCAAGCTAAAATCCATCTGCAGTATATATTCTAGACCTCAAGTGTTTCTATTAGTTCTAGAATTAAATTATTACCAACAAATAAATAAATAAAAACTAGAAATGACAGTGCAGGCTATGCGTCGGGACTACGGTTTGTGGGTGTTTGTGGACAGTGAGAGTGTCCCAGATTGCCACATCTGTAGGAAGTGTCTCTGAGTCCTTGAGCTGGAGTGTGAGTTAGAGACACTACGACACATAAGGGAGGGATAAGAATTTCTGGATAGTTTATTCCAGAATGCAGCCACACCTCAGAGGAAAGCACAGCTGCTGGAAGGGAACTGTGTGACTGTCAGTCAGCAGGGTAGGGTGAACCTAGGGGGGGCAGCGAAGGAGGTCCCGCAGACACTGGTCCTATCCAACAGGTACAATGTGCTTGCTACCTGTGAGGATAAGGATGAAGGCTGCATGGAGGTTGGCCAGAAATCTAACCATGGTGGAGCAGCAGGCAGTCCAAGAGGTGCATAATAGAAAGGTTGTAGTCATAGGGGATTCAATAATTAGGGGGATAGATAGTGTACTCTCCAGTCACAACCGAGAGTTCAGGAGGGTGTGTTGCATACTCAGTGCAAGGGTAAAGGATATCTTGGAGCAACTGGAGAGGAACTTGGAAAGGGAGGGGTAAGATCCAGTTGTCAAGGTCCATGTTGGGACCAATGACATAGGGAAGAAAAGGGAGGAGGTCCTGCTAAATGAATATCAGAAGTTAGGAACTAACTTAAAAAACAGGACCTCACGGGTGCTAAGCTCAGGATTACTACCCGAACCATGTGCTAATTAGCATAGGGACAAACAGATCAGGAAGGTGACTGAAAGACTGGTGTGGGAGGGAGGTTTCAATTTCATGGGACACTGGCACCAGTACTGGAACAGGAAGGAGCAGTACCACTGGGCCGGGCGCCACCTGAATCAGAGTGGAACCAGTGTCCTAGCGGAAAGGATAACTAGGGCTGTGGCAAGGACTTTGAACTATTAAGACTGGGGGTGGTGGGGGGAGGGATCTGATGAAAATACCCTAAGACTGAAGATAAAAGTAATCGGAGATGAGAATAAAGGTCAAACCAAGGTAAGGATTAAGAGCCAGGAAACAAATACAGTTACAGAATGTAAGTATAAAATGACTATTAGAAATAAAGTGAGAGGAACAATAATAAACAAGGCAGCACGGTGGCATAGTGGTTAGCACTGTTGCCTCACAGCGCCAGGGATCCGGGTTCGAATCCGGCCTCGGGTGACTGTCTGTGTGGAGTTTGCACATTCTCCCCGTGTTTGCGTGGGTTTTCTCCGGGTGCTCCGGTTTCCTCCCACAGTCCAAAGATGTGCAGGTTAGGTTGATTGGCTATGATAAAAAAAATTGACCCTTAGTGTTAGGGGGATTAAATACGTGGGGTTACAGGGATAGGGTGGGATATGTGTTGGTGTAGGGGTTCCGGGGATTGGGAGGGATATGTGTCGGTGCAGGCTCGATGGGCCGAAATGGCCTCTATCTGTACTGTGAGGTTTCTGTGATTTCTGTGACACAAAAGAACAGGACCAGCCATTACATATTGCAGGTTATAACTTATTTAGAAAGGATAGGGAAGGAATACGGTGGTGGTGGGTGGAGTAGCTGTACTAATTAGAGACGACATAATGGCAATAGAAAATTGGGACATAACTAACATTAAGATAGAAACAGAATCCAAATGGATTGAGACAAAGGATAAGTATGAATCGATCACGTTAATAGGGGTACTCTACAGACCACCTAATAGTTACAGCTCGCTCTGTAACACTCTCTGATATAACAACATAGATTACAGCTCCCTCTGTAACACTCTCTGATATAACAGCATGAATTACAGATCCTTCTGTGACACTCACTGACATAACAGCGTGGATTACAGCTCTGTCTGTAACACTCTCTGATATAACAGCGTGGATTACAGCTCCCTCTTGTAGGGGTTCACAAAATCCCCTCAGCCCCAAAGATCGGGAAATATTAATCCACATCGTGGACGAAGACTTTGTATGATTTAAATTGTCTCTGGGTTGGACAATGTATAAAACGTGCCCAGAACTGCAAAAGGCTGCGTTAAGGAGCCCGTGAGCTAAGCAGCACTTGGACACCGGAATCAAAGGACTTTGTGAAAATTGCACACTTTAAGATAGTACATTTTATTTTTAAAAAAAGAGATGTACTCTTGAGTTTTGAACCTCATGGAAACAGAATTTTCAGCAGGAAAAAGGACAGACAGCCCATTAGCATTTGAATGGAGCCCGAGCTGTCAATCACCCTGTGGTATTGGGCGGGCCAGGTAACCTACAAGCTGTTTGTTTACACTGGGGAGTAGCCCGTTTGAATCTGCCAATCAAAGGCAGTTCGGGAAGCCCCTCCCTGCAGAGACAATCGATTTGTTTACAGAAACTGCTACAAGGATGTTTGCACAAGGAGTAACCACTTGAGACTGCAGTCTCAGTTGACCACAGACAATGGGTTTCTGTTTACATAGTAATACAGCTCCATTCAAACCCATCAGGATGAATGAAGACACATTCAAACCACTCCAAGCTTTATTCGACAGCCATCACAGACAATGGACACATTTAAACTGCAACTTTATTCAAACCCATCCCAGACAATGGGGACAGTTGGATCCCTTTTGTTTTAGCCCAGAAACTTCTGGATCTGGGTGGTGACATTTCAGCCCCAAAATTGGGGCATAAAAAGATAGCTTCTTAGAGGCATCTCTCTCTCTCTGGCTTGTCTCCGTGTGCCCTCTACAGCGTGGGAGTCTGTCTGAAGAAGTAAGAACACCAGCAGTTTACTTTTAAAACACTGGGGTGTTTCTTTACTTCAGGACAGTGAAGATCTTGTGGGACACGGAGCTGGCACTGCAGTGGTGAGCATATATCTTTCTGGCCTTCCACAAGGCAACTTAGGATAGGCTTAGGGGTGGGAGTAAAGTGGGGATTTCGTTAGAATTGTAATTTAGTCGATTTCCCTCGTTGTGTCTGTTTTTTTCCTCCCCTATTTAAGCAATTTTACCGTGATTACAAGATCTTGTGGTGTAGTTTCTTAGTTTTAGTAAAGTTTGACTTTCTTGCATCCAGACCATTTGTCCGTTTTAATATATCATTAATTATAAGTTCCTCCAGTCAGAACTGGAAGGAGGGGTTTAGCGATTCGAAACCGCTGATTGGAGCTGGTCAAAGTGCAGTGGCAAAAGGGCTGCCTGACCAGGTAAATTACCGTAAACCAGGTAAAGAAAGGTAAATTACCGTAAACCAGGTAAACGGATGCCCTCCTACAAATTGGCGACCGCGGCAGGACTGGAGGCAGTTTTTGATATGATAAGTGGTCTGGATCTGGAGAAAGCATCAGCTCTTGCTTTTCTTGCTTTTAGTCTGTGGGTAGCCCTGCAGAAGTTAGCGGCAGCATGTAAGCTGACCTATTATGGTATAGGTGGCTGGGTTAAGAAGGGTGAGATGAGGGTGCGGGAGGAGGTTAAAGAGGCCAAGAATCGGGAGACAGAGTTTGGAAAATGCCAGGCGGAGGTAGAACGCCTCATAAGAGAGGTGAATGAGGCCAGAGATAGTGGGATGAGGGTGCAGGAAGAAAATGCACGCCTCACACTAGAGGTCACGAAATGCCAGGCAGAGATAGAGCGCCTTGTGCAGGAAGTCACAGAGGCTAGGGACAGTGAGATGAGGCTACAGGAGGAAAACGCACACCTCACCCAAGAAGCTAGCGAGGGCAAAAGCCACGCGAGGCACAAGATAGAGTTCCTAAAGTGCCAAATTACAGAAGCTAAGAGTAACGAGATGAGACTGCGGGAAGAGAATGCCCGCCTCACCTTAGAAGTAACAGAGCAGGAGGAAATGGTTAGGGAGGTAAAGGCAGCTTATAAGCTGGCCTGCGACCAAAGGTTTAGTGGAGCAGATCATACCCCATGTAACAGAAAGATAGAGAGTTTGGCTATGGAGTTATTGAGGACTAAAGGGATGGTATGTCTCATAAGTCCGAAGGGAAGTCCGTCGGACAGTACCAGCCGCCCAAATCAAACCACCCCACAGGCAGCACCCAGAACAGAGCTGGCCAGGGAATTAGAGATCCCAAGACCGCAGCCCACAGCTCCGAGTTTTGAGGAGCTCTGGCAGCAAGAAGGGATGGACAATGGGGTGGTAGGAGAATGCCAGCAGGTCCCGCTAGGCAGGCGGGGACCAGGACCAGTATACCCCCTCCGACAATGGAGGTACAGTCCGCCCATGAACGATAATGACCCAGGGGCTGTTCAGCATACCTATCTGGTACCCTATGATACCCCACAGCTCAGAGGCCTGGTGAAACATATTCCCCTGCTCTCCGAAAAGGGAGACCCCTCAGTGCACTTCCAAGGGATAGAACAGGCAGCCTGTGTTAACGGCTGTGATGACGAAGAGAAAGCCAAAATGTTGCTTTTCTCTGTAGATAGTAAGCTCTATCAGATCCTTTCAGATGAGGCTAAGAGAGGGCAGAAGGGTTTTGAGGACCTAAAGGAGGAAAAACTGGAAGCCATGGGTGCGAACGACGGCAGTCCGTTCGATCGCATAGGGAAAACACTGCAGAAGGAAGGGGAGACCCCACAGGCATTTGCAGACAGACTGTGGCAGTCTACAACAGCGTGTGTACAGGGGGACAAAATAGGGCACACCTGAACCCGCAGCAGCGGACCCAATGGCTTTGTTGCCTGGTGTCCAGTTGCCTGCCCCAGATAAAAGCAAAGGCTGATACTTGGTTTGACCACCGAGACCCCCTAGCAACCAAAGAGACTGTAATCCGGCAGCTCACGGTAGCATATAGGAACAGTAGGAATAGTGGGACCCCCCAGCAAAAGGGTAAGGTCCACGAGGTTAAACCTGGGGCTCAATACAAGAAAGAGTGGCGCCAGGAGGGGAGCCATCCCTCCCAGAACAAGGTCACTTGTTACAGGTGCGGGGAGGAGGGCCACTGGTGCAGGGATTGTAAAAAGCCTGGGAAAGACGATAAAGCCAGGACCCCCGCAGCCCCAACTCAGAAGGCAGAGACAGAAACTCCTCCCGATACAGTCGAGTCTGTCATGGAGTCGATAAAATCTTTCCTCAGGGCCAATCAGGGAAAGGTAGCAGCCATCAGTGGTGCTGCAGCCCCCTCGCCCACCTCTGCCACCCCACAATGACTGGAGCCCGCGCAGCCTGTCCATCTGTGTAATCTCTGGTACGATGAATGGAAGAGACCGCTCGTACAGATGGAGGTAGAGAAGGTTACAGGGACTTATCTATTGGATACGGGGGCATCATGCACCGTGATCCATACGGATAATCCCACCACCTCACCTCTGTCTAACGGGGTTCCATACATACTATCGGGATTCACCGGTCAGGAGCAGGCGGGGGTATACTCCAGACCCCTCTCAGTCCGTCTGGGCATGCTCCAAACTAAGTGGACGTGCATCCTGGCAAAGTGGAATAAGGAGGAAGGAAAGGGGATCCTAGGGGCCGACTTCATGGTGAGCCATGGCATCCTCGTGGATCTCCGCAACCATTGCCTTTGGGGGGCTAGCACAGACAGGGAAGAAGGTGTAGTGGTCATCCCGGCCAAGGAGGGTAAGGGGACCTTGTGTACTGTGAAGCCCAAAGAGGGTTACGACCTCGGGCTCATGGTAAATGGTGTCCCGGAGGCACTGCAGGCAGTCGTGCAGGCAAACCTCACAGCGTTTGCCACCCATAAACACGACTGCGGGAGGATCACAGGGTTTGAGGTTAAAATAGACAGGGACCCCATGGCCCGACCACAGAAGCAGTACAATTTCCCCAAGGAGGCAGAACCCGACATGGAGGCAGCCATCACCTCCTTAGTTAAACAGGGAGTGTTGAGGCCCATAGCCACACATGTTAATTCTCCACTTTGGCCGGTTAGGAAACCGGACAATTCATGGAGAGCCACGGTGGACTATCAGGAGCTTAACAGCAATATCCCCGCATGTGCCCCCACAGTAGAAGCAGTGGCTAATCTTATTAGCAGTATTCCAGCATCCGCGAACACATTCACGGTGCTGGACATTTCGAATGGGTCTTGGTCCATCCCTTTAAAACGGGAGGACCAATATAAGTTTGCCTTCACCTTTAAGGGACAGCAGTGTACCTGGACCTGTCTGCCACAGGGTTTCCACAACAGCCCCAGCATCTTCCACCAATGCATGAAGGATAGTTTAAAAGAGTTCAGTCAGCCCACTCAGTTACTGCAGTATGTGGATGACCTGCTCTTATTTACCAACTCGGTCGGGGAGCATGGCCCACTGCTGGCTGAGCTGCTGCAGAGAAAGGGGTTTAAAGTCAACCCAAGAAGGCGCAGATCGGTCGGCAAGAGGTTAAATTCCTGGGTCTGACTGTCCGCAGAGGAGAGAGGGCCATAGATAAGGCAAGGAGGGAAGCGGTCCAGGAGTTACCGATTCCCAATTCAGTAAGAGGGGTGAGGTCATTCCTGGGATTGACGGGGTACTGCAGGGATTTTATAGAGGACTATGCAGCCACAGCGGCCCCTCTGCTCCGTCTCCTACACAAGGGGATGGAGTGGTCCTGGGATGAGGGATGCCAGGCGGCATTTGTTAAGTTAAAGGGAGACCTGCAGACCGCACCAGCCCTAGGAGCGATAGATGGGAAAAAGGGAGTTTTTTCTGGAGGTAGCAGCCAGTGGGGATAGCCTGAGTGCTGTGCTGCTCCAAGAGCGGCACGGTAGGCTAAGGCCCGTGGTCTACTCCTCCAGAGTCCTCACAGATGTGGAGAGGAGCTACTCCAACTGTGAACGGCACCTTTTGGCCACACGTTGGGCTGTGAAAAGATCTTTAATTTTCACAGACACCTCTCCCATCACCCTCCTCACACACCACACACCCACTCAGATGCTTTTGGATGGGAGGATTAAAGATGGGACAGTCAGCAGCATCCGCATTGTGCGCTGGACCCTTCTCCTCTCACAGATGGACCTGAAGGTAAAGGGCCTTTGCGAGCCAAAGCTTGTGGCCAATATGGTATACCCTGGGACAGCCCATCGATGTTCCATAGATGGAGTATGGGAAGTGAACATAGGTTTATGGGCCAGGATACATCCCACGGGCCGCGAGATCTATGTAGACGGTTCCAGCATGGTATCCGCTGGAGTACGACTCACGGGTTGCGGGATCTTTGACCCAACGGCAGACATTGCCTTGGCAATCAAGCTCCCTAACACCATGAGTGCCCAGCAGGCTGAACTGTCCGCGGTGATGTACGTGGTTACACACCCCGACATCTTCCCTACCCCGTATACGATTTGCTCTGACAGTATGTTCACTTGCAACTCGTGTACGGAGTACCTGGCCATCTGGTTCCGTCGTGGGTATACCTCCGCCGACGGGAAGCCCTTGACAGTAAAGCCCCTGCTGGAGAAAATGCTGGCAGCTGTGGGGGAGGAAGGTGCAGTTTTCATCCATAAGGTGAAGGCCCATTCCTCCATGGAACCCTGCAGCCAGGGCAACCAGCAAGCTGATATGCTGGCCAAGGGGGGTGCCCGGGCAGGCACTTTCTGGGACCCATATGAGTCCAGGCCAGTGGCAGCGATAACAGGCAGGGATGGGACACAGGGAAAATCAGGAGTAGTGTTAGTCCCAGACCTCAAGACGGTCCAAGCCCAGGACCCAGTCCTGAAAGTTGTCATTAGCGCAGTGATGGAGGGCAGGAAGTTAGAAGGCCCCTACAGCGCAGCCCCCCTCTCCATAAGGGAAGGCATGCTGTTCAGGGGGGAACAGTGGGTAGTACCCCAGCAACACCAGAGGGAGTTCCTTCAGCTGGTCCATGAGGGGCCGGGAGCGGGACACCCCGGGCCTGAGACCACCTGGCAACGGGTGGAACAGGCAGGATGGTGGCCAGGACTCCGGGATGATGTCCGCGAGTTCTGTGCTAGCTGTCTTGTGTGTGCAGCAAATAATCCCGATCCCCACAAAAGGAAGGTGCCCATGGGACACATTAGGAGAGTGGAGGGACCATGGCAGTCGATCCAGATCGACTATATAGGGCCCTTGCCCACCACCCAGGGAGGCTACAAATACTGCCTCGTCCTGGTGGATGTGTTTTCCAAGTGGGTGGAAGCCTTCCCCTGCAGGACGGCCACAGCAATGGGGACTGCAAAGATGTTGGTGAAGGAGGTGTTCTCGCGGTGGGGACTGCCCCAGTTCGTGGAATCCGACCAGGGAAGCCACTTCACTGGCCAGGTCATGCAGAACACCCTCAGGCTGCTTGGTATTCAGGGGAAATGGCATGTCGCTTACAATCCCCAGTCCTCAGGGATTGTGGAGCGCATGAACCGGACCATTAATGAACGGCTGAGGAAAGAGACAGTGGGGTCACCCCAAAAATGGGCAGAGACCCTACCTCTGATCCTCATGGGGATCCGGGCCAGCCAGTCCAAGAGTACAGGGCATTCACCACATGAGCTCATGACCGGCAGAGTTATGAGGACCCCCACTCATGTCCTTGACCCAGTCCTCACTGAAGGACAACTGCAGGAAATAAACCAGGATAAATTCGGCCGAACCCTCCTAGAACACCTCAGACGAATTTATGGGCAGGCAGCAGACAGCATGGGGAAGCAGCATCGGAATAACCGGCAGAGCAGGCTCGAAGGGCAGAATGGCCTACTCCTGCTTCTATTTCTTATATTCTTATGTTAACAGCGTGGATTACAGCTCCCTCTGTAACACTCTGATAAAACAGCGTGGAATCCAGCTCCACCTGTAACAGTCTGATATAACAGCATGGATTACAGTTCCCTCTGTAACACACCCTGATATAACAGCATGGATTACAGCTCCCTCTGTAACACTCTCTGATATAACAGCGTGGATTACAGCTCCCTCTGTAACACTCTGATAAAACAGCGTGGAATCCAGCTCCACATGTAACAGTCTGATATAACAGCATGGATTACAGTTCCCTCTGTAACACTATCTGATATAACAGTGTGGATTACAGCTCCCTCTGTAACACTATCTGATATAACAGTGTGGATTACAGCTCCCTCTGTAACACTATCTGATATAACAGTGTGGATTACAGCTTCCTCTGTAACACTATCTGATATAACAGTGTGGATTACAGCTCCCTCTGTAACACTCTCTGATATAACAGTGTGGATTACAGCTCCCTCTGTAACAATCTCTGATATAACAGCGTGGATTACAGCTCCCTCTGTAACACTATCTGATATAACAGTGTGGATTACAGCTCCCTCTGTAACACTCTCTGATATAACAGTGTGGATTACAGCTCCCTCTGTAACAATCTCTGATATAACAGTGTGGATTACAGCTCCCTCTGTAACACTCTCTGATATAACAGTGTGGATTACAGCTCCCTCTGTAACACTCTCTGATATAACAGTGTGGATTACAGCTCCCTCTAACATTCTCTGATATAAATGCCTGGATTACAGCTCCCTCTGTAACATTCTCTGAAATAACAGCTCCGTCTGTAACACTCTCTGATATAACAGCATGGATGACAGCTCCCTCTGTAACACTCTCTGATATAACAACGTAGATTACAGCTCCCTCTGTAACACTCTCTGATATAACAGCGTGGATTAAACCTCCCTCGGTAACAATCTCTGATATATTTAAGAAAGGAGGGAGAGAGAAAACGGGGAAATACAGACCTGTTAGCTTCACCTCAGTAGTTGGGAAAATGCTGGAATCTATTATAAAGGATGCAATAACTGGGCACTTAGAAACTAATAGTAAGATTGGGCAGAGTCAACATGGATTTATGAAAGGGAAATCCTGTTTGACAAACCTATTGGAGGTCTTTGAGGATGTAACTAATGGAGTAGACAAAGGGGAACTGGGAGATGTGGTGTATTTGAATTTTCATACGGCATTCAATAAGGTCCCACATAAGAGGTTGGTGAACAAAATTAGGGCACATGGAATTGGGGGTAATATACTAGCATGGATTGAGAATTGGTTAACAGACAGAAAACAAAGAGTAGGAATAAATGGGTCTTTTTCAGGATGGCAGGCTGTGACTAGTGGGCTATTGCAAGGATTGGTGCTTGGGCCCCAGCTATTCACAATCTATATCAATGATTTGGATGAGGGGACTAAATGTAACATTTCCAAATTTGCTGATGACACAAAGCTAGGTGGCAGTGTTAGTTGCGAAGAGGATGTGAAGAGGCTTCAAGGGGATCTCGACAGGCTCAGTGAGTGGGCGAGAACATGGCAGATGGAATATAATGTGGATAAATGTGAAGTTATCCACTTTGGTAGAAAAAACAGAAAGGCAGAGTATTTCCTAAATGGTGAAAGATTGGGGAATGCAGATGCTCAACGTGACCTGGGTGTCCTTGTACATGAGTCACTGAAAGTGAATGTGCAGGTGCAGCAAGCCATTAGGAAGGCAAATGGTATGCTGGCCTTCATTACAAGAGGATTTGAGTACAGGAGTAAAGAAGTCTTACTCCAATTATATAAGGCCTTGGTGAGACCACACCTGGAGTACTATGTAGAATTTTGGTCTCCTTACCTAAGGAAGGATATACTTGCCATAGAGGGAGTGCAACAAAGGTTCACGAGATTGAGTCCTGGGATGGCGGGACTGTCGTATGAAAAGAGATTGAGTAAACCAGGTCTGTATTCTCTTGAATTCAGAAGAATTTAAGGGGATCTCTTTGAAGCATACAAAATTATTACTGGGCTTGATAGGGTGAATGCTGGGAGAATGTTTCCCTTGGCTGGGGAGTATAGAACCAGGGGCAACAGCCTCAGGATAAAGGGTAGGCCATTCAGGACTGAGATGAGGAGAAATTTCTTCACTCAGTGGGTGGTGAATCTTTGGAATTCTCTACCACAGAGGGCTGTGGAGGCTCAGTCATTGGATATATTCAAAACAGAAGTCGATAGATTTCTGACAAGTAAAGGCATCAAGAGATATGGCGATAGGGCCGGTGAATGGAATTGAGGCAGAAGATCAGCTATGATCTCATTGAATGGCGGAGCAGGCTCGAAGGGCAGAATGGCCTACTCCTGCTTCTATTTCTTATATTCTTATGTTAACAGCGTGGATTACAGCTCCCTCTGTAACACTCTGATAAAACAGCGTGGATTACAGCTCCCTCTGTAACACTCTGATAAAACAGCGTGGAATCCAGCTCCACCTGTAACAGTCTGATATAACAGCATGGATTACAGTTCCCTCTGTAACACTCTCTGATATAACAGCATAGATTACAGCTCCCTCTGTAACACTCTCTGATATAACAGCCTGGATTACAGCACTCTCTATAACACATTCTGATATAACAGCGTGGATTACAGTTCCCTCTGTAACAATCTCTGATATAACAGCATGGATTACAGCTTCCTCTGTAACAATCTCTGATATAACAGCATGGATTACAGCTCCCTCTGTAACAGTATCTGATATTGTGGCAGAACCACTGAATGACTTTGGCTCTAACTTTATATAATTCTCTTTAACAATGTTCTAACACCAGCCTAAACCTGCACCATTGTGTTAGGCATTACTGTGTTTTGTATATAGAGTTTGCATGTACGGGGTGTGGCCCCTTTAAGAGCGCGGGAAAACGCGGGTAAACGCGATGACATCACATCGCAAACCACGGGACCGCCCAGGCAGTCCTCGTGGCATCTCCGTTGAGTAAAGACCTGTTTAATTGTTCTCTGGTGTCGATCTCAGTTATTCATAGGAATTTGTTAATTCCTACATTGGTGACCCCGTTTTTGTGAATGTTTTCACAAAAGAAGAGCACAGCATGGAAGCAAACGCCATTTCGCTGAAGCTACTGCAGTTCTGGGAGCAGCAAGTGCCCTCGTGGTTTTTTCAGGTTGAGGCTCAGTTCGCCCTGAGGAACATCAATGCGGATCAGACCAAGTATCTTTGTGGTCTCCGCACTCGACAGCTCTACCGCCTCTCGGATCGTCAGCCTCTTCGAAAACCCCCCAACGGAACGCAAGTATGAAACCCTCAAAGCGCGGTTACTGCAGGTTTTCGGGCTCACGAAATCAGAGCGCGCCCGTCGATTACTCGCTATGCCCGGGCTCGGGGACTCCAAGCCTTCAGAGTTGATGAGCCAAATAATCACACTCCTGGGCTCAGAATGAGAATGTTTCCTATTCCGCGAGATTTTCCTCAGCCAACTGCCTGAACAGGTACAAGCTGCCCTGGCCAGATCTGAAGTTGAAGACTGCGCAACACTCACTGCGGAGGCTGACAAGATTTTCACTGTAACGCGACAGTAATGCACAGCCACGAGGCACCCATCCCCCGCAGACGCCACCCCAGCTCGTCAGCCTGCTGGACTGTGTTTCTACCACGCGCAGTTTGGCGCGAAGGCGAAGCGTTGCCGCCCTCCCTGCAGTTTTCCCCCAAAAAACCAACAACTGACACTGCGACCACCAAGGAATGGGTCTAACAAGCACCCCGCGGCCGCGATGGCGGTCGGCAACGCGGGAAAATTGCTGTTCATCACCGACACTCTCTCCGGTCGTCGTTTTCTGTGCGACACCGGAGCGCAGTGCAGCATTTTACCTGCGTCCGCCCTCGATGTGCAGACGGGGAATCACGGCCCCACCCTTGAAGCGGCCAATGGCGGAGCAATTTGGACCTTCGGCAGACGGCGAGTGGAGGTGTGCCTCGGGCGGGCAACGTTTACACTGGGATTTTGTTACGGCCAAAGTTTCCCAGCCCCTCCTCAGCGCGGATTTCCTGTGCGCCAACAGCCTCCTGGTCGACGTCAGGAACCGGCGGCTGATCAACGCAGCAACTTTTAATTCTCTTCCGTGTTACCGCAGTAACACTACGTCACACACCGTCTCCTGTGCGTTCCCGAATTCTGATGAGTTCGCTCGCCTGCTCGGTGAATTCCCCGACCTGACAAGACCCACGTTCTCCTCCACAGTCATGAAACATGGCGTGGAACACCACATCACCACCAACGTCCCCCCGGTCTACGCGCGGGCCCAACGCCTGGAACCTGGCAAGCTGGCAGTCGCAAAGGCGGAGTTCGCAACCATGGAACGGTTAGGGATTATTCGCCAGTCAAATAGTCCCTGGTCTTCACCCCTCCATATCTTCCCGAAGCCTGGCGGCGGATGGCGGCCATGCGGCGACTATCGACGCCACCACTCCCGATCGGTACCTGATCCCCCATATCCAGGATTTCTCTGCCCATTTGGCAGGGAACACCGTGTTCTCTAAAGTCGACCTCGTCCGGGGCCACCACCAGGTCCCAGTTCATCCACAAGACGTCCAGAAGACCGCAGTCATCACCCCATTCGGCCTCTTCGAGTTTTTAAAAATGCCATTTGGGTTAAAGAATGCCGCCCAGGCTTTCCAACGCCTGATGGACTCCGTGCTGCGGAACCTCAAGTTCCTCTTCGTCTACCTAGATGACATGGTACATACTCATGTGACTCGGCCAACGTTGTCTACCTCATACGTTGCAGGAAAGGATGCCCCGGAGCATGGTACATCGGCGAGACCATGCAGACACTGCGACAACGGATGAACGGACACCGCGCAACAATCACCAGGCAGGAGTGTTCCCTCCCAGTCGGGGAACACTTCAGCAGACAAGGACATTCAGCCTCCGATCTTCGGGTAAGCATTCTCCAAGGCGGCCTTCGAGACACACGACAACACAAAATCGTCGAGCAGAAACTGATAGCCAAGTTCCGCAGCCATGAGGACAGCCTCAACCGGGATCTTGGGTTCATGTCATGCTCCATGTAACCCCACCTGACGTAGGGTCATCCAGACTCGAGTCGTCGTTGGCTTGTTCTCTCTACACAGATGCGGCCGGACCTGCTGTGATTTCCAGCAAAAAAAAATGTTTTCTGTCTGTTTTTTTTGTTTTTCATACAGACCCCAGCATCTGCAACATTTGACCCCTTGTGACCCCACCTCATTGTTCTTTGATGTAATGTTTTCCTGACTGACCTGTTTGGACACCATTCACACCTTTGTTTGCTGTGATTATCTCTCTGCCGAGGTGTGATAAATGGCAGTTAGAAAGATTACCTGTAAACATCTGACATTATTCTCTGACTATATAAGCTGTGTCTTTATGCATCTCTCCACTTCACCTGATGAAGGAGCAGCGCTCTGAAAGCTTGTGATTTCAAATAAAGCTGTTGGACTATAACCTGGTGTTGGGTGACTTCTTACAGACATTCTAATTGCCAGTCCTACTAAGGAAGAACATACCTGTCACCTACGCACCCTTTATCGATGCCTCAGCCAACACGGCCTGATTATCAACCCGGCCAAGTGTCAGTTTGGCCTGCACCAAATTGACTTCCTGGGGCATTGCATCACCTCAGAGCGAGCGGTTCCTTTACCTTCGAAGATGTGGAGATGCCGGTGTTGGACTGGGGTGGACAAATGTAAGAAGTCACCCAACACCAGGTTATAGTCCAACAGCTTTATTTGAAATCACAAGCTTTCGGAGCGCTGCTCCTTCGTCAGGTGAAGTGAAGAGTTGCATATAAGCACAGCTTATATAGTCAGAGAGTACTGCCAGATGATTACAGGTAATCTTTCTAACTGCCCTTTATCACACCTCGGCAGAGAGATAATCACAGCAATCACAGGTGTGAATGGTGTCCAAACAGGTCAGTCAGGAAAACATTACATCAAAGAACAATGAGGTGGGGTCACAAGGGGTCAAATGTTGCAGATGCTGGGGTCTGTATGAAAAACAAAAAACTATTTTTTTGCTGGAAATCACAGTAGGTCCGGCCGCATCTGTGTAGAGAGAACAAGCCAACGACGACTCGAGTCTGGATGACTCTACGTCAGGTGGGGTTACATGTAGCGTGACATGAACCCAAGATCCCGGTTGAGGCCGTCCTCATGAGTGCGAAACTTGGCACTTGGCTATCAGTTTCTGCTCGACGATTTTGCGTTGTCGTGTGTCTCGAAGGCCGCCTTGGAGAATGCTTACCCGAAGATCGGAGGCTGAATGTCCTTGACTGCTGAAGTGTTCCCCGACTGGGAGGGAACACTTCTGCCTGGTGATTGTTGTGCAGTGTCCGTTCATCCGTTGTCGCAGTGTCTGCATGGTTTTGCCAATGTACCATGCTCCGGGGCATCCTTTCCTGCAACGTATGAGGTAGACAACGTTGGCCGAGTCACATGAGTATGTACCATGTACCTGGTGGGTGGTGTCCTCATGTGTGATGATGGTATCTGTGTTGATGATCTGGCATGTCTTGCAGAGGTTGCCGTGGCAGGGTTGTGTGGTGTCGTGGTTGCTGTTCTCCTGAAAGCAGGGTAATTTGCCATGAACGATGGTCTGTTTGAGGTTAGGCGGCTGTTTGAAGGCGAGTAGTGGAGGCATGGGGATGGCCTTAGCGAGGTGTTCGTCGTCATCGATGACATGTTGAAGGCTGCGAAGGACATGGCGTAGTTTCTCTGCTCCAGGGAAGTACTGGACGACGAAGGGTACTCTGTTGGTTGTGTCCCATGTTTGTCTTCTGAGGAGGTCTATGCGATTTTTCGCTGTGGCCCGTCGGAACTGTCGATCGACAAGTCGAGTGTCATATCCCGTTCTTATGAGGGTGTCTTTCAGCGTCTGTAGGTGTCCATCGCGTTCCTCCTCATCTGAGCAGGTCCTGTGTATTCGCAGGGCTTGTCCATAGGGGATGGCTTCTTTAACGTGGTTAGGGTGGAAGCTGGAGAAGTGGAGCATCATGAGGTTGTCCGTGGGCTTGCGGTAGAGTGAAGTGCTGAGGTGTCCGTCTTTGATGGAGATTCGTGTGTCCAAGAATGAAACCGATTCTGAGGAGTAGTCCATGGTGGGTTTAATGGTGGGATGGAACTTGTTGATGTTATCGTGTAGTCTTTTCAGTGATTCTTCGCCGTGGGTCCATAGGAAGAAAATGTCGTCGATGTATCTGGTGTATAACGTTGGTTGGAGGTCCTGTGCAGCGAAGAAGTCTTGCTCGAACTTGTGCATGAAGATGTTGGCGTATTGGGGTGTGAATTTGGTCCCCATGGCTGTTCCGTGTGTTTGGGTAAAGAACTGGTTGTCGAAGGTGAAGACATTGTGGTCAAGGATGAAGCGGATGAGTTGCAGGATGGCGTCTGGAGATTGGCTGTTGTTGGTGTTGAGTACTGAGGCTGTCGCAGCGATGCCGTCATCGTGGGGGATACTGGTGTAGAGTGCCGAGACATCCATCGTGGCGAGGAGTGTTCCTGGTTCAACTGGTCCGTGGGTGCTGAGTTTCTGTACGAAGTCTGTAGTGTCGCGACAGAAGCTGGGGGTTCCCTGTACGATGGGTTTCAGGATGCCCTCGACGTATCCAGAGAGGTTCTCACACAGGGTTCCGTTGCCTGATACGATAGGATGTCCGGGTGTGTTGGCTTTGTGTATCTTTGGGAGGCAGTAGAAGTCTCCCATGCGGGGAGTACGTGGGATGAGAGTGCGTAGGATGCTTTGAAGGTCTGGATCGAAGGTCTTGATCAGTCTGTTGAGTTGGCGGGAGTGTTCTTTGGTCGGATCTGTGGGTAACTGTCTGTAGTGTTCCTGGTTGTCCAGTTGTTGGTATGCTTCTTTGCAATAGCCCGTTCTGTTCTGTATGACGATGGCTCCTCCTTTGCTGGTTTGATGACGATGTTGCGGTTGGCCTTGACAGCGTGGATTACGGCTCCCTCTGTAACATAACAGGTGGATTACCGTTCTCTCTGTAACACTCTCTGATATAACGGCCTGGATTACAGCTCCCAAGTAGCACTCTCTGATGTAACAGCATGGATTATATCTCCCTCTTGTAACGATCTTAAAATCTTAGGGCTAGAAATTGGATTGCCCCCAAAAACTGGCGCTGGAATCATGATGCGGGATCGCCCCATGCCCGTTGTAAGGAATGCAGGCAGCATGTGACCTTCGTGCTGACTGCTAATTAAAATGATTGTAGCGTTCAGCCCAGTGCTGAATGCTCTGTTGAATGGCTGAATTTTCAGCTGGAGGCCCAAGTTCGTGCGAAGCTAGCACCAATGAAATCTAGCCTGCACTTCTTAAAGGCAGTTTGCACCTCTTAAAGAGGAGTTGAATTCTGACTGCAGCAGTTCATTCAATTGGCTGGGGAGCACAGTGCAAAAGAACTACTGATGTCACAACAGGGGAGAGCGCGTGCACCAAGGTTCTCTGATGCAGCACTGGAGGCCTTGGTGCAGGAGGTGGAGAGGAGAGAGGTCCTATTTCCACCCTCATACACTTACCATTGCTGCAAGACTCACACCCACATCTCACAGCTTGCACACACTGGCAGCTATTCCACCATGACAGGCACACCACCCAAACACATTACACCACACTCACTAACACACTTCCCTTTGTCTTGCAAGACAAGATCGCTCTCAGTTGGAGCCAGCAGGGGCTACCTGAAGGGGCATAGGTGCATTTACTTAATCTCACCCCCATGGAGGAGATGGTGCTGGCCATTCTTGGGAGGGCAATCACTGAGCCTGTGGCCAGCGGCGTGGCTAAAGCAATCCAAGATGATGGTAACCTCATATCTAATCCTTCTTCTCACATCCCACTTCCCCCTCATCCCACTATCTCTCTGATTTACAAGCAGCAGATGGTGTAAGCACTTAACTCTTGCTTTCCCCCCCTCCCCTCACCACAACCTTATGCTTGTCCCTTTCTCCTTTCAGATAGCCAAGAACTGCAACCTGGCCATGCACTGGTGGAGGAGCAGGAAGACAGTGATCATGAAGACACAGCATCACGCAATTTCACACTCCTGCCATCAGCTCAGATACTGCGCGTACTTTAGAGGATAGGTTAGACGCGGGATCTATAAGTGGTGAGACACTGGGCATGAGTGCCCTGCTTCCAGGGCAGGGGGAAAGGGTAGTGCAGGTGCCAGCTCCCCAGAGGGCAAGTTTGCACACGAGTTCTGCTGAGATGAGAACTTCGATGGGGCGGGCTGCAGAAGAAGGCTGATGGGTATTCACAATGAAATGCTTGGGTTGCAGAGCGGAGTCATGAGCCAGGTGGTCAAGGGATAGCCCTTTTGGCCCAGTGGCCACCCTCTGGTTTGACGTGGTGGCTCAAAGACTGAGGGAACAGCGGACTGGCGCACAATAAAAGCATCATGACTGCTGCCAGGATACCGGGCATTCACTATCATGATTTGCTGAGCATGGTCGCACACCAACTACACATTCAGCGAGTGGAAGCCTTTATGGTTGCGATACATCTCAGCATTTAGATACGCTGTCTGTAGCGCCACATGCATGCAGTCGATGGTGCCCTGCACCGTGGGGAAGCCCGCTATCCTGGCAAAGCCACATGTACGCTCTGCCTGCTTCTCACTGATAATGAACTCCCTCTCCCGGCCTAAACCGCGTCTGCCACCTCTGTTATGTAGCAGTGGACGGTGAACTTTAAGATGTGCAGATGTCGCCTGCTGCAGCCTGGAAGGATCCCAACACAAAGATGAGATTTCTAAAAATGACACTAAATCTACACAATCCTTCCGGTTTTGCAATATCTCAGCAATTGACAGAACAATATATTGGCTGTAAATTTTTAACCACTCAATAGTAGGTTGTAATTAACACCAGATTTTTACATGATATAATGAAACTAGTCAATAATATCTAAAGTTGGTCGTTATCGTACTGAAATCAGACAAGGTCTGTTTTTGACCAATGATTGATACTACAGCTATGACGTGAAGTGCAACCACTCAAGACAAGAAAGCAGGCCACAGTCACAGCCACTGGCAGCGCTGTCCTTGCCCTGGAGTGAGGCTGCAGGTCTGGTTGCAAGGTGTAGCAGAGTTCTGTGAGCACCTCCTTCATAAAGCGCAGACACCTCACACGCTGCTCCTGGCTCAGGCTGAGGTGAGAGAATTGCTCTTGGAAGACTCTAGGTGGGTAAGGCCTCCCGCTGAAAGCCATTCTCCCCCTCCCTCAGCAAGCAGCTTGTCCTCTTTGCTGCCTCCGCTCCATCTCCCTGTCATGCTGCAGGTCAAGGGGGATGACGATTAGAGCCCCCATGACTGGGTGCAAGTGGTCTGACCAGAACCCTTGAAGTCAGAACCAAGGCATTCTCCACTTGCAGCACCACTCCCTGCCACCTCACCAACTTTAGAAAGCTCCAAACACTTCCACAAACTTGCAGAGCCAGTAGAAATTAATCAACAACTAACCTTTGAGTGGTTGCTTGATCCCTTTAAATAGCGCTGGTGGGGGGTTCCTTGCTGATGCTAAACGCATGTTCAGTTGTGCGAGGTTAAGACAGGACATTAGCTCCAGTTTTGACGATGAAATTGGCAGCGCTGCCTTCAAATCAGCTTTGCATGCTAATTGACATAATTATCTGTGCACTCTGCATACTTCTGGTGCACGCTCCTAACGCCCGCCCTACCGTCCTCATCAAGGTGGCATCCGGCGAGGAATAGAGCAGAAGTTTGCTCCCACGGCATGGACACCATTTTTGGCACAAAACGGCACCCATAGCACCAAAAAATTGGGCGCTATGGAGCCGAATTTTTCGCTCTTAGAATCTTACAGCACAGAAGGGTGCCATTTGGCCCATCGTGCCTGTGCCAGCTCTTTCACCCCATACCCCTCCAAATTAGTCCACTTCAAGTACATGTCCAGGTTACAGATTGTGGTGGAATACAATTCTGCTGCTGCTGATGGCCCACAGCGTTTCACGGATGCCCAGTTTTGAGCTGCCGGATCTGTTCTGAATGTATCCCATTTAGCACGGTGGCAGTGCCACACAACACGATGGAGGATGTCCTCAGTGTGAAGACTGGACTTTGTCTCCACAATGACTGTACGCTGGTCAATGCTACCAATACTGTCATGGAAAAATACCTCTGTGAGAGGTAGATCGGTGAGGACGAGGTCAGGTAGGTTTTTCCCTCGTGTTGGCTCTCTCACCACCTGCCGCAGGCCCAGACTGGCAGCTATGTCTTTCAGGGCTCGGCCAGCTTGGTCAGTTGTGGTGCTACTGAGCCACTCTTGGTGATGGACATTGAAGTCCCCACCCAGAGTACATTCTGTGCCCTTGCTACCCTCAGTGCTTCTTCCAACTGGTGTTCAACATGGAGGAGTACTGATTCATCAGCTGAGGGTGGGCGGTAGGTGGTAATCAGCAGGAGGTTTCCTTGTCCATGCTTGACCTGAAGCCATGAGACTTCATGGGGTCCGGAGTCAATGTTGAGGACTCCCAGGGCCACTCCTTCCTGTCTGTATACCACTGTGCCACCACCCCTGGTGGGTCTGTCCTGCCCGTGGGACAGGACTACCCAGGGATGGTGATGGAAGATTCTGGGACATTGGCTGAAAGGTCTGATTCTGTGAGTATGACTATGTCAGGCTGTTGCTTGACTAGTCTGTGGGACAGCTCTCCCAATTTTGGCACAAGTCCCCAGATGTTGGTGAGGAGGACTTTGCAGGGTCGACTGGTCTGGGTGTGTCGTTGTCGTGTCCGTAGCCGGTGCCTAGGTTGATGTCGGGTGGTCCGTCCGGTTTTAATCTTCTTATTGTTTCTTGTAGCAGTTTGTTACAACTGAGTGACTTGCTAGGCCATTTCAGAGGGCAGTTATGAGTCATCCACATTGCTGTGGGTCTGGAGTCACAAATGGACCGGACCAGAGCAGGTAAGGATGGCAGATTTCCTTCCCTAAAGGACATTAGTGAACAGTTAGGATTTTATGACAATCCAACAGCTTCATGGTCACTTTTACTGAAACCATCTTTTTTTCAAACTGAATTCAAATTCTCAAACTGCCGTGGTGGGATTTGAACTCACGTCTCGGGATCATTAGTCCAGGCCTTTGGATTACTCGTTCAGTAGCATAACCACTATGCTACTGTTCCAGTTAATTCTACGCAATACTCCAGCTGAGGCCTGACCAGTGATTTGTAAATTTGATTAGCATGACTTCCTTGTTTTTATATTCAATGCCCCTATTTATAAAGCCAAGTATCTTAACCACCTTATCAACCTGCCCTGCCACCTTCAAAGATTTGTGAATATCCACTCCAGGTCCCTCTGCTCTTGCAACCCCCTCCGCCCCCACCCCTCAGAATAGTACCCTTTAGATTATACTGCCTCTCCATGCTGTTCTTCTCAAAGTGCATCCCCATTGTCCTGTCTGACTATGTCCTCCTGAAGTCTGCTACTATCCTGCACATTATTTATTACATTGCAAAGTTTTGTATCATTTGCAAACTTTGAAATTATACTGTCTTAACCCAAGTCAAGTACGCCTTTTCGATAGAGGTGATATCGTGTAACCCTCGGGCAGTGCACCTTTGGGATAAAGTGGACCCTGATATTCTTCAGAAAAGCCTGAGAAAGTGTACCTGGGGGGGAATAGCGGGTACCCTGATATTCGGTAACCCTGGGACAGACTACATCAGAGGGGTTTGAGGTGACTCTGCTATTCTGTGACCCTGGAACAGAGCACATCTTTAGGAAAGAGGGGACTCTGATATTTTGAAAATCCTGGGACAGTGTACCTGTTAGGTTAGTGGGGACCTTGATATTATGTGACACTCAGACAGTGCACCTTTGGGATAGAGGTAACCCGGATATTATGTGACACTGAGACTGAACGCACTTTTGCGATAGAGGAGACCCTGATATCTGTAATACAGGGAGAACATACTTGAGGGGATACAGGTGACCCCGATGTTCTGTAACCCTGTGACAGTGTATCTGAGCGGACAGAGGGGACCCTGATATTATGTGACCCTTGGACAGTGTGAACCTTTGGGATAGAGGGGAGCCTGATATCCTGTAACCCTGGGACAGTCCATCTGAGGGATAATGGAATCCCTGAAACTCTGTAATCCTGGGAAAGTGCTCCTTTGGGATAGAGAGGACCCTGATATCCTGTAGCCCTAGGACAGTGAACCTGAGGGGATAGAGGGGACCCTGATATTTTATACCCCAGGGACAGTGTACCTGGGAAGATAAAAGGGAGCCTGATATTTTATACCCCAGGGACAGTGTACCTGGGGAGATAAAAGGGAGCCTGATATTTTATACCCCAGGGACAGTGTACCTGGGGAGATCGAAGGAGCCCTGATATTTTATACCCCTCAGACAGGTTGATATTGAATGGCGAAACAGGTTCGAGGAGCTAAACGGCCTACTCTATAGAAGCTTTTACAGTCTGTTTTTATGTCTCTCGCTAGTTTACTCTCATATTCTATTTTCCCTTTCTTTATCAATTTCTTGGTCCTCCTTTGCTGAATTCTAAAATCCATCAAATCCTCAAGCCTACTACTCTTTTTGGCAATATTATAAGCCTCTTCCTTTGATCTAATATTATCTTTAACTTCTCTTGTTAGCCACGGTTGGACCACTTTTCCTGTGGGGTTTTTGAGCCCATTCCTATTTCTGTAATCTCCCAGTCTATATGTAGATTAAAGTCCCCCATAATTATTGTATTACCCTTGTTACTTGCACCTCTAATTTCCTGATTTATACTCTGCCCTACATTACAACTAATGTTTGGGGGCCTATAAACAACTCCCACCAATGTTTTCTGCCCCTTGTTGTTTCTTAGCTCCACCCAAACTGATTCTACTTCTTGATTTTCGGAGCTAAGATCCTTTCTCTCTACTGTCTTTATCCCACCCTTTATTATCAGGGCTACCCCACCTCCTTTTCCATTTTGCCTATCTTTTCTAAAAGTTAAGGATCCTGGAATATTTAGTTCCCAACCTTGACCACTTTGCAACCACGTCTCCGTAATGGTTATTAGATCAAACCTGTTCATTTCTATCTGCGCTATTAATTCATCTATTTTGTTGTGAATGCTTCGTGCATTCAGATATAGTGCCTTTAGCTTTGACTTATTTTTATTTTTCATAGATATCACCTTAGGCACTGATGTGTTATTACCTTTGTTATTCTCTCTGTCCCTTCTTGACCCACTCTGCTTATTTTTACCCAAAACTCTACTTTGCTCTAGAACCTTGACATTTTTCTCGCTGCTTTTAAATTTACTCTTTCCTGAATCCTCCTCCCCCCCAACCTTCATTAGTTTAAAGCCCTGTCTACTGCCCTAGTTATTTGGTTCGCCAGGGCACTGGCCCCAGCCCAGTTTAAGTGGAGCCCATCCCAACGGAACAGCTCCCTTTTTCCCCAGTAATGGTGCCAGTGCCCCATGAACTGAAACTCCTTCCTCCCACACCACTCTTTGAGCCACGCATTTAAACCTCTAATTTGTTTGTCCCGATGCCAATTTGTGCGTGGCTCAGGTAACAATCCAGAGATTATTACCTTTGAGGTTCTGCTTTTTAATTTGGATCCTAGCTCCTCAAACTCCTTCAGCAGAATCTCATTCCTAGTTCCACCTATGTCGTTGGTTCCTACGTGGACCACAACAACTGGATCCTCCCCCTCCCACTTCAAGTTCTCCTCCAGCTGCGAGGAGATGTCTTTAACTCTGCACCGGGCAGGCAACACAACCTTCAGAACTCTCGGTCGCGGCTGCAGAGAACAGTATCTATCCCCCTGACTATACTGTCCCCTGCCACAACTACATTCCCTTTCACTCCCCCAACTTGAATGGCCTCTTGTACCATGGTCAGTTTGCTCATCCATTCTGCAGGCTTTTCCCTCATCCACACAGGCAGCAAGAACCTCATACCTGTTGGACAAGGGCAAAGGCTGAGGCTCCTCCAGCACTTCACCTGGGGTCCCCTTACCTGCCTGAGTTGCAGTCACACCCTCCTGTCCCTGACCACTAACCAGACCTTTACCACTACCTAACCTAAGAGGTGTGACTGCCTCCTGGATCAAAGTGTTCAGATAACTCTCCCCCTCCCCGATGCCCCGCAATGTCTGCACCTCAGACTCCAGCTCAACAACTCTGAGCTGAAGTTCATCAAGATGCAGGCACTTACTGCAAACATGGTTGTCCGGGATCACAATGCTCTCCACAAACTCCCACATGCTGCAGTTGCGGCACACCACCTGCACTGCCATCCCTATATGACCTTGTGTTATTTAATTAAAAGTAATTAAAATTTTATTTAGGTTACTTAGTTTACAGTGTAGTTTCTTGACTACTTACTTGATCTAGATTAAGTTATGGGTACTGAAATTAAATATCTACCTGTCACACAAAGCACTACAAGTAGTGCAGGCAAAAAGCAACAACTCCTTCCCCCTCTTCTCCAAATTCCCACTCTTTCCAAATTCCCAAATAAAACACTCTGTTTACTTACACTCCGTTTAATCCCGCTCTGTGCAGACCGCACAGAGGATAGAGGGGAGCCTGATATTCGGTAACCCTGGACAGTGTACCTGGGGGGATAGAGGGGAGCCTGATATTCGGTAACTCTGGGACATTGTGCAGTAATGTTGGCAATCGAGTTTCCCCAGCAAGCTGCACCCTGGGATACAGTATCAGGGGTTGGCAAAATGGCTGTGTGCTTTACCAAAAGGGTCAGACCAATGCTAAAGAATGTAATAAATCTCACCAACAGGAAAAGGCCATTATACCCAAAAAGCCCATCCGTATGGGAAAGTGGGATTGTAATGTTGACTGGTGAGAATTCAGTCACAGAATAGTTAGACTGCCATCCACCGCTATGAAGAGATTGTCCTTTGATGACTCGGACTCACCTCTGCTCTGGCAGGCTGCTCACAGGCACTTACTTTTCTAATCAGACTGCTTTAGATAGCCGAGTGACCAGGGCATGCCCGAGAGCTGACCCATGCCTGCAATAACCCTGGCATGTCAGAGTTTGAAGCTTGGGGAGGACCTCGGGAGAATTGGAGAATGCGTCACAAGGGAACTGCTGTCCTTACAGAGAGCCTGACTCGATATTCAGTTCCGCTGATCCACCAATGGGATTCTAAAATTGACAGGGTGATTCCAACCGAACCCGCACATCTTTGGACTGTGGGAGGAAACCGGAGCACCCGGAGGAAACCCACGCAAACACTTTTGTACTCAATACCTCTATTTATGAAGCCCAACATCCCATATGCTTTGTTAACCACTCTCTCAATATGTCCTGCCACCTTCAGTGACCTATGCATATTAACAGTCCAACATTACTAATAACCACTCTCCTCACTCTCTTAGTAATACATTTAAATTGATGGAAAAAAGAACTTGCATTTATATAGCATCTTTCACAATGTCCCAAAGTGCTTTACAGCCAATGAAGTACTTTTGAAGTATAGTCACTGTTATAAGGAAACAAGGCAACCATTTTGCACACAGCAAGCTCCCACAAATAGCAATGTGATCATGACCAGATAATCTGTTTTAGTAGTTGGTTGAGGGATAAACATTGGAAAGGACAGTGCCCTGCTCCTCTTTGAAATAGTGTCATGGGATCTTTTACATCCACCTGAGAAGGCAGACAGGGCCTCGGTTTAACATCTCACCTGAAAGACAGCACTTCCAACAGTGCAGCACTCCGGCAGTACTACACTGGAGTGCCAGCCTAGATTTTGTGCTCAAGTCTTTGGAGTGGGAGTTGAACCCACAACTTTCTGATTCAGAGGTGAGAATGCTACCACTGAGCCACAGCTGACATCTGGATGACCCCTTCTCACTGACTCCCCAAGCGGAGGAAATAATCTTTCCTTATTCACTCTGCCAAAACTTTTCATAACATCCTTTATTAAATCTCCTTAGTCTTTCTCTTCTCCAGTGGAAATCTTCCCAGTGTCTCAAGTCCCTTTCCCATCCTTGGAATTATCCTGACAAATCTCTGCTGTACGCTCTCTATTGAGCTTCCTCCAGTTAATAACTGCAAGGTACTCAATCAACCTGTCGTCATCTAACTCAGCTCAGTACAACAACTCAACCCCCACTCACAGCATGGCCCCTCCTCAGACAGGTACAGGCCCTCAGTGTTTAAAGGACGGCCATTCCTTATGCCATCATTGTCATGGCAACTCACATCCGATTTTTCTTTTAACAATTTCAATAAGCCCTCTTCATGCTAAGTGCTGCACAGCACGTGTGATGCTCCAAACCTGAATACCTGCCAGGAGGAATCTTGCATTGCTCCCTGGCCTTGTTACCAGTACGTGTACCACCAGACTATTCCTGTTGCATGTTTGAATCATATTGTTCAGAAAGTACAGCTGATCCATTTCGATTGACAGTCGCTTCAGTCTCCTTTCTGGACAGACTTTATCAACGGGAATTTCCTCGAAGCTGCGGCAGATTTCCATCGTAACTTTGATGGAACCACATCGAAAGCCCCGTTGCCATTCGTCAATAGAGGTTTCACTGAAGTTATGTTGGTGGAAGGGGCAGAAGTCCCAATCATTTCACCCCGATGTTGCCTTTTGAACTTGGGTCCAGCAGCGGAATGCAAAAGGGGTCGTTACTATTCTCTGCCTCATGTCCTACAGCCATACTGTTCCAGGGCAGTCCATGAAGATTGGCCACAAGGCCAAGGCAGAGAGGAAGCCATCTTGTGCGCACAGGAGCACTTTCCAGCAGGGAGTTAATAGCTGTGTGTGAGGAGACAGGAAAAACTGATTGAAAGGGGGGAAAAAAAAACAATAAAATCCTTGGGCCTTTGAAGGGAGGCAAGTGAGCCGCTTTTCTTAAATAAATTGCAGCTACAAACAGTAAACACGAGAAGAGGAGAAAACACAGCTTTTATTGTTCATGGCCCAGCAGGGACTAAACGGCGAATGGAGCCAAGCCAGTCACAGGCTGTGTGGAAATGTCGCCTCATCCTCTCTTTGTTCCGATGGTTGAATGTGACTCAAAGCAGGTATTGTTGCTGTGTCTTGGCGCTGGCTCAGATGGGCACTGAGGCTGGCGATTAATGGGCTTGCTCTGTTGAATGAATTATGGTAACGACAGGTCTGATGGGGAAGTGGAGGCCCTGACTTTCCCAGGCACTGAATGAATCCGTGCTCTGACTGAGCTACAAACCTCATGTAAACGGGTGCAGGCAGGCTTTGCACGTGACAGCACTTCGAGGTCGGAGAAAATCTTATAAACTGTGGTGAAAAACCCCTGGTTACCCTGATGAAAGTGCCTCGGATATGTTACCATGGCGACAAGGCCCCTTTTGACTGGAGTCAGGGGGGAATTTTCTTTGGGGGCGTGAGACTTCCGTCCTCTTCATATCACAAGAGCTAATCAGGCCGTGATTTCCCAGTCCTGATTGATTCATAATAATTCCAGGCCTTGGTAACAGGATGGGGTGGGGCATTGTGGAATGGGTTTTAAAGGCGCTATATAAATGCAAGTTGTTGCGTTGCCAGTAAAGGCCCACAGTTGGCTTAAAAGATTCACTTCATTAAACTTTGTTTGTAATTTCATTTAAAAATGTCAGAAGCAGATTGTTGCAGGAGGTAAATCCTCCTGCTTTGCAGCTTCTGATGTTGGAGTGATACTTCGGGAGGTTAAAGAAAGAAAGGATTTGCACTCATGTAGCGCCTATCACAACCTCAGAACGTCCCAAAGCGCTTTACAGCCAATGAAGTACTTTTGAAGTGTAGTCACTATTGTAATGTAGGAAACACTGCAGCCAACTTGTGCATAGTAAACTCCCACAAACAGCAATGAGATCATCTGTTTTAGCGATATTGCTTGAGGAATAAATATTGGCCAGGACACCGGGGAGAACTCTCCCCTGTTCTTTGAAATAGTGCCATGGGGTATTTTACATCTACCTGAGAAAGCAGGCGGGGCCTTGGTTTAACTTCTCATCTGAAAGACTGCAGCTCTGACAATGCATATACGGGTACAGCAGTGTGGTGGTTATTGTAGTGTATGTGCCTTTAAGTCAGAACTACTTTTACAGCTCCTGTATACTGTAGTACCGGCAGTGACCACACCAGTATATAAGCTTTGCGCATGCCTCTGTACCCCCAATCTAGAGACAACCCTCCTCCAGTAAAGACCTGTTTATTGTTAATGTACAGCATCCGTGTGATTATTTAATAATAGCATATCCACTGAACCACGGATCCAACAGTAGCGACGAGTGTCGATTCGAATCTACCTGCAACATAAAAAAATATATAGTCAAGGCCAGGAACACGGGTGTTGACCACGAGCAACCGCCCAGCAGTCAGGCAGAGATTGAACTTCGCAGGGGAGGCTGTGGAGAGCCGGGCTTGGTTCCCCAGCCACGACGAGCAGTAAGAGACCGACGACAAGTCCAGCGCAGACCCTTCCCGAGCAGCGGCGGCTGGAGCCGACCGACGGCGGAGAGAAAGCCAAGCAGCGTCGACGGGGTAAGACAGAGGGTGAAGAGTGCAGGGCGCAGCCGGGGGTTAAACACCGAGCGGCGTCGAGAAAAAGAAAACAAACCGGAGAGAGAGAGGGTAAAGAAACAGCCGGGTTCTAGACTGAGCGGCGTCGAAAAATATAAAAAGAAGAACGCGCAGAGCACAGCCAGGGCTCACAGGCTGAACAGGGTCCGCGGGGCGAAGAAAGGGGAGACGCCATTGAGCCACGGAGAAGAAGGAAGAGCGCGGGAAGCGCCATTTTTAGAAGCCGCAGCGGAGAAGAAGGGCGAGCGCGGGAAGGGAGGAAAGCGCAGGAGACGCCATTTTGTGCCAGCGGAGAAGAAGGGGAAGCGCGGGAGGCGCCATTTGTGACAGTTAACTCACACCCAAGGATGCCGAAGAGTGGCAGTATCTCTACTTTCGACAATGAAGTCGAAGATTGGGCGACATATGTGGAACATATTGAGGCATACTGCAGGGCGAATGAAGTGCCAGATGCTAATAAAGCACTGGTTCTGTTAAATTCCATGGGTGCAAAAACTTATGGGTTACTGCGAAATCTAATAACCCCAGAGAAGCCGGTAAACAAGAATTTTGAAAGCACAGTAAGAAATCTCCACAGGAGAAGTACAAAAAGGTACACCAGGTGATGGACAGTGGTTCAGACAAACAGAAAAGTGACACAGACTCCAGAAGCAAGGAACTGGGTTGTCTGAAACTACATAAGGTAACAGAAATGGAGGATCAGCAGACTATCTGGGTTACACTCAAGATAGACGGAGTCCAAGTGAAAATGGAATTGGACACAGGGTCAGCTCTAACAGTCATAAATCAAAGAGACTACAAGCGGCTATTTTCACACATACCCTTGAAAGCTACAGAGATTGTCTTGAAGACGTATACGGGGCAAAAAGTCTACCCCAAAGGAAAAATAAGGGTGAAAGTGACATATAAAGGCCAGGAAATACCTAAAATGGATATATATGTATTGCCAAATGGAGGACCACCACTGCTAGGACGTGAATGCATCCGGAAGATACAATTAGATTGGCATTCCATACAGGCACTGAAGGTTGAGGCCAAAAAGGATAGAAACATAGAAACATAGAAGATAGGAGCAGGAGTAGGCCATTCGGCCCTTCGAGCCTGCTCCGCCATTCAACGAGATCATGGCTGATCATCCAAACCCTAGCACCCGGTCCCTACACCGACAGCCATCCCACCCAAGCCCTATCCTCGTAACCCCACGTATTTAATCCCCCCTAACACTAAGGGCCAATTTTTATCATGGCCAATCAACCTAACCCGCACATTTTTGGACTGTGGGAGGAAACCGGAGCACCCGGAGGAAACCCGCGCAAACACGGGGAGAATGTGCAAACTCCACACAGACAGTCACCCGAGGCTGGATTTGAACCCGGGTCCCTGGTGCTGTGAGGCAACAGTGCTAACCACTATGCCACCGTGCATGCCACGACGTCACACCTGGACGACTGTCAAAAATGCTAACTGACGCAAAAGAAGTGTTCCAGGAGAGACTAGGAACACTAAAAGGAATAACAGCAATGATTTAAATAGAGGAAAATGCAAGCCCAAAGTTTCTGAAGGTCAGACCAGTGCCTTATGCGATCAGACCAGCTGTTGAAGCAGAGCTGGAAGGGTTGGAACGTTCAGGAGTACTGTCCAAAGTGGACTGGAGCGAGTGGGCTACACCCATCATTCCTGTAATGAAGAGGTCATTGAGTAATACGCCTGGGGAACCAAAGAAGGTCCGCATCTGTGGGGATTTTAAGGTGACAGTGAACCCAGTCCTTCACACGGTGCAATATCCGCTTCCACGAATTGAGGATATTTTCGCCTCGCTATCTGGAGGTAAACGCTTCACCAAAATTGATCTAGCCCAGGCGTACTTGCAAATGGAGGTAGAAGAAGCTTCGAAACATTACCTTATGATCAACACTCATAAAGGTCTTTATCAATACAACCGGCTGGTGTTTGGAGTAGCCTCGGCTCCGGCTATCTGGCAAAGGGCGATGGATCAGGTCCTGCAAGGGATTCCAGGGACCCAGTGTTATTTGGATGACATCTTGGTCACGGGCAAAAATGACGGTGATCACCTCGCCAACTTGGAGAAGGTGCTCACCAGATTAAAGGAGTATGGGCTACGAGCTAATCGCCACAAGTGCGAGTTTTTCCAGAAACAGATCTCGTATTGTGGCCATGTCATCGATGAAGAGGGGTTACATAAGTCCCCTGACAAGATTGAGGCAGTAGTCAAGGCTCCAGCACCGGAAAATGTGTCACAACTGAGGTCGTTCCTCGGGCTGGTAAACTACTACCACAAGTTCTTACCAAATTTGTCTACGGTATTACACCCACTGAACACCCTACTGCAAACAGGGGTACCATGGAAGTGGGATGACGAACGTAGACCAGATTTCCAGAAGTGTAAAGAATTGATCACATCAAAAGAGGTGTTGGCCCATTTCAACCCAGCACTACCAATTCGTTTGGCATGTGATGCATCACCCTATGGTATTGGAGCGGTGCTGTCGCACAAATTCCCAGACGGGTTGGAGAGGCCAGTAGCCTTTGCGTCTCGGTTACTAACCTCAGCCGAGCGCAACTACACCCAGATTGACAGGGAGGCCCTCAGCCTAGTATGGGGAGTAAAAAAATTCAACCACTATCTGCATGGGCAGAAGTTCACCTTGCTGACTGACCACCAACCACTTGTCTCCATCTTTAATCCTAAGAAGGGCGTTCCAGTGATGACTGCACAGCGGTTACAAAGATGGTCCCTGTTTCTAGGGGCGAATCAATATGAAATAGAATATAAAGGCACGAAACAGCATGGGAACGCTGATGGGCTATCGCGCCTGCCACTGCCTACTGTGGAGGAAGCACCAGCAGTGGACCCTATCGAGATATTTTATTCGTCAATAATTGAACGATTGCCAGTAACAATTGCGGATATAGAGAAGGAGACCCGCAATGATCCGACGCTGTCGCGGGTATATGAATTGACGGTGAGGGGATGGCCAACACATGGCGACTCACTGTTGCCAGCATTCTCATCCAGAAGAGAACAGCTGTCAGTATGCCAGGGGACAGTGATGTGTGGATCCAGAGTGGTGATTCCACCCAAGTTAAGGGAGAGAGTGCTAAATGAGCTACATGAAGGTCATCTGGGGGGAGTGAAAATGAAAAGCCTTGCTAGGGCTTATGTGTGGTGGCCGGGAATTGATCAACAAATTGAAGACCTAACTAAGAGCTGCTTAGGATGCCAGAAGGTCCAAAATGCACCACCACATGCCCCTCTACACCCATGGGAGTGGCCCTCCTCTCCATGGCAATGGGTGCATATTGATTTCGCTGGTCCATTCATGGACTCAATGTTCTTAATAGCAGTGGATGCTCATTCAAAGTGGCCTGAGATGATAAAAATGTCTTCAACCACTACAGAGAAAACAATTGCAGTCCTACGGACCATATTTGCCAGAAACGGTTTGCCAGAGCAGATTTGCTCTGATAATGGACCACAGTTTGTGTCCGACGAGTTCCAAAAATTTATGAGAAGGAATGGGGTGAGGCATTACACATCCGCCCCGTATCATCCAGCCACAAATGGATTGGCTGAGAGGTTCGTACAAACCTTTAAGAAGGCGATAAAGGCCGTGTGCGACGATGAAATTCCACTACAGCATAGGATGGACAATTTCTTATTAGCCTCCCGAAACGCGACACATGCAGTTACCAACCAGACCCCGGCCATGATGTTCTTTAACCGAAGGTTGAGATCTCGTCTGGACTTGCTCAGACCAAATGTGCGAAGAAATGTTGAGGACAAACAATTCCAGCACATCAATGAGAAGCCGACAAGGAGCTTCAATGTAGGGCAACCAGTCTTGGCCCGTGACTATCGAACAGAGAAATGGCAACCCGGAACGATATGTACAAGGCAGGGGCCATTAATGTACACAGTGGATGTCGGGGAGAACATTGTGAGATGCCACGTCGATCAGATCTTAGCATCACAGGAACGCGTCAACCTCATGTCTCGAGTACCTGGGGATGAACCCGACATACCGGTAGCATCTACTTCAGACCCAGTAGCAGTGGAACCCGATGAACTACCCGATGAAAAGGGGTCAGAATCGCCTCTGCACCAAGAACAAGAACCTCCGGAAAGGCGCTATCCTGAAAGGATCAGGAAGCCGCCCCAAAGACTGAATCTATAAATGGACTTTTGTTGTTTAATGTACATGTTGAAATGTTAATTGTTATTTGAATATTAGGGGTACTACTAATCTAAAAGGGGAGGAATTGTAGTGTATGTGCCTTTAAGTCAGAACTACTTTTACAGCTCCTGTATACTGTAGTACCGGCAGTGACCACACCGGTATATAAGCTTTGCGCATGCCTCTGTACCCCCAGTCTAGAGACTACCCTCCTCCAGTAAAGACCTGTTTATTGTTAATGTACAGCATCCGTGTGATTATTTAATAATAGCATATCCACTGAACCACGGATCCAACAGTTATTTTACTGGATTAGTAATCCAGAGACCTGGACTAATAATCTGGAGAATTTGAGTTTAAATCCCACCATGGCATTTTGAATATTTGAATTCATATAGTCACAGTAAAGGAGGAGATAGTAGAGATATTGAATAAGATTAAAAATAAAGAGGAGGTATTTAAAAGGTTGGCGGTGCACAAAGTGGACAAATTGAGAAGGCTGTTAAAAAAGCATATGGGATCCTTGGCTTTATTAATAGAGAAATAGAGTAATGTAGGAAGCAAGAAAGTTATGCTAAATCTTTATTAATCACTGGTGAGGCCTCAGCTGGAGTATTGTGTCCAATTCTGGACATCACGCTTTAGGAAGGATGTCAAGGCCTTGGAGGGTGCGGAGGAGATTTACTAGCAGGGTTGTGGAACCGCAGTTACGTGGAGAGACTCGAAAAGCTGGGGTTGTTCTCCTTAGAGCAGAGATTAACGGGAGATTTAATAGAGGTCTTCAAAATCATGAAGGGTTTTGATAGAGTAAATAAGAAGAAAGTGTTTCCAGTGGCAGAAGGGGCGGTTGTTAAGTATGTGTATTGTATTGAACAATTAACACAAAGACTTAAACGTATAACTCAAACAGGCCTTTACTGGTTGGAGGTAGGGACTATACATAGGTCTTTACTTCATGCCCACAGGCGGGAACTGAGGGGGATCAGTACCCACAGTACTATTTATACCCCTATGGCCAGGAGTGGTACTGCGTATCACTACGCCCAACAAGTAGTGCAGTCCTGTCCATAGGTTCAAAGTAGCACACATATTACATACACAACATTCCTCCCTTCCTAGCTTTACAGTCATCTCCCCATTTAACATAACGTAATAACATATATACATATATAACTTCAGGTTTACATAACAGAATAACATAGATACATAGATAACTTCATGTCAAAAACAGATCACAGATTCAATCTCTGCGGAAAACAGTTCACAGATTCAATCTCTGTGGTGGAGTCGGTTCACGTTGCTAGAGTGACTCATTCAATAGTCCTTCCATGGATTTAACAGTTTGAACTTCCGAACTGAATTGGCTCCGTTCGGAGGGACCACGTGTGTGATCTGGTAGAGGTGATAATGGTTCAGATGGGTCATCTTCTGTTTTTACTTTTCCTTTTCTGCTTCTTGGAGACTCTCTGGGCTCCATTGTCAGCTGCCACAGCTGCCAGCTGCATGCGCAGTTCCTCCTTCTCTTCCTCCTGTTTCCGTCGTAGAGCCAGCTTCTCCCGATGTTCCGTAGACTTTTGGTGCTCCTCCATGATTTCTGCACTTTGGGAGTCGAAGTTACAAGCTGGGCAGGACAGGACATCGTAATATTCGGTGTCGTCCTGAGCTAGACCAGTGAGAGGGTCGTCTATTTCCTCCATACCTAGCTGGACGTTAGCCAGCTCTTGTTCCAAATCCAGACATCTTTCCTGAAGAGACTTCTTCATGTGTACCTCTGCATCCAGCTTTTTCTTGGCTTTCAGCAAGTCATTTACTAGTGACCTCATTTGTGATTTTAATACTTCAACTTCCTTTGGAGATTGATTGATCGGACTATGCAATCCCTCTACCGGAGCAGCTGTTTCAGCGGTCTGTTGTTCTACGTTGACGTGAGTCAGCGTACTTTTGGCATCCAAGGGCTGCTCTGTTGCAGTCATCTCAGTCTGTGTTGCCACCTCAGCTCTTCCAATAACCTTTGAGAGCTCCGAACCCCTTTCGTTTGAATATTGAAGTTCATGTTCAAGTTTTTCCCATTTCAGAGTCCTGTCCTTCAGCATATGCAGGAGTTGGCTGACCGTTAACTCCTCTGACATCAGACGTTTTGTGTGCTCCTGCTCCATTTTCTCCATCAGCTGCTTCTGTTGTCTTTCCAGATTCTCCAACTCTATATCAAAGAACTCTTTCGTTGCATTCAACTCTTGCTCAAAACGGCGAAGCATTTGTTCTAATTGCTGTTGTAGTTTGAAATGGAGTTGAGTTCGAGCCCGGTGTCCCTCAGAAATGGGCACATCAGTAGACTTGCCAGACTCAGAATCCACAGTTAAACTATGTTGTTGTTGCTCAGTGGAATTCTGTGCTGAAACTTTGTCTTTTGCACCTGAGTTGGGCTTACCATCATCCGTTCCAGAGTCTGGGCCGACTATCTTCACCGAGTTCTCACTCGTTATTGTTTGTAGGAAATGCCAGTCCATATTCATTTTCCTAATCCACTCCCGTCCTAGTAGTGGAGGACCTCCTTCAGATATCACATATAAGTCCATTATTTGACTGTCTTCGCCCTTGTGGGCCACTGCAACCTCTATTTTCCCGATGGGGTACACTCTTTGCCCCGTGTATGTTTTCAATATAATCCCCGTATCCTGTAGGGGAATATGTTGGAATAACTTTCCGTAATCTTTCTTATTTATGACCGTCAATGCCGATCCAGTGTCCAATTCCAGTTTTACTTGGACTCCTTCTATCTGAAGAGTGACCCAAATTGTCTGGAGGTCTGCACCCTTACCAGCGTTGAGTACTCTTAAGCTAGCCAGTTCATTACAGCTTAAGCTAGCCAGTTCATTACTGCTAGCGTCTGAATCGGACTCCTGTTCGGTCACCTTGTGTACCTTTGCGTATTTTCCTTGCGGTGACTTCTTGTTGCTGGTCTTCTTCCCTGACCTGCATACTCTAGCTATATGTCCAAGCCTACCACAAGTTCTACATTCTTGGTTTTTAAACCAACACTGGTTCTGATCATGCGTTGTCTTTCCACAACGATAACATTTGCCAGAACTCACACCCAATTTGTGTGCACTGAGCTCCGGTGACCGTAGCTGCATTACTGCCGTGCCTCTCGCTGCGGCTTCGTGTGCTGCTGCCATAGTGACCGCCTTCTCAAGCGTCAGCTCATTCTCCTCGAGCAGTCGCTTTTGTGTATCCTGTTTAAATAAACCACACACAAATTTGTCTCGTAGTGCATCTGTCAATCCCGTTCCAAACTGGCAATATTTCGCTAATTTACGCAATTCCAGCAAATATTCAGCATTGCTTTCATGCTGTAGCTGCCTTCTGTCGTAAAATTTAAATCGTTCCGCTAGCATCAGCGGCGTGGGGTTTAGATGATCTTTCAGGACAGTAACAATCTCATCGAACGTCTTATCCGCCGGTTCATCTGGTGATAACAGGTGTTTCAATTGCCCGTACGTCTTCGCACCCATTAAATTTAATAATGTTAGAGCTTTATCTTGGTCACGAATTTTATTGGCCTTACAATAATTTTTTACTCTTTCAACATATATGGCCCAATCTTCGAGGTCACTATCAAAGGTGCTAATATTCCCGTGTTTAGGCATTGTAGATTTGCAATTTCTCAGATTTTATTTTCTTCACTTGTTATCAAAGATGGCGGCTTCCCGCTCTTGCCGTCGTCCTCCGCCCACAAAATGGCGGTTTTCCCGCGCTTGGCGGTCTTCACCCGTCCCCCGACGCCGTCTCCCTTCAGCCCTCGAGTGCGGCCCTTATCTTCGCCGCGATCGATAGCCCGCGCTGTGCACCGCGACTCTCGCACCTTGAGCTTCTGCAGCCGCCGCGCCTTTCAGTCCGAGTGCGGCTCTTATCTTTGGTCCCGATCGCTGGCCCGGCTGCGCCCCTCACTTCAAAGCGGCCCGGCCCTTATCTGCCGATCGCTATCGCCCTACCTCTCTCTCTTCCCCAGTCCTGTCTTTACTCCGGTTCACAAGCTGATGGAGGCTTCAGGGTCCTAATGCCTGTCTCTTCCAGTCGCTGGAAGCTGTCAGGATTTCTGCTGCCCTTCAGTTTTGAGTGGGGTGTTGAGGATTGAAACCTCTCTTCAACGTCCTGTCTTTGGACGAAGCCGCCTGGAATAACTGCCGCAGGGTAAGAGCCTGACTCGTCGCCAGTGTTAAGTATGTGTATTGTATTGAACAATTAACACAAAGACTTAAACGTATAACTCAAACAGGCCTTTACTGGTTGGAGGTAGGGACTATACATAGGTCTTTACTTCATGCCCACAGGCGGGAACTGAGGGGGATCAGTACCCACAGTACTATTTATACCCCTATGGCCAGGAGTGGTACTGCGTATCACTACGCCCAACAAGTAGTGCAGTCCTGTCCATAGGTTCAAAGTAGCACACATATTACATACACAACAGCGGTAACCAGAGGACACAGATTCAAGGTAATTGGCAAAAGAACCAGAGGCGAGATCAGGAGCTTTTTTTATGCAGCGAGTTATTTACTGGAATGCACTGCCTGAAAGGGTGGTGGAAGCAGATTCAATAATAACTTTAAAAAGGGAATTGCATAAATATTTCAAAGGCTATAGGGAAACGGCTGGGGAATGGGACTAATTGGATGGCTATTTCAAAGAGCTGGCACAGGCACAATGAGCCGAATGGCCTCCTGTGCTGTATCAATCTATGATTCCAGTCCAGCACTCCCTCAGTACTGGGGCTTGAACCCTGGACCATTGGAAGCAGGGGGGGGAAAGTGCTACCACTGAGCCAAGGCTGACACTAAAGTGCAACCCAGGAAAGAGCCTCCTAAGGAGAGCTACAGAAGCTAAGTGAAAGAAGTCATGCACAAGTTCTGCTGCACAGGACTCAAACGAGGACTTTGATGGGGAAGCCTACAGAAGAAGGCTGATGGGTGTGCACACTGAAATGCTTGGTGCATTGGCAGGCCTGCCAGAAAGCCTGAGCGCAATGTCAAGGAGCTTAGAGGAGTCTGGTACCAACCCTGCACAGGGCTTTGCGCAGAACTTGGAGCCCATCATTTCCAGCATGGAAGTGATGGGCAACTCCATTAGCGCACTTGTGGGCCCAACTATAATGCAGTGTCTGACGGGCGATGTCTCAGCTTCCATTGCAGCACAAGCAGAAGCTACCCAATGTCTGAGTGCTGCAGTGGAAGCTCAGACTGAAGTCATACAAGCTCAGCTTGCTATCACGCAAGCTCAGACTGCTGCCATCATGGCTATGGTTACCAATGTTGAAAGGGTCTTGCAGGGTGTCAGAGCAGTCCAGCAATCTGTCCTCCAATAGATTACTAGGATTACTGAGGCACCGCCCTGGGGGAGAGGCAGTGGCTCCGTGGAGCACGAACATGCTGTCCAGTCTCCGGATGACAGCATTTGTCCTTCCACCACTGCCACTCCGCTAGTGCCCTTGCTGTTGCCTGTCAGCCAGCCAGCCCGGACTGCTGCTGCACATGACGAGGTGGTGCAGTCTAAAGCTGGAACTTATAGGGCCAGAGCTGCTATCCTGGCGAAGCTGCATGCTCGCTCTGCCTGATTCCCTCTGGGAAGAGAGAATGAAATGTATTCACCTCTCTTTGCACACAGAGCCTCAGTGACCTCCCTTATGCAATGGTGAATGGTGAACTGTGAGATGTTGTGACCTGCTCCAGCCTGGAAGAAGCTCGATGCATAAAAGTCCTTGGCCACGCTCACCTTCACAGCCTTCACTAGCAATGCTGTCTTCGCCCTGCTATGAGGCTACAGGTCTGCCTGCAACAGTTGGCAAATTTCAGTGAGCACCTCCTTAGTGAAGCGGAGATGTCGCATACACTGTTCCTCGCTGAGGTTGAGGTAGAAGAATTGCTCCCTGAAGACCCTTGGTGAACATGGCCTCCTGTTGAGAGCCCTTCTCCCCCTCCTCCCTCTTCAAGCAACTTGTTTCCTCTGCTCATTCCCCCTATCATGCTGCAGGCCAAGGGGGATACAAACTGCAGCGCCCATGTCTGGGAGCAACTGGTCTCAACAGAAGCCCTGAAGTGACCTCCCACCCCACTCTCTGGAGCCATCAGCAACTTCAAATAGGACGCCTAACCAAGAAACATCTCTATAAACTCACGAAGGGCAACTAGAAATCAATCAACAACTATCCTGAAAGCAGGTGATGATCCCTTTAAATAGCGCTGGTGGTGGAGGGGGTTGTTCCTGCTGCTGAACACGTGTTCAGCTCTGCCTGTTTAAGAGAGGGCGTTGGCTGCAGCATTGAGGTCAAAAATGGCAGCTGATGTCACGAACTGCGTACTCTGTAAACTTCCAGCACACGCTCCCAACGCCCGCACTAGCGACCTCACCAAAATTGCGTCCAGCACAGTCCACGGCAGAAGTGAGCACGCGCGGCATGGACGCCATTTTGAGAACAAAATTGCACCCGTAGCGCTGAAAAACCGGTCGCTACGGAGTTAAATTTTGCGGCCATGGACACTGTATTGCCCAGGAGCAATGGAAGACCTTGGCCAGACCTTCTGGTCCTCTGCCCCATGGACCTCTTTCCCCATGGTGCTTTACACAAACCTACATGCGACAGTAAGTGAAAGGCTGCTTAAAACCCCATCAGTATATCAAACCCATAGACTGGTCATCCAGGAATGAATCAAAGACGCTCACTTACCCATGACATACAGCTGACCTTAGCTCATAGACCTCGTGGGGCTCCACAGATTATGGATGTGACGTTTATTTATAGTAAAACCTTTAATGTTAAGACAGGGCTAATCCCAATTGGGCTGCAGGCTGAGCTCGCCTTATATTTACAGAACTTTAGGTTTAATGGTTGGTAGGGGACTGCCAAGCTCTTTATCAACAAGATAAAAATAACGTGCACCTTTAAGGAACCTTCTGAGTAATAATACATCCTAAGACACTTTACAGGGGCTCAGGGGACTTGAACAGGAAGAGGGAGAGAAGTTAGGGAGGTGACCAATTCCAGTGCAGTCCTGTGGGAGTGCTGCACTGTCGGAGATGCCGTCTTTCGGATGCGACGTTAAACCGAGGCCCTGTCTGCCCTGTCAGGCGAATGTAATAGATCCCATGGCACTATTTGAAAAAGAGCAGGGGAGTTCTCCCTGGTGTCCTGGCCAATATTTATCCCTCAAGGAACATCACTAAAACAGATTATCTGGTCATTATCACATTGCTGTTCATGGGATTTTGCTGTACACAAATTGGCTGCAGTGTTTCCTATAATACAACAGTGACTACACTGCAAAAGCACTTAATTGGCTGTAAAGCGCTGTGAGACGTCCTGAGGTGGTGAAAGGCACTATATAAATGCAAGTCTTTCTTTCTTTGGTCAAAGAGGAAGATTCTGAGGAGACCTTGAAAGTAGGGAGAGATGAAGCAAAGTGGAGTTTAAAAAAAAATTCATTCTTGGAAAGTGGGCATCGTTGGCAAGGCCATCATTTATTGCCCATCCCAAGTTGTCTTTGAAAAGGTGGAGTTGAGCCGCTGCAGTCCGTGTGGTGAAGGTACTCGCACAGTGCTGTTAGGTAGGGAGTTCCAGGATTTTGACTGCGCGACAATGAAGGAACGGCAACATATTTCCAGGTCTGGATGGTGTGTGGCTTGGCGGGATGGTTCTATTGAGAGTTCCTGAATGCAGGGGAAAGGTTGCTGAAGGCCTCTAAACTGAGAGTGGGAATAGGGTGGAGAGGGGTTTGGGGACACACTCGTGAATACTGAAGGTGCATGTGTGAGGGTGATCAGGCTCAGCTGTGCTGCACCCCATAGGATAATGACCAATGACATTCAGCTCCAGAAATACCTTGGGGGCTTGCCCTCCCTAGCTGTGGTAGGAGTCCAGTGGACCACCAGGGAAATGGTACAGACCTGTTTGCAGGGAGTCTCCAGTGTTGCGGAAGTCTTCTGATTGCCTCATAATGGACGGAACCCAAAGTAGCAGCTCAACCCTATTGCTCAGGGGGCTGAGGGGAACATGGCCCGGAGAACGCCCGGTTTACAGGCGGTCAAAGGACAAGTAGTCCATAGGCATGGGGCAGGGGGTGCCAGAGATGTACCCGCAGTGGAGCTTGTACCTCCCCTGGACTCCCCCCGCCTCACCCACTGTCATATTCTACAGGGACTCTCAAACTGACCATGCCAACTCACAATTTCCTGAGATCTCATGGACTGTCGCTCTGGAAATAACTATGGCTGGGATTGCTCCCGACAAGATGAGCGATCACACCAAGCCAAAAAGCATGCATCCTTCCCCTTCCAACCTTAAAGATGAGTGTGTGGTGTGTGCATGTCTGGCGTGTGCGTGTCTGTGGTGTGTGCCTGTGTGGCGTGTGCGTGTCTGTGACGCGTGCCTGTCTGTGTCTGTGGCGTGTGCCAGTCTGTGGCGTGTGTATACCTGTACGTATGTCTGGAGGAACCACATACACTTGAGTGAAACCATCCAGGGCAATGGGGAGTTAATGTAGGTCGCCACCAGGTGGACATCTGGAGAACTGGGCATTGCCAGGGATACGACCATAGAGATAACCAACCAAACCGTAATCCGTGAGATATCCATCTGTGTTCTTCCAGGGAATGCAGAGATGAAATTCTAGGAATCACTTCACTTTGCCTTCATGCAAGCAGTGCATATCCAACTTTTACATTTTAAGAGCACCAGGTTGGTCGGCTGCATAACCTTCAAAGTGTTAAAATGATTTCACATCCACCGAGACAGTCAGCAGCATTAATATTGAGTAAAGTCCCGCACAGCTCAACATGTGGGTTCAAGATGTCAGCCTAGAAATTGGATCACGCCGGCCTGTCTGTGTGAACTTGGCGAAGGGAACGACTTCTCCACGGGAACGGGTAGGTCTGAAGCATACCTGACATTGGGCTCCGGGCTTCATTTAAAGGAGACCAGCATGCTGCGGGTATTGGGCACTTTCCAGGCAGCTCGACTGCAATTCGGCATCGGAAAGGCACTGACGTAGCTCCTGCGAGGAGGAGTGGGGGGGAAGGAAGACAAGTCATAGGCCAGAAACATTCGGCAATGCAGTGAAGCCCTTCAGCTCCTTCCGGCACCACAGCCAGGTAAGTTTCTAAGGACCACTGATAAGGAAACATGTAGACCACATTTTCCTGAATGCAACCAGCCGAGCGCTAGCTACGGTAAGGGCATACCAATTTTGCAATGGAGCTCCTGCAAATAACCCATCCCAGTACAGGCGCCCTCCAAATAACCCATCCCAGTACAGACGCCCTCCAAATAACCCATCCCAGTACAGACGCCCTCCAAATAACCCATCCCAGTACAGACGCCCTCCAAATAACCCATCCCAGTACAGACGCCCTCCAAATAACCCATCCCAGTACAGACACCCTCCAAATAACCCATCCCAGTACAGACACCCTCCAAATAATCCATCCCAGTACAGACACCCTCCAAGTAACCCATCCCAGTACAGACACCCTCCAAATAGCCCATCCCAGTACAGATGCCCTCCAAATAACCCATCCCAGTACAGCTACCCTCCAAATAACCCATCCCAGTACAGATGCCCTCCAAATAACCCATCCCAGTACAGACACCCTCCAAGTATTCTATCCCAGTACAGACACCCGCCACATAATTCACCCCTATACAGTGACTCACCACATAATCCACCACAGTACGGGACCCTACTAATACTCTATCCCAGTACAGAGACCTTGCTAATAATCTACCCCAGTACAGAGACCCTTCTAATAATCCACCCCAGTACAGACACCCTCCACATAATCCACCCCTGTACAGTGACCCTCCAAATAATCCATCCCAGTACAGACACCCTCCAAATAATCCATCCCAGGGTACAGAACCTCCAATTAATCCATCCCAGCACGGAGAGCTTCCAACTATCCCATCCCTGTATAGAGATAATAATTCAAATAATCCATCCCAGTACAGATTCTCTCCAAATATCCCATCCCAGTACAGAGACAATCCAAATAATCCATCCTGGTACAGAAATCCATCCAAATACCCATCCCAATAGAGACGCTCCCAATAATCAATCTCAGTACATTGATGCTCCAAAAAATCCATCACAGTTTAGAACCTCCGAACAAACCAGCCCAGCAGAGAGACCTGCCAAGTATTCTATCTCACGACAGAGACTCTCAAAATAATCGATCCTAGTACACAAACCCTCCAAAAAAACCATCCCAATACCTAGACCCGCCAAATAAGGCATCCCAGAATGGAGACCCTCTAAATAATCCATTCCAGTACACAATCCATCCAAATAATCCATGTTAGTACAGTGACTATTTCAGTAACATAGAAACATAGAAGATAGGAGCAGGAGTAGGCCATTCGGCCCCTCGAGCCTGCTCCGCCATTCAATGCGATCATGGCTGATCATCCAAATTCAGTACCCGGTCCCTGCTTTCTCCCCATACCCCTTGATCCCTTTAGCCTTAAGAAATATATCCAACTCCTTCTTGAATATATTTAATGAACTGGCCTCCACCGCCTTCTGTGGTAGAGAGTTCCACAGGTTCACCACTCTCTGGGTGAAGAAATTCCTCCTCATTTCTGTCCTAAATGGCCTACCCTTTATCCTTAGACTGTGTCCCCTGGTTCTGGACTCCCCGACCATCGGGAACATCCTTCCTGCATCTAGTCTGTCCAGTCCTGTCAGAATTTTATAAGTTTCAATGAGATCACCTCTCATTCTTCTAAACTCCAGCGAGTACAAGCCCAATTGACCCAATCTCTCCTCATACGTCATTCCTGCCATCCCAGGTATCAGCCTGGTGAATCTTCGCTGAACTCCTTCCATGGCAAGAATATCCTTCCTCAGATAAGGCGACCAAAACTGCACATAATACTCAAGATGTGGTCTCACCAAGGCCCTGTACAACTGCAGCAAGACATCGTTGTTCCTGTACTCAAACCCTCTCGCTGCGAAGGCCAACATACCATTTGCCTTCTTAACCACCTGCTGCACCTGCATGCTTACCTTCAGTGACTGGTGCACAAGGACACGCAGATCTCGTTGCACTTCCCCTTCTCCTAGTCTATTGCCATTTAGATAATAATCTGCCTTCCTGTTTTTTGCCACCAAAGTGGACAACCTCACATTTATCCACATTATATTGCATCTGCCATGTTTCTGCTCAATCACCCAACATGTCCAAATCATCCTGGAGTTTCTCGACATCCTCCTCACAGCACACATGCCCACCCAGCTTTGTGTCATCTGCAAATTTGGAGATATTACATCTAGTTCCCTTGTCTAGATCATTAATATATATTGTGAATAGCTGGGGTCCAAGGACCGATCCCTGCGGTACCCCACTAGTCACTGCCTGCCACTCGGAAAAGGACCCATTTATTCCAACTCTTTGCTTTCTGTCTGCCAACCAGTTCTCTATCCAAGTCAATGCCTTGTCCCCAATCCCATGTGCCTTAACTTTACACGCTAATCTCTTATGCGGGACCTTATTGAAGGCCTTCTGAAAGTCCAGATACACCACATCCACTGGTTCTCCCTTATCTATTTTACCAGTTACATCCTCAAAAATTTCCAGTAGATTAGTCAAGCACGATTTACCTTTTGTGAATCCATGTTGACTTTGTCCGATCCTGTCACTGTTTTTCAAGTGCTCTGCTAGTACATCTTTTATAATGGACTCTAGCATTTTCCCCACTACCGATGTCAGGCTTACCGGTCTGTAATTCCCCGTTTTCTCTCGACCACCTTTTTTGAATAGTGGGGTAACATTAGCTACCCTCCAATCCATGGGTACTGTTCCAGATTCCATCGAATGTTGGAAGATGATCAGCAATGCATCTACTATTGCTAGGGCCACTTCTTTAAGTACCGTAGGATGTAGATTATCAGGCCCTGAGGATTTATCGGCCTTCAATCCCATCAATTTCCCTAACACCATTTCCCTACAAATACTGATTTCTTTCAATCCCTCCCTTTCATCAGACCCTATGTTCCCCGGCATCTCTGGGAGGTTATTTGTGTCCTCCTTTGTGAAGACAGAACCAAAATATGTATTTAGTTGGTGAAATAAAGAGTAGATTGCCTTTCAAAAGCTAGGCTTTATTAACCTTAAAAAACCAGCAAGTACATGTTGAGCACCCAGTCTCAACCAAACTGTAGAAAACTGAATTTAAGATGGCCACCACAGGTCACATGGAATCAACTAACCAATAAGTTTACAGCATATATCTCAAGGCAGGAAAACAGGCAACCAAATACCATGCTTCTTATAAAACAAGAATAATCACCACATTCACCCCTCCTTTTAAAATATACTTCAACCTAGGTAGCCTTTACAGTTTACAATTAGTTATTTATGACTAGAGCAATACATGTATAATGCCTTCAACAATTTTAAAATGTTACTATTAAATTATTAATTATTTTAAAAGTCCATTTTTAATCGGTCGACCGGATATCTTGTTCGTGTCGACCTTCTTAGCCTTGGTGGAGTTCCTTGCCCTCCCACACCAGGAGACACAGAAATATCTTCTGCAGGGAGGCTATCAATATCCCGATTATCAACGGTTTCTGAATTGGAAGTCCCATTAGAAGGTAGACTGGGAGGGTCATGAACATCCATCGGGGGCAGACTAAGAGAATTGTAAGTGTCTGCAATAGGATTGGAAATGTTCGTAGTATCTGTGACGACATCAACATTATCTGAATTATGGCTATTATTAATGTCCTCAGGAGAGGGCTGGCCACCACAAGGAGCTAAGGCCTAGAAATTCAGTTTGGGCCCGCCAGCTCGCTTGCGCCCAGAAGTTACCGCTGCGCACGGAGCCACTTGCGCCCGCCGGAAATTCAGTTTCAGCGCCCCACGTCGAAGCCGGCCACTATTCAAGGGTTTCGGCGCCCCCGCTTGGGGCGCTGAAACTGAATATCGGCGTGCGAGGTGCCGCAGTGCCACCCGCTGCGGAGCGGCAGGCTGCGGTACTGCAGGCCTTCCTCCCTCTCTTAAGGGGGAGGTGCCTGCAACAGCGAGATCGCCGCTCGCTAGTGCCGGCAAATGAGCCCGGCACCACGGAGAAGTGTCGGGCTCCCGGAAAACAGCCGGCAATGCCGCGGGGGGGGGGGTGGAGGAGGCCGGGGAAGGAGGTGCGGGCAGGCGGCCGCCGAAAAAGCGGCCGGCTGCACATCCGCCTTAACTCGCCCCACTAACGTTACAGTACGGCCCCGTTTTCTGATCGCTGTTTGCGGCCGCTGCGGATGAGGCGGCCGCAACTCAATATGGCAGTCGGGCCGGTAGCGGGGCGGTAGCGGGGCACTGCACACACCGATGACGTCATCGGTGGCGGCGCAGCGCTACTGGCTAACGCCGCCATTACCGCAGCGCTGAATATCGGCGAAAGTTCAGCAAGTGGCGCAAAAGCCCTCTTTGGGCGAAAACTGGGCGCAAAGCCTACTGAATTTCTAGCCCTAAGTCTTTAACTGAAACCGTACTTTCTTTCCCATCTTGGAATCGAATGTGAGCATATTGGGAATTTGCCTCCAATAGCTCCACCTCCTCCACTAAAGGATCATACTTTGACAGTCTAACATGGCGTCGGAGCAGCACAGGTCCCTGCATAGTAAGCCATGAAGGTACCAAATATCCCGTAGTAGATCTCCGTGGATAGTTGAAGAGCCTTTCATGGGGGGTCACATTAGTAGCCGTTGAAAGCAATGATCTAATGGAATGCAGGGCATCAGGCAGTACCATTTCCCACTGTGTATTCTTAAGGTTCCGGGATGTCAAAGCCAACATAACTGCCTTCCAGATCACCCCATTGTATTGTTCGCACTGTCCATTACCCTGGGGATTATACGGGGTAGTTCTGCTAGTAGAAATTCCCCGACTCTGGAGGTATTCCTTCAACTGGGAAGACATAAAAGAACTTCCCTGATCCGAATGGATATACGCAGGCATCCCAAAGATGACAAAAAGTTGAGTCAGACATTTAATAACTGTAGCAGCTGATACATCTGCACAAGGAAAAGCAAAAGGGAACCTTGAAAACTCATCCACAACAGTAAATATATATCGATTCTGAGTCGTTGAAGGAAGAGGCCCCTTAAAATCAATGCTCAGGCGTTCAAAGGGAGAAGTAGCCTTTATAAGATGAGCTCGTTGAGGCTTAAAGAAATTTGGTTTACACCGGGCGCAGACAGAACATGATGAAGTCATCCGCTTGACGTCTTCAACTGAAAAGGGCAAATTCTTACTGCGTACGAAGTGTATCATCCTCGTAACACCAGGATGGCACAAAGCATTATGAAGATTAATAAGCGTATCTCCGTGAAGCACAGAACAATAAACCCTCGACAGCGCATCAGCGGCAACATTATCCTTCCCCGGATGATAGACTATATCGAAATGATAGCATGCCAACTCGATCCTCCACCTCATTATTTTATCATTCTTAATCTTTCCGAAATGTTTGACATCAAACATGAAGGACACAGATTTTTGGTCAGTTACTAACGTAAAATGTCGCCCAGATAAATAATGTCTCCATTTACGCAGTGCTTCTACTATTGCGTACGCCTCTTTCTCTATTGATGAATGTCTCTGCTCACTATTGCTCAGAGTACGTGAGAAAAAGGCCACAGGTCTTCTATTTTGGTTCAGGGTAGCCCCAATTGCAAAATCGGAAGCGTCCGTCTCAATCACAAAGGGAACCTGCTCATCAATAGAATGCACAACTGCTCCAAGGATATCCTTTTTTAAGATTATCAAAACACATCCTGGCCTCCCATGATAGAGGATATGTCGTAACCCGAATAAGGGGCCGGATCTTCTGCGAGAAGTTTGCAATCCAATTAGAATAATAAGAAAACAGTCCAACAACTCGTTGCAAGGCCTTAGAATTAGTAGGGCAATGTAAATCAATCAGTGGTCGCAGCCGTTCTGGATCTGGTTTAATGTTGTTTCCCGAGATAATATACCCCAGTAAATTTACCTCGGTGGTCGAAAAGATACACTTCTCTTTATTGAAAGTTAAGCCAACTTTTTCCGCAACTTGAAGGAATCTTTCTAGATTAAAATCGTGCTCCACCCTTGATTTGCCACACACCGTGATGTCATCTCAATATGAGAAGGTGTCAGAGAGAGTGTTATCACTTATAAAAGCATCCATTGCCCGTTGAAAACAGGCGACACCGTTAGTAACACCGAATGGTACTCGGCAAAACTGGTACAGCTTTCCGCCAGCTTCAAAGGCCGTATATGGTTTGTCCCTCTTAGCGATAGGAATCTGATGATAAGCACTCTTTAGGTCAATAGTGCTAAAAACCTTATATTGAGATACTTTATTGATAAGCTCATCAATCTTAGGCAGGGGGTACGCATCTAATTGAGTATACCTGTTAAAAGTTTGAGAGTAGTCTATCACCATTCGCTTCTTATGTCTCTCATTAGTGGTGACAACTACCTGTGCCCACCAGGGCGAAAAACTAGGTTCAATGATTCCTTCCGATAAAAGACGTTGAACTTCAGAATTAATAAATTCTTTATCCTGACTGCTATACCTTCTTGACTTGGTAGCAATTGGCTTACAGTCCGGCATCAAATTGGAAAAAAGTGATAATGGAGAAATGAATAGAGAAGTTAATCCACAAATAGACAAAGGTGGCTTGGTTCCTCCGAAAGAAAGACTGAGGGACTCATGTAGTTGAAGCACATCATGACCAATCAAAATGTCCGCACAGAGATTAGGCAGAATGGATAGGCGTATATCAGTATACGTATTACCTAGGAGAATTAATTTCACAAGGCAACAACCAGCTACTTGTGAGGTGAGAGTCGTCTGAGCCATACACACCTGATAGGAAACAGGCGAAATTTTCAAACGCTTCTCCCTCACAAACTGAAGATTTATAAAGCTCTCAGTACTGCCCGTATCTATAAGGGCCTTCACTTCTAACCCATTAACTTGGGCCATAACTATAGCTTTGTTTAGGCCATGGGAAAAGGCAGCAGAAACTGATGCAATAAACGCCCTATCTAAAGGCTGAATGGTCGCAGAGGAGGCAACCGATTTGCAAACACGTGCGTAATGACCTCCCTTGCCGCATTTACTACACACAGCCTCCCGGGCAGGGCACTTCAGACGGGGGTGCCGGGCGTTCCCGCAAAAATAACACTTCTGAATCATGGAGGCAACAGCTGCCGAAATAGAAACTGTTTCGGAATCTGGTAAACCACTCCTATTAAATCCACGTAACTCCCTTTCATCCGGAACTGCCGAAACCACGGTTGCAGGCCGATCAAAAAGAGCATAAGAATCCGAACTTCTCTGAGCCAAATCCAATGTAGAGGCTTGCTCAAAAGCACTCTTAAGATCCAAGATCTTATTTTCTAATAACCGCTGACGAATTGATCTAGACAGTAATCCATTAATAAATGCATCCCGTACCGACTCTTCCCTATGTTCTTCTGCAGACACGGCCTTATAATTACAGTTAGCACCAAGGCGCCGGAGTGCTTGTAAATAAGCATCCAAGGATTCTCCCGCCTGCTGCCTATGGGCAGATAAAAGGTGACGTGCAAATACCTCATTTTTGGGTTTAACAAATTTTTTTTCCAACGTAGCAATAGCCAATTCATAAGTTTCACAGTCCAAAATATACTTATACACATCCGGAGCAATGTAGTTGATTAGTATGTCCAACTTATTTAGAGATTGCTGATCCAACACACCCAAAAAGTTTTTAAATGTACAATACCAATGTTTCCATTGATCATCCACTCCTGCAGAATTAGGGTCAGCATTAAATCGTTCCGGTCGAAGATATCGTTCCATTATAGCAAAAGGTTAATAAATTGAAATAAAGAGTAGATTGCCTTTCAAAAGCTAGGCTTTATTAACCTTAAAAAACCAGCAAGTACATATTGAGCACCCAGTCTCAACCAAACTGTAGAAAACTGAATTTAAGATGGCCACCACAGGTCACATGGAATCAACTAACCAATAAGTTTACAGCATATATCTCAAGGCAGGAAAACAGGCAACCAATTACCATGCTTCTTATAAAACAAGAATAATCACCACAGTTGGTCAGCCATTTCTTTGTTCCCCATTATAAATTCCCCTGATTCTGACTGCAAGGGACCTACGCTTGACTTCACCAATCTTTTTCTCATCACATACCTATAAAAGCTTTTACAGTCAGTTTTTATGTTCCCTGCAAGCTTACTCGCAAGAAATAGAGTAAACTAACAAGAGACATAAAAGAGATTGTAAAAGCTTCTATAAGTATGTAAAAAGGAAGAGATTAGCAAAAGTAAACATGAATCCCTTACAAACGGAGACAGGAGAAATTATAATGGGGAGCTGCTTTAATGACATTAAATGAATACTTTGTAGCTGCCTTCACGGTAGAAGACACAAATAGCATTCCGGGGAATAATAGTGGGGAACCAAGGGTGAGAATGAGGAACTTAAAGAAATTAGTATTAGTAAAGAAATTGTACAGGAGCAATTAATGGGTCCAAAAACCGACAAATCCCCTGGACCTGATGGCCTACATCCTAGGGTTTTAAAGAGGTGGCTATAGAGATAGTGGATGGATTGGTTTTGATCTTCCAAAATTCCCTAGATTCTAGAACAGTCCCTGTGGATTTGAAGGTAGCAAACACAACCCCACTATTCAAGAAAGGTTGCGTGAGTGGGCAAGAACATAGCATATGGAATACAATGTGAGGAAGTGTGAAGTTATCCACTTTGGTAGGAAAAATAGAAAAACAAGGGCCCATAATTTACGATAGGAGGCTTCCTGCGTGCGGATGCCTCGTATCGGAAAAAAATCTACGCTCTTACCTGAGGGCTCCCGAGGTCCGGACACTTCCGCTCCTGGGCCTCTCCACAGTCGAAATGCACAGGGCCCACATATCCCAGGGGCGCATGCAGTTCGCAAGCATCCCTGGGATCACGTGGGCCAGGCCAGCCAATAGGAGAAGGGAATCTCCCTACATACTTTTGACAGATAGACCTGTCAAATATATGAATGGAGATCACCCCAAAATACATCAAAACATTAAATAATTTTTTTTTTAATCACGTTTTTAAAATGAGTTAAAATTACATTAATTATTTTAAACAAAAATTTAATTTTTTGAAAAAAATTATTAAAAGCTTTTTACAGGGCTAAAAATAAACTTACCTTTTTTAAAAGTATTTTTAAATTATAAGTGAGTGAAATTTTTTTTTTTTAACTTTTTTTAAACTCTTATGCTGGTAAAAGCAGGCCTTACGCCTGCTTTTACCAGGTGTAAGATTTTTAAGGGTTTTCAGCAGGCGGAGGTTCTGCAGAAAGTGGAACTCTCCCCCCGCAGAGGCCCTTCTCCAGGGCAGGCGTCCGATCCGTCAAGAGCATTCTTGACAGATCGGAAATACCGGTTTTCAGTGTATGCGCTTTGCATGCCTGAAACTGACATTTCTGATGTCCCTACGGGTGTGTACACAGCTCGTACACATCCGTAGGGATCGGAAAATACGGGCCAACATATTTTTTAAAAGGTGAGAGACTATGAAATGTTGGTGTTCAGAGGGACCTGGGTGTCCTTGTACATGAATCACAGAATGTTAACATGCAGGTACAGCAAGCAATTAGGAAAGCAAATGGTGTGTTAGCTTTTATTACAAAGGGATTAGAGTACAAGAGTAAAGGGCCTAGACATTCAGTATCCCCTGAAAACAGGCACGGAGATTGCGATGCGATAGCACCCCGTGCCTGTTCAGAGGACTGCAGGCAGCATGTAAAATTTGTGTTGCCTGCTAATTTACACGATTGTAGGGTTTAGCCGAGCGCTGAACATACTGCTGAGTGGTGGAACGCTCAGCAGGGGGCCCAAGTTCGTGTGAGGCTAGCTCCAAATAAAGCTAGTCTACACTGCTTAACTCCAGGAGCGAGGTCCTCTTTCCACAAGAGGCCAGGAAGCCCTCCAGGCAACAGACAAGGCTGCAGTGGGAGCAGATAGCCAATGTGGTAAATGTCAGCAGTAGAGCCCCGAGGACCTGGACTTAGTGCAGGAAGAAGTTTAATGAGCTCACACGAGTGGTCAAGGTCAGTGAATTCTTCCTCAAATGCCATATCCCACCATCTGCAGCACTAGTCTCACATCACCCAAACAGATGACACCATACTGACACACTTCCCTTTCTCTTGCAGGATAACTGACGCCAGCAGACATTAACCGTCAGGGGACAGGCTTGCCTGCATAACCTCACCCCCTTGGCGGAGACGGTGCTGGCCATTCTTGGCAGGGGCATGGCTGAGCCCGTGGCCAGCGGTGGGGCTGAAGGAATACAAGATGCCGGTATCCTCATACGCTATCCTCCTTCTCGCATCCCACTTCCCTCTCATCCCAGAATCTGTTCTGATTTACAATCAGGACATGGTGTAAGCATGCACCTCTTGCTCCCCTCCCCGTCCCCCTCAACACAACCCTACCCTTGTGCCTTTACCATTTCAAATACCCAAGAAATCCAGCCTGCCCAGCCAGTGGGTCAGCATGAAGAGAGAGAGGAGAGTGAAGAAGAAGAAGAAACACCATCACTCTCTTTCACACTCCCAGCCATTAGCTCAGACACTGACATTCCGCGTACTTTAGAGGATAGATTAGACGCGGGATCTGCATGTGGTGAGACACTGGGCATGAGTGGCCTGCAGCCAGGGCAGGGGAAAAGGGTAGTTCAAGTGCCGGTTCTCCAGAGGACGAGGTCGCACACAAGTTCTGCTGCACAGGACTCAGCAACAACAACTTGTATTTATATAGCACTGTGGCAAAGCCACCAAGAGACTCTTGCAGTAATGTATATAATTGCCTTTAACAGGGGTTTGTTACCTTTAAATGTTTGCTCTGTATAAATAGCGCAGGTTCGGTAAAATGTCGATCCAGTGCGATGACGTCATCATGCAGGTCATGTGACGTACCCAACGGCGGGAAACATCATGACATCATGATGTCAGAGGGGAGAGGCGTGTCCTTTCAGTCCTCGTGGAACCAAGTATTGTACAGACCTGTTTAGAGTTTCGCCTGCGTTTTTGTTTGTAACTTTTACCAGTGCATTAAACCACGTTTGGTAACTGCTAGTTTCAATCTCAGTACTTTCGTTAGGAGTTTTGAACTCCCACATTGGTGACCCCGAATCCTCGCGGACGTTTTTCGTGGCAGAAACGGAACACAGGCCATGATGGAAGCCAACGCAGTGGCTTTGAAGCTCCCCCAATTTTGGGAACAACAGGCGGCCTCCTGGTTCGTGCAAGCGGAGGCGCAGTTCGAGCTCCACAACGTCGTGCAGGATCAGACCCATTATCTTTACGTGGTCTCCGCACTCGACAGCGTCGAGGATCATCAGCCTACTGGAAAACCCCCCCGGCTACCGACAAGTACGTCGCCATTAAGGCTCGGCTCATGCAGGTATTCGGCCTTATGAAGGCAGAGAGCGCACGCCGCCTACTCACGCTGCCTGGGTTGGGTGACTCCAAACCTTCAGAGTTGATGAGCCAGATGCTCACTCTCCTGGGGTCGGAGCCGCAATGTTTCCTGTTCCGCGAACTGTTCCTCACTCAACTGCCCGAACAGGTGCAGGCGGCCCTCACCAGATCGGACGCCGGGGATTGTATAGCGCTCGCCGAAGAGGCGAATAAAATACACGCGGTCCGACAGCAATACTGCGCCATCGTGGGACGCCCCGCCCCAAAGGGCCCTGCCTCGACGCCTCCTCCAACCGGTTTCTGCTATTACCACGCTCGGTTTGGCGTGAAGGCCAGATGCTGCCGTCCGCCTTGCAGTTTCGCGCCCAAAGCAACGAACAGACCCCTGCGCGTCAAGAGCACCGGATCCGGGGCGTGCCCCGCAGCCACGATGGCGGTCGGCGATTCTGGGAAATTACTTTATTTAACCAACTGCATCTCGGGCCGTCGTTTTTTGTGCGACACAGGGGCGCAATGCAGCATCCTTCCCGCGTCGGTCGTCTACCTTCTGTCCGGTAGGCAGGGTTCTCCCCCCCAAGCTGCCAACGGGGGCGCGATTCGTACTTTCGGGACGCGCCGGGTCCAGGTCTGCTTCGGTGGCCAACGTTTTATATGGGGTTTCGTCACCGCCAGCATCTCACAGGCACTCCTAGGCGCCGACTCTTTATGCGCCAACTTATGCTGGTTGATTAAAAAAATCGTCAGCTCATTCACGCCGCCACGTTCGACTGTATTTCATGTGTATGTGGCACGGTCGCGCCGCACTCGGTCTCCTGCGCTCGGCCACCTCCCGACGACTTCTCCCGCCTCCTCGGGGACTTTCCCGAGCTGACCAAGCCCACCTTTTCGGCTTCGACCGCCAAACATGGGGTGGAGCACCATGTAACGATGACCGGCTCTCCTGTCTATGCCAGGGCACGGCGGCTCGAGCCCGGTAAGCTCGCGGCTGCTAAGGCAGAGTTCACCACGATGGAGAGGTTGGGGATTATTCTCCGGTCGAATAGTCCCTGGTCTTCACCTCTCCACATCGTCCCCAAGCCCGGGGGTGGATGGCGGCCCTGCGGTGACTACCATCGCCTCAACGATGTCACGACTCCCGACCGGTATCCCATACCGCACATACAAGATTTCTCCACACATCTGGCGGGGAATTCGGTTCTCTCCAAGGTCGACCTCGTCCGTGGGTACTATCAGGTACCGGTGCATCCCCAGGACGTCCAAAAGACAGCGGTCATCACTCCTTTTGGCCTGTTTGAGTTCCTCCGCATGCCGTTTGGACTTAAAAACGCGGCGCAGGCGTTCCAGCGCCTGATGGATTCAGTGCTGCGGGATCTCAAATTTTTGTTCGTCTATCTGGATGACATACTGATCACCAGCGCCACAAAGGAGGAACATCTCCAGCACCTGCGCATCCTCTTTCGTCGCCTTCAACAGCACGGCCTCATTGTCAACCCAGCCAAATGCCAGTTCGGCCTGCAGCAGCTGAACTTCCTAGGCCACCGCATCACTTCAGAGGGGGCCATGCCGCTTCGGGCCAAGGTGGAGGTGATCGCGGCTTTCCCGCGGCCGCAGTCCGTGAAGGCACTCCAGGAGTTCCTGGGTATGGTAAATTTTTACCATCATTTTGTTCCCAGGGCCGCGCAACTAATGCGGCCGCTCTACGAGGCCCTCAGAGGGAAGCCGGGTAAGGAGCCTGTGGTTTGGACGCCGGAGATGGACCGCGCCTTCGGAGACACGAAGACCGCCCTCGCGAACGCGATGATGTTGGCACACCCCCTGCCAGGAGCCACCATCGCCCTCACAACTGACGCATCGGACTACGCCGTTGGAGCCGTCCAAGAGCAATGGGTCGACGGCACGTGGCAACCACTGGCGTTTTTGAGCCAACACCTGCGACGGCACGAACGCCAGTACAGTACATTTGACAGGGAGCTGTTGGCGTTGTTTTTGGCCATTCGCCATTTTTATTTTCTGCTCGAGGGCCGCCACTTTACCGCGTTTGTCGACCACAAACCGCTCACGTTCATGATGGCCAAGACTGCCGAACTGTGGTCAGCTCGTCAGCAACGCCAGCTTACATATATTTCCGAATTTACCACCGACATCCGGCACGTGGCCGGGAAGGACAACGTGGTGGCGGATTGCCTGTCCCGCACCACCGTCCAGGCCGTTCAATTGGGAATTGATTATGTGTGCATGGCGGCCGCCCAGGCTGCCGACCCGGAGACTCAAGCCTTACGTTCCGACTCCGCCAGCCTTCAGCTGAGGGATGTGCCATTCCATTCGGCTGGCACCGCTTTACTCTGCGACGTCTCCTTGGGGGACCCCCGTCCGATTGTTCCGTCTGCCTGGCGCCAGACGGTTTTCGACGTCATACACAGGCTTTCGCATCCTGGTGTGAGGGCGTCGCAGAAGTTGATGGCATCTAAATTCGTATGGAGAGGGATGCACAAGGACGTCCGCGACTTGGCGAACACTTGTGTGGTTTGTCAACGAGCCAAAGTCCAACGACACGTCAGGGCCCCCTTGGCCACCTTCGAGGTGCCGGAACGCCGGTTCGACCACGTCCACGTCGACCTTGTGGGGCCACTCCCGCCGTTGCAGGGTTTCACGCAGCTTCTGACGATGGTCGATCGCACCACGAGATGGCCCGAGGCGGTTCCCCTGACGTCTACCACCTCTGCGGATGTCACTCAAGCCTTTATCTCGTCATGGGTAGCACGCTTTGGAGTTCCGACGGATATTTCATCCAACCGCGGTCCGCAATTCTCATCTGAGCTTTGGAACGCGGTGGCCTCGACCTTAGGCACCACACTCCATCGCACCACGGCCTACCACCCGCAGGCGAATGGGTTGTGTGAGCGTTTCCACCGTTCGTTGAAGGCGTCGCTCAGAGCCAGCCTCCTGGACGCGGCATGGGTCGATAAACTACCTTGGGTTATGCTGGGGTTGCGCACGGCGCCGAAGGAGGACCTGCAGTCTTCTGCCACGGAGATGGTTTACGGCCAGCCGCTCCGGGTTCCAGGCGAATTCCTGCCGTCCCCTACACAGCCGTGGTCTGCGGCCAGTCAGCAGGAAGCCCACCGGGAAGCGGCCCAGTGCTTCAGGCCGGTTCCGACGTTGCAGCATGGTTTTCCTGCCTCCCACATTCCAGTGGAGTTGATGAAGGCCAAATTCGTGTTTGTTCATCACGACGCCCACCGCAGCCCGCTCAGGCCTCCGTATACGGGTCCCTTCCGGGTTTTACAGACGGGGGCTAAAAGTTTTTTGGTCGACCTCGGGGGCCGGCCGGACCACATCTCAGTCGATCGCCTCAAGCCCGCGCACCTGGACCTAGAACAGCCAGTCGAGCCTGCTCAACCGCCGCGCCGGGGCCGACCACCGGCTGTAGCCGCCCCTGACCGAGCCGCTCCACCAGCCAGCTCACCGCCTGCTCAGCGTTTTCCTCTCCGGGAATTTAGGAGTCGTTCCAACAGGCTCGTCCGACCTCCTCAGCGATTGACTTTTCTTATTAAAGACAATTCTGGGGGGGCATATGTGGCAAAGCCACCAAAAGACTCTTGCAGTAATGTATATAATTGCCTTTAACAGGGGTTTGTTACCTTTAAATGTTTGCTCTGTTTTAATAGCGCGGGTAGAATGTCGATCCAGCGCGATGACGTCATTATGCAGGTCAAGTGACGTACCCAACGGCGGGAAACGTGATGACGTCATGACATCAGAGGGGAGAGGCGTGTCCTTTCAGTCCTCATGGAACCAAGTATTGTACAGACCTGTTTAGAGTTTCTCCTGTGTTTTTGTTTGTAACTTTTACCAGTGCATTAAACCACGTTTGGTTAACTGCTAGTTTCAACCTCAGTACTTTCGTTAGGAGTTGAGAACTCCTACAGCACGTTTAATGTAGTAAAACGTCCCAAGGCACTTCACAAGAGTGTTATAAAACAAACTCAGACGAGGACCTCGATGGGTCAGCTGACAGAAGAACGCTGATGGGTTTGCACAATGAAATGCTTGGTGCATTGGCAGACTGTGGTAAACCACTGTTGTTGTTGTTGTTGTTGTTGTTGTTACACACTGCTGTACCTATGCATGCCTCAACATGTCTCGGCTGGCTCCACCCACACAGGCCCAGGTATAAAGGTGATTGACCTGCAGCCCCCTGCCTTCTTGGAACCCAGTCAACCACGAGAGGCATGCTCTGTTCTTTGCTAATAAAAGCCTTTAGTTACTCTCTTAACTCTCAGTCTTTTATGAGTAATTGATAGCGCATCAATTTTATTAGCAAAAACAAAATGTCGACAAACGCTGAACAGCAGACTGCTGCACCAAACGCTGAGCAACAGGAGCTGCTACGAGCCCTCAGACCAACATGCCTGGACCTAGACCCCCAAGAGGCGGGTTCGGCTACCAAATTCGCGCATTGGCTGCGTTGCTTCGAGGCCTACCTGCAAGCCTCAACTGTGACCCTGGACGAAAACAAGTTGGAAATCCTGGCCTCAAAGGTGAGCCACCAAGTTTATACAATAATCCAGGACGCGACGACCTACGCGGCGGCTATCGGTCTGCTAAAAGGGCAATACGCACGCCCGGTAAATACGGTCTATGCCCGGCACCTCTTAAGATCCTGCAGACAGCAGCCCGAGGAATTGGTGGAGGCCTTCCTACGGGCACTACGGATACTCGGCCGAGACTGCGACTGCAAAGAAGCATCAGCCGCAGCACACACGGAGGGACTGATCCGAGATGCTTTCGTTGCGGGTCTAAGGTCCGACTACTCCTGGCAGAGACTGTTGGAAAAGGGAGAAATGGACCTGAGAAAGGCAGTGTCCCTCGCGCTCTCGCTCGACGCAGCCCACAGGAATATGGACGCCTTCTCCCCTAACCGCTCCGCAACGCGGACGCCACAACCTTGGGTCATGGGACCGCCATCTTCAACTGCTGCTGCGATGTCCAAGGCACAGAAATGTTATTTTTGTGGCCAGGCAAAACACCCCAGAGCACGCTGCCCGGCAAGAAACGCTACCTGCTCCGGCTGCGGGAAGAAAGGACACTATGTCAGCGCCTGCAAAGGTAAAACCGCTAACGCCAGCAGCGCCGTGTGCGAACCGTGGGGGCAGCCATCTTGTCTGCCATCTTGGGCTCCCCCAGCCGCGTGGGGATCGGGACCATGGGCGCCGCCATTTTGTCCGCCATCTCGGACGTCTCCAACTTCAACCACGGGGGACCCGGACTCAACCACCGCCTCACCTGATGACCACATCGACTCGCTCGACCATACGCTGGCCTCCATGACGCTGGACCAATCTCTCCCACATCAACTGTCCAGGTCCATGATGGACATTAAGGTAAACGGCCGCGCCACTACCTGCCTTTTTGACAGCGGGAGCACGGAAAGCTTTATCCACCCCGACACGGTGCGGAGTTACTCTCTCCCGGTCCTGCCGACGCGACATCGGATCTCTTTGGCTTCCAAAGCCCAGTCAGCGGATGTCGGTGGCTACTGTGTAGTGACCCTTTCAGTAAGGGGCACAGAATGCAAAAATTTTAAACTCCTGGTCCTGCCCCATCTTTGCGCTGCCGTTCTACTGGGGTTGGATTTTCAGTGCAACCTTAAGAGTGTCACATTAGCGTACGATGGACCCCTCCCCCCACTCACAGTCTGCAGCCAGCAGCTTTTAAATCGCCCGCCGCGCACCATTTGCAGCCTCTCCACCCTTAAAGTCCCCCCCCCCCTCCTTGTTCGCTAACCTCACCCGCGACTGTAAGCCCATCGCTACCAAAAGCAGGCGTTACAGTGCCGGGGATAGGAGCTTCATTAAATCCGAGGTAGCAAGACTCCTGAAGGAAGGGATTATTGAAAGTAGCACCAGCCCATGGCGAGCACAAGTGGTGGTAGTGAAGACTGGCGAAAAACAGCGCCTAGTTATTGACTACAGCCAGACGATCAATCGCTACACCCAGCTAGATGCATACCCACTCCCCCGCATATCTGACATGGTCAATCAGATAGCACAATACCGGGTGTTCTCGACGATTGATCTGAAGTCGGCATACCACCAGCTCCCCATTAGGGCTGAGGACCGCCAGTACACAGCTTTTGAAGCTGACGGTCATCTCTACCACTTCCTCAGAGTTCCCTTCGGCGTCACCAACGGGGTTTCAGTCTTCCAACGGGAGATGGACCGGATGGTCGACCAGAACGCGCTCCAGGCCACTTTCCCCTATCTAGACAACGTCACCATCTGTGGCCACGACCAGCAGGACCACGATGTTAATCTCGAGAAATTCCTCCGTACGGCCCAGCGGCTGAACCTAACATACAACAAGGACAAATGTATGTTTCGTACCAAGCGCCTTGCCATTCTTGGCTGTGTAGTGGAGAACGGAGTCATCGGCCCCGACCCCGACAGGATGCGCCCCCTTATGGAGCTCCCCCTCCCCCACTGCCAAAAAGCACTGAAGAGATGCCTAGGGTTTTTCTCGTACTATGCTCAGTGGGTGCCGAACTATGCGGACAAAGCCAGACCCCTCATCAAGTCCACCTCCTTCCCCCTGACAGCAGAGGCCTGTGCAGCCTTCACTCTCATAAAAGGAGATATTGCGAAGGCCACAATGCACGCAGTGGATGAGTCCATCCCTTTCCAAGTGGAGAGCGACGCTTCCGACTTTGCCCTAGCTGCAACCCTTAACCAGACGGGGAGACCCGTGGCCTTTTTCTCAAGGACCCTCCAGGGCCCCGAGATTCGACACTCCTCTGTCGAAAAGGAGGCCCAGGCCATTGTGGAAGCTGTGCGACATTGGAGGCATTACCTGGCCGGAAAATGATTTACCCTGCTCACTGACCAGCGTTCAGTAGCTTTTATGTTTAATAATAAGCAGAGGGGCAAAATCAAGAACGACAAGATCTTGAGGTGGAGAATCGAACTCTCCACCTACAATTACGATATCTTGTACCGGCCCGGGAAACTCAATGAGCCCCCAGATGCCCTATCACGTGGTACATGCGCCAACGCGCAGGTCGATAGACTGAAGACCCTCCACAATGACCTCTGGCACCCGGGGGTCACCAGGTTTTTTCACTTCATCAAATCCCGTAACCTGCCCTACTCCATCGAGGAGGTCAGGACCATGACCAGGAACTGCCAAATCTGTGCCGAGTGCAAACCGCATTTTTATAGGCCAGACAGAGCAAGCCTGATCAAAGCCACGCGCCCCTTTGAACGGCTGAGCGTCGATTTTAAAGGGCCCCTCCCCTCCTCCGACCGCAATGTGTACTTCCTCAACATAATTGATGAGTACTCCCGTTTCCCGTTTGCCATCCCTTGCTCAGACATGACCAGTACCACGGTCATTAAATGTCTGAATGACCTCTTCGCCTTGTTCGGTTTCCCTAGCTATATTCATAGCGACAGGGGCTCATCCTTTATGAGCGACGAACTCCGGCAGTACCTGCTCTCGAGAGGTATCGCTACAAGCAGGACCACCAGCTACAACCCCTGGGGGAATGGCCAGGTGGAAAGGGAGAATGCGACGGTCAGGAAGGCAGTCCTTTTAAACTTGAAATCTAAGGGCCTCCCGACCTCTCGCTGGCAGGAAGTCCTCCCTGCGGCGCTCCATTCCATTCGGTCACTGCTCTGTACAGCCACCAATGCTACCCCTCACGAGAGAATGTTCTCCTTCCCCAGGAAGTCCACATCGGGGACCTCGTTACCGACATGGCTGACTTCTCCAGGACCCGTCCTACTGCGGAAGCACGTGAGGTCCCATAAGACGGACCCCTTGGTCGAGAGGGTGAGCCTCCTCCATGCCAACCCTCAGTATGCTTACGTGGTGTACCCGGACGGGTGGGAGGACACAGTCTCCATACGAGACCTCGCACCTTCGGGTGCTCCCGAAACACCCCCCTCGCCATCCACCACTACCCACGCCTACCCCCAGTACGCTTACGTAGCGTACCCGGACGGGCAGGAGGACACAGCCCCCACACGAGATCTCACACCTTTGGGTGCCCCTGAAACACTACTATTGCCATCCACCACTACCCACAACCCAACCCCGCTAGACGGCATGCCGCAGCCCCAGGACCCGTCATTGACCACCCAACCACTCAATGAGACGCCAGACTCAACGTTGGATGCTGCACCATCACCGCCGCCACCACGACGATCAGGACGGCATACAAGGCCACCTGATAGACTTACTTACACGAACCTTTAGTACACTTCACCCCGCCGGACTCAATTTTAAACAAGGGGTGAATGTGGTAAACCACTGTTGTTGTTGTTGTTGTTGTTGTTGTTGATACACACTGTTGTACCTATGCATGCCTCAACATGTCTCGGCTGGTTCCACCCACACAGGCCCAGGTATAAAGGTGATTGACCTGCAGCCCCCTGCCTTCTTGGAACCCAGTCAACCACGAGAGGCATGCTCTGTTCTTTGCTAATAAAAGCCTTTAGTTACTCTCTTAACTCTCAGTCTTTTATGAGTAATTGATAGCGCATCACAGACCTGTCAGAAAACCTGAATGGAATGTCAAGGAGCATGGAGGAGTCCAGCTCCAGCCTTGCACAGGGCTTTGGGTAGAGCTTGGAGCCCATCCTTTCCAGCGTGGAAGGACTGGGAAGATCCATAAATGCACTTGTGGACCCATCCATCAAGCCGCGTCTAATGGCTGAAGTCTCAGCTGCCACGCAAGCACAGACTGCCGCCGTCATGGCTGGGTTTACCAGTGTTGAAAGGGGCTTGCATGGTGTCACAGCAGTCTGTACTCCAGCAGATTACTAGGATTGCTGAGGCACTGCCCCAGGGGAGTGGCGGTGGCTCCATGGAGGATGAACCTGCTGCCCTCTCTCAAGATGACAACATTCGTCCTCAGGACCCACCACTGCCACTCTGCCAGTGTCCTTGCTGCTGCCTGTCAGCCAGCCAGCCCAGACTGCTGCTGCCCATGCCAAGGTGGTGCAGTCTGAAGGTGGGCCTACTAGGCCCAGAGCTCCTCGAGGTTGTCCTGCAAGGCCATCTGCAGTCTCCCCCACTGAGAGTCAGCAGCCTTCCACCAGCCATGCTGTAGTCACTGGGGCACAAGGACAGGCAAAGACTCACGCAAGGCAGTCACTAAGGGAATTCACAATGGTGATTAGTTGATTTTTTGATGTAATATTGGACAGATAGATGGATAAATTTGAGTCAAATGTTTGCTTTGTGGTAGCTTTTACTTCAGCATTGTGGCCAAGAGGACACTGTGATGGTCAGTAACAGAGGGAAGGTAAGATGTGGGACAAATGTTGAATGGGGAATTGGGGTTGCAATCATTTGTACCGCAGGCGGATGATTCAATTCCAGGTATCCCAGCCAAAAAGTGGTTGTTTGGGTTGCCTCCTTCCTTCTGCTTCCTCTTCCTTCTCCTCCTCTTCCTCCTCCTCCTACTTCTCCTCCTTCTCCTGAGCTGGTGGCCGTATCCCTGGTGGCAAAGGCTGTGCTCTCATGGTGGCCAGGTTGTGGAGGATGCAGCAGACCACCATGAATCGGGACACATGCGTGAGTACTGTTGGGCTCCTCCAGAGTAATCCAGGCAGCGGAATTGTTGCTTCAGAACTCCAATGGTTTGCTTTATGATGGTTGTGTGGCAGCATAGCTCTCATTCTACCCATGCTGGCCATGTGTGGTTGGGTTGCGAAGTACAGTGATGAGCCAGGTGGTCAAAGGATAGTCCTTGTCACCCAGTAGCCACCCTCTGGTTTGTCTTGGTGGCTCAAAGACTGAGGGAACAGCGGACTGGTGCAGAATAAAAGCATCATGACCAGTGTTCCCGCTAAGTTGTGCGTGTGCATGGCAGTGCAGTAATCTGAAAGGTCCCACGCAGGCACTTGCTGGCTATTACATTGTAAATACCGCACATTCATAGAAATTTAAAGGGACCACACATTAAAAGAAACAGGCCACGCAGAAGAAAGCTCAGCTTACAGGGAACATTGATCATGACTACTGCCAGCATTCACCATCATGATGTGCTGAGCATGGTCATACATTCAGCGAGTGGAAACCTTTGCGGTTGCGGTACAGCTCAGCATTTAGATGCGGCACCTGCAAAGCCATGTGCGCAGCCGATGGCGCCCTGCCCCATGGGGAAGTCCGCTATCTTGGCAACGCCCCATGCACACTCCGCCTGCTTCTCTCTGGTCAGAGAGAAGACAATGAACTCCCTCTCCTGGCATAAAGAGCATCTGTCACCTCTCTTATGCAGCAGTGGATGGTGAACTGGGAGATGTTACAGATGTCGCCTGCTCCAGCCTGGAAGGATCCCGACGCGAAGAAATTCAGGACCACGGTCACCTTCACAGCCACTGGCAGTGCTGTCCTTGCCCTGGTGTGAGGCTGCAGGTCTGGTTGCAAGAGGTGATAGAGTTCTGTGAGCACCTCCTTCGTAAAGCGCAGATGCCTCACACATTGCTCTCAGAAGACCCGAGGTGGGTAAGGCCTCCTGCTGAGAGGCCTTCTCCCCCTCCTCCTCCTCCCTCTGCGACAAGCTTGTCCTCTTTGCTGCCTCTGCGCCATCTCCCTGTCATGCTGCAGGCCAAGGAGAATGACAACTAGAGCACTCATGACTGGGAGAAAGTGATCTGAGCAGAACCTTTGAAGTCAGAAGCAAGGCCTTCTCCACTTGCAGCACCACTCCCTGTCACCTCACCAACTTTAAATAACCCTAGGAAGCTCCAAACACTTCCACAAACTTACACAGAGCCTGTAGAAATAAAAAATACAAGTTCCTGAAAGTTGTTGATGACCCCTTTAACTAGTACAGGTGGGGGGTCCTTGCTGCTTCTGAACGCATGTTCAGCTGTGCGAGGTTAAGAAAGGGTGTTAGCTCCAGGGATGATGACGAAAATGGCAGTGCTGGCATCAAATCAGTGATTGACGTCATGATCTGTCTACTTAACATACTTTCAACACACGCTCCCAATGGCCACCCTACCGCCCTCACCAAGATGGCATCCGGTGTAGCCCGCACCTGAAGTGTGCACGTGCTGCTCGGACGCCATTTTGGTCCCAATTCAGCACCCATAGCGCCCAAACAATGGGTGAACGCAACTGAATTTCTAGATCAAGAAGTCTTACTGCAATTATATAGGGCCTTGGTGCGACCACACCTGGAGTGCTTTGTACAGTTTTGGTCTCCTTACCTAAGGAAGGATATACTTGCCATAGAGGGAGTGCAACAAAGGTTTACTAGACTGATTCCTGGGATGGGGGATTGGATTCTCCAGGATTTCCTGGAGTTTAGAAGAATGAGAGGTTATCTCATTGAAATATATAAAGCTTTTAAGGGACTTGACAGGGTAGATGCTGGGAGGATGTTTCCCCTGGCTGGGGAGTCTAGAACCAGGGGCCACAGTCTCAGAATAAGTGGTCGGCCGTTTAGGACTGAGATGAGGAGACATTTCTTCACACAAAGGGTTGTGAATCTCTGGAATTCTCTACCCCAGAGGGCTGTGGAGGCTCAGTCATTGAGTATATTCAAGACAGAGATCGATAGATTTTTGGATACGAAGGGAATCAAGGGATATGGGGATAAGGCGGGGAAGTGAAGTTGAAGTCGAAGATGAGACATGATCTTATTGAATGACAGAGCAGGCTCGAAGGGCCAAATGGCTGACTCCTGCTCCTATTTCTTATGTTCAAATAATCCATCCCAGTAAAATGTCTCGCACAAGTAATCCATCCCACTACAGAGAAACTGCAAATAACCCATCCCAGTACAGTGACCCTCGAAATAACCCATCCCAGTACAGTGACCTTCCAAATAACCCATCCCAGTACAGTGACCCTCCAAATAACCCATCCCAGTACAGTGACCTTCCAAATAACCCATCCCAGTACAGTGACCCTTCAAATAACCCATCCCAGTACAGTGACCTTCCAAATAACCCATCCCAGTACAGTGACCCTTCAAATAACCCATCCCAGTACAGTGACCTTCCAAATAACCCATCCCAGTACAGTGACCCTTCAAATAACCCATCCCAGTACAGTGACCCTCCAAATAACCCATCCCAGTACAGTGACCTTCCAAATAACCCATCCCAGTACAGTGACCCTTCAAATAACCCATCCCAGTACAGTGACCCTCCAAATAACCCATCCCAGTACAGAGAACCTCCAAATTGTCTATTCTTGCACAGAGACAATCCAAATAACCCATCACAGAGACCATCCAAATAATCCATCCCAGTACAGAGACCATCCAAATAACACATCCCGGTGCAGACACCCTCCAAATAATCCATTATAGCACACAAATCCTCCATATAATCCATCACAATATGGAGAACCAACATATAACCCATCCCAGTACAGAGACCCTCTAAAATCGCCATCCCAGTTCAGTCAGTACCAAATAATCAATTTCAGTGAACAATGCCTCCAAATAATCTATCCCAGTACAGAGACTCGCGAAAAAACCATCCCATTACAGAGACCCGCCAAATAATCCATCCTTGTAAGATAAACTCCACCAACCTACACCAGCACCGAGATCCTCCAAATAATCCACCCCAGTACAGAGAAACTCTAAATATTCCATCCCAGCAGTCGTCCCCAAACAATCCATCCAGTACCGAAACGATCCAAATAATCAATCCCAGTACCATCACCACCAAATAATGCATCTCATACAGATACCATAAATAATCTATTCCAGCAGAGAACCTCCAAATAATCCATCACAGTACTGAGAGCCTACAAATAATTAATCACTGTAGAGTGTCTTCCCCAAGTTATCCATCCCAGTACCGTCAACAACACTTAATACATCCCACCCCAGTACAGATTATCCTCAAATTATACATCCAAGTACAGAGAATCTCCAAATAGTCTATTCCAGCACAGAGACCATCCAAATAATCCATCCCAGTACAGAGAATTTCCAAATAATCCATCCCAGTACAGTGACCCTCCAAATAACCCATCCCAGTACAGAGCCTCTTCATTAATCCATCCCACTACTGATACCCTAAAACCAATCCATCCCAGTACAGAGAAACTCCAAATAATCCATCCCAGTGCAGAGAAACTCCAAATAATCCATCCCAGTATAGAATCTCTCCCAAGTCACCACCAAATAAATCATCCCAGTACAGATTATCTCTAAATAATCGATCCCAGTAGATAGACCCTCCAAATAATCCATCCCAGCAGAGAGACCCTCCAAATAATCCATCCCAGTAGAGGGACCCTCAAAATAACCCATCCCAGTAGAGGGACCCTCAAAATAATCCATCCCAGTAGACAGACCATCCAAATAATCTATTCCAGCTCAGAACTTTGAATTAATCCCCCCAGCACATAGACCCTTGTATATAACCCATCCCAGTGCACAATCCATGCCAGTAGAGACCCTCCAAATAAGCCAACCTAGTGCAAAGACCCTCAAAATAATCCATCCCAGTATAGTCACCACCAAATAAATCATCCCAGTACAGATTATTCCCAAATAACCCATCCCAGCAAATAATCCCTCCAAATGATCCATTCCAGTAGAGAGACCCTACAAATAATCCATCGCCGCATAAAGATCCATTCCAGTACAGAGATTCTCCAAATAAACTAACGCAGGACAGAAACGCTCCCAATAAAGTTCCCTACATCATAAGGTCGGAAGTGGGGATGTTTGCTGATGATTTCAGTGTTCAGTTCCATTCGCAACTCCTCAGATAATGAAGCAGTCCATGCCCACATGCAGCAAAGCCTGGACAACATTTAGTTTTGGGCAGATAAGTGACAAGTAACATTCTAGCCATGCAAGTGCCAGGCAATTACTATCTCCAACAAGCGAGAGCTTATCCACCTCCCCTTGATATTCAAAGGCATTACCATCGCCGAATCCCCCACTATCAACATTCTGGGGGTCACCATTGACCAGAAACTTAACTGGACCAGCCACATAAATACTGTGGCAACAAGAGCAGGTCAGAAGCTAGGTATTCTGTGGCGAGTGTCTCAGCTCCTGACTCCCCAAAGCCTTTCCACCATCTACAAGGCACAAGCCAGGAGTGATGGAATACTCTCCACTTGCCTGGATGAGTGCAGCTCCAACAACACTCAAGAAGTTCGACACCATCCAAGACAAAGCAGCCCGCTTGATTGGCACCCCATCCACCACCTTAAACATTCAAACATTCACTCCCTCCACCACCGATGTACCGTGGCTGCAGTGTGTACCATCTACAAGATGCACTGCAGTAACTCGCCATGGCTTCTTCGGCAGAATCTCCCGAACCCGCGACCTCTTCCACCTAGTAGGACAAGGGCAGCAGGCGCTGGGAACACCTTCCCTCCAAGTCACACACCATCCTGACTTGGAAGTATACCGCCGTTCCTTCATCGTCGCTGGGTCAAAACCCTGGAACTCCCTCCCTAAAAGCACTGTGGGAGTACCTTCACCACACGGACTGCAGCGGTTCAAGAAGGTGGCTCACCACCACCTTCTCAAGGGCAACTCAGGATGGGCAATAAATGCTGGCCTTGCCAGTGACACCCACATCCCATGAACGAATTGTGGTGATTATTCCTTGATTAGTAAAAGTACTGTGATTCGTTGTTTGTTAACTGCCTTGGGATATGTGTTGTAATCTCATTGGTAGTTGATGATCACATGACGTGTTGTGGCTACCTTAAATTCAGTCCTTTTCTAGCTTAGTTGGGACTGGATGTGGAAAGATATGCTGCTGATTTTAAAGTTAATAAAGCCTAGCTTTGGAAGGCAAATCTATTCTTTATTTCAATTTATTAACTTTATGTTAGAATGGAGCGATATCTTCAACCAGAACGATTCAAGGCTGACCCCAATTCTGCTGGAGTGGATGATAAATGGAAACATTGGTATTGTACATTTTAAAACTTTTTGGGCGTGTTGGATCAAGAGGCTCTAAATAAGCTGAATATGCTGATCAACTACATTGACCCGGATGTATATAAATATATTTTGCACTGTAAAACTTATGAAGAGGCTATTTCTACATTGGAAAAGATTTTTGTTAAACCAAAGAATGAGGTATTTGCACGTCATCTTCTATCTGCCCGTAGGCAGCAGGTGGGAGAATCTTTGGATACTTATTTACAAGCACTTCGGTGCCTTAGTGTTGACTGTAATTATAAGGCTGTGACGGCTGAAGAATATAAGGACGAATCGGTACGGGATGCTTTTATTAATGGATTACTGTCTAGATCAATTCGTCAGCGGTTGTTAGAAAATAAGACTCTGGATCTTAAAAGTGCTTTTGAGCAAGCTTCTACATTGGATGTGGCTCAGAGATGTTCGGATTCTTATGCTCTTTTTAATCAGCCTGCGACTATGGTTTCGGCAGTTTCGGATAAAAAGGAATTATGTGGACTTAATGGGAGTGGTTTACTAGATTTTGAAACAGTTTCTACTTCGGCGGCCGTTGCCTCTAGGATTCAGAAGTGTTATTTTTGTGGGAATATCCGGCACCCTCGTCTGAAGTGTCCTGCTCGGGAGGCTGTGTGTAGTAAATGCGGCAAGAGAGGTCATTATGCACGTGTGTGCAAATCATCAGGTTCAATTACCTTCCCTTCTCCTGGTGTGGGAGGGTCTTCCTCCACTACCTCTTCTGTGACTATTCAGCCTTTAGATAGGGCGTTTATTGCATCAATTTCTGCTGCATTTGCTCATGGCCTAAACAAAGCTATAGTTATGGCTCAAGTTAATGGGTTGGAAGTGAAGGCCCTTATAGATACGGGCAGTACTGAGAGTTTTATAAGTCTTCAGTTTGCGAAGGAGAAGCATTTGAAAATTTCGCCTGTTACGTATCAGGTGTGTATGGCTCAGACGACCCTTACTTCACAAATAGCTGGTTGTTGCTTTGTGAAAATGGTTCTTCTAGGTAATACGTATACTGATATACGCCTATCTGTTTTGCCTAATCTCTGTGCGGATATTTTGATTGGACATGATGTGCTTTAGTTACACGAGTCTCTTATTCTTTCATTTGGAGGGACTAAGCCACCTTTATCTATTTGTGGATTAACCTCTTTATCTATTCCTCCATTATCACTTTTTTCCAATTTGATGTCGGATTGTAAGCCAATTGCTACCAAGTCAAGAAGATATAGTAGTCAGGATAGAGAATTTATTAATTCTGAAGTTCAACGTCTCTTATTGGAAGGAATCATTGAACCTAGTTGTTCGCCTTGGCGAGCACAGGTAGTTGTCACGACTAATGAGAGACACAAGAAACGAATGGTGATAGACTATTCCCAAACTATTAATAGGTATACTCAATTAGATGCGTACCCTTTGCCTAAGATTGATGAGCTTATCAATAAAGTACCTCAGTATAAAGTTTTTAGCACTATTGATTTAAAGAGCGCTTATCATCAGATTCCTATTGTTAAGAAGGATCAAACATATACGGCCTTTGAGGCTGGTGGAAAGCTGTATCAGTTTTGCCGAATACCATTTGGTGTTACTAATGGTGTTGCTTGTTTTCAACGGGCAATGGATGCTTTTATAAGTGATAACTCCCTCTCTGACACCTTTTCATACTTAGATGACATCACAGTGTGTGGCAAATCAAGGGTGGAGCATGATTCTAATTTAAAAAGATTCCTTCAAGCTGCGGAAAAAGTTGGTTTAACTTTTAACAAAGAGAAATGTATCTTTTCGACTACTGAGGTAAATCTATTGGGGTATATTATTTCGGGAAATAAGATTAAACCAGATCCAGAATGTCTGCGACCATTGATCGATTTACCTTGTCCTACTAATTCTAAGGCTTTGCAACGAGTTGTTGGACTGTTTTCTTATTATTATAATTGGATTGCAAATTTTTCACAGAAGATCCGGCCTCTTATTCGGGTTACGACATATCCTCTATCATGGGAGGCCAGGACATGTTTTGAGAATTTTAAAAAGGATATTTTAGGAGCAGTTGTGCATTCCATTGATGAGCAGGTTCCCTTTGTGATTGAGACGGATGCTTCGGATTTTGCAATTGGGGCTACTTTGAACCAAAATGGAAGACCTGTGGCCTTTTTCTCACGTACTTTGAATAATAGTGAAAAAAGACATTCCTCAATAGAAAAAGAGGCATACGCAATAGTAGAAGCATTGCGTAAATGGAGACATTATTTATCGGAGCGACATTTCACGTTGGTAACGGATCAAAAATCTGTGTCCTTTATGTTTGATGTTAAACATTTTGGAAAGATTAAAAATGATAAAATAATGAGATGGAGGATTGAGTTGGCATGTTACCATTTTGACATAGTTTATCGTCTGGGGAAGGATAATGTTGCTGCTGATGCACTGTCGAGGGCTTATTGTTCTGTGATTCACGGAGATACGCTTATTAATCTTCACAATGCCTTATGTCATCCTGGGGTTACGAGGATGATACACTTTGTACGCAGTAAGAACTTGCCTTTTTCAGTTGAAGACGTCAAGCGGATGACTTCATCATGTTCTATCTGTGCTCGGTGTAAACCGAATTTCTTTAAGCCTCAACGAGCTCATCTTATAAAGGCTACTTCTCCTTTTGAATGTTTGAGTGTTGATTTTAAGGGACCTCTTCCTTCAACTACTCAAAACCGATATATATTTACTGTTGTGGATGAGTTTTCAAGGTTCCCTTTTGCTTTTCCTTGTGCAGATGTATCAGCTGCTACAGTTATTAAATGTTTGACTCAACTTTTTGTCATCTTTGGGATGCCTGCGTATATCCATTCGGATCAGGGAAGTTCTTTTATGTCTTCCCAGTTGAAGGAATACCTTCAGAGTTGGGGAATTTCTACTAGTAGAACTATCCCGTATAATCCCCAGGGTAATGGACAGTGTGAACGATACAATGGGGTGATCTGGAAGGCAGTTATGTTGGCGTTGACATCCCGGAACCTTAAGAATACACAGTGGGAAATGGTGCTGCCTGATGGCCTGCATTCCATTAGATCATTGCTTTCAACGGCTACTAATGTGACCCCCCATGAAAGGCTCTTTAACTATCCGCAGAGATCTACTACGGGATATTCGGTACCTTCATGGCTTACTATGCAGCGACCTGTGTTGCTTCGACGTCATGTTAGATTGTCAAAATATGACCCCTTGGTGGAGGAGGTGGAGCTGTTGGAGGCAAATTCCCAATATGCTCATATTCGATTCCAAGATGGGAAAGAAAGTACTGTTTCAATTAAAGACTTGGCTCCTTGTGGGGGCCAGCCCTCTTCTGAGAATATTAATAATGGTTATGATTCGGATAATGTGGATGCTGTTACAGATACTACGAATATTTCCAATCCGATTGCAGATAATCATACTTCTATTAGTCAGCCTTTGATAGATGTTTATGACCATCCTAGTTCATCTTCTGATGGGATTTCTAATCCGGAAACCGTTGAGAATCGGGATATGGATAGCCTTCCTGTTGAAGATACTTCTGTGCCTTCTGGCGTGGGAGGGCAAGGAATTTCACCAAGGTTAAGAAGGTCGACACGAACAAGATATCCGGTCGACCGATTGAAAATGGACTTTTAAATTGATAGTAATGTTTTAAAAATTGTTGAAATATTATAGTATATTGTTTTAGTTGAGAGATACTTAATACTTATGCATAATGTTATTATTTGTTGTTGTTCATTTAGTATTGTGTTATGTAAATAGTTTTATTCTCGTGCATAGTTTAGTTGTAAATAATTAATTGTAAATTGTAAAAGTTATTAGGTTGGAGTATATTTTAAAAGGAAGGGTGAATGTGGTGATTATTCCTTGATTAGTAAAAGTATTGTGATTCGTTGTTTGTTAACTGCCTTGGGATATGTGTTGTAATCTCATTGGTAGTTGATGATCACATGATGTGTTGTGGCTACCTTAAATTCAGTCCTTTTCTAGCTTAGTTGGGACTGGATGTGGAAAGATATGCTGCTGATTTTAAAGTTAATAAAGCCTAGCTTTGGAAGGCAAATCTATTCTTTATTTCACGAATATAAAAAAAACTTGCCTTAATGAGTGCAGCTCCAACAACACTCAAGAAGCTCAATACCATCACAAAACAGCCTGCTTATTCAGCAACCCATCCAGCACCTGAAACGTTGACTCCCTCCGCCACCAGCACAATGTGGCTCCAGTGTGTACCATCTACAAGATGCACTGCATCCCATAAATGAATAAAAAATAGTACACAATCTATCACAGTATAGAGATGCTCCAAATAATCTACCCCAGTACAATTTTCCCCAAATAATCCATCTCAGCACAGATTCTCCATGTCAGTAAAGGATCCCTCCAAAAAATACATCCCATTGTAAACCCTACAAATAACTCATGTCAGTACAGAGTCTTCTCCAAATAATCCATCCCAGTACAGAGACGCTTGCGTATAATCCATCCCAGTACACAATCCATCTCAGTAGAGGCCCTCCAAATTATTCAACTCAGTTCAGATTCCCCTAAATAATCCATCCCAGTGCAAAGACCCTCCAAATAATCCACCCCATTATAGAGAACATCCAAATAATCCTTCCCAGTACAGTCTCTTCAATAATCTACTCCAGGGAAGGTTCACCCTGAAATAATCTATCCCAGTGCAATGACCCTCCAACAATCCAAAGGGAGGAGTGAGAGGAATTTAAGATCAATGTTTAATTTATATTACACATTTTAATCTTAACTATCAAACCTAAATCAATAGTTAGATAAGTAAACATATAAATCAATAATCAGAGTAGGGGGACAAAATACACAAAGTAGCTGATCCCAACATTAAAGGGAACCAAATTGCATTAATGAATATCTGGTATACATACACACATAATAAGTAATCAGTAATTAATTATTAATTACAACAACTACAACTTGTATTTATATAGTGCCTTTAACATAGTAAAACATCCCAAGGCGCTTCACAGGAGTGTTATAAGGCAAAAAATCTGACACCGAGCCACATAAGGAGAAATTAGGGCAGGTGACCAAAAGCTTGGTCAAAGAAGTAGGTTTTAAAGAGCATCTTAAAGGAGGAAAGAAAGGTAGTGAGGCGGAGAGGTTTAGGCAGGGAATTCCAGAACTTAGGGCCTAGACAACAGAAGGCACGGCCACCAGTGGTTGAGCGATTATAATCAGGGATGTTCAGGAGGGCAGAATTAGAGGAGCGCAGATATCTCGGGGGGTTGTGGGGCTGAAGGAGATTACAGAGATAGAGAGTGGTGAGGCCATGGAGGGATTTGAAAACAAGGATGGGAATTTTGAAATCGAGGCATTGCATAACTGAGAGCTAATGTAGGTCAGCGAGCACCAACGCTGCCTCCGCAAGATCCTGCAAATCCATTGGCAGGATAGGCGCAGCAACGTCAGTGTTCTTGCTCAGGCCAACATCCCCAGCATCGAAGCTTTGACCATGCTCAATCAGCTCCGATGGATGGGTCACATTGTCCGCATGCCCGATACGAGACTCCCAAAACAAGCGCTCTACTCAGAGCTCCGGCACGGCAAGAGAGCCCCAGGTGGGCAGAGGAAATGCTTCAAGGACACCCTCAAAGCCTCCTTGAAAAAATGTAACATCCCCATCGACACCTGGGAATCCCTGGCCCAAGGCCGCACAAAGTGGAGGAGAAGCATTCGGGAAGGCGCCGAACACCTTGAGTCTCTTCGTCAGGAGCAAGTGGAAGCCAAGCGCAAACAGCGGAAGGAGCACATGTCAACCCAAGCACCCCACCCACCCACCCCATCAACCACCGTCTGCCCCACCTGTGACAGAGACTGTAGGTCCCGCATTGGACTCATCAGTCACCTGAGAACTAATTTGTAATGTGGAAGCAAGTCATCCTCGGTTCCGAGGGACTGCCTAAGAAGAAGAAGAAGATGGATGAATGGGACTTGGTGCGAGTTAGGACACAGGCAGCCGAGTTTTGAATGACCTCAAGTTTACGTAGGGTAGAATGTGGGAGGCCAGCCAGGAGTGCGTTGGAATAGTCAAGTCTAGAGGTAATAAAGGCATGGATGAGGGTTTCAGCAGCGGATGAGCTGAGACAAGGGTGGAGACGGGCGATGTTACGGAGGTAGAAATAGGCGGTCTTATTTATGCCGCGGATATGTGGTCGGAAGCTCATTTTAGGGTCAATTATGACATCAAGGTTGCAAACAGTGTGGTTCAGTCTCAGACAGATGTTAGAGAGAGGGATGGAATCAATGGCTAGGGAACGGAGTTTGTGGCGGGGACTGAAAACAATGGCTTTGATTAATTTGATATCAAACTAATCCATCAAATATTTAATACTAGACCTGAAGTGATTCAATTAGCTTGAGAGATAAATTACTGCTAACAATAAATAAATAAATAAATAAACATTAGAAATGGCAGCACAAGCAGTGTGTCAGGACTGCAGTATGTCGGGATTGTGGACAGCGGCACTGTCCCGGAATGCCACATCTGCAAAGAATGTCTCTGCGTTGAGCCGCTCTGGCTTAGAGTCATTGAGTTGGAGCGTGAGTTAGAGACACTCTGACACACAATAGAGGGGAAGGAATATCTGAACAGTTTACTCCAGAGTACAGCCACACCTCAGAGGAAAGCGCAGCTGCAGGAAGATGAGAGTGTGACCATGAGTCAGCAGGGTAGGGTGAACTGAGAGGATGTAGTGAAGGAAAATAGAAAAGTTATAATGATGGGGGATTTGATAATTAGGGGGACAGATAGCATCCTCTGCCATCTTGACCAGGAGCCCAGAAGGGCGTGTTGCCTACCTGGTGCAAGGGTAAATGGTATCTGAGCAACTTGGGAGGAACTTGGAAAGGGAGGAGGAAGATCCAGGTGTCGTGGTCCATGTCGGGACCAAATACATATGGAAGAACAAGGAGGAGGTCCTGTTAAGGGAGTATCAGAAGCTAGGAACTAAATTAAAAAGCCAAACCCCGTGAATGGCAATATCAGGATCACTACTCGAGCCACGTGCTGAATGCATGGCTAAAAGAGTGGTGTGGGAAGGAGGTGTTCCATTTTATGGGACACTGGACCCAGTAATGGGACAGGGGGGAGCTGTATCACTGGGATGGGCTCCACCTGCGCCAGAATCCAAGCAGAAAGGATAAATAGGGCTGTGGATAGGGCTTGAAACTAGAAAGAGGGGCGGGGGGTGGGGTGGGGGGGTGGTGGGGAGGGATCTAGTGAAAGTAACATAAAGCTGAAGGTAATTGAAATAGGAGATGAGAGTAAAGGTTAGACCAAGGTAACGAATAAGGGTAACATGAGCAGTCAGGTAACAGATAGTTATAGAACACCTCTGGAACATCGCCCGACTCCGCCCCTGCCTCAGCTCCCATTTGTTTTATAATGCACCTGTGCAATGCCTTGGGACATTTTACTATGTTAAAGGTGCTATATAAACACTCATTGTTGTTGTAAAATGTAATTCTAAATGACTGTTAAAAATAAACATAGGAACAGGAGTAGGCCATTTAGCCCCTCGAACCTGTTGCACCATTCAATGAGGTCATGGCTGATCTGTGACCTAACACCATATACCTGTCCTTGCGCATTATCTCTTAATACCTTTGATTAACATAAATCGATCAATTTCAGATTTAAAATAAATAATTGACCTGCTGTTTGCAGAAGAGTTCCAAACTTCTACCACCCTTTGCATTTAGAAGTGTTTCCTAATTTCAGTCCTGAATTTTTAGGCTATGTCCCCTAGTCCTGGAATCCCCAACCAGTGGAAATAGTTTCTCTTTTTCTACTCTCTCAGTTCTCCTTACCCCTTACCGTCTAAATTCCCAGGAATACAACTCTAATTTGTGTAATATAATAGCTAAATACTGCGGATGCTGGAAATCATAAAATAACAATAGAAAATGCTGGAAACACTCAGCAGGCCAGGCAGCATCCGTGGAGAGAGAAACAGAGTTAATGTTTCAGGCCTATAACCCCCCCCATTTTTTCAGGCCTATAACCCCGCCCCCCCATTTTTTCAGGCTCAGTCCGTAAGGGTGACCCCGAGCTTCCGGTCGCCTGTCACTTTAATTCTCCCCTCCGCTCCCACTCTGATCTCTCTGCCCTCGGCCTCTTACACTGTTCCAATGAAGCTCAACGTAAGCTCGAGGAACAGCACCTCATTTTTCGATTAGGCACTTTACAGCCTTCTGGACTCAACATTGAGTTCAACAATTTCAGACTATAACCGCCCCTCCCCCCCCCCCATTTTTTCAGGTGGTAGCTGTTGATGATTCTGCCATCCCCATTTGCAACATTTAATCTCTCCTGAGTTCAATCCTAGCACAGATTGCCTTTAGTTCCTTCCTCCCCTCCCCCCCGCCCTTCCCTGCCCCTGCACCTGCCTAAAACCTGTTACATCTCTAACTTTTTCCAGTTCTGATGAAGGGTCACAGACCTGAAACGTTAACTCTGTTTCTCTCTCCACGGATGCTGACTGGCCTGCTGAGTGTTTCCAGCGTTTTCTGTTGTTATTTCTAATGTGTGTAATCTCTTCCTGTAATTTAATCCTTAGTGTCCAGGTATTATTCTGGTAAATCTACACAGCACTCCCTCCAATGTTAATATATCCTTCCTGAGGTATGGTGCCCAGAAATGCTCAAAGTATTCCAGGTGTGGTCCAACCAGGGCTTTGTATAATTGTAGCATAACTTCTACCCTTGTATTCTAGTTCTCTAGATATAAAGGCCAGCATTCCATTAGCCTTTTTGATTATTTTCTGTACCTGTTCATGATATTTTAATGATCTGTGTGCATGGACTCCTAAGTCTCTTTGGACCTCCACTATTTCTAGCCTTTCACCATTTAGAAAGTACAGTAAACTCTTGTTTAAACGGCACTTAATCATCCGGAATTCTCTAATAACTGGCAAAATTGATACTCAGAAAACAACACCTCAATAACCGGAAATGTTGCCGAGTCCGAGTCTTAGTTTCTGTTTGCTTCAGAATATTGAGAGTGGCAGCTACTTCAGAATTGAATATGTGTTTCCCAGAGACTCAATGGATGAGTTCATTTTTCAGTATGTTACTGTGTCATATAGACTAGGGAAGTCCCAGGTTCGATTGCCGACTTGATGTGAAATTGACAGTCAAATTATGTATAGCACAGATTGCGTGTTAACCACCCGATGGATTCATGGCTGCCAGGTGATAGGTCGAAAATCTTCAGTTGTATAGGGAATAATATATAGTTGGTAGGGAATAATAAATACTTCATAGGGACTTACCTAGAAGAAAAAGGTGACTGGCTGTTGGTGAGTTAGGTAGAGATTGAAATGTGAGTGTGGATAAGCTATATAGAAGGCATTGGTGTGGATAAGTTACTTGGAGGGCAATGTACACTGGCCAGTGAAAGCTGAAAATTGATGTCCAGATAAGGATTATACCAGATAAAAGTTGGTCATGTTATGTAAATAGCATTCAAATCTTATTTTATTTTTGTTTGTTAAAAATAGCCTCGGTAGATATACCTCTCCGTTATCCGGAATTTTCATTCAACCGGCACCTTCCCGGTCCCATCGGTGCTGGATACAAAAGAGTTTATCGTACCCTGATCTGCGCTTTATAGGTCCAAAGTGGATGAAGTCACACTTGCCTACATTGAAATCAATTTGCCACGGTTTTTCCAATTTACTTAATCTATTAATATCTCTGTAATGTTATGCTCTCATCTACACGGCTTACAATGCTGCATATTTTTGTGTCATCGGCAAACTTGGATATGTGGCTCTCTATTCCATCATCTAAGTTGTTAATAAATACAGTGAATAGTTGAGGCCCCAACACAGGTCATGAGACATCACTAGTCACATCCTGCCAATTAGAGTACCTGCCCATTATCCATCCTCTCTGTCTCCTGCCGCTCAGCTAATCTCCTAACCAGGCCAATAATTTGTCTTCAATTCCATGAGCTTCAACTTTATCTAAAGGTCTCTTAGGAAGGATTGGGGGTAATATATTAGCATGGTTTGAGGATTGGTTAACGGACAGAAAACAGAGAGTAGGAATAAATGTGTCATTTTCAGGTTGGCAGGCTGTAACTAGTGGGATACTGCAAGGATCAGTACTTGGGCTTCAGCTATTCACAAACCACATCAATGGCTTAGATGAGGGGACTGAGTGCAGTGTATCCAAGTTTGCTGATGATACAAAGTTAGGTGGGAAAGTAAGCTGTGAGCAGGATGCAAAGCGGCTGCAAAGTGATGTAGACATGCTAAGTAAGTGGACAAGAGCATGGCACATGGTGGAGAAGAATGAAGTTATCCACTTTGGTAGGAAAAGTAGAAAAGCAGAATATTTTTAAATGGTGAGAGACTGGGAAATGTTGGTATTTAGAGGGACCTGGATGTCCATGTACGCGAATCACAGAATGTTAGCAGGTACAGCAAGCAATTAGAAAAGCAAATGGTATGTTAGCCTTTATTACAAAGAGATTGGAGCATAATAGTAAAGAAGTCTTACTACAATTATATAGGGCCTTGGTGAGACCAAGGGGATAAAAATTAGGGGGCTTTACGCTACCTGTTACCAGTAAAAAAATGTGCAAATAAGCACCACTGCACTTTTGACAGCTGGTGGCGGGTCCCACGGCGGCCTCCATTTTCCCAGGCCCCGGAGCACTGCCGTTAAGAAATATTGCCCTGCAGATTTAAATGGCAGAGTGGTGACATGCACGCTGACTTAATGTCACCACAGTGAACTTCGACCTTAGCGCTGAGTTCAGCACTGGGTCTTAAGTACACTAGGGAGACCCAGCGTGTAAGCAGGCTGACAGAGGCACTGTCAGCACCTCTTAAAGGGACACTTATCTTTCAGGTAAGTTTGCATTTAGGCTTTCAACTGTGTTTTTTTGATTTTACTGAAGTAGTGGCTTGCTGCAATAGATGTTAAAAGCTTTTAAGTGTGTAGGGAGTGCTGCTGGTCGATTGCAAGGCCTCGGATGGTAAAGGAAGGCATCTGAGAAGACAGAAAATACTGCAAATACTCAGCAGGTCAGGCAACATCCGTGGAGAGAGAAACAGACTTCATGTTTCAGGTCAGATTTACAGCATCCGCTCGCAGAGGGAAGCGGAAGACGCAGAAGAGGAAGAAACCAAAGAGGAGGAAGTAGAAGAGAAGGAAATAGAAGAGGGAGAAACAGAAGAGGAGGAAGCAGAAGGAAGGATACAACCCAGACAGCCCCTTTCTGGCCGGGATATCCGGGATGGAATTATCCGCCTGTGGTCCCAGTGAACACAACCCCAATTCCCCTTTCAACATTAGTCCCACACCTTACCTTCCCTCTGTTACTGACCATCACAGCGTCCTCTTGGCCACAATGTTGAAATAAAAGCCTCCACAAAGCAAACTTTCCAATCCAACTTTATACATCTAGCCATCCAATATGACATCAAGAAATCAACTCATCGCTCTTATGCATTCTCTTAATGACTGTCTTGTGTGTGCCTTTGCCTATCTTACTGATATCACACAGTGCTCCCCCAATGGCTGCAGCATGGCTGGTGGAAGGCTGCTGACTTTCAGTGGGAGACACTACAAATGGCCTTGTGGGTCAACCTTGAGGAGCTGCTGGCTGCGAGTGTCAAATCAAGTGACGGTGTTTCTTCTTCTTCACTCTCCTCTTCTTCTTCTTGGCCAACCACTGGCTGGACGGGCTGCATTTCTTGGGTGTGTGAAATGAGGAAGGCACAAGGGTCAAATTGTGGTGAGGAGAGGGCAGGAAAGCAAAAGGTGCATGCCAGAAGGGGGATAACGTAAGAGGATACCAGCATCTAGTATGCTTTCTGCCCCTCCGCTGGTCAAGGGCTCAACCATGCCCCTGCCAAGAATAGCCTGTACCGTCTCCTCCAAGGGGGGCAGGTGAGGCTAGGAATGGGAGATGTGCCCCCTGACAGGTACAGATTGTTGGTAGGTGAGTGATTGGGGGTGGGGGTCGTGCATTGAGCAGTGTGTGAGGCTCGTGATGCATTTGGTAGGAGATGGCTTTTGAAGATCCATTCACTGACCTTGACCAGTGGTCTGAGGTCATGAAGCTTCTTTGGGCACTGGAGCCAGGTGGTGGGGGCGACACCGCTGGCAGTGATGTGATGTATTCCCACATCGTTCTTTCTGGAGGGCCTCCTGGCCCCTGTGAGTAGAGAACCTCTCTTGCAGTGTTGACCTCCTGCACAAAGCTGGAGTGCTACATGCAAGCCCCTGGGTGCCCCTTCCCTGGCTTGCTGAGCCATTTGTATTAGTGCTGAAGCACTTTTCCCATTTTTTGAGGTTTGGATGGAAATTCAGCTTTAAGTGCTGAAGACTCCCATTTGGGACTTCTTTTTAATGTTAATTTTTTTTAAAGGCAGTAAAGGCTGAAAACTGCATTCTTTCAATTCATTTTTATTTCTATTAGTTCTGAACGCATCGCCCCTTTAATTCATAGCCCTTTTAATTGCCCACAATTCCTTGCAAACACATAGCCTCACTCCCAGAAGCTGTTAAAAGCTGAAACACCACTTCAGGATGGGAACTTCGACTTCTGCACTAACACCACCAGGAGGGCATTACACTGTAAATTAGCGCTGGGCTAAAAATATTTAGCCCCTAGCGGGAATTTTCCTCAGGTAGCACCTTGTCCATTTTCAGTGGCCGTTAACCCGAACTGCAACTCTCATGGCAGCCACAAATTTTCCCCCCTGGAGTACTGTGAACAGCTTTGGTCTCCTTACCTAAGGAAAAATATACTTGCCTTAGAGGGAGTGCAACAAAGGTTCACTAGACTGATTCCTGGGATGAGGGGATTGTCCTATGAGGGGAGATTGAGTTGAGTAGGTCGATATTCCCTTGAGTTTAGAAGAATGCGAGGTGATCTCTTTGAAACATATAAAATTCTTAAGGGGCTTGACAGGGTAAATGCTGGGAGGATGTTTCCCCTGGCTGGAGAGTCTAGAATCTGCGGTCACAGTCTCAGAATAAGGGGTTCACCATTTAAGATTGAGATGAGGAGAAATTTTTTCACTCTCAGGGTTGTGAATCTTTGGAATTCTCTACCCCAGAGGGTTGTGGATGCTCAGTCATTGAGTATATTCAAGATAGAGATTGATAGATTTTTGGATACTAAGGGAATCGAGGGATATGGGAATAGTGCGGGAAGGTGGAGATGAGGTCGAAGATCAACCATGATCTTATTGAATGGTGGAGCAGGCTCGAAGGGCCAAATGGCCGACTCCTGCTGCTATTTCTTATGTTCTTCTGACTTTATCGAATGCCTTCTGGAGGTCCATATAAATAACATCCATAGACATTCCCCTGTCCACTACTTTGGTCACCTCTTCAAAAAATTAAATCAGGTTCGTCAGGCACGGCCTACTCTTTACAAATCCATGCTGGCTCTCTCTGATCAGCTGAAAATTTTCAAGGTGTTTAGTCGCCCAATCCTTAATTATAGATTCCAATAACTTCCTGACAACAGATGTTAGGCTAACTGATCTATAATTCCCTGGTTTCCCTCTCTCACCTTTCTTAAATAGCGGAGTGACATATGCAATTTTCCAATCTTTCGGTTCCTGAATCTAGAGAACTTTGAAAGATTATAGTTAGGGTATCTGCAATGTGCTCACCTACTTCCTTTAAAACCCTGGGATGGAAGCTGTCTGGTCCTGGGGATGTGTTACTCTTTAGTGCCATTATTTTCTTCATTACTGTTATTTTGCTTATGTTAATTTTGGTGAGTCCTGGTTCCTGATTCAATATTAGTTTCCTTGGGGTGTCCGGCATGCTATCCTCTTCCTCTACTGTAAATACTGACGCTAAATATTTATTCAACATGTCCGTCATTTCCTTATCATTGACAATATCATAGTTATCAGTTTTCAAGGGGCCCACAATGCTCCTGACCACCCTCTTTTTTCTAATATAATTGTAAAATATTTTTGTGTTGTTTTTGATATCACTGGCAAGTTTCTTTTCATATTTTCTTTTGTAGCTCTTATTTTGTTACCTTTGACTGTTCGTTGCATCTCTCCCAGTCGCCGGGTTCTGTGCTATTTTTTGCATTTTTGTATGCTTTTTCTTTTAGTTTTATGTAGTCCCTTACCTCTTTAGTGATCCAATGCTTTTTTTTTGACAAGTTGAGCTCTTGCCCCTCAGGGGTGTAAACTGGCTCTGTATCACCTTAAATTCTTTTTTGAACAGCTCCCACTGATCTTCTGTCGATTTACCCATTAACAGATTTGCCCAGTTTACTGTGGACAGTCTCTGTCTCATCCCCTTACTTAAATCTGAAATCATAGAAGCTGTTTCGTGTTTCTCCTTTTCAACCGCAAAATTGAACTCGATCATATTATGGTCGCTATTAGATAAATGTTCACCCACCGTTTGGCTGCTAACTAAATCTGGTTCATTACTCATTATTAAATCTACTATGGCCTGCCCCCTTGTTGGTTCTAGGACATAGTGGGCTGAATTTTTACCTTTGAGTCGCGTCGGGAGCCGTGTAGCGGGTCCCTATCCCGAACTTCCCATCAGCGCGCTCTGCAGTGTGTGTTTAACTTAACTGTATCAATTGACTTAGTCATGCAGATTTCCCAGTTACTTAACTGGCGTGGGTGTGATAACATCACGGATGACTTGCCTTCAGTTCACCTATTTAAATGAGTCTCACATACATCAGAGTAGAAGGTTGTTGGAGGTGGTTCTGAGGTTGTTGTGAGAGGTGGCTGTTGCTGTTATATAGTTCGAATAGTTTGACTGTGAAGGTTCAAGTATTTATAACCAAGGATGCAGGCTCAGTGCCAGAGGCTGTGCCAGGGTTTCCTGATTCCTCCCTGGAAAACCTGCTCCAGGGAGTGAGAGCATGCAAGGAGGTCCTCTTCCCTGGTGACGGGAGGAAGAGGCCAGCCAGTGAAACAAGGAGGGCATGGCTGGAGAGCGCCCACGAAGTGAGCAGCAGGGGTGTTGTCAGCCACTCCTGGATCCAGTGTAGGAAGAGATTTAATGACCTCATGAGGTCAGGAAAGGTGAGTACAATGCCACATTCAACTACATCCTGAACTGCATCTCACCCCAATCCCATCACTCTGCCTGCTCATGCCTACTCCTGCACGTCACTCGTCACATCAACCTAACTTGCAGGTCCACCTATCCCTCACTGTCTATGTACCTACTCCCCATCTGACTATCCATCACTGACACTCACCCTCATCCTAGTGCGATCATAGAAAGTAACGCTACTCATAGTCACCCTCTACAGATGTAGCCCATCCATCCCCTACACTCATTCCATCACTCTCACTTAATCTTCTCTTGTTTCCCTCCTTGCAGGAGAAGAGAGCCCAGAACAACATGGAGAGACAGAGAACCGGAGCTTGCCCTCCAAGTTACAGTGCATTGATGCCAGCAGAGGAGGAGGCGCTGGAATTAAGTGGAGTGGCAGACCTGCTGGCAATGGGAGATGGAGATAGGGGAACCTCCCAGCAACCTGGTGATGGAATTAAATATCTTACAGCCACATGGCACACAACGGTCACCCATTGTGACTTGATGTCAGCAGCCAGTGAAACATGATCATGTGCATATTGGTAACTTACAACATTCTTATCATAACAGTTCTAATTTATGCCTTTACTCTCCCACAGGTCCATCAAGTGCTGCCCACCCCCACCCCCACTGTCCGGCCAGAGGAGGAAGATGATTCCTCAGAGGGGGCCGCTGTCTCTGAGGATGCACCGTCACCTGACCATGTGCACCCAGCACCAGCGCAGACACGCACACCTCGGTGGGTCCTGTGAGAGATAGAGTAGTGTTGTCACCTGGTGTTTCACACTTCACAAGTGAGCAAGAGCAGATGGTGGAGACAGTGATAGCAGTGGAGAGTCCTTGTTGGAGGGCGCAGGACGCTCCAAGCTCTGCAGAGCTGGATGCAGATGCTTAACCTCAGGGGCCATCAACAAAGAGGGTGATCTTGGAGGAGCGGCAACAAATGCGCGAGGCTCTGGCAGCTGTTCCAGCTGCGATGTGCGCGATTGTAGGGAGAATGCAGGAGTCCATTTCCAACATGAGCAGCACCATGTCGTAGGTGATGGCAATGGTGGCTTCTTCCATCAAAAAGATGGCCACCTGCATAGAGGAGCAAACGCACCAGTCAAGCGAGTCCATCCTGTGCCTCCCACGCAGCAGTGTGTGCCACTGCTGCTGCCATCTGCACCTCAGGTTCCTCCTCCTCCTCCTCCTTGTGTTCCACCTGCTCCTCGCCCTCATCCTCCTCCAAGGAACTTTGTGTTCTGCGCCTTGCTCCTGCTGCAGCTCCAATCCTTGCTGCTGAGCTATGTTGTGCAGTGCACAGCAAACGGCGATCATTCTGGAGACCTTGGCTGGTGCATACTGAAGGGCTCCTCCAAATCTGTCCAGGAATCTGAAGCGCATCTTCAGCATCCTGATCGCTTGCTCTATTACACATCTGGTCGTGATGTGGCTTTGATTATAGCACTCCTCGGCCTCATTGCTTGGCCTCCTCAAGGGTGTCATCAGCCACGTCTTCAGTGGATAGCCCTTGTCTCCAAGTAAGTCTGGTCGGAGGTACGAAGAGCTGAGAGAGGGTGGACTGGTGCAGGACGAAAGAGTCATGACAGCTCCCTGGGAATCTGGAGCATGCAGGCATGATGATCTTTTTGTTGCTGCGAACGAGCTGCACATTGAGGGAGTGGAAGCCATTCGGTTCATGAACACTCCTGGGTGATCTGGGGGTGCCTTGATGGCCACGTGTGTAGTCGATGATGCTCTGCACCTGTAGGAAGCCAGCCTGAGCTGCAAAGCCGAACGCCCATTCAGTTACACTGGCTTCATCAGTGGCAAAGTGCACATAAGTGCCTGACTTGTGAAACATGGCATCGGTCACCTGGGTGATGTATCTTTGTGCAGCCGACTGCGAGATTCCGCAAATGCCTGCTGCAGATCCCTGGAAGGAATCTGAGGCGAAGAAGTTGAGGGCGGTGGTGACTATGACAGCCACTAGTAAGGCATGTCCACCTGGTCCACTTGGCAGCAGGTTTTCTTCCAGCAAGCTACAAATGTCTGCCACAACCTGACACGATAGCCTGAGCCTCCTGAGGCACCGCTGTTCAGTCATGTCCGGGAAGCTCATCCTCTGCCTATTGCCTCCGGCAAGGTGCACCCCTGTGCTCATCTCCTCTCTCCTGTGGAGCGGCAGATTGGTGAGGAGAAGGCTGCTGCTGTTGCTGGTTTTGTTGCTGCTGGGGCTCATCTTGGTCTGAATCTGAGGTCCAAGGTGAAACAGTATAAGTGGCACCCATGCTGATCTGATAGATGCCAAGTAAAGTGAAGATCAGAGGCACAATCCTCCAAAGTAGGAGTTGCTGAAAACTCCTGAAAGCAAATTCTCTGCAACAATGATGTCAGCAAGAGCCTTTCCCTTAGGCAAGGAAGCAGGTGTGAGGTGTGAGTATTTATGTCATTATTTCATCTGACAATTGTTGAACTCACACTTCGTGTCTTGCTTTGACAGGCAAGTTTCAGGAAGCCCATGAATCCCGTACACAAGCAGTAAAAGTTGAAACCTCAGGCTAAAAAGCATCTTAATGGTCTGTTAATGACTTCTTAAATACTTGAATGAGGTCGCCTGCCTCTCCCGATCGGGTCTCTGGCACGCTAAGAAATGCACTGGAGTAAAAGGTAGAAGTCGGCGAGATGAAGGGGGGTTCCCAACGCGCTGTCAATTTCAGCGCTTTTAACAGCCCACTTGTTCGCAAACCCACAGTCATTTCAAAGGGGAAATTCCAGTCATTGTTGCAGAAAACTACCCTGAATACACTCAAGAAATTTGCTACCTTTCTGACAAGAACTAGTCTGCTTATGCCAATTTATATGGAAGTTAAAATCTCCCATTACAACCACTCTGCCTTTACCACATGCTTGTCTAATCTCTGCATTTATGCATTCTACCACTTCACAGCTGCTACCAGGAGCCTATACACAACTCCCACTACAGTCTTAAATGCTTTTATATTTCTTAATTCTACCCATAAAATCTCCACTGCCTTCTTACCTTTTGTTACATCCTCCCTTATCGTTGAAGTAATTTCACCCTTAATCACTGAGGCTACTCCTCTCCTGCTACCAGCTTCCCTATCCTTCCTGTAGACCTTATAACCTGAAGAGAGAAACAATAATAAAAGCAAATGGAATTGCCTGTGCAGCAATGTGCCCAGCATCTCAACCAAAATGGCGGGGTACTGGAGACAATAATTTGTAGCAAGGAACCAGATGTAGTAGGGTCGACTGAAACATGGCTACATAAAGAACAGGACTAGCAGTTAAATATTGCAGGTTATCACATATTTTGAAAGACTAGGGAAGGAAGATGTGTGGGGTGGGATAGCTGTACTAGTTAGAGATAACAATATTAGTTATGTCCCTTTTTTCTACTGCCATTAAGATAGAAACAGAATCAATATGAATTGAGATAAAGGATAAGAATGGACAGATCATGCAAATAAGGCTATTCTACAGACCACCTAATAGTGGAAAGGAAGTGGAGGTAGAAATATGTAAGTAAATTTATGAAATGAGTAAAAGGCATCAAAAATAATATTGTGAGATTTCAAATACCCCCAAATAAACTGGCAAGTGGGAGGGAGAAGAGCAAAGGGAATTAAGTTTTTACAATGTGTACAGGACTCCTTTCTTACCCAGTGTGTCAGAAGCCCAACAAGGGAGGAATCATTGCTGCATCTAATAAGGGGAAATGATCCAGAGCAGATAAGAGAAGTAAGCATAGGGGAATATAAGGGAAGTAAACAATAGCGATCACAGCATAATAAGATTTAAAATAATTGAGAAAGATATAAGTAAAACAAAGATCAAAGTAATAGATTTGAAATAAGCTAATTTTGATGGGGTGGGAAAGGAACTAGAGAAGATCAACTAGAAAATAATATTGACAGACAAGGGGCTGAATTTTCCAAGGTGGTAGTGAGCGAGATCGCTGGTGGGTCAGGTGGGAAAATTGTTATTTTTGACAGCAGATCGGGAACCCGCTGTCATCTTGCTCCCACATGCCTTTCCCCCAGGCGCGTCTGTCATCGCAGAGCCGACCCGACATGCAGCAGCGGGGGAACCCAATTGAGATGATTATCAGGTAGTTTATAGACACTTATTAAGAACCTTTTTTCACTTACTTTTTAAATTGCCCTGCATGGCCACGGGATTCACGCAGCTCGGGAACCACGTCTGTCAACCTGAGGCATGAGTTCTGTGGCCATTGCTCCAGCTGATTACTTGACAGCGTGAAAAACAAACCAAAATAAAAATATGTAGATGACATCAGCTAACAGATTGATGGAGATTCTGTTCGACTTGAAAAGCTACTGGTAAATGTTAATTCAGAAATTCCTGAAGGGATGCGAGTGCTGAAGGCTCCCTTCCTACCCTGGATAGCGAGGGAAATACATTTATCACTGGCCCTTCTCGGCTGTTGCCTTCCAACTCAACAGTAATTGCAGTGAATTGATCTGCACTATAAAAAATGACATACTATTTGAATAAATTTTTTGTTGCTTCTGGTCAGGTTTTTCTCCCAGCATACTGTGATTGTCGAGTTACACATTAAATCAAGTCATCAACTGTAACAATTTCATTCTCATCACTCATTCCACTGGTTCAATTTGCTTTCAGTCCCTGACTAGGACTCATGTCATCTTTCAGTCTGAGACTTTGGGGTGAATTTCTGCAGAGGTTCTCTCACTTTTGTCCATTGTTAGCTTCAATGGAAGAGCTGCAGAAATCCCAGAAACACATAAGCACCACTTACTCTGTTTGTCAGGGTTTCCACAGAACTTGCGTAAGATTGTGAATCCATCCATTTACAATTAGATTTAAAATCTTCTTAATTTTATGTATTACCTATACACACACATCTTTTATTTGTACCAGTTACTGATACAAAGTATGGCCAGAGGGGGCAGTCTCGGAGCTTCAGGATTGCTTCAAATGCACTGATTGGAGCATGTTTGCCCATAATGACATCGAGGAATACGCATCCACAGTGCTATTCTACATCAACAGTTGCGTCGAGGTCGTCACGACCCATAAAAATATCAGGACATACCCCAACCAGAAACCCTGGATGAACGGGGAGGTCCGCTCGCTGTTGAAAGCACGTGACGTAGCATTTAAATCTGGCGACGCGGCGGCTTACAGTGCAGCTAGGACCAACCTAAAAAAGGATATCAGGACTGCCAAAAGGAAACAGACACTGCGGATTGAGGATCATTTCCACAACAACTCGGACCCCCGGTGCATGTGGCAAGGCATCCAGTCCATCACTGACTACAAGAGTAAAAACACCAGCCCCCCGGTTAGCGATGCCTCCCTTCCGGAGGAGCTTAACAACTTCTACGCTCGCTTTGACAGGGACAACAGGGAGCCGGCTACCAAAGCCTTGCCACCCCCGGAAGACCAAGTGCTCACTCTGTCGACCTCCGACGTAAGGGGTGCTCTACGCGGAGTGAACACACGTAAGGCTGCTGGACCTGACAGCATCCCTGGACGGGTACTCAAGGAATGTGCTGATCAGCTGGCTGATGTCTTCACCGCCACCTTCAATCTGTCATTGGCCCAGGCAGTAGTCCCTACATGCTTCAAGACCGCTACCATTATTCCTGTGCCAAAGCAAACAGCTGTGACGTGTCTGAACGACTATCGACCTGTCGCACTCACACCCATCATAATGAAATGTTTCGAGAGATTGGTCCTGGCTCACATCAAAGCCAGTGTTCCCGCCTCTCTTGACCAACACCAGTTTGCCTATCGTGCAAACAGATCAACGGAGGATGCAATCACAACTGCTCTACATACTGCATTGAATCACTTAGACGGTAAAGAGACCTACATCAGAATGCTGTTCATAGACTACAGCTCAGCATTCAACACTATCGTCCCCAACAAGCTGGCCACCAAACTCCACACTCTTGGCCTGAACACTTCCCTTTGCAACTGGACCCTGGACTTCCTAACTAACAGACCCCAGTCTGTCAAATTAGGTATCCACACCTCCGCCCCCCCACTGACCCTGAACACAGGGGCCCCACAAGGTTGTGTGCTGAGCCCCCTCCTCTACTCCCTCTTCACCCACGACTGTGTGGCTGTTCATGGTTCCAACACCATCATCAAGTTTGCGGATGATACCACGGTGGTAGGCCAGATCACCAACAACGATGAGTCAGCCTACAGGGAGGAGGTCCAGCATCTCGTGAAGTGGTGCGCCGATAACAACCTGGCCCTTAACATCAAGAAAACCAAGGAAATCATTGTGGACTTCAGGAAGTCTAAAGGTGGAAGTCACACCTCCATCCACATCCATGGGGCTGTGGTGGAAAGGGTGGACAGCTTTAAGTTCCTCGGAGTCCACATCACGGAAGACATATTCTGGTCCCTCAATACCCCCCCTTTGGTGAAGAAGGCCCAGCAGCGCCTATATTTCCTAAGGAGACTGAAGGGATGTAACCTGTCACCCCTGATCCTCTCTAACTTTTACCGCTGCACAATAGAGAGCATCCTGACGAACTGTATCACAGTATGGTATGGCAGCTGTAGCTCCTATGACCGGAAAGTCCTGCAGCGGGTAGTCAAAACTGCCCAACGCATTACCGGCACCCGGCTACCGACCATAGAGAACATCTACCAGAAACGCTGTTTACGGAGGTCACTGACCATCATCAAAGACCCTACCCACCCCAGCCACAGTCTGTTCGCCCCCCTGCCATCTGGGAGACGCTACAGATGCATTCGCACCCGAACGACCAGATTTAGGAAAAGCTTCTTTCCCAGGGCTGTCATCCTACTGAACTCTACAAATAAAATCTAAAGCCTGCGCATCTGCCAATGCACTTTATTATGTTTATGTTTATGTATTACAAGCCAAATGAATGTTGAATGTTAAATGTCTTAATCTAAATGTACACTCTCGGGAGCCGCAAGCCTGCATTTCGTTGTACTGCACTTGTGCACTAACAATGACAATAAAGTTGATTATTATTATAGATTTGTGAGTAAAGCACCAATAACTTCCCAATTAATGTACTTTTTAAATTATGTTCTTGATTGTATTTGTAGATGGCATCATATTAATGATAATATTATTTAAATATTTCTTTGTCACTCATATATAACTTTTATTATATTACTGTAGAGTAAAGATTCAACACCCACTTTGTTAGATTAAATGTCAAATGTAATGTGGCCATGGTCCCTTTAAGGATCCCAGCTGAAAACGCATCATGAATGAAGTCACCAGACACGCTCCATCTAATTGGACCCAGTAACACGCTGGGCGGGCTTAATAGGCCCCATGAAGGTAAATTCATTTTCAACAGTGGGATGGCAGCAGCAGTGGGGTTGCAACCCGCCACGGACACCGCCCACACCAGACCCACCCAGTAGGCAAAATTCCAGCCAAAGAGATTGAACAGCAGTAGGAAATATTTAAAAAGGTGATCAAGAGAGTTCAGGAGAAATTTATTCCACTACAACAACAATCAAACTAGCCAATAATGAAACACCATGAGCGAATAAGGAATTGAGGGTAAAATTGAAACAAAAAAAAAGACAAACACCAAGTACATAGACAATAAAGGAAAGGATGACAAAAGGGTATATGAAGTGGTTAGGAAGGACGTCAAAAGAACAATTAGGAAGGCAAGGAAAATCAACAAATTTAAATTATCAAGGAACATAAAAAGAAATGGTAAAGTATTCCACAGACTCATCAGCTGGAATTTTGTCAAGGTAGGCAGCTTGGTGGCAGTGGGAGGCCTCTGAGGCAGTCGGAAAACCCGGAGCATCAGGTGGGGTTGGGGATCGGCGGGTTCAGATGGGAATCTCAGAGGTCAGTGGGCGGGGCATCGGGGGATAGAGAGGATCGGTGCCGGCCACCGGAGGATTGTGGCCGACTTTAGCATCATCGGTGTGGTGAGGGGGGTGGCCTCCGGGTGCAGATCGGAGATCCTCTCTCTTGCCTTCGATCCTCTCTCCCCATTCGATCCACTCCCCCCTTCGATCCTCTCTCCCCCTTCGATCCTCTCTCCCCTTCGATCCTCTCTCCCCCTTCGATCCTCTCTCCCCCTTCGATCCTCTCGCCCCTTCGATCCTCTGTCTCCCCTTCGATCCTCTCGCCCCTTCGAACCTCTCTCCCCTTCGATCCTCTCTCCCCCTTCGATCCTCTCTCCCCTTCGAACCTCTCTCCCCCTTCGATCCTCACTCCCCCTTCGATCCTCTCGCCCCTTCGATCCTCTGTCTCCCCTTCGATCCTCTCGCCCCTTCGAACCTCTCTCCCCTTCGATCCTCTCTCCCCCTTCGATCCACTCTCCACTTCGATCCTAACTCCCCTTCGATCCTCTGTCTCCCCTTCGATTCGCTCTCTCCCCTTCGATCCTCTTTCTCCCCTTCGACCCTCTCTCCCCCATAAATCCTTTCTCCCCTTCAATACTCTCTCCCCCTTCGATCCTCTCTCCCTCTTTGATCCTCTCTCACCTCATTTCGGTTCTCTCTCCCCTTTGATCCTCTCTCCCCCTTCGATCCTCTCTCCCCCTTCGATTCTCTCTCCCCCCTTCGATCCTCTCTCCCCCTTCGATCCTCTCTCCCCCTTCGATCCTCTCTCCCCCTTCGATCCTCTCTCCCCCCTCCGATCCTCTCTCGCCCTTTGATCCTCTCTCCCCCCTTCGATCCTCTGTCCCCCTTCGATCCTCTCTCCCCCCTTCGATCCTCTCTCCCTCTTCGATCCTCTCTCCCCCCTTCGATCCTCTGTCCCCCTTCGATCATCTCTCCCTCCTTCGATCCTCTCTCTCCCCTTCGATCCTCTCTCCCCCTAGATCCTCTCTCCCCCCTCGATCCTCTCTCCCCCTTCGATCCTCTCTCCCCCCTTCGATCCTCTGTCCCCCTTCGATCCTCTCTCCCCCCTTCGATCCTCTCTCCGCATTCGATCCTCTCTCCCCCCTTCGATCCTCTCTCCCCCTTCGATCCTCTCTCCCCCATCGATCCTCTCTCCCTCTTTGATCCTCTCTTTCCCCTTCGATCCTCTCTCCCCCTTTGATCCTCTCTCCCCCCTCGATCCTCTCTCCCCCTTCGATCCTCTCTCCCCCCTTCGATCCTCTCTCCCCCTTCGATCCTCTCTCCCCCCTTCGATCCTCTCTCCCCATTCGATCCTCTCTCCCCCCTTCGATCCTCTCTCCCCCTTTGATCCTCTCTCCCCCTTCGATCCTCTCTCCCCCTTCGATCCTCTCTCCCCCTTCGATCCTCTCTCCCCATTCGATCCTCTCTCCCCCCTTCAATCCTCTCTCCGCCTTCGATCCTCTTTCCCACTTCAATCCACTCTCTCCCCTACAATCCTCTCTCCCCTTCGATCCTCTCTACCCCTTCGATCCTCTCTCACCCCCTTCAAAACTCTCTCCCTCTTTGATCCTCTCTCTCCTCCTTTCGATTCTCTCTCCCCTTCGATCCTCTCTCCCCCTTCGATCCTCTCTCCCCCCTTCGATCCTCTCTCCCCTTTCGATCCTCTCTCCCCCTTCGATCCTCTCTCTCCCCTTCGATCCTCTCTCCCCCTTTGATCCTCTCTCCCCCCTCGATCCTCTCTCCCCCTTCGATCCTCTCTCCCCCCTTCGATCCTCTCTCCCCATTCGATCCTCTCTCCCCCCTTCGATCCTCTCTCCCCCTTCGATCCTCTCTCCCCCTTCGATCCTCTCTCCCCCTTCGATCCTCTCTCTCCCCTTCGATCCTCTCTCCCCCCTCGATCCTCTCTCCCCCTTCGATCCTCTCTCTCCCCTTCGATCCTCTCTCCCCCTTCGATCCTCTCTCCCCCCTTCGAACCTCTCTCCCCATTCGATCCTCTCTCCCCCCTTCGATCCTCTCTCCCCCTTTGATCCTTTCTCCCCCCTTCGATCCTCTCTCCCCCTTCGATCCTCTCTCCCCATTCGATCCTCTCTCCCCCCTTCAATCCTCTCTCCCCCTTCGGTCCTCTCTCCCACTTCAATCCACTCTCTCCCCTACAATCCTCTCTCCCCTTCGATCCTCTCTACCCCTTCGATCCTCTCTCTCCCCCTTCGATCCTCTCTCTCCCCTTCGATCCTCTCTCTCCCCTTCAAATCTCTCTCTCCCCTTCGATCCTCTCTCTTCCCCTTTGATCCTCTCTCCCCTTCGATCCTCTCTCCCACTTTGATCCTCTCTCCCCCCTCGATCCTCTCTCCCCCTTCGATCCTCTCTCCCCCCTTCGATCCTCTCTCCCCCTTCGATCCTCTCTCCCCCCTTCGATCCTCTCTCCCCCTTCGATCCTCTCTCCCCCCTTCAATCCTCTCTCCCCCTTCGATCCTCTCTCCCACTTCAATCCACTCTCTCCCCTACAATCCTCTCTCCCCTTCGATCCTCTCTACCCCTTCGATCCTCTCTCTCCCCCTTCGATCCTCTGTCGCCCCCTTCGATCCTCTCTCTCCCCTTCGATCCTCTCTCCCCTTCGATCCTCTCTCTTCCCCTTCGATCCTCTCTCCCCTTCGATCCTCTCTCCCGCTTTGATCCTCTCTCCCCCCTCGATCCTCTCTCCCCCTTCGATCCTCTCTCCCCCCTTTGATCCTCTCTCCCCCCTTCGATCCTCTCTCCCCCCTTCGATCCTCTCTCCCCATTCGATCCTCTCTCCCCCCTTCGATCCTCTCTCCCCCTTTGATCCTCTCTCCCCCCTTCGATCCTCTCACCCCTTCGAACCTCTCTCCCCTTCGATCCTCTCTCCCCCTTCGATCCACTCTCCACTTCGATCCTAACTCCCCTTCGATCCTCCGTCTCCCCTTCGATTCGCTCTCTCCCTTTCGATCCTCTTTCTCCCCTTCGACCCTCTCTCCCCCATAAATCCTTTCTCCCCTTCAATACTCTCTCCCCCTTCGATCCTCTCTCCCTCTTTGATCCTCTCTCACCTCATTTCGGTTCTCTCTCCCCTTCGATCCTCTCTCCCCCTTCGATCCTCTCTCCCCCTTCGATCCTCTCTCCCCCTTCGATCCTCTCTCCCCCCTCCGATCCTCTCTCGCCCTTCGATCCTCTCTCCCCCCTTCGATCCTCTGTCCCCCTTCGATCCTCTCTCCCCCCTTCGATCCTCTCTCCCTCTTCGATCCTCTCTCCCCCCTTCGATCCTCTGTCCCCCTTCGATCATCTCTCCCTCCTTTGATCCTCTCTCTCCCCTTCGATCCTCTCTCCCCCTAGATCCTCTCTCCCCCCTAGATCCTCTCTCCCCCCTCGATCCTCTCTCCCCCTTCGATCCTCTCTCCCCCTTCGATCCTCTCTCCCCCTTCGATCCTCTCTCCCCCCTTCGATCCTCTCTCCCCATTCGATCCTCTCTCCCCCCTTCGATCCTCTCTCCCCCTTTGATCCTCTCTCCCCCCTTCGATCCTCTCTCCCCCTTCGATCCTCTCTCCCCCTTCGATCCTCTGTCCCCATTCGATCCTCTGTCCCCATTCGATCCTCTCTCCCCCCTTCAATCCTCTCTCCCCCTTCGATCCTCTCTCCCACTTCAATCCACTCTCTCCCCCCTTGATCCTTTCTCCCCCTTCGATCCTCTGTCGCCTCCTTCGATCCTCTCTCTCCCCTTCGATCCTCTCTCTCAGCCTTCAATCCTCTCTCTCCCCCTTCGATCCTTTCTCCCCCTTCAATCCTCTTTCTCCCTCCTTTGAACCTCTCTCCCTCCGTCGATCCTCTGTCTGCCCCCTTTGATCCTCTCTCTCCCCCCTTAGATCCTCTCTCCCAATTCGATCCTCGCTCCCCCCTTCAATCCTAATTCCCGCATCGATCCTCTCTCCTCCTTCGATCCTCACTCTCTCCCCCTTCGATCCTCTCTCCCCTTCGATCTTCTCACCCCCTTCGATCCTCTATCTCCCCCTTTGATCCCCTCTCCTCCCCTTCGATCCTCTCTCCCCTTCGATCATCTCTCCCCTTCGATCATCTCTCCCCTTCAATCCTCTCTCTCCCCTCTTTGATCCTCTCTCCCCCTTCGATCCTCTCTCCCCTTCGATCCTCTCTCCCCCTTCGATCCTCTCTCCCCTTCGATCCTCTCCCCGCCTTCGATCCTCTTTCCCCTTCAATCCTCTCCCTGCCCTCTTTGATCCTCTCTCCCCTTCGATCCTCTATCCCCCCTTCGATCCTCTCTCCCCCTTCGATCCTCACTCAACACCTTCAATCCTCACTCCCTCCATAGACCCTCACTCTCCCCCTTCAATAAAATATCTCCCCCATTTCCATCCTCTCTCTCCCCCTTCGATACTCTCTCTCCCACTTCGAGCCCATCTCTCCGCCCTTCTATTCTCTCTTCCCCCTTCAATCCTCTCTCTCCCCCTTTGATCCTCCCTCTCCCCTTCGATCCTCTTTCTCCCCTTCGATCCCCTCTCCCCCATAAATCCTTTCTCCGCTTCGATACTCTCTCCCCCTTCAAACCTCTCTCCCCCTTCGATCCTCTCTCTCCCCCTTTAGATTCTCTCCCCATCGATCCTCTGTCCCCTTCGATCCTCTCCCCCCTTTGATCCTCTCTCCCCCTTCAATCCTCTCTCTCCCCCTTCGATCCACTCTCCCCCCTTCGACCCACTCTCCCTCTTCGATCCTCTCTCCCTCCTTCAATCCTCCCTCCGCCTTCAATCCTCTCTCTCCCCCTTCGACCCACTCTCCCTCTTCGATCCTCTCTCCCTCCTTCAATCCTCCCTCCGCCTTCAATCCTCTCTCTCCCCCTTCGACCCACTCTCCATCTTTGATCCTCTTTCCCTCCTTCAATCCTCCCTCCGCCTTCAATCCTCTCTCTCCCCCTTCGATCCACTCTCCCTCTTCGATCCTCTCTACCCTTCGATTCTCTCTCCCCCTTCAATCCTCTCACTCCCCTTCGATCCCCCCTCACCTTCGATTCTGTGTCTCCCCTTCGATCCACTCACCCCCTTCGATCCTCTCTCCCCTTCAAGCCTCTCTCCCTTTGATCCTCTCTCCCCCTTCGAGCCTCTACCCTTTGATCCTCTATCCCTTCTTTGATCCTCTCTCTCCCCCTTCGAGCCTCTCTCTCCCCCTTTAATCCTCTCTCCCACTTCGATCCTCTCTCTCTCCCCCTACGAGCCTCTCTTCCCCTTCAATCCTCTCTATCCCCCTTCGATACTCTCTCTACCCCTACGAGCCTCTCTTCCCTTTCAATCCTCTCTACCTCCTTGGAACCTTTCTCCTCTTCGATCCTCTATCTATCTCTTCGATCCCCTCTCCTCCCCTTTGATCCTCTCTCCCCCTTCGATCCTCTCCCCCTACGATCCTCTCCCCCTTCGATCCCCTCCCCCTTCGATCCCCTCCCCCTACGATCCTCTCCCCCTACGATCCTCTCCCCCTATGATCCTCACCCCCTACAATCCTCTCCCCCTATGATACTTTCTCTCCCCCTTCGATTCACTCTTTCCTCTTCGATCCCCACTCTCCCCCTTCGATCCTCCCACTCCCCCTTCGATTCTCTCCCCCTTCGATCCTGTCTCTCCCCCTTTGATCCTGTCTCTCCCCCTTCAATCCACTCTTCCCCTTCAATCCGCTCTCCCACTTCGATCCTCTCTCCCATTTCGACCATCTCTCCCCTGCGATCACCGATCCCCACTTTGATCCTCTCTCCCTTCGATCCTCTCTCTCCATTCAATCCTCGCTCCCCCACTTCAATCCTCTGTTTCTCCTTCGACCACCTCTCCCATTCGATCCTCTCTCCTCCTTCAATCCACTCTCTCTCCCCCTTCGATCCTCTCTCTCCCCTTCGATCTTCTCGTCCCCTTCGATCCTCTCTCCCCCTTCGAATCTCTCTCTCCCCCTTCAATCCTCTCCTCCCTTCGATCCTCTCTACCTCCTTCGAGTGCTCCCCCCTGATCCTATCATCCACCGATCCACTCTCTCTCCCTTCGATGCTCTCTCTCCCCCATCGAACCCCTCTCCTCCCCTTCAATCCTCTCTCCCATTCGACCCTCTCTCTCCAACCTTCGATCCTTTCTCCACCGATCCTCCCTCTTCCCCCTTCAATCGTCTCTCTCCCCCTTCGATGCTCTCTCTCCCCCTTCGACCCCCTCTCCTCCCCTTAGATCCTCTCGCCCCCTTCGATCCTCTCCCCATACGATCCTTTCTCTCCCCCTTCGATCCTCTCTCTCCCCCTTCAATCCTCCCTCTCCCTCCTTTGAACCACTCTCCCTTCTTCGATCCTCTGTCTCCCCCCTTCGATCCTCCCTCTCCCCCTTCGATCGTCTCTCCCCCTTCGATCCTCTCTCTCCCCCCTTCGATCCTCTCTCCCACTTCGATCCTCGCTCTCTCCTTCGATTTTAACTCCCATATCGATCCTCGTTCTCCCCCTTCAATCCTCTCTCTCCCATTTCGATCCTCTCTCCCTTCGATCCTCTGCCCCTTCGTCCTCACTCTCCCCCTTCGATCCTCTCTCCCCTTCGATCCTCTCTCCCCTTCGATCCTCTCTCAGCTTCGATCCTCTCTCCCCTTCGATCCTCTCTCTCCCCCATCGATCCACTCTCTCCTCTCCGATCCACTCTCTCCCCTTCGATCATCACTCCTTTGATCCTCTCCCTCCATTTGATCCTCTCTCTCCCCCTTTGACCCTCTCTCCCCCTTCATTATTCTCTCCTCCTTTGATCCTCTGTCACCCCTTCGATCCTCTCTCTCCCCTTCGAGCCTCTCTCCCCCTTTGCTCCTCGCTCTCCCCCTTCGATCCTCTCTGCCCCTTCGATCCTCTCTGCCCCTTCGATCCTCTCTGCCCCTTCGATCCTCTTTCCCCCTTCGATCCTCTCTCCCTAATCGATCCTCTCTCCCCCTTCGATCCTCACTCAACACCTTCAATCCTCACTCCCTCCTTCGATCCTCGATCTCCCCCTTCAAGACAATATCTTCCCCCATTTCCATCCTCTCTCTATCCCTTCGATCCTCTCTCCCACTTCGAGCCCATCTCTCCCCCTTCGATCCTCTCTCCCCTCTTCGATCCTCTCTCCACTTCGATCCTAACTCCCCTTCGATCCACTCTCCACTTCGATCCTAACTCCCCTTCGATCCTCTGTCTCCCCTTCGATTCGCTCTCTCCCCTTCGATCCTCTTTCTCCCCTTCGACCCTCTCTCCCCCATAAATCCTTTCTCCCCTTCAATACTCTCTCCCCCTTCGATCCTCTCTCCCTCTTTGATCCTCTCTCACCTCATTTCGGTTCTCTCTCCCCTTTGATCCTCTCTCCCCCTTCGATCCTCTCTCCCCCTTCGATCCTCTCTCCCCCCTTCGATCCTCTCTCCCCCTTCGATCCTCTCTCCCCCTTCGATCCTCTCTCCCCCTTCGATCCTCTCTCCCCCCTCCGATCCTCTCTCGCCCTTTGATCCTCTCTCCCCCCTTCGATCCTCTGTCCCCCTTCGATCCTCTCTCCCCCCTTCGATCCTCTCTCCCTCTTCGATCCTCTCTCCCCCCTTCGATCCTCTGTCCCCCTTCGATCATCTCTCCCTCCTTCGATCCTCTCTCTCCCCTTCGATCCTCTCTCCCCCTAGATCCTCTCTCCCCCCTCGATCCTCTCTCCCCCTTCGATCCTCTCTCCCCCCTTCGATCCTCTGTCCCCCTTCGATCCTCTCTCCCCCCTTCGATCCTCTCTCCGCATTCGATCCTCTCTCCCCCTTCGATCCTCTCTCCCCCTTCGATCCTCTCTCCCCCATCGATCCTCTCTCCCTCTTTGATCCTCTCTTTCCCCTTCGATCCTCTCTCCCCCTTTGATCCTCTCTCCCCCCTCGATCCTCTCTCCCCCTTCGATCCTCTCTCCCCCCTTCGATCCTCTCTCCCCCTTCGATCCTCTCTCCCCCCTTCGATCCTCTCTCCCCATTCGATCCTCTCTCCCCCCTTCGATCCTCTCTCCCCCTTTGATCCTCTCTCCCCCTTCGATCCTCTCTCCCCCTTCGATCCTCTCTCCCCCTTCGATCCTCTCTCCCCATTCGATCCTCTCTCCCCCCTTCAATCCTCTCTCCGCCTTCGATCCTCTTTCCCACTTCAATCCACTCTCTCCCCTACAATCCTCTCTCCCCTTCGATCCTCTCTACCCCTTCGATCCTCTCTCACCCCCTTCAAAACTCTCTCCCTCTTTGATCCTCTCTCTCCTCCTTTCGATTCTCTCTCCCCTTCGATCCTCTCTCCCCCTTCGATCCTCTCTCCCCCCTTCGATCCTCTCTCCCCTTTCGATCCTCTCTCCCCCTTCGATCCTCTCTCTCCCCTTCGATCCTCTCTCCCCCTTTGATCCTCTCTCCCCCCTCGATCCTCTCTCCCCCTTCGATCCTCTCTCCCCCCTTCGATCCTCTCTCCCCATTCGATCCTCTCTCCCCCCTTCGATCCTCTCGCCCCATTCGATCCACTCTCCCCCCTTCGATCCTCTCTCCCCCTTCGATCCTCTCTCCCCCTTCGATCCTCTCTCCCCCTTCGATCCTCTCTCTCCCCTTCGATCCTCTCTCCCCCCTCGATCCTCTCTCCCCCTTCGATCCTCTCTCTCCCCTTCGATCCTCTCTCCCCCTTCGATCCTCTCTCCCCCCTTCGAACCTCTCTCCCCATTCGATCCTCTCTCCCCCCTTCGATCCTCTCTCCCCCTTTGATCCTTTCTCCCCCCTTCGATCCTCTCTCCCCCTTCGATCCTCTCTCCCCATTCGATCCTCTCTCCCCCCTTCAATCCTCTCTCCCCCTTCGGTCCTCTCTCCCACTTCAATCCACTCTCTCCCCTACAATCCTCTCTCCCCTTCGATCCTCTCTACCCCTTCGATCCTCTCTCTCCCCCTTCGATCCTCTCTCTCCCCTTCGATCCTCTCTCTCCCCTTCAAATCTCTCTCTCCCCTTCGATCCTCTCTCTTCCCCTTTGATCCTCTCTCCCCTTCGATCCTCTCTCCCCCTTTGATCCTCTCTCCCCCCTCGATCCTCTCTCCCCCTTCGATCCTCTCTCCCCCCTTCGATCCTCTCTCCCCCTTCGATCCTCTCTCCCCCCTTCGATCCTCTCTCCCCCTTCGATCCTCTCTCCCCCCTTCAATCCTCTCTCCCCCTTCGATCCTCTCTCCCACTTCAATCCACTCTCTCCCCTACAATCCTCTCTCCCCTTCGATCCTCTCTACCCCTTCGATCCTCTCTCTCCCCCTTCGATCCTCTGTCGCCCCCTTCGATCCTCTCTCTCCCCTTCGATCCTCTCTCCCCTTCGATCCTCTCTCTTCCCCTTCGATCCTCTCTCCCCTTCGATCCTCTCTCCCGCTTTGATCCTCTCTCCCCCCTCGATCCTCTCTCCCCCTTCGATCCTCTCTCCCCCCTTTGATCCTCTCTCCCCCCTTCGATCCTCTCTCCCCCCTTCGATCCTCTCTCCCCATTCGATCCTCTCTCCCCCCTTCGATCCTCTCTCCCCCTTTGATCCTCTCTCCCCCCTTCGATCCTCTCACCCCTTCGAACCTCTCTCCCCTTCGATCCTCTCTCCCCCTTCGATCCACTCTCCACTTCGATCCTAACTCCCCTTCGATCCTCCGTCTCCCCTTCGATTCGCTCTCTCCCTTTCGATCCTCTTTCTCCCCTTCGACCCTCTCTCCCCCATAAATCCTTTCTCCCCTTCAATACTCTCTCCCCCTTCGATCCTCTCTCCCTCTTTGATCCTCTCTCACCTCATTTCGGTTCTCTCTCCCCTTCGATCCTCTCTCCCCCTTCGATCCTCTCTCCCCCTTCGATCCTCTCTCCCCCCTTCGATCCTCTCTCCCCCTTCGATCCTCTCTCCCCCTTCGATCCTCTCTCCCCCTTCGATCCTCTCTCCCCCCTCCGATCCTCTCTCGCCCTTCGATCCTCTCTCCCCCCTTCGATCCTCTGTCCCCCTTCGATCCTCTCTCCCCCCTTCGATCCTCTCTCCCTCTTCGATCCTCTCTCCCCCCTTCGATCCTCTGTCCCCCTTCGATCATCTCTCCCTCCTTTGATCCTCTCTCTCCCCTTCGATCCTCTCTCCCCCTAGATCCTCTCTCCCCCCTCGATCCTCTCTCCCCCTTCGATCCTCTCTCCCCCTTCGATCCTCTCTCCCCCTTCGATCCTCTCTCCCCCCTTCGATCCTCTCTCCCCATTCGATCCTCTCTCCCCCCTTCGATCCTCTCTCCCCCTTTGATCCTCTCTCCCCCCTTCGATCCTCTCTCCCCCTTCGATCCTCTCTCCCCCTTCGATCCTCTGTCCCCATTCGATCCTCTGTCCCCATTCGATCCTCTCTCCCCCCTTCAATCCTCTCTCCCCCTTCGATCCTCTCTCCCACTTCAATCCACTCTCTCCCCCCTTGATCCTTTCTCCCCCTTCGATCCTCTGTCGCCTCCTTCGATCCTCTCTCTCCCCTTCGATCCTCTCTCTCAGCCTTCAATCCTCTCTCTCCCCCTTCGATCCTTTCTCCCCCTTCAATCCTCTTTCTCCCTCCTTTGAACCTCTCTCCCTCCGTCGATCCTCTGTCTGCCCCCTTTGATCCTCTCTCTCCCCCCTTAGATCCTCTCTCCCAATTCGATCCTCGCTCCCCCCTTCAATCCTAATTCCCGCATCGATCCTCTCTCCTCCTTCGATCCTCACTCTCTCCCCCTTCGATCCTCTCTCCCCTTCGATCTTCTCACCCCCTTCGATCCTCTATCTCCCCCTTTGATCCCCTCTCCTCCCCTTCGATCCTCTCTCCCCTTCGATCATCTCTCCCCTTCGATCATCTCTCCCCTTCAATCCTCTCTCTCCCCTCTTTGATCCTCTCTCCCCCTTCGATCCTCTCTCCCCTTCGATCCTCTCTCCCCCTTCGATCCTCTCTCCCCTTCGATCCTCTCCCCGCCTTCGATCCTCTTTCCCCTTCAATCCTCTCCCTGCCCTCTTTGATCCTCTCTCCCCTTCGATCCTCTATCCCCCCTTCGATCCTCTCTCCCCCTTCGATCCTCACTCAACACCTTCAATCCTCACTCCCTCCATAGACCCTCACTCTCCCCCTTCAATAAAATATCTCCCCCATTTCCATCCTCTCTCTCCCCCTTCGATACTCTCTCTCCCACTTCGAGCCCATCTCTCCGCCCTTCTATTCTCTCTTCCCCCTTCAATCCTCTCTCTCCCCCTTTGATCCTCCCTCTCCCCTTCGATCCTCTTTCTCCCCTTCGATCCCCTCTCCCCCATAAATCCTTTCTCCGCTTCGATACTCTCTCCCCCTTCAAACCTCTCTCCCCCTTCGATCCTCTCTCTCCCCCTTTAGATTCTCTCCCCATCGATCCTCTGTCCCCTTCGATCCTCTCCCCCCTTTGATCCTCTCTCCCCCTTCAATCCTCTCTCTCCCCCTTCGATCCACTCTCCCCCCTTCGACCCACTCTCCCTCTTCGATCCTCTCTCCCTCCTTCAATCCTCCCTCCGCCTTCAATCCTCTCTCTCCCCCTTCGACCCACTCTCCCTCTTCGATCCTCTCTCCCTCCTTCAATCCTCCCTCCGCCTTCAATCCTCTCTCTCCCCCTTCGACCCACTCTCCATCTTTGATCCTCTTTCCCTCCTTCAATCCTCCCTCCGCCTTCAATCCTCTCTCTCCCCCTTCGATCCACTCTCCCTCTTCGATCCTCTCTACCCTTCGATTCTCTCTCCCCCTTCAATCCTCTCACTCCCCTTCGATCCCCCCTCACCTTCGATTCTGTGTCTCCCCTTCGATCCACTCACCCCCTTCGATCCTCTCTCCCCTTCAAGCCTCTCTCCCTTTGATCCTCTCTCCCCCTTCGAGCCTCTACCCTTTGATCCTCTATCCCTTCTTTGATCCTCTCTCTCCCCCTTCGAGCCTCTCTCTCCCCCTTTAATCCTCTCTCCCACTTCGATCCTCTCTCTCTCCCCCTACGAGCCTCTCTTCCCCTTCAATCCTCTCTATCCCCCTTCGATACTCTCTCTACCCCTACGAGCCTCTCTTCCCTTTCAATCCTCTCTACCTCCTTGGAACCTTTCTCCTCTTCGATCCTCTATCTATCTCTTCGATCCCCTCTCCTCCCCTTTGATCCTCTCTCCCCCTTCGATCCTCTCCCCCTACGATCCTCTCCCCCTTCGATCCCCTCCCCCTTCGATCCACTCCCCCTACGATCCTCTCCCCCTACGATCCTCTCCCCCTATGATCCTCACCCCCTACAATCCTCTCCCCCTATGATACTTTCTCTCCCCCTTCGATTCACTCTTTCCTCTTCGATCCCCACTCTCCCCCTTCGATCCTCCCACTCCCCCTTCGATCCTCTCCCCCTTCGATCCTGTCTCTCCCCCTTTGATCCTGTCTCTCCCCCTTCAATCCACTCTTCCCCTTCAATCCGCTCTCCCACTTCGATCCTCTCTCCCATTTCGACCATCTCTCCCCTGCGATCACCGATCCCCACTTTGATCCTCTCTCCCTTCGATCCTCTCTCTCCATTCAATCCTCGCTCCCCCACTTCAATCCTCTGTTTCTCCTTCGACCACCTCTCCCATTCGATCCTCTCTCCTCCTTCAATCCACTCTCTCTCCCCCTTCGATCCTCTCTCTCCCCTTCGATCTTCTCGTCCCCTTCGATCCTCTCTCCCCCTTCGAATCTCTCTCTCCCCCTTCAATCCTCTCCTCCCTTCGATCCTCTCTACCTCCTTCGAGTGCTCCCCCCTGATCCTATCATCCACCGATCCACTCTCTCTCCCTTCGATGCTCTCTCTCCCCCATCGAACCCCTCTCCTCCCCTTCAATCCTCTCTCCCATTCGACCCTCTCTCTCCAACCTTCGATCCTTTCTCCACCGATCCTCCCTCTTCCCCCTTCAATCGTCTCTCTCCCCCTTCGATGCTCTCTCTCCCCCTTCGACCCCCTCTCCTCCCCTTAGATCCTCTCGCCCCCTTCGATCCTCTCCCCATACGATCCTTTCTCTCCCCCTTCGATCCTCTCTCTCCCCCTTCAATCCTCCCTCTCCCTCCTTTGAACCACTCTCCCTTCTTCGATCCTCTGTCTCCCCCCTTCGATCCTCCCTCTCCCCCTTCGATCGTCTCTCCCCCTTCGATCCTCTCTCTCCCCCCTTCGATCCTCTCTCCCACTTCGATCCTCGCTCTCTCCTTCGATTTTAACTCCCATATCGATCCTCGTTCTCCCCCTTCAATCCTCTCTCTCCCATTTCGATCCTCTCTCCCTTCGATCCTCTGCCCCTTCGTCCTCACTCTCCCCCTTCGATCCTCTCTCCCCTTCGATCCTCTCTCCCCTTCGATCCTCTCTCAGCTTCGATCCTCTCTCCCCTTCGATCCTCTCTCTCCCCCATCGATCCACTCTCTCCTCTCCGATCCACTCTCTCCCCTTCGATCATCACTCCTTTGATCCTCTCCCTCCATTTGATCCTCTCTCTCCCCCTTTGACCCTCTCTCCCCCTTCAATATTCTCTCCTCCTTTGATCCTCTGTCACCCCTTCGATCCTCTCTCTCCCCTTCGAGCCTCTCTCCCCCTTTGCTCCTCGCTCTCCCCCTTCGATCCTCTCTGCCCCTTCGATCCTCTCTGCCCCTTCGATCCTCTCTGCCCCTTCGATCCTCTTTCCCCCTTCGATCCTCTCTCCCTAATCGATCCTCTCTCCCCCTTCGATCCTCACTCAACACCTTCAATCCTCACTCCCTCCTTCGATCCTCGATCTCCCCCTTCAAGACAATATCTTCCCCCATTTCCATCCTCTCTCTATCCCTTCGATCCTCTCTCCCACTTCGAGCCCATCTCTCCCCCTTCGATCCTCTCTCCCCTCTTCGATCCTCTCTCTCCCTCTTCGATCCTCTCTTCCCCTTCGATCCTCTCTCTCCCCCTCGATCCTCTCTCTCCCCTTTGATCCTCTCGCCCCCCCTTCGAACCTCTCTCCCCCTTTGATCCTCTCTCTCCCCTTTGATCCTCTCTCTCCACTTTGATCCTCTCTCCCCCTTCGATCCTCTCCCCCCTTCGATCCTCTCTCTCCCCTTTGATCCTCTCTCCCCCCTTCTATCCTCTCTCCACCTTCGATCCTCCCTCTCCCCTTCGAACATCTCTGCCCTTCGAACCTCTCTCCCCCTTCGATCCTCTCACTCCCCTTCGATCCTCCCTCCCCTTCGATCCTGTGTCTCCCCTTCGATCCTCTCACCCCCTTCAATCCGCTCTCCCCCTTCGAGCCTCCCTCCCCTTTTGAGCATATCCCCCTTTGATCCTCTCTCCCCCTTCGAGCCTCTCTCCCTTTGATCCTCTCTCCCCTTCAAGTCTCTCCCCCTTCGATCCTCTCTCCCCTTCAGTCCTGTGTCTCCCCTTCGATTCTCTCTCCCCCTTCGATCCACTCTCCCCCCCATTGATCCTCTCTCTCCCCTTCAATCCTCTCTCTTCCCCTTCGATCCTCTCTACCTCCTTCGAACCTTTCTCCTCTTCGATCCTCTCTCCCCCTTCAATCCTCTGTCCCCCTTCAATCCTCTCTACACCTTCGATTCTCTCTCCACCTTCGATTCTCTCTCCCCCTTCAATCCTCTTTCCCTCCTTCGATCCACTCTCTCCCCCTTCGATCCTCTCTCCCCTTCGATCCTCTCCCCCCCTTCGATCCTCTTTCCCCTTCAATCCTCTCTCTGCCCTCTTTGATCCTCACTCCCCTTCGATCCTCTCTGCCCCCTTCGATCCTCTCTCCCCCTTCGATCCCCTCTCCCATTCGATCCTCTCTCCCCCTTCGATCCTCGCTCAACACCTTCAATCCTCACTCCCTCCATAGATCCTCACTCTCCCCCTTCAATACCATATCTCCCCCATTTCCATCCTCTCTCTCCCCCTTCGATACTCTCTCTCCCACTTCGAGCACATCTCTCCGCCCTTCGATCCTCTCTTCCCCCTTCAATCCTCTCTCTCCCCCTTTGATCCTCTCTCTCCCCTTCGATCCTCTTTCTCCCCTTCGATCCTCTCTCCCCCTTCGATCCTCTCTCCCACTTCGGTACTCTGTCCTCACTTCAATCCTCTCTCCCCCTTTGACCCTCTCTCCCCCTTTGATCCTCTCTCTCCCCGTTTAGATTCTCTCCCCTTTGATCCTCTGTCCCCTTCGATCCACTCTCCCCCCTTCGACCCACTCTCCCTCTTCGATCCTCTCTCCCTCCTTCAATCCTCCCTCCGCCTTCAATCCTCTCTCTCCTGCTTCGATCCACTCTCCCTCTTCGATCCTCTCTACCCTTCGATTCTCTCTCCCCCTTCAATCCTCTCACTCCCCTTCGATCCCCCCTCCCCTTCGATCCTGTGTCTCCCCTTCGATCCACACACCCCCTTCGATCCTCTCTCCCCCTTCAAGCCTCTCTCCCTTTGATCCGCTCTCCCCCTTCGAGCCTCTAACCTTTGATCCTCTCTCCCTTCTTCTATCCTCTCTCTCCCCCTTCGATCCTCTCTCTCCCCCTTTAACTCTCTCTCCCCCTTTAACCCTCTCTCCCCCTTCGATCCTCTCTATCCCCCTTCGATCCTCTCTCTCCCCCGACGAGCCTCTCTTCCCCTTCGATCCTCTCTATCCCCCTTCGATCCTCTCTCTCTGCCTACGAGCCTCTCTTCCCGTTCAATCTTCTCTCCCTCCTTTGAACCTTTCTCCTCTTCGATCCTCTATCTATCTCTTTGATCCCCTCTCCTCCCCTTCGATCCTCTCTCCCCCTTTGATCCTCTCCCCCTACGATCCTCTCCCCCTTCAATCCTCACCCCCTACGATCCTCTCCCCCTACGATCCTCTCCCCCTATGATCCTCTCCCCCTACGATCCTCCCCCCCCCCTATGATCCCCTCCCCCTACGATCCTCTCCCCCTACGATCCTCTCCCCCTATGATCCTCTCCCCTTTCGATCCTCCCCCCTACGATCCTCTCCCCCTTCGATACTTTCTCTCCCCCTTCGATTCACTCTCTCCCCTTCGATCCTCTCTCTCCCCCTTCGATCCTCTCTCTCCCCCTTCGATCCTCTCTCTCCCCCTTTGATCCTCTCTCCCACTTCAATGCTCTCTCCCCTTCGACCCTCTCTCGCTCCAACCTTCGAACCTTTCTCCACTTCGATCCCCTCTCTCCCACTTCGATCCTCGCTCCTCCCTTTGATCCTAACTCCCATATCGATCCTCGCTCTCCCCCTTCAATCCTCGATCTCCCCCTTTGATTCTCTCTCTCCATTTGATCCTCTCTCTCGCTTCTCTCCTCCCTCCCCCTTCGATGCTCTCTGTCCCACGTCAATCCTCTCTCTCCCCCTTCGATCCTGTCTCTCCCCCTTCGATCCTGTCTCTCCCCCTTCAATCCACTCTCCCCCTTCAATCCACTCTCCCCCTTCGATTCTCTCTCTCCATTTGATCCTCTCTCTCGCTTCTCTCCTCCCTCCCGCTTCGATGCTCTCTCTCCCGCTTCAATCCTCTCTCTCCCCCTTCGATCCTGTCTCTCCCCCTTCGATCCTGTCTCTCCCCCTTCAATCCACTCTTCCCCTTCAATCCGCTCTCCCACTTCGATCCTCTCTCCCATTTCGACCATCTCTCCCCTTCGATCATCGATCCCCACTTAAACCTCTCTCCCTTCGATCCTCTCTCTCCATTCAATCCTCGCTCCCCCACTTCAATCCTCTGTTCCTCCTTTGACCACCTCTCCCATTCGATCCTCTCTCCTCCTTCAATCCACTCTCTCTCCCCCTTCGATCCTCTCTCTCCCCCTTCAATCCTCTCCTCCCTTCGATCCTCTCTACCTCCTTCGAGCGCTCCCCCCTTGATCCTATCACCCACCGATCCTCTCTCTCTCCCTTCGATGCTCTCTCTCCCCAATCGATCCCCTCTCCTCCCCTTCAATCCTCTCTCCCCTTCGACCCTCTCTCTCCAACCTTCGATCCTTTCTCCACCGATCCTCCCTCTTCCCCCTTCGATCCTCTCTCTCCCCCTTCGATGCTCTCTCCCTTCGATCCCCTCTCCTCCCCTTAGATCCTCTCTCCCCCTTCGATCCTCTCCCCATACGATCCTTTCTCTCCCCCTTCAATCCTCTCTCTCCCCCTTCGATCCTCCCTCTCCCTCCTTTGAACCACTCTCCCTTCTTCGATCCTCTGTCTCCCCCCTTCGATCCTCTCTCTCCCCCTTCGATCGTCTCTCCCCCTTCGATCCTCTCTCTCCCCCCTTCGATCCTCTCCCCCACTTCGATCCTCGCTCTCTCCTTCGATTTTAACTCCCATATCGATCCTCGTTCTCCCCCTTCAATCCTCTCTCTCCCATTTCGAACCTCTCTCCCTTCGATCCTCTGCCCCTTCGTCCTCACTCTCCCCCTTCGATCCTCTCTCCCCTTCGATCCTCTCTCCCCTTCGATCCTCTCTCAGCTTCGATCCTCTCTCCCCTTCGATCCTCTCTCTCCCCCATCGATCCACTCTCTCCTCTCCGATCCATTCTCTCCCCTTCGATCATCACTCCTTTGATCCTCTGACACCCCTTCGATCCTCTCTCTCCCCTTCGATCCTCTCTCCCCCTTCGATCCTCACTCTCCCTTCGCTCCTCGCTCTCCCCCTTCGATCCTCTCTGCTCCTTCGATCCTCTCTGCCCCTTCGAACCTCTCTGCCCCTTCGATCCTCTCTCCCCCTTCAATCCTCTCTCCCCCTTCGATCCTCGCTCAACACCTTCAATCCTCACTCCCTCCTTCGATCCTCGATCTCCCCCTTCAAGACAATATCTCCCCCATTTCCATCCTCTCTCTACCCCTTCGATCCTCTCTCCCACTTCGAGCCCATCTCTCCCCCTTCGATCCTCTCTCCCCCCTTCGATCCTCTCTCTCCCCCTTCGATCCTCTCTCCCCCTTCGATCCTCTCTCTCCCCCTTGATCCTCTCTCTCCCCTTTGATCCTCTCACCCCCTTTGATCCTCTCTCCCCCTTTGATCCTTTCACTCCCCTTTGATCCTCTCTCTCCACTTTGTTCCTCTCTCCCCCCTTCGATCCTCTCCCCCCCTTGATCCTCTTTCTCCCCTTTGATCCTCTCTCCCCCCTTCGATCCTCTCTCGCCCCTTTGAACTACTCTCCCCCTTCGATCCTCTCTCCACCATCGATCCTCCCTCTCCCCTTCGAACCTCTCTCCCCTTCGAACCTCTCTCCACCTTCGATCCTCTCACTCCCCTTCGATCCTCCCTCCCCTTCGATCCTGTGTCTCCCCTTCGATCCTCTCACCCCCTTTGATCCTCTCTCCCCCTTCGAGCCTCTCCCCCTGTGATCCTCTCTCCCCCTTCGAGTCTCTCCCCCTTCGATCCTCTCTCCCCTTCAGTCCTGTGTCTCCCCTTCGATTCTCTCTCCCCCTTCGGTCCACTCTCCCCCCATCGATCCTCTCTCTCCCCTTCGATCCTCTCTCTTCCCCTTCGATCCTCTCTACCTCCTTCGAACCTTTCTCCTCTTCGATCCTCTCTCCCCCTTCAATCCTCTCTCCCCCTTCAATCCTCTCTCCACCTTTGATTCTCTCTCCACCTTCGATTCTCTCCCCCCCTTCAATCCTCTCTCCCTCCTTCGATCCACTCTCTCCCCCTTTGATCCTTTCTCTCCCCTTCGATCCTCTCTCTCCCCCTTCGATCCTCTCTCCCCCTTCGATACAATCTCTCCCCTTGGATCCACTCTCTCCCCTTCGATCCTCTCTCCCTTATTTGATACTCTCTCACCCCCTTGATCCTCCCTTCCCCTTTGATCCACTCTCTCCCCCTTCGATCCTCTCTCTCCCCCTTTGATCCTTTCTCCCCCTTCAATCCTCTCTCCACCTTCGATCCTCTCTCCCACTTCGATACAATCTCCCCCCTTTGATCCTCTCTCCCCTTCGATCCTCTCTTCCCCCTTCGATAATCTCTCTCCCCTTCAATCCTCTCTCCCCTTCAATCCTGTGTCTCCCCTTCGATCCACTCTCCCCCCATCGATCCTCTCTCTCCCCCTTCGATCCTCTCTCTCCCCCTACGAGCCTCTCTTCCCCTTCAATCCTCTCTACCTCCTTCGAACCTTTCTCCTCTTTGATCCTCTATCTCCCCCATCGATCCTCTCTCTCCCCCTACGATCCTCTCCCCCTACGATCCTCTCCCCCTACGATCCTTTCTCTCCCCCTTTGATTCTCTCTCTCTCCCCTTCGATTCACTCTCCCCCCCTTTGATCATAAGAAGTAAGAGCAGGAGTAGGCCGCACGGCTCCTCGGGCCTGCTCCGCCATGCAATAGGATCATGGCTGATCTGAATCTAGACTCACGTCCACTTCCCTGCCCTCTCCCCGTAACCCCTAATTCCCTTATCTGCCAGGAAAATGTCTATCTCCATTTTAAATTTATTTAATGTTGCAGCGTCCACAGCTCTCTGGGGTAGCAAATTCCATAGATTTACTACCCTCTGAGTGAAGAAGCTTCTCCTCATCTCAGTTTTGAAAGGGCAGCCCCTTATTCTAAGATTATGCCCCCTAGTTCTCGTCTCACCCATCAGTGGAAACATCCTCACCGCATCCACCCGATCAAGCCCCCTCTCAATCTTATATGTTTCGATAAGATCGCCTCTCATTCTTCTGAGCTCCAATGAGTAGAGTCCCAACCTACTCAACCTTTCCTCATACGTCAACCCCCTCATCTCTGGAATCAACCGAGTGACCCTTCTCGGAACCGCCTCGAGAGCAAGTATATCTTTTCTTAAATATGGAAACCAAAACTGCATGCAGTATTCCAGGTGTGGCCTCACCAATACCCTGTATAACTGCAGCAAGACTTCCCTGTTTTTATACTCCATCCCCCTTGCAATAAAAGCCAAGATTCCATTGGCCTTCCTGATCACCTGCTGCACCTGCACACTAACTTTTTGTGTTTCATGCACCAGGACCCCCTGATCCCTTTGTACTGTAGCACTTTGCAGTTTCTCTCCATTTAGATAATAACTTGTTCTTTTATTTTTTCTGCCAAAGTGCATAACCTCACACTTTCCAACATTATATTGCATCTGCCAAATCTCTGCCCACTCACTTAGCATGTCTATGTCCTTTTGCAGGTTTTTTATGTCCTCCTCACTGTGGTAAACCACTGTTTGTATTCCTGTTTGTCCTGTTTGTATTCCACTGTGTACATGCCTGGACATGCCTCGGCTGACTCCTCCCACAGGTCCTAGTATAAAGGTGACTGCTCCCCAGCCCTTAGTATCATGGACCGGTCGACCACGCGAGGCAGACCTCCATTCTGTTGTTAATAAAAGCCTTTAGTTACTCTTCTAACTCTCAGTCTTTTATGAGTAATTGATAGCGCATCAATTTTATTAACAACATTTTTATAATGGAGAAGATCCTCACACCAGCATGCCTGGACTTAGATCATCGGGAGGCGGACTCATCCACCAAGTTTACTCACTGGCTTAAGTGTTTCAAAAAATTCCTGACCGCCTCCGAAGCAATCAAATCGGACGAGGACAAACTGGATGTCCTGACCTCCAAAGTGAACCACCGAGTGTACTCGGTCATCCAAGACGCGACCTCGTACGCGGACGCTATCAAGCTCCTCAAGGACCAGTACACGCGCCCAGTGAACGAAGTGTACGCCAGGCACCTCCTGGGGAGTCGTAAACAACAACCTGGGGAATCGACCGTGGAATACCTTCAGGCACTGTCTGTGCTTGGCCGAGCCTGTGGTTGTAAGGATGTAAAGGCCGCCGTGTACACAGAGGAACTTATCCGGGACGCTTTTGTAGCGGGCCACAGATCCAGTTACACCCGACAGCGACTGTTGGAGCAGAGTAACCTCGACCTCAACAAGGCCTCTGAACTCGCACTATCGTTGGATGCAGCCTACCAGGGCATGGATGCCTACTCCTCTGCACCGTGGACGCCGCGGGGAATGACAGCCTGGGACATGGTAGGACCGCCTCATAGCGCCGTGCCACCCCAGCCACACCCCAACAACGGCCCAACTACCGCAGCAGTGTCCCAAGGCCAGACAGCAGTGCCCCAAGGCCAGAAATGCTACTTCTGTGGCCAGGCAAAACACCCCAGAGCGCGCTGCCCGGCGAAAAACGCGATCTGCTCGGGCTGCGGGAAGAAGGGACACTACGCTAGCGTCTGCAGGGCCAAAGCCACCCCGAACCCCAGCAGCGCCGCGTGTGGGCCATGCGGGCCGCCATCTTGGACCTCCCCGGCCATGTGCGAATCACCGGTACAGCAGCCATTTTGGACGCCTCCAGCCACATGGGGATCATGGACGCCGCCATCTTGGACGACAGCCGGGACGCAGCAGGCCCCCGACACCGCCTCATCTGATACCCGCAGCGACACACCGACCCCTATGCTGGCATCCGTTACACTGGACCAAGCGAGACCGCACCAACTGGCCAGTTCCACAATGGACATTAAGGTAAATGGTCACGATACAATCTGCCTTTTTGACTCTGGGAGCACGGAGAGCTTCATCCACCCCGACACGGTGCGGCGTTGCTCTCTCCCAGTCCTGCCTGCGCAACAGCGGATTTCTATGGCCTCCGAGCCCCAGTCGGCGGACATCGGCGGCTACTGCGTGGTGACACTCGTAGTAGACGGGACCGTGTACGATCATTTTAAACTTCTGGTCCTGCCTGACCTCTGCGCTGCCGTCCTGCTGGGGTTAGATTTTCAGTGCCACCTTAAAAGTGTTACGATGGCGTACGGTGGACCCCTACCCCCACTCACAGTCCGCAGCCAGCAGCTTCCAAACTGCCCGCCGCGCACCAGGTGCAACCTCTCCACACTCAGAGTCACCCCCCCCCAACTGTTTGCTAACCTCACCCCCGACTGTAAGCCCATCGCCACAAAGAGCAGGCGATACAGTGCCGGGGACAGGGTTTTCATTAAAACCGAAGTGGAGCGGCTCCTGAAAGAAGGGATTATTGAGGGCAGCACCAGCCCCTGGCGAGCCCAGGTTGTGGTCGTTAAGACCGGCGAGAAGCAGCGCCTGGTCATCGACTACAGCCAGTCAATAAATCGCTACACCCTGCTGGACGCCTACCCACTCCCCCGTATAGCTGATATGGTCAACCAGATCGCGCAGTACCCGCGTCTTCTCGACCATTGACCTGAAATCAGCATACCACCAGCTCCCCATCCGCCCTGAGGACCGCCAGTACACTGCCTTTGAGGCAAACGGCCGCCTCTATCACTTCCTTAGGGTTCCCTTTGGCGTCACCAACGGGGTCTCCATCTTCCAAAGGGAGATGGACCGGATGGTAGATCAAAATGCGTTGCAGGCCACTTTCCCATATCTGGACAATGTGACCATCTGCGGCCGTGACTTGCAGGACCATGACGCAAACCTCGAAAAATTCCTCCGCACCGCCCAACTCCTAAACCTGACATATAACAAGGAGAAGTGCATATTCCGCACAAACCGCCTCGCCATCCTTGGCTGTGTTGTGGAACACGGAGTCATCGGCCCCGACCCCGACCGGATGCGTCCCCTTATGGAACTTCCACTGCCCCACTGCCTCAAGGCCCTGAAGAGGTGCCTAGGGTTTTTCTCCTATTACGCCCAGTGGGTCCCCTACTATGCGGACAAGGCCCGTCCGCTGATCAAGTCCACCTCTTTTCCCTTGGCGGCAGAGGCCCGCTTAGCCTTCCACCGTATCAAGGAGGACATTGCCAAAGCCACCATGCACGCAGTGGACGAATCCAACCCCTTCCAGGTGGAAAGCGACGCGTCTGACTTTGCCCTGGCCGCTACCCTCAATCAGGCGGGGAGACCCGTGGCCTTCTTTTCACGAACCCTCCAAGGCCCGGAGACCAGACACTCCGCTGTTGAGAAGGAGGCCCAGGGGATTGTGGAGGCTGTGCGTCATTGGAGGCACTACATGGCCGGAAAACGATTTACCCTGCTCACTGACCAGCGTTCAGTTGCTTTTATGTTTAACAACAAGCAGAGGGGCAAAATCAAAAATGACAAGATCTTGAGGTGGAGAATCGAACTTTCCACCTACAACTACGAGATCTTGTACTGGCCCGGGAAGCTAAATGAACCCCCGGATGCGCTATCGCGTGGCACCTGCGCCAGCGCGCAGATCGATAGACTGCGGGCCCTCCACAATGACCTCTGCCACCCGGGGGTCACCAGGTTCTTCCACTTCATCAAGGCCCGCAACCTGCCTTACTCTATTGAGGAGGTCAGGACCATGACCAGGAACTGCCAAGTCTGCGCTGAGTGCAAACCGCACTTTTATAGACCAGACAGGGCCCACCTGATAAAAGCCACTCGCCCCTTCGAGCGCCTGAGCGTCGATTTTAAAGGGCCTCTCCCCTCCTCCGACCGCAATGTGTACTTCCTCAATATTATTGATGAGTACTCCCGTTTCCCGTTCGCCTTCCCCTGCCCGGACATGACCAGTGCCACGGTCATTAAATGTCTGAACAACCTCTTCACCCTGTTCGGCTTCCCCAGCTATATCCATAGCGACCGGGGCTCATCGTTTATGAGCGACGAACTCCGTCAGTACCTGCTAACTAGGGGTATTGCCACAAGCAGGACCACCAGTTACAACCCCCGGGGGAACGGACAGGTGGAAAGAGAAAATGCGACAGTTTGGAAGGCCGTCCTGCTAGCCTTAAAGTCTAGGGGCCTTCCAACCTCCCGCTGGCAGGATGTGCTCCCCGATGCGCTCCACTCTATTCGGTCACTGCTCTGCACTGCCACTAACGCCACCCCTCATGAGAAAATGTTTGTCTTCCCAAGGAAGTCCACATCGGGGACATCGCTACCCGCCATGGCTGACGTCCCCAGGGCCGGTCCTACTGAGAAGACACGTGAGGACCCATAAAACGGACCCCCTGGTCGAGAGGGTCGACCTCCTCCACGCCAACCCCCAGTATGCTTACATCGCATACCCGGACGGGCGGGAGGACACAGTCTGCATAAGAGACCTTGCACCCTCGGGGACCACAGTAACCCACTACCCACTACCACCCCCCCCCCACGATCCGATATCCAGCCCCAGCAGACGGCAGGCCTGGGCCCCGCGACCCGCTCGACATCTACGAGGACGACACGCCTGTGCCACAGCCTACGCTGGACTCGACGCCGGAAACTTCACTACCCCTGCCGTCGCCACGCAGATCACAGCGGCAGACAAGACCTCCGGAGAGACTCCAATACACTAACTTTTAATACACTTCACCCCGCCGGACTCAATTTTAAACAAGGGGTGAATGTGGTAAACCACTGTTTGTATTCCTGTTTGTCCTGTTTGTATTCCACTGTGTACATGCCTGGACATGCCTCGGCTGACTCCTCCCACAGGTCCTAGTATAAAGGTGACTGCTCCCCAGCCCTCAGTATCATGGACCGGTCGACCACGCGAGGCAGACCTCCATTCTGTTGTTAATAAAAGCCTTTAGTTACTCTTCTAACTCTCAGTCTTTTATGAGTAATTGATAGCGCATCACTCACTCACTGCTTTCCCTCCCATCTTTGTATCGTCGGCAAACTTGGATATGTTGCACTCGGTCCCTTCCTCCAAATCGTTAATATAGATTGTAAAGAGTTGGGGTCCCAGCACTGACACCTGCGGAACACCACTAGTTACTGATTGCCAGCCCGAGAATGAACCATTTATCCCAACTCTTTGTTTTCTGTTAGATAGCCAATCTTCCACCCATGCCAGTATATTACCCCCAATCCCGTGATTATTTATCTTGATCAGTAATTTTTTCTGTGGAACCTTGTCAAATGCCTTTTGGAAGTCCAAATACACTACATCCACTGGTTCCCCTTTATCCAGCCTGTATGTTACATCCTCAAAGAATTCGAGCAAATTTGTCAAACATGACTTCCCCTTCGTAAAACCATGCTGACTCTGTCCTATTAAATGATTAAATCTCTCTCCCCCTTCAATCCTCTCTCTACCCCTTCGATCCTCTCTCTCCCCCTTCGATCCTCTCTCCCCTTCAATCCTCTCTTGCCCCCCTTCGATCCTCTCCCTCCCACTTTGATCCTCTCTCCCCCTTCGATATTCTCCCCCTTCGATCCACTCGCTCCTCCTTGGATCCTCTGTCCCCCCTTCGATACTCTCTCACTTCGAGCCTCTGTCCCCTTCGATCCTCTCTCCAAACTTCAATCCTTTCTCCCCCTTCAATCATCTCTCTCCCTCCTTTGAACCTCTCTCCCTCCTTCTATCCTCTGTCTCCCCCCTTCGATCCTAACTCCCGTATCGATCCTCGATCTCCCCCTTCAATCCTCGCTCTCCTCCTTCGATCCTTGCTCTCCCCTTCAATCCTCGCTCTCTCCCTTCGATACTCGCTCTCCCCTTCAATCCTCGCTCTCCACCTTCAATCCTCGCTCTTCCCCTTCGATTCCCTCTCCCCCTTCGATCCTCTCCCTCCATTCGATCCTCTCTCTCTCTTCTCTCCTCCCTCCCCCTTCGATCCTCTCTCACCCCCTTCGATCCTCTCTCCCATTTTGACCATCTCTGCCCTTCGATCATCGCTCCCCACTTTGATCCTCTCTCCCTTCGATCCTCTCTCTCCCTATTCAATCCTTGCTCCCTCACTTCAATCCTCTGTCCCTCCTTCGATCACCTCTCCCATTCGATCACCTCTCCCCCTTCGATCCTCGCTCTCCTCCTTCAATCCACTCTCTCTCCCCCTTCCATCCTCTCTCCCCCTTCCATCCTCTCTCTCCCCCTTCAATCCACTCTTCCCTTCGATCCTCTCTACATCCTTCAAGCGCTCCCCCCTTGATCCTGTCACCCACTTCGATCCTCTCTTTCCGCCCTTCAATCCTCCCTCCACTTCAATCCTCTCTCCCTCCTTCGCACTTCTCCCCCCTTGATCCTCTATGTCCCCCTTCGATCCCCTCTCCTCCCCTTCGGTCCTCTCTCCCCCTTCGATCCTCTCCCCATACGATCCTTTCTCTCCCCCTTCGATCCTCTCTATCCCCCTTCGATCCTCTCTCTCCCTCCTTTGAAACTCTCGCCCTTCTTCGATCCTCTGTCTCCCCCCTTCGATCCTCCCTCTCCCCCTTCAATCCCCTCTCTCCCATTTCGATCCTCTCCCCCTTCGATCCTCTCCCCCTTGGATCCTCTCTCCCCTTCGATCCTTTCCCCCTTCGATCCACTCTCTCCCCTCCGATCGTCTCTCTCCCCCTTTGACCCTCTCTCCCCCTTCAATATTCTCTTCTCCTTCGATCCTCTGTCACCCCTTCGATGCTCACTCTCCCACTTCGATCCTCTCTCCCCTTCGATCCTCTCTCACCCTTCGATCCTCTCTATCCCTTCAATTCTCTCTCTCCATTCGATCCTCTCTCTCCCCATTCAATCCTCGCTCTCCCCCTTCAATGCTAATTCTCCCCATCAATCCTCGCTCTCCCACTTCAATCCTCTGTCGCTCCTTTGATCCCCTCTCTCATTCGATCCGCTCTCCCCCTTCGATCCTCTCTCCCCCCTTCGATCCTCTCTCCCCCCTTCGATCCCCTCTCCCATTCGATTCTCTCTCCCCCTTCGATCCTCTCTCCCCCTTCGATCCTCTCTCCCCTTCGACCCTCTCTCCCCCATAAATCCTTTCTCCCCTTCGACACTCTCTCCCCCTTCAAACCTCTGTCCCCCTTCGATCCTCTCTCTTCCCTTCGATCCTCTCTCTCCCTCGATCCTCTCTCCCCCTTTGATCGACTCTCCCTCTTCTATCCTCTCTTCCCCCTTCGATCCACTCTCCCCCTTCGATCCTCTCTCCACCTTCGATCCTCCCTTCCCCTTCGATCATCTCTCCACTTCGATCCTCTCACTCCCCTTCGATCCTCCCTCCACTTCGATCCTCTCTCCCTCCTTCGCACTTCTCCCCCCTTGATCCTCTATGTCCCCCTTCAATCCCCTCTCCTCCCCTTCAGTCCTCTCTCCCTCTTCGATCCTCTCCCCATACGATCCTTTCTCTCCCCATTCGATCCTCCCTCTCCCCCTTCAATCCTCTCTCTCCCATTTCAATCCTCTCCCCCTTCGATCCTCTCCCCCTTCGATCCACTCTCTCCCCTCCGAATGTCTCTCTCCCCCTTCAATATTCTCTTCTCCTTCGATCCTCTCTCACCCTTCGATCCTCTCTCCCCTTCGATCCACTCTCTCCCCTTCGATCCTCTCTCCCCTTCGATCCTCTGTCCACCTTCGATCATCTCTCCACCTTCGATCCTCCCTTCCCCTTCGATCATCTCTCCCACTTCGCTCCTCTCTCACCCTTCGATCCACTCTCTCCCCTTCGATCCTCTCTCACCCTTCGATCCTCTCTCTCCCATTTCGATCCTCTCCCCCTTCGATCCTCTCCCCTTCGATCCTCATTCACCTTCGATCCTCTCTCCCCTTCGAACCTCTCCCCTTCGATCCTCATTCACCTTCGATCCACTCTCTCCCCTCCGATCGTCTCTCCCCCTTTGACCCTCTCTCCCCCTTCGAGCCTCTCTCCCCCTTCGAGCCTCTCTCCCCCTACGATCCTCTCCCCTACGAATCCGTTCTCTCCCCCTACAATCCTCCCTCTCCCCCTTCAATCCTCGCTCTCCCCGTTCGATCCTCTCTCAACCCCTTCGATCCTCTCTCCAATTTCGACCATCTCTCCCCTTCGATCATCGCTCCCCACTTTGATCCTCTCTCCCTTCAATCCTCTCTCTCTCAATTCAATTTTTGCTCCCCCACTTCAATCCTCTGTCCCTCCTTGGATCACCTCTCCCATTCGATCCTCTCTCCCCCTTCGACGATCCTTGCTCTCCTCCTTCAATCCACTCTCTCTCCCCTTCAATCCTCTCCCCCTTCGATCCTCTCTCCCCTTCGATCCTCTCTCCCCTTCGATCCTATCTCCCCTTCGATCCACTCTCACCCTTCGATCCTCTCTCCCCTTCGATCCTCTCTCCCCTTCGATCCTACCTTCACTTCGATCCTCTCTCACCCTTCAATCCTCTCTCTCCCATTTCGATCCTCTCTCCCCTTCGATCCACTCTCTCCCCTCCGATCATCTCTCTCCCCCTTCGAGCCTCTCTCCCCCTTCGAGCCTCTCTCCCCCTTCGAGCCTCTCTCCCCCTTGGATCCACTCTCTCCCCTTCAATCTTCTCTTGCCCCTTCGATAATCTCTCTCCCCTTCAATCCTGTGTCTCCCCTTCAATTCTCTCTCCCCCTACGATCCTCTCCCCCTACGATCCTTTCTCTCCCACTACGATCCTCGCTCTCCCCCTTCAATCCTCGCTCTCCCCCTTCGACCTGCTCTCCCCCTTCGATTCTCTCCATTCGATCCTCTCTCTCTCTTCTCTCCTCCCTCCCCCTTCGATCCTCTCTCAACCCCTTTGATCCTCTCTCCAATTTCGACCATCTCTCCCCTTCTATCATCACTCCCCACTTTGATCCTCTCTCCCTTCAATCCTCTCTCTCCAATTCAATTTTCGCTCCCCCACTTCAATCCTCTGTCCCTCCTTCGAGCACCTCTCCCATTCGATCTTCTCTCCCCCTTCGATCCTTGCTCTCCTCCTTCAATCCACTCTCTCTCCCCCTTCGATCCTCTCTCTCCCCTTCGCTCTTCTCACCCCCTTCGATCCTCTCTCCCTCTTCAATCCTCTCTCTCCCCTTCAATCCTCTCCCCCTTCAATCCTCTCCCCCTTCGATCCTCTCCCCCTTCGATCCTCTCCCTCTTCGATCCTCTCCCCCTTCGATCCTCTCCCCCTTCGATCCTCTCTCCCCTTCGATCACCTCTCCCATTCGATCCTCTCTCCCCTTCGATCCTATCACCCCTTCGATACTCACTCTCCCACTTTGATCCTCTCTCCCCCTTCGATCCTCTCTCAGCCCCTTCGATCTTCTCTCCCCAATCTATCCTCACTCCCCTGCGATCCTCTCTCACCCTTCGATCCTCTCTCTCCCCCTTCGATCCTCTCTCTCCCCCTTCGATCCTCTCTCACCCCCTTCGATCTTCTCTCCCCAATCTATCCTCACTCCTCTTCGATCCTCTCTCCCCCTTCGATCCTCTCTCTATCACTTCGATCCTCTCTCCCCATTCAATCCTCTCTCTCCCATTCAATCCTCGCACTCCCGCTTCAATCCTAATTCTCCCCATCAATCCTCGCTCTCCAACTTCAATCCTCTGTCCCTTCTTCGATCCCCACTCCCCTTCGATCTTCTCTCCCCCTTCGATCCTCTCTCCCCCTTCAATCTTCTCTCCCCTTTTGATCCTCCCTCTCCCCTTCGATCCTCTTTCTCCCCTTCGATCCTCTTTCTCCCATTCGATCCTCTCTCCCTCCTTCGATCCTCTCTCACTCCTTCGATCCTCTCTCCCCCGTCGTTCCTCTCTCTCCCTCCTTTGAACCTCCATCCCGCCGTTCGATCCTCTCTCCCACTTCGATCCTCTCCCCCATTTGGATTCTTTCTCCCCCTTCAATCCTCTCTCTCCCTTCTTTGAACCTCTCTCCCTCCTTTGAACCTCCGTCCCGCCGTTCGATCCTCTCTCCCACTTCGATCCTCTCCCCCATTTGGATTCTTTCTCCCCCTTCAATCCTCTCTCTCCCTTCTTTGAACCTCTCTCCATCCTTCAATCCTCGCTCTCCCCATTCGATCCTCGCCCCCTTCAATCCTCTCCCTCCATTCGATCCTCTCTCTCTCTTCTCTCCTCCCTCCCCCTTCGATCCTCTCTCACCCCCTTCGATCCTCTCTCCCATTTTGACCATCTCTCCCCTTCGATCATCGCTCCCCACTTTGATCCTCTCTCCCTTCGATCCTCTCTCTGCCTATTCAATCCTCGCTCCCTCGCTTCAATCCTCTGTCCCTCCTTCAATCACCTCTCCCATTCGATCACCTCTCCCCCTTCGATCCTCGCTCTCCTCCTTCAATCCACTCTCTCTCCCCTTCCAACCTCTCTCCCCCTTCCATCCTCTCTCTCCCCCTTCAATCCACTCTTCCCTTCGATCCTCTCTACATCCTTCAAGCGCTCCCCCCTTGATCCTGTCACCCACTTCGATCCTCTCTTTCCGCCCTTCGATCCTCCCTCCACTTCGATCCTCTCTCCCTCCTTCGCACTTCTCCCCCCTTGATCCTCTATCTCCCCCTTCAATCCCCTCTCCACCCCTTCGGTCCTCTCTCCCCTTCGATCCTCTCTCTCCCCCTTCGATCCACTCTCTCCCCTCCGATCCACTCTCCCCCGTTCGATCCACTCTCTCCCCTCCGATCCTCTCTCTCCCCCTTTCATCCTCTCTCCCCCTTCGATATTCTCTTCTCCTTCGATCCTCTGTCACCCCTTCGATACTCACTCTCCCACTTCGATCCTCTCTCCCCCTTCGATCCTCTCTCTCCCCCTTCGATACTCACTCTCCCTCTTCGATCCTCTCTCCCCTCCGATCCTCTCTCTCCCCCTTTGATCCTCTCTCCCCCTTCGATATTCTCTTCTCCTTCGATCCTCTGTCACCCCTTCGATACTCTCTCTCCCACTTCAATCCTCTCTCCCCCTTCGATCCTCTCTCTCCCCCTTCGATACTCACTCACCCACTTCAATCCTCTCTCCCCCTTCGATCCTCTCTCTCCCCCTTCGATCCTCTCTCTCCCCCTTCGATATTCTCTTCTCCTTCGATCATCTGTCACCCCTTCGATACTCACTCTCCCACTTCGATCCTCTCTCCCCCTTCGATCCTCTCTCTCCCCCTTCGATCCTCTCTCTCCCCCTTCGATTCTCTCTCTCCCCCTTCGATCCTCTCTCTCCCCCTTCGATTCTCTCTCCCCCTTCGATATTCTCTTCTCCTTAGATCCTCTGTCACCCCTTCAATACTCACTCTTGCACTTCGATCCTCTCTCCCCCTTCGATCCTCTCTCTCCCCCTTCGATCCTCTCTCTCACCCTTCAATCCTCTCTCTCCCTCCTTTGAATCTCTATCCCCCCTTCGATCCTCTCTCCCACTTCGATCTTCGCTGCCCCCTTTGATCCTAACTCTTGTATTGATCCTCGCTCTCCCCTTCAATCCTCACTCTCCCCCTTCGATCCGCTCTCCTCCTTCGATTCTCTCCATTCGATCCGCTCCCTCTCTTCTCTCCTCCCTCCCCCTTCGATCCTCTCTCAAACCCTTCGATCCTCTCTCCAATTTCGACCATATCTCCCCTTCGATCATTGCTCCCCACTTTGACCCTCTCTCCCTTCAATCCTCTCTCTCCCCATTCAATTTTCGCTCCCCCACTTCAATCCTCTGTCCCTCCTTCGATCACCTCTCCCATTCGATCCTCTCTCCCCCTTCGATCCTTGCTCTCCTCCTTCAATACACTCTCTCTCCCCCTTCGATCCTCTCTCTCCCCTTCGATCTTCTCGCCCCCTTCGATACTCTCTCCCCCTTCGATCCTCTCTCTCCCCCTTCAATCCTCTCCCCGTCAATCTTCTCCCCCTTCGATCCTCTCCCCCTTCGATCCTCTCTCCCCTTCGATCACCTCTCCCATTCGATCCTCTCTCCCCTTCGATCCTCTCTCCCATTCGATCCTCTCTCCCATTCGATCCTCTCTCCCCTTCGATCCTCTCTCCCCTTCGATCCTCTCTCCCCCCTTCGATCCACTCTCACCCCTCCGATCCTCTCTCACCCCTTTGACCCTCTCTCCCCCTTCGATATTCTCTTCTCCTTTGATCCTCTCACTCTCCCTTCGATCATCTCTCCCCAATCGATCCTCTCTCCCCCTTCGATCCTCTCTCTATCCCTTCGATCTTCTCTCACCCTGCGATCCTCTCTCTCCCCTTCAATCCTCGCACTCCCCCTTCGATCCTCTCTCCCCCTTTGATCTTCTCTCCCCTTCAATCCTCCCTCTCCCCTTCGATCCTCTTTCTCCCCTTCGATCCTCTTTCTCCCATTTGATCCTTTCTCCCTCCTTCGATCCTCTCTCACTCCTTCGATCCTCTCTCCCCTTCGATCCTCTCTCCCCATTCGATCCTCTCTCCCCTTCGATCCTCTCTCCCCTTTGATCCTCTCTCCCCTTCGACCCTCTCTCCCTCTTCGATCCTCTCTCCCCTTCGATCCTCTCTCCCCTTCGATCCTCTCTCCCCTTTGATCTGCTCTCCACCTTTGATCCACTCTCTCCCCTTCGATCCTCTCTCCCCCTTCAATCCTCTCTCCCCTTCGATCCTCTCTCCCCTTCGATCCTTTCTCCCCTTCGACCCTCTCTCCCTCTTCGATCCTCTCTCCCCTTCGATCCTCTCTCCCCTTCGATCCTCTCTCCCCTTTGACCCACTCTCCACCTTTGATCCACTCTCCCCCTTCGATCCCCTCTCCCCTCCTTTGATCCTCTCTCCCTTCCATCCTCTCTCTACCTTCGTCCTTTCTCCCCCTTCAATCCCCTCTCCCCCTCCGAACCTCTCTCCCACATTCGATACCAACTCCCCTTTCAATCCTCGCTCTCCCCATTCAATCCTCACTCTCCCTCGATCCCTTCTCCCATTCGATCCTCGCTCTCCTCCTTCAATCCACTCTCTCTCCCCCTTCGATTCTCTCTCTATCCATTCGATATTCTCTCCCCTTCGTTTCCCTCTCCCCCTTTGATCCGCTCTCCCCCTTCGATCCTCTCTCCCCCTTCGATCCTCGCTCTCCCATTTCGATCCTCGCTCCCCTTCGATCATCGCTCGCCCCTTTGATCCTCTCTCCCCCCTTCGATCCTCTCTCCCACTTCGATCCTCGCTGCCCCCTTCGATCCTAACTCTTGTATCGATCCTCGCTCTCTCCCTTCGATCCGCTCTCCCCCTTCGATTCTCTCCATTCGATCCTCTCTCTCTCTTCTCTCCTCCCTCCCCCTTCGATCCTCTCTCAACCCCTTCGATCCTCTCTCCAATTTCGACCATCTCTCCCCTTCGATCATCGCTCCCCACTTTGACCCTCTCTCCCTTCAACCCTCTCTCTCCCCATTCAATTTTCGCTCCCCCACTTCAATCCTCTGTCCCACCTTCGATCACCTCTCCCATTCGATCCTCTCTCCCCCTTCGATCCTTGCTCTCCTCCTTCAATACACTCTCTCTCCCCCTTCGATCCTCTCTCTCCCCTTCGATCTTCTTGCCCCCTTCGATACTCTCTCCCCCTTCGATCCTCTCTCTCCCCCTTCAATCCTCTCCCCGTCAATCCTCTCCGCCTTCGATCCTCTCCCCCTTCGATCCTCTCTCCCCTTCGATCACCTCTCCCCTTCGATCCTCTCTCCCCTTCGATCCTCTCTCCCCCCTTCGATCCACTCTCACCCCTCCGATCCCCTCTCACCCCTTTGACCCTCTCTCCCCCTTCGATATTCTCTTCTCCTTTGATCCTCTCACTCTCCCTTCGATCCTCTCTCCCCAATCGATCCACTCTGCCCCTCGATCTCTCTCCCCCTTCGATCCTCTCTCCCCCTTCAATCCTCTCTCTATCCCTTCGATCTTCTCTCACCCTTCGATCCTCTCTCTCCCCTTCAATCCTCGCACTCCCCCTTCGATCCTCTCTCCCCCTTTGATCTTTTCTCCCCCTTCGATCCTCCCTCTCCCCTTCGATCCTCTTTCTCCCCTTCGATCCTCTTTCTCCCATTCGATCCTCTCTCCCTCCTTCGATCCTCTCTCACTCCTTCGATCCTCTCTCACTCCTTCGATCCTCTCTCCCCTTCGATCCTCTCTCCCCATTCAATCCTCTCTCCCCTTCGATCCTCTCTCCCCTTCGATCTTCTCTCCCCTTCGACCCTCTCTCCCCCTTCGATCCTCTCTCCCCTTCGATCCTCTCTCCCCTTCGATCCTTTCTCCCCTTTGATCCGCTCGCCACCTTTGATCCACTCTCTCCCCTTCGATCCTCTCTCCCCCTTCGATCCTTTCTCCCCTTCGATCCTCTCTCCCCTTCGATCCTTTCTCCCCTTCGACCCTCTCTCCCTTCCATCCTCTCTCTACCTTCATCCTTTCTCCCCCTTAAATCCCCTCTCCCCCTTCGAACCTCTCTCCCACATTCGATACCAACTCCCCTTTCAATCCTCGCTCTCCCCATTCAATCCTCACTCTCCCTCGATCCCTTCTCCCATTTGATCCTCGCTCTCCTCCTTCAATCCACTCTCTCTCCCCCTTCGATTCTCTCTCTATCCATTCGATATTCTCTCCCCTTCGTTTCCCTCTCCCCCTTTGATCCGCTCTCCCCCTTCGATCCTCTCTCCCCCTTCGATCCTCGCTCTCCCATTTCGATCCTCGCTCCCCTTCGATCATCGCTCGCCCCTTTGATCCTCTCTCTCCCTTCGATCCTCTCTCTACCTTCGCTCCTCTCTCCCCCTTCGATCCTCTCTCTCCCCCTTCGATCCTCGCTCCCCCTTCGATCCTCGCTCCCCCTTCGATCTTCTCTCCCCCCTTCAATCCTCTCTCCCCTTCGGCCCTCTCTCTCTCCCATTCAACCCTCTCTCTCTCACCCTTCGATCCTCCCTCCCCCCCTCGATCCTCTCTCCCCCCTTCGTTACTCTCTCCCTCCTTCGAGTCTCTCTCCCTCCTTCGATCCTCTCTCCCCTTCGATCTTCTCTCCCCTTCGATCTTCTCTCCCCTTCGATCCTCTCTTCCACTTCAATCCTCTTTCCCCTACGATCCTCTCTGCCCCTTCGATCCTCTCATCTCCTTTGATCCTCTCTGCCCCTTCGATCTTCTCTCCCCTTTGAGTAACTCATCTCCTTCGATCCTCTCTCCCCCTTCGATCCTCTCTCCCCCTTCGCTCCTCTCTCACATTTGATCCTCTCTCTCCCCCTTCGATCCTCTCTCTCCCCCCTTTGATCCTCTCTCCCTCTTCGAATCTCCTTCCCTCCTTCGATCCTCGCTCCCCCTTCGATCCCGCCTCCCCGTTCGATCCTCTCTCCCCTTCGATCCTTGCTCTCCCCCTTCAATCCTCTCTCTCCCGCTTCGATCCTCTCTCCCCCTTCGATCCTCTCACCCCTTCAATCCTCTCTCCCCCTTCGATCATCTCACCCCTTCGATCCTCTCTCCCCCCTTCTATCCTTTCTCCCCCTTCGATCCTCTCTCCCCTTTGATCCTCTCTCCCCTTCGATCTTCTCTCCCCTTCGATCCTCTCGCCCACTTCAATGCTTCCTCCCCTTCGATCCTCTCTCTCCTTCGATCCTCTCTCCCCTTCAATACTCTTTCCCCCTTAAATCCTCTCTCTCCCCTTCAATCCTCTGTCCCCCCTTGATCCTCGCTCCACCATCAATCCTCTCAGCCCCTTCGATCCTCTCTCCCCTTCGATCCTCTCTCTCTCCCCTTCGATCCTCTCTCTCCCCCCTTCGATCCTCTCTCCCCTTCGACGCTCTCTCTCTCCCCTTCGATCCTCCCTCCCCCTTCGATTCTCTTTCTCCCTTCGATGCTCTCTCTCCATCTTCAATCCTCTCCCCCCCTTCGATCCTCTTGCACCCCCTTCGATCCTCTCTCCCCCTTCGATCCTCTCTCTCCCTTCGATCCTCTCACTCCCGTCGATCCTCTCTCCAATTTGTTCCTCTATCCCCCTTCGATCCTCTCTCCCCTGTTCGATCCTCTCTCCCCCTTCGATCCACTCTCTCCCCCTTCGACCCTCTCTCCCACTTCGATCCACTTTCCCGCATCGATTCTCTCTCCCTCCTTCAATCCTCTCACCCCCTTCAATCCTCTCTCCCCATCGATCCTCTCTCCCCCTTCGATCCTCTCTCCCCCTTCGAACCTCTTTCTCCCCAATCAACCTCACTCCCCCTTCAATCATCTCTCCCTCTCTTCAATCCTCTCTCCCCCATTCGATACTCTCTCTCCCCTTCAATCCTGTGTCTCCTCTTTGATCATCTCTCCCCCTTCGATCCTCTCTCTCCCACCTTCGATCCTTTCTCTCCCTTCCATCATCTCTATCTGCCCTTTGATCCTCTCTCCCCTTCAATCCTCACTCTCCCCCTTCAATCCCCTCTCCCCTTCGATCCTCTCTCTCCCCCATTCGATCCTCTCTCCCCCCTCGGTCCTCTCTCCCCTTCGATCCTCTCTCAATTCAATTCAATTCAATTCAAATCGCTTTATTGGCATGACAAGTTACATCTTATGTTGACAAAGCATCAAAAAACATTGATGTTTGTTCACAAAAATACAGATCTATCCATACAGTGTATAAACAGATATTTCCCTGAGTGTATAAATATACTTTCATATAATGTATATATACTCTTTTCTTATATTTAGTGGTTGTCCCTCTGTTTATGGCAAGCTGTAACATAGTGTGCTGCTAGTGTTACACAATTTCTCTCTTCCCCTAGTAGGTATGGAAGTTTTTGGTCGTCATTCAGATTTCTGAAATCCGGGCATATTTTTGTGAATTTTGGGTAGAAATTCTCCCTTATGCCCTGATATTTTCTACAAGCTGTGAGGAAGTGCATCTCTGTCTCCACCACTCCCTGACTGCAGTGAGAGCATATCCTGTCCTCTCTTGGTAGCCGGGTCTGCCTGTGTCTACCTTTTTCGATCGCCAGGTTATGTTCACTAAGTCTGTACATTGTCAAAGTTTTTCTCAGTTTGCTATCCTTTACTGTGGTCAGGTAATCAGCCATGTTGTATTGTCTGTTTAGGGCCAAGTAGCAATTGAGATTGCTTTGGGTTTTTGTTGTTTCTGCCCAATATGACAGATATTTTTCCTTTTGCTTAGTGACGATTGTGTTGGGTCGAATTCTTTGTGTTACGCTGTCACTGTCCTGGGGCTGGTTATTGTTAGTAGTGTTAGTAGTTACTTCACTGAGTCCCAGGACTAGTTGACTGAGGGTATTCTTCTTTATGGTCCTCTCTTGGCATTTCAGGGCTTCGTAATGATAGCATTGGGGGTTGCTCATTTCTAGGTGATTCCAAAATTTGTGGCTCTTTTTTGGATCGTGATTATTAATGGATATTGGCCTAGTTCTGCCCTGCATGCATTGTTTACGGTTTTCCTTTGAGTCCGGAGGATACTTTTACAGAATTCTGCATGTCGGATCTCAATTGGGTGTTTGTCCCATTTTGCAAATTCTTGTTGTGTTAGCGGTCCCCACACCTCACTGCCATAGAATGCAATTGGTTCAATTACTGATTTGAAAATTTTGAGCCAAATGCTAATTGGGATTTCTATTTGGATTGATTTTTTAATGGCATAGAAAGCCCTTCTTGCTTTCTCTTTCAGTTCATTCACAGCCAGTTTGAAATTTCCCATAGAACTGATTTTTAAGCCCAAGTATGTGTAGTTAGTGGTTTGTTCAATTTTGGTTGTTCCTAGTGTGAAATTTATTTTGGGTCCCTGATGTCTGGATCTTTGCTGGAACACAAGGGCTTTGGTTTTTTGGGGATTTATTGTCAGGGCCCAAGTCTGGCAGTACGACTCCAGCAGATCCAGGTTCTGCTGTAGACCCTCCTTAGTTGGTGACAGCAGAACCAGGTCATCTGCATAGAGGAGGAATTTAACCTTGGATTCATATAGGGTGAGGCCGGGTGCTGTAGATTGTTCAAGTAGTTTTGCCAATTCATTTATGTAAATGTTAAAGAGTGTCCCTTTGACGCTCTCTCCCTTCAATCCTCTCTCCCCCTTCGATCCTCTCTCCCCCTTCGATCCTCTCTCTCCCCCTTCAATCCTCTCTCTCCACCTTCGATCCTATCTCTCCCCCTTCGATCCTCGCTCCCCCTTCGATCCTCGCTCCCCCTTCGATCCTCGCTCCCCTTCGGTCCTCTCTCTCTCACATTCAACCCTCCCTCTCTCCCCCTATGATCCTCACTCTCCCACTTCGATCCTCTCTCTCCCCCTTTGATCCAGTCTCTCTCCCTCTTCGATCTTCTCTCCCCTTCGATCCTCTCACCCCCACTCGATCATCTCTCCCCCTTCGTTCCCCTCTCTCCCCCCTTCGATCCACTCTCCCCTTTGATCCTCTCTCCCCGCTTCGATCCTCTCTCCCCCTTCGATCAACTCGTCCCCTTTGAGCCTCTCTCTCCCCCTTCGATCCTCTCTCTCCCCCTTCGATCCTCGCTCCCCTTCGATCCTCTCTCCCCCCTTTGATCCTCTCTCCCTTTGATTCTCTCTCTCCCTTCGATCCTCAATCCCCCTTCAATCCTCGCTCTCCCCGTTCAATCCTCTCCCTCCCCCTTCAAATCTCTCTCCCCTTCGATCCTCTCTCTCTCCCCTTTCGATCCTCCCTCCCCCCTTGATCCTCTCTCCCCCCTTCAATCGTCTCTCTCCCCCTTCGATCCTCACTCCCATTCGATCCCGTCTCCCCGTTCGATCCTCTCTCCCCTTCGATCCCCTCTCTATCCTTCAATCCTCTCTCCCCCTTCGAGTCTCTCTCCCCTTCGACCTCCTCTCCCCCTTCGATCCTCTCTCCACCTTCGAGTCTCTCTCCCCTTCGACCTCCTCTCCCCCTTCAATCCTCTCTCTCCCCCTTCGATCCTCTCTCCCCCTTCAATTCTCTCTCCCCCTTCGATCCTCCCTACCCCTTCGATTCTCTCTCCCCCTTTGATCCTCTCTCCCCCTTTGATCCTCTCTCCCCCTTCGAGTCTCTCTCCCTCCTTCGACCCTCTCTCTCCCCGCTTCGATCCTCTCTCCCCATCGATCCTCTCTCTCCCCCTTCAATCCTCTCTCTCCACCTTCGATCCAACTCTCCCCCTTCGATCCTCGCTCCCCCTTTGATCCTCGCTCCCCTTCGGTCCTCTCTCTCTCACATTCAACCCTCCCTCTCTCCCCCCGCGATCCTCCCTCTCCCACTTCGATCCTCTCTCTCCCCCTTTGATCCACTCTCTCTCCCCCTTCGATCTTCTCTCCCCTTCGATCCTCTCACCCCCACTCGATCATCTCTCCCCCTTCATTCCCCTCTCTCCCCCCTTCGATCCACTCTCCCCTTTGATCCTCTCTCCCCGCTTCGATCCTCTCTCCCCCTTCGATCAACTTGTCCCCTTTGAGCCTCTCTCTCCCACTTCGATCCTCTCTCTCCCCCTTCGATCCTCGCTTCCCTTCGATCCTCTCTCCCCCCTTTGATCCTCTCTCCCTTCGATCCTCAATCCCCCTTCAATCCTCGCTCTCCCCGTTCAATCCTCTCCCTCCCCCTTCAAATCTCTCCCCCCTTCAATCCTCTCTCTCCCCTTCGATCCTCACTCCCATTCGATCCCGTCTCCCCGTTCGATCCTCTCTCCCCTTCAATTCCCTCTCTATCCTTCGATCCTCTCTCCCCATTCGAGTCTCTCTCCCCTTCGACCTCCTCTCCCCCTTCGATCCTCTCTCCACCTTCGAGTCTCTCTCCCCTTCGACCTCCTCTCCCCCCCTTCGATCCTCTCTCTCCCCCTTCGATCCTCTCTCCCCCTTCGATTCTCTCTCCCCCTTTGATCCTCTCTACCCCTTCGATTCTCTCTCCCCCTTTGATCCTCTCTCCCCCTTTGATCCTCTCTCCCCCTTCGAGTCTCTCTCCCTCCTTCGACCCTCTCTCTCCCCCCTTCGATCCTCTCTCCCCTTCGATCCACTCTCTCCCTCCTTCGATCCTCTCCCCTTCGATCCTGTCTCCCCCTTCGATCCGCTCTCCCCCTTCGATCCTCCCTCCCCTTCGATCTTCTCGCCCCTTCGATCTTCTCTCCCCTTCGAACCCGTCTCTCCCCCTTCGATCCTCTCTCCCCCTTCGATCCTCTCTCCCCCTTCGATCCTCTCTCCGCCTTCGATCCTCTCTCCCCTTTGATCCTCTTTCTCCCCTTTGATCCTCTCTCTCCCCTTCAATCCTCTTTCCCCTTCGATCCTCCATCCCCTTCGATCCTCGCACCACCTTCGATCCTCTCTCCCACTTCGACCCTCTTTCCCCTTTGATCCTCTCTCCCCTTCGATCTTCTCTCCCCTTCGATCCTCACTCTCCCCCTTTAATCCTCTCTCCCATTCGATCCCGTATCCCCGTTCGATCCTCTCTCCCCTTCGATCCTTGCTCTCCCCCTTCAAACCTCTCTCTCCCGCTTCGATCCTCTCTCACTTTCGATCCTCTCTCCCCCTTCGATCCTCACTCCCCCTTCCATCCTATCTGCCCCCTTCGATCCTCACTCCCATTCGATCCCATCTCCACGTTCGATCCTCTCTCCCCTTCGATCCTTGGTCTCCCCCTTCAGTCCTCTCTCTCCCGCTTCGATCCTCTCTCACATTCGATCCGCTCCCCCCTTTGATCCTTTCTCCCCCCTTCGAATCTCTCTCCCTCCTTCGATCATCTCTCCCCTGAAAGGATTTGCAAATTTCATGATTCCCCCCACCCCCCGAAGGTTTACTTTTGGCTTATTGAAGAAACCCTGGTTGGAATGAGTTTAAAATCCAGGGCTCCAGGGCTCAACAAGATGGCTGCGGTCAACCTCATGGCCAAGGCCTGTAAGTTTCAGTTTGGACTGACAAAGAAGGAACTTTCCGGAAATTAGAATGCAGACAGACCTTCTACATTTATGCATGAGGAGCAAACCCAGTGACATTCAGGCCTCTGATTAAAACCCATCAAGGTTGTTTGCACAAGCAATCAAGAGGAAGCAAGGCCTAGTCAGTATGTAATGGGACAAGCTTAGCTGCATTTCAGACCTTCGTAAGAGAACATCAACACTGTTTACAAACAATCAATGGGGCATTCCGACTGGAATGGCCCCATCACGAAACCAGTTGGATAAAGGGGAACACTGATGAGACGTTTAAAACCGATTAACTGGCCATCCAGGTCGATGGGCCCAGATCGGTTTCCTTTGTATGAGCTTCAACACGTCCAGGTCAGACAAAGAAATGAGCTGATCTGGCGGGAGAAAAGGGCTACCGGGAAGGGTATAACTAGTCCCTCGGGAGGCCACCTCTCTCTCTCTCCCGTCTCACCTCCGGTGCCCTGCCATATCATCAATCCAGTGAGAGGATCGTCGATGAAGAGCCCATCCAGGGAATTACTGGGGTATCTCTGCTTTGGGGCAGTGAAAAACCTAAAACATCGGCAGGCAACAGGGCACGGAGCAGGCACTTCAACGTCCTAGACTGGTGAGCCTCAACTTTCTGGCCCATCACAAGACAACCTAGATAGGTGTAAAGGATGGGAGTTAAGGGGAATTGCTAAAGTGTCATTTTAGTCATTTTCCCTCGATGTGTCCATTTCTCCTCCCCCGCTAAGTGTAATTGTGTTGCATCCATAGTGATTTTCTCTGTATAGTAATTGTTTCTCTATTTTAATAAACATTGGTTTTCTTTGCACCGAACCACTGGTCTCTTTTGTCTATATCGCTACTCGTAAATAAGTCCGGTGCTCAGAACTAAAAGGGGAAGCGATTCGAACCGCACGGGGCTGGAGCAGCTCAGACATGACTGACTGGCCAGACACAAACCCCAAACCAAAACCATCTACAGAAATGGCGAGCCAGGTAGGAGCATCGGCGACAGTATGCGATACGACAGACAGTGGTGCGGAGGGAGAAACCGCAATGGAAGAGAGGTTGTTCACTTATGTGTGCAGAAAGGTCAATATCGCCAAGAAATGAGTGGGCGCTATGTTAAAGGCCGAGCGTCCCATAGACGCCGCCGCCCAGTGGACGGCGAGTAAACAGCATAAGAGGGCAATTGAAATGGCAGTCTGGTTAATGTGTTATAAGAAACAAGTCCTAGTGCTGGACAGTGTTGTAGCAGCACAGGCTGCCAAGCTCAAGAAATTGGCCCTAGAAATGCAGGAAAAGGTTGTAGCGGAAGAGAAAATGCTAGTGGCACTTCAGGCGTTAAGCCAAGAGTGCAGATGGCAAGGGAACACCAGGCAAAGGTAGAGCATCTGGAATACCAGACCGCTGAAACTAAAGCCAGCGCTAGGCGCAAGATGGAGCACTTAGAATACCAGGTCAGAGAGGCGAGGGGCAGCGAGATAAAGCTGCAGGACATGATTTGCGACCTCACCCAAAAATTAAAAGAGCAGGAGGAGAAAGTAAGGGAGGTAAAGGCAGCATACAATGTAGCCTGCGACCGGGGGTTCGAGGAGGCAGATCACAGGCCCTGTAGGGAAGAGATAGAAAGCTTGGGCATGGCCTTATCGAGGGCAAAGGTCACTGTATGCCTCATCAGCCCAAAGGCGGGCCAGTCGGACTTCACCAGCAACCCAAACAGAACCGCCCCACAGGCAGCACCCAGGACAAATTTGGCTCGGGAATCAGAGGTCCCACGGCCGCCACCCATAGCTCCGAGTTTTCAGGAGTTCTGGCAGCAAGGGGGGGTGGAGGCTGAAGTGGTAGGGGAAGCACAGCAGGCCCCGCTAGACAGGCCGGGACCAGGGCCGGTGTACCCCCTCCGACAATGGAGGTACGGCCCGCCCGTTGATGACGAGGACCCAGGGGCCATCCAAAATCAGTTTGTGGTGCCACATGGCATCCAACAGCTCAGGGCCATGGTTAGTCACATCCCCAAGCTCACCGAAAAGGGAGACCCCTCTCTGCATTTCAGGGACATAGAACAGGCAGCGTGCGTTAATGACTGCGATGATGCAGAGCAAGCTAAGATGCTGCTGTTTTCTCTGGGGAGTGATCTGCTCCAGACCCTATCTGATGAATGTAAAAAGGGGCAGGAAGATTATGAGGATTTGAGGAATGAGATATTGGAGGCCATGGGGCTCGAAGACGGTAGTCCGTTCGCCCGGGTGGAAAAAACGGTACAGCTCCCAGGGGAGTCCCCGCAGGCGTTCGCAGACAGGCTGTGGCCAGTCTACCGGAGTGCATGCCCGGGAATGCCAGTGCGGACATTACTGAACCAAGTCCAATTGACCCACTGGCTCCGTTGTCTAATGACAAACTGCCTGCCCCAAATCCGAGCCCAGGCTGCGGCCTGGTTTGACCCCAGTAGCCCCCAGACCACCGAGGAAATGATGATCCGCCAGCTCACGATAACATTAAAAAATATGAGGGGTATCGAGATGCCTCAACCCAAGGGAAACGTCCATGAGGTTAAACCTGGGGGCCAGAATAAGAAAGATTGGCACCAGGAGGGGAACCGTCCTTCCCAGACTAAGTTAAACTGTTACGGGTGCGGGAAGGATGGCCACTGGTGCAAGGATTATAAGAATCCCTGGAAGGAGAATAAGGGAAAGAATTCATCAGCCCCAGCCCAAAAGGCAGAGCCATGTATCCCTCCCGCTGCGATCGAGCCACTCTTGGAGTCGATATGATCTCTCCTCCTGGCCAGCCAGGGGAAAATAGCAGCCACCACTGGTGTTGTAATCCCATCAGCCCCATACAACCCACAGCAATGACTAGAGCCAGCACAGCCTGTCGACCTGTGTCCCCCAGAAAGACACGCACAGGAAGAGATCTCCTGTAAAATGGAGGAATACCTGCGGTGCCAGGTTACGGAGGCTAAGTTAGTTGAGCAGGCTTTAAGGGAGGAGAACACTAGGTTAACAGCGAGGGCTGGCAGTTTAGAGGGTCAGCTAAGGGTTTTTAAAATGGTTCATGACCAGTGTAAGTTGTTTAAGCCGGAGGCAGGGAAACAGGCAGCTGGGATCCAACCCGAGGTTAGAAATCCTCGGCCTGCAGCGGGTACGCGCATGCAGGCTGCACACGCAGGCACAGTCGCGTGCGTCAAGGGAGAAGTTCCCCAGCACTTTGTCCAGACTACTCCCCCTCTCCTATGGGATCCCGAGGAGGAGGAGCCCGAATCAGTTGGCCCCGAGCCCGAACTAGGTTTTGAACCTGGAGGGGAAGACCCTCAGCCACCGGCAGCCAGTGGCGAGGGATTACCCGACCCCATTTCAGGTTTGGGAGGGGAGGGACCCGAGGGAGAAGGCCCCCAGCCAGCGAGGACTGTGACCCGAGCCAAGGGTCCACTCGCCAGGGTAGCCTCACCAGCAGCACTCCCTAGGAGGTCTCCTCGGCCACCCCAGCCTAGAAAAGTATGGTCACCGGCTCTTCAGTTCAAAAGGGCAGCCTCCCGTGTCAGGGAGAAGCCGAAAGACAGAGGTCCCCAACCAGCAGCCATAAGCTGCGAGGGACCTGAAGTGGAGGTCAGTGCAGCCACGCTGCAGGGAGCAGCCTGCAGCAGCCCAAACAGGAATTAGGCTGGCCGCCCGGAGACGGGTGGCGGATGTATATAGTTTAGGTAGTATAATTTTAAGTAATGTGTAGAAGGTTAAGTTAGGGTGTTTTAATTTAATTCTATGTAAGGAATCGGTAGTGTATAAGTTTTAAGTATGGAAACGTTCCAGAGTGCTGTCTACGTGAGCCGAGGTCGCGGGACCTGATCACACTTCCCCCGAGCCAGGGAGCCTCCAGGGAACCTGGCTAGATGCTTTTATGTCTTTTTCAGAATTTCGAAATGCTCAGAGGCATAATCCTGCTCACCCTGTTCGGGCTGAGCCTCGCGAGAAGAGGCGATGTTGAGGACCATCATATCTTCGGATGCTCGGGGAAGAGAGCGCCCCTAGCACACGATGGAAGTGGCCTACAGGAGGCGGATGAAACCACCACGTATGTCCACGAGGGGAGCTGGCCAGGATGGCTAGGATCCAATTCAACCCAGTATTCTAGTGAGACCGGCTTCACGTGTGGGGAGGCCTCCTTTCAGTGCCCAAGGATACAAATCGTCACCCAAAGGATTAGCGTCACCGTGGGCAAAAGAATATGTTTGACGTGTAAAGGGAACGTTCCCCTGGATAGGTGGTGGTGGCTCAGAAAGTTAAGCAAAGACATGGGGAACCCCAGGGTAGAGTGGGAAAGGTTGGGGAATGACACTCACAGGACCATTACAGGGACCCAGGGAGGGTTAAGTGTGTGCTGGGATAAATGGTGGGAACCGGATCAGGGGATCTATGTCTGTATGTGGGGACCAGAAAAAGTCTGCCCCACAGGCATTTCCATCATTTTCTGCAGCCAGTGGCAAAATAACAGGAGGGGGATGGACTGGGAGTCCCGCCTGGACGCATGCGCGATCCCGTACTCCCCAATCTCGGTTAATGCCACTGATCTAGTGACTCGCCCCCGACGGCCCCTGCCCATGACCCCGCCACCACCAAGGGACCAGGGAATGGCCTGGTGCTAGTACCCACAGACCAGGTGCTGTACCAAGGGGTGCATTACGCGGTGGCCTCAGTGATTTTAAACCTCACTGAGGTACACTTACCCGCATGGTGCCCCGCAGAGACTGTCAAATTGTATCAAGCCCTATTAACAGAAATGTTTTGAAAATTCCGTGCATTTGACTTTTCGGAGGTCAATAAGACCGCATTATATACTCACCACAAGATTTGGGACGGGGTTGGGAGGCAAAGAAGGGGTGTTCTCAATGATGTTTTAACTGGTTTTAACATGGGGTCCTCGGTCATCAACAGTTTAGATGATATCGAACTGCAGACCCAGATTAATGGTCTAAAAACACAATTAAAGGGTATTTTAACTGATGAGAATAAGGTGGTAGGTTCTGAGTTGCATGAAGACCAGGCCATGACTCTCCATTTGAAAGGGATCATCGCGGAGCTGGAAAAACATGCAAAGACGGTAAATGCTCTCATCAGGGAGGACAGAAACGCTTCTGACCAGGCTGCACAAAACAAGGTGTGCGTGCTGTATGGGGCATAGTTGCTGGGCGAGGGCCGCAGCAATCTGGAGGATTTAAAGCAAGGTTTAGTCCCCTCCTGAATCAGCAACAAACACCTCGCAGCCCTCCACCCTTTTGAGAATGCATTAAGCCCGTGCAGCTCCGGTTAGCTTCTGAGGCCTACCCAGTCCTAGTGGACTGTGTGCAGTCCAACCACACCGTCATGGGGATAGTTGTAAGAATGCCGGTCATGGGTGGGACGGCCTGACCCGCACCGGTATACAGGGTGGAGAACACTGGAATCATTCAAGGGGGTGCACACATTCGTTTTGCAGCGGTCCTGCCCTATGTCATAAAGTGAGAGCACGCTATGACGGGTACTGACCTCTCGGGGTGCCGTAGCCAGGGAGCACACATCATCCTGTGCCCCCAGCACTTGAATGTCTATTCAAAACCACAATGCGGGTTCAGGGCTGCTGACGTGAAACCTATAAATTGTACCATGGAAGCCATGTTCCCCCACAGGTAGCATATATAGGAGGTGGGACATATTGCGTCACCACAGGAGTGTCTCACTACCAGCACGGACAGCACAGCTGGTGCGCGGTGCGCAGCTTCTGTTTCAAACCCGAGGCAGAAGTTCAAGTGGCACAGACACGAATTGTCCCCATTCCTGAACCGTCCACTGTTCACCTCACTGTGGAGGAGAATTTTTACCCCCCTCCAGAAATATGTCGCCCACTATGGTTACCCGATTCCCCCTCTCCCAGAGCACCTTACCAAATTATTAAAAGCCGTTCTAGTATCACAAAAGCACTTCTACACTTTGGAACAGAAGACTGTACAGATAGGGGCCGACATTTTAGATATTACGATCCCGCCCTGGTGGGACGTTTTTGAGAGTATGGAGGTCCCCTCCTGGATTCGAATGGCGTCCCACATCTTAGTAGTCTGTCAGCTAGGGATTGTCCTCTACCTGGTTTGTGTCCAGTGTAGGAGAAAGGGTCCCGGGGTAGAATTTAAAGCAAAAGGGTTGTGGAAGGACCAGTATGCCCGAGTGGAAGAAGAAACACCCGTGTGAGCTTTGTGTCATATCACTGCCGAGTGATAGCAGATCCATTTGTTATTTTAAATAAAGCTCGTTCCTTCCGTTCATTATTTTTAATAAATATAGTTTTGGCCTGATGTTGATTTTTATTAAAGGTTGTGTGTTGTAATAAAGTTTTATGATGTCCCAAGTAGTGCAGGGGTGTTGGACCCCCTCCGTGCTTGGACTATTGTAACAGATAGTAATTGTTTCTATCGATAGATGCCTGTCGTGCACTACAGTTTTCTCTAAGTAAGGGGAATGTATGTGTCGAGGGATTGTGTATAGATAAATATAGGGGAAGGTTGTTTGTGGGGATCAGAAATTTGCTCACCTTGATTGGACACTTCAAGCAAGTTTCAGTATCCTAGGATGGACTGAAAGGATTCGCAAATTTCATGTTTCCCCGCTGAAGGATTATTTTTGGCTTATTGAAGAAACCCTGGTTGGGCTGAGTTTAAAATCCAGGGCTCCAGGGCTCAACAAGATGGCTGCAGTCAACCTCATGGCCAAGGCCTGTAAGTTTCAGTTTGGACTGAAAAAGAAGGAACTTCCGGAAATTAGAATGCAGCCAGACCTTCTACATTTATGCATGAGAAGCAAACCCAGTGACATTCAGGCCTCTGATTAAAACCCATCAAGGTTGTTTGCACAAGCAATCAAGAGCAAGCAAGGCCTAGTCAATATGTAATGGGACAAGCTTAGCTGCATTTCAGACCTTCGTTGGAGAACATCGACACTGTTTACAAACGATCAATGGGGCATTCAGTCTGGAATGGCCCCATCACGAAACCAGTTGGATAAAGGGGAACACTGATGAGACGTTTAAAACCGATTAACTGGCCATCCAGGTGGATGGGCCCAGATCGGTTTCCTTTGTATGAGCTTCAACACGTCCAGGTCAGACAAAGAAATGAGCTGATCTGGCGGGAGAAAAGGGCTACCGGGAAGGGTATAACTAGTCCCTCGGGAGGCCACCTCTCTCTCTCTCCTGTCTCACCTCCGGTGCCCTGCCCTATCATCAACCCAGCGAGAGGATCGTCGACGAAGAGCCCGTCCAGGGAAGTAGGATACCCGCAGTTACGTTTGAATTACTGGGGTATCTCTGCTTTGGGGCGGTGAAAAACCTAAAACATCAGCAGACAACAGGGCACGGAGCAAGCATTTCAACATCCTAGACTGGTGAGCATCAACTTTCTGGCCCATTACAAGACAAACTAGATAGGTGTAAAGGGTGGGAGTAAAGGGGAATTGCTGAAGTGTAATTTTAGTCATTTTCCCTTGATGTGTCCGTTTCTCCTCCCCCGCTATGTGTAATTGTGTTGCATCCATAGTGATTTCCTCTGTATAGTAATTGTTTCTCTATTTTAATAAACATTGGTTTTCTTTGCACCAAATCACTGGTCTCATTTGTCTATATCGCTACTTGTAAATATGTCCGTTGCTCAGAATTAAAAGGGGCAGCGATTCGAACCTCATGGGGCTGGTGCAGCTCAGACATGTCTGACTGGACAGACACAAACCCCAAACCAAAACCCCCTACACTCTTACCCCTTCGATCCTTTCTCCCCCTTCGATCCTCTCTCTCCCCCTTCGATCCTCTCTCTCCCCTTCGATTTCCTCTACCCCTTCGATCCCCTCTTCCCCTTTGATCCTCTCTCCCCCTTCAATCTTCTCTCCCCCTTCGATCATCTCTCCCATTCGATCCTCTCTCTCCCCTTCGATCCTCACTCTCCCCCTTCGATCCTCTCTCCCATTTCATCCTCTCTCCCCCTTCGATCCTCTCTCCGTCCTTCGATCCCCTCTCTCCCATTCGATCCTCTCCCCTTCGATCCTCACTCTCCCCCTTCGATCCTCTCTCCCATTTCATCCTCTCTCCCCCTTCGATCCTCTCTCACCTTCGATCCTCTCTCCCTCCGTTGATCCTCTCTCTCCCCCTTCGATCCTCTCTCTCCCCTTTGATCCTCTCTCCACCTTCCATCCTATCTGCCCCCTTCGATCCTCACTCCCATTCGATCCTGTCTCCCCATTCGATCCTCTCTCCCCTTCCATCCTTGCTCTCCCCTTCAATCCTCTCTCTCCCACTTCGATCCTGTCTCACATTCAATCCCCTCTCTCCCTTCGATCCTCTCTCCCCTTTGAGACTCTCTGCCCCTATGATCCTGTCTCACCCCCTTCGATCCACTCTCCCCACCTTTGACCCTCCCTTTCGATCTTCTCTCCCCTTCGATCCTCTCTGCCCCTTCGATCCTCTCTCCCCTTTTGAGCTTCTCTCCCCTTCGATCCGCTCTCCCCCCTTCGATCCTCTTTCCCCTTCGATCCTCCCACCCCCTTCGATCTTCTTTCCCCTTTGATCCTCTTTCCCCTTCGATCCTCACACCACCTTCGATCCTCTCACCCCCTTCGATCTTCTCTCCCCTTCGATCCTCTTTCCCCTTCGATCCTCACACCACCTTCGATCCTCTCAACCCCTTCGATACTCTCTCCCTCCTTCGATCCTCTCTCTCCCCTTCGATCCTCTCTCCTCCTTCCATCCTATCTGCCCCCTTCGATCCTCACTCCCATTCGATCCTGTCTCCCCGTTTGATCCTCTCTCCCCTTCCATCCTTGCTCTCCCCCTTCAATCATCTCTCTCCCGCTTCGATCCTCTCTCACATTCGATCCTGTCTCTCCCCCTTCGATCCTCTCTCCCCTTTGAGACTCTCTGACGCTATGATCCTGTCTCACCCTCTTCGATCCACTCTCCCCACCTTCGACCCTCCTTTTCGATCTTCTCGCCCCTTCGATCCTCTCTGCCCCTTCGATTCTCTCTCCCCCTTCGATCTTCTCTCCCCTTCGATCCACTCTCCCCCCTTTGATCCTCTTTCCCCTTCGATCCACTCACCCCCTTCGATATTCTCTCCCCTTCAATCCTCTCACCCCCTTTGATCATCTTTCCCCTTCATCCTCTCACCCCCTTCGATCCTCTCTCACCTTCGATCCTCTGTCTCCCCCTTTGATCCTCTCTCTCGCCCCCTTCCATCCTCTCCCCTTCCATCCTCTCTCTCTCCCACTTTGAATCTCTCTCCCCTTCCATCCTCTCTCTCTCCCCCTTCAATCCTCTCTCTCCCCTTCCATCCTCTCCCTCTCCCCCTTCGATCCTCTCTCCCCATTCGGTCCTCTCACCCCCTTTGATCCTCTCCCCCTTTGATCCTCTCTCTCCCCTTTCGATTCTCTCACCCTCCTTTGATCCCCTCTCCCCCTTCGATCCTCTCTCCCCCTTCGATCCTCTCACCCCCTTTGATCCTCTCCCCCTTTGAACCTCTCTCTCCCCTTTCAATTCTCTCACCCTCCTTTGATCCCCTCTCCCCCTTTGATCCTCTCTCTCTCCCTTCAATCCCCTCTCCCCTTCGATCCTCTCTCGCCCTTCTATCCTCTCTCGCCCTTCCATCCTCTCTCCCCCTTCGATCCCTTCTCCCCCTTCGATTCTCTCTCCCCCTTCGATCCTCCCTCCCCCCTTCGATCCTCTCTCCCCCTTCGATTCTGTCTCCCGCTTTGATCCTCTCTCTCCCCCTTTGATCCTCTGTCCCCCTTCGATCCTCTCCCCCCTTCGAACCTCACTCTCCCCTTCGATCCTCTCTCTCCGCCTTCGATCCTCTCTCTCACCCTTCGATCCTCTCCCTCCTACTTGATCCCCTCTCCCCTTCAATCCTCTCTGTGCTATTCGATGCTCTCTCCCCCCTTCACTCCTCTCTCTCCCCCTTCGATACCCTCTCTCCTATTTGATCCGCTCTCCCCCCTTTGATCCTCTCTCTCCCCCTTCGATCCCCTCTCCACCTACGATCCTCCCTCTCCCCTTTGATCCTATCTCGCCCTTCGATCCCCTCTCCCTCTTCAATCCTCTCTCCCCTTCGATCCTCTCTCCCCCATCGATCCTCTCTCCCCCTTCGATCTTCTCTCCCCCTTCGATTCTCTCTCCCCCTTCGATCCTCCCTCCCCCTTCGATCATCTCTCCCTTTCGAGCCTCTCTCCCCCCTTCGATCCTCTCTCCCCCTTCGATTTTCGCTCCCCCTTCGATTCTCTCTCCCCCTTCGATCTTCTCTCCCCCTTCGATCCTCTCTCCCCCCTTGATCCTCTCTCCCCCCTTTGATCCTGTCTCCCTCTTTTGATCCTCTCTCCCCTTCGATCTCTCCTCTTTGATCTTTCTCCCCCTTCGATCCTCTCTCTCCCTTCGATCCTCTCTCTCCCTTCGATCCTCTCTCCTCCTTCGATCCTCTCTCCGCTTTTGATCCTCTCTCCCCCTTCGATCCTCTCTCCCCCTTCGATCCTCACTCCCCCTTCGATCCTCTCTCTCCCCTTCGACCCTCTCTCCCCCCTTCGATCCTCTGTCCCTCCTTCGATCCTCTCTCCCCTTCAATCCTCCCTCGCCCGCTTCAATCCTCTTTCTGCCCCTTCGATTCTCTCTCACTTAAATCCTCTCAAACCATTTGATCATCTCTCCCCTTTTATTCTTTCTCCAACTTCAATTCTCTCTCTCTACCCTTCGATCCTGTCTCCCACTTTGTTCCTCTCTCCCTCTTGATCTTCTCTCCCCCTTTGAAGCTCTCGCCCCTTCAATGCTTTCTCTCCCCTTCAATCCTCTCTTCTCCCCATCAATCCTCTCTCCCTTCGACCCTCTCTCCCTTTGATCCTCTCTCCCCATCGATCCTCTCCCCCCTTCAATCATCTCTCCCCCTTCAATCCTCTCTCCCCCTTCGATCCTCTCTCCCAACTTTGATTCTCTCTCCCCCTTCGATCATCTCTCCCCTTTCGATCCTCTCTCCCACCTTTGATCCTCTCTCCCCCTTCGATCATCTCTCCCCTTTCGATCCTCTCTCCCCCTTCGATCCTCTCTCTCCCCTTTCGATCCTCTCTCCCCCTTCGATCCTCTCTCTCCCCTTTCGATCCTCTCTCTCCCCTTTCGATCCTCTCTCCCCTTCGATCCTCTCTCCCACCTTTGATCCTCTCTCTCCCTTCGATCATCTCTCCCCCTTCGATCATCTCTCCCCTTTTGATCCTCTCTCCCCCCTTCGATCCTCTCTCCCCCTTCGATCATCTCTCCCCTTTCGGTCCTCTCTCCCCCTTCGATCCTCTCTCTCCCCCTTCGATCCTCTCTCCCCCTTCGATTCTCTCTTCCACCTTCGATCCTCTCTCTTCCCCTTCGATCCTTTCTCCCACCTTCGATCCTCTCTCCCCCTTCGATCCTTTCTCCCACCTTCGATACTCTCTCCCCCTTCGATTCTCTCTCCCCCTTCGATTCTCTCTCCCCCTTCGATCCTTTCTCCCACCTTCGATACTCACTCTGCCCCTTCGATTCTCTCTCTCCCCCTTCGATCCTCTCTCTCCCCCTTTGATTCTCTCTCAAACCTTCTATCCCCTCATCCCCTTCGATCCTGTCTCTCCCCTTCGATCCTATGTCTCCTCTTCGACCCTCTCTGAATCTTCGAATCTCTCTCCATTTTGATCCTCTTGCCCCTTCGATCCTCTCTCCCCCTTCGATCCCCTCTCTCCCCCTTCGATCGTCTCTCTTCCCCTTCGATCCTCTCTCTCCCCCTTCAATCCTCTCTCCCACCTTCGATCCTCTCTCTCCCCCTTCGATCGTCTCTCTTCCCCTTTGATCCTCTCTCTCCACCTTCGATTCTCTCTCTCCCACTTCGCTCCTCTCTCTCCCTTCGATCCTCTCTCCCCCTTCGATCCTCTCTCTCGCCCTTCGATCCACTCTCCACCTTAGACTCTCTCTCTCCCACTTCGATCCCCTCTCTCCCTTTGATCCTCTCTCCCCCTTCGATCCTCTCTCCCCTTCAATCCTCTCTCCCCCTTCGATCCTCTCTCTCCCCCCTTTGATCCTGTCTCTCCGCTTCGACCCTCTCTCTCCCCCTTCGATCCTCTCTCTCCCCCCTTCGATCCTCTCTCTCCCCTTCGATCCCCTCTCCGCCTTCGATCCTCTCTACCCCTTCAATCATCTCTCCGCCCTTCGATCCTCTCTGCCCCTTTGATCCTCTCTCCCTCCTTCTATCCTCTCTGCCATTCAATCCTCTCTCTCCCCTTCGATTCTCTCTCTCCCCTTCGATCACCTCACCCCCTTCGATCCTATGTCTCTCCTTCGATGCTCTCTCCGCCTTCGATCCTCTCTACCCCTTCAATTATCTCTCCCCCTCTTCAATCCTCTCTCCCCACATTCAATCCTCTCTCTCCCCGTTTGATCTTGTCTCCCCCTTTGATCCTCTCTCCACCTTCGATGTTCTCGCTCACCTTTTGATTCTCTCTCCCCTTCGATTCTCTCTCTCCCCCTTTGATTCTCTCTCCCACTTCGATGTTCTCGCTCCCCTTTCGATTCTCTCTCCCCTTAAATCCTCTCTCTCCCCCTTCGACCCTCTCACCCCCTTTGATCCTCTCTCTCCCCTTCAATCCTCTTTCCCCCCTTGATCCACTCTCCCCCTTCGATGTTCTCGCTCCCCTTTCAATTCTCTCTCCCCTTCAATACTCTCTCTCCCCCTTCAATCCTGTCACGCCCTTTGATCCTCTCTTTCCCCTTCAATCCTTCCTCTCCTCTTCGATCCTCTCTCTGCCTTCGATCCTCTTTCCCCCTTCGACCCTCTCTCCCACCTTCGATCCTCTCTCCCCCTTCGATCCTCTCTCCCCCTTCGATCCTCTCTCCCCTTCGATCCTCTCTCCCCCTTCGAACCTCTCTCCCCCTTCGATCCTCTCTCCCCTTCGATCCTCTCTCCGCCTTCGATCCTCTTTCCCCCTTCGATCCTCTCTCCCACCTTCGATCCTCTCTCCCCCTTCGATCCTCTCTCCCCTTCGATCCTCTCTCCCCCATCGATCCTCTCTCCCACCTTCGGTCCTCTCTCCCCCTTCGATCCTCTCTCCCCCTTCAATCCTCTCTCCCACTTTGATCCTCTCTTCCACCTTCGATCCTCTCTCACCCCCTTCGATCCTCTCGCCCACCTTCGATCCTCTCCTTCCCCCTTCGATTCTCTCTCTACCCCTTCGATCCTCCCTCAGCCCCTCGATCCTCTCTCCCCCCTTCGAAACTCTCTGTCCCTTCAATGCCCTTTCCCCTTTCAATTCTCTCTCCCCCTTCAATCCTCTCTCCCCTTCGATCCTCTCACCCCTTCGATCCTCTCTCCTTTGGATGCTCTCTCTCCCCCTTCAATCCTTCGTCCTCCTTCGATCATCTCTCCCCCTTCAATCCTTCTCCCTCCTTCTATCCTCTCTCCCAGTTCATCCACTCTCTCCCCTGCGATCCTCTCTCTCACCCATTCAATTATTTCTCTACCCCTTCGATCCTCCCTCCCCCCTCGATATTCTCTCCCCCCTTCAATCCTCTCTCCCCCTTCAATCCTCTCTCTCCCTTCGATGTCCTCGCTCCCCTTTCGATTCTCTCTCCCACTTCGATTCTCTCCCTCACTTTCGATCCTCTTGCCCTTTCGATCCTCTCACCCCTTTGATCCGCTCTCCACCTTCGATATTCTCTGTCCACTTCGATTCTGTCTCACCCCGTTTGATCCTCTCTCCCCCTTTGATCCACTCTCCCCCACTTCAATCCTCTCTCCTCCTTCGATCTTGTCTCTCCCCCTTCGATCATCACTCCCCCTTCGATCCTCTCTCCCCCTTCGATCCTCTCTCTACCCCTTCGTTCATCTCTCTCCCCCTTCGATCCTCTCACCCCCTTCGATCCTCTCACCCCCTTCGATCCTCTCACCCCTTCAATCCTCTCTCCCTCCTTCTATCCTCTCTGCTATTCGATCCTCTCTCTCCCCTTCGATCCTCTCTCTCCCCTTCGATTCTCTCTCTCCCCTTTGATCCTCTCTCTCCCCTTCGATCCTCACTCTCCCCTTCAATCCTATGTCTCCCCATCAATCCCCTCTCCACCTTTGATTCTCTCTACCCCTTCAATCATCTCTCCCCCCTTCGATCCTCTCTCCCCCTTTGATCCTGTCACCCCTTCAATCATCTCTCCCCCCTTCGATCCTCTCTCCACCTTCAGTCCTCTCTTCCTCTTCAATCATCTCTCCCCCTCTTCAATCCTCTCTCCCCACATTCAATCCTCTCTCTCCCCGTTTGATCTTGTCTCCCCCTTTGATCCTCTCTCCCCCTTCGATGTTCTCACACCCCTTTTCATTCTCTCTCCCCCTCGATCCTCTCTCTCCCCTTCAATCCTCTTTCTCCCCTTTGATCCACTCTCCCCCTTCGATGTTCTCGCTCCCCTTTCAATTCTCTCTCCCCCTTCGATCCTCTCTCTCCCCCTTCGATCCTCTCATGCCCTTTGATCCTCTCTCTCCCTTTCAATCCTCCCTCTCCCCTTCGATCCTCTCTCCGCTTTCGATCCTTTCTCTCACCTTCGATCCTCTCTCCCCCTTTGATCCTCTCTCCCCCTTCGATCCTCTCTCCCCCTTCGATCCTCTCTCCCCTTCAATCCTCTCTCCCCCTTCGATCCTCTCACCCCCTTCGATCCTCTCTCCCACCTTCGATCCTCTCTCCCCTGTAATGATCAATAACGTGTCATTCTGGAGTGGTACACTAGATGGAGCCGTAGAGCTGTATAGAGCTGTATATTTAGTTGTATGTGTTTAAGACTACACTACCCATGATGCACTAGGGTACCCAGAAGGCAGTAGTCAAGATGGCTGCCTGCACACAGGTGCACACATGCTGAATCTCTACAGATGCTGTACCTAGAGAACGTGTACTGAATAAATGACTAGCTAGAAGCTAGCTGTGTTCACAATAAGAATGTCTAGTTATTAATGAACATAACGTGGTACCAGGATTGGTGAAGATCTGCTGAAAATTGAGAAAAGCGTCATGGAGAATGTGAGGCCTCCGGAGTTTTTGAATCTCATGGGAAATGTCGACAACAATTGGCGGACTTTCAAACAACAATTCGAACTCTACATTGCTGCCATCGGGTTCAGTACGAATCCAGATGCAAGGAAAATAGCGTTGCTGCTCATGGTTGCAGGCCCACGGGCGATAGAGGTATTTAATACATTTGTATTTAATCCAGAGGAGAACAGAGAAAACCTATGAAAGATAGGTGTTCTGTTCAAGGACACAGCAGCAAAATGAGACTTTTGATAGCTCTGTGACCGATCTGAAACTGAAAGCACAGACATGTAATTTCTTTGAGCTGAAAGCATCCATGATTCATGACCAGATTGTGTTTGATATTCATGATAAAAAAGTCAGGGAACGTCTGTTGAGAGAAACCGAATTAACATTGGAAAATGCTGTGAATATATGCCAAGCCAGTGAGCAAGCTCGACAGCACGCGATGACTTTCAGTGAAATCAATAATGATGCGACTGTAGTAAGTGCTGCTGTCGGTGCTGTGTTCTACAAGGGGAAGCAACGTGGGCAAAACAGAAATGAAAAGCAATCGGAGGAAGGAATTTTTAATTGTAAACGCTGTGGTTACAAACACCAGTTAAAACAATGCCCAGCGTTTGGAAAAATGTGCACAAAATGTCATGGAAAGAATCACTTTGCCAAACAATGCTTTTCAAAAGTAAAAACAAAGAAAGGGCAACAAGTCCGAGTTAATGTGATTGAGGACACTGATTTAAGTGAGACTTTTTTTGTCAGAATGGTGTCATGTGACAATATAGAAAAGGATACAGAAAATGTGCAGCCCTCAGGAATAAACAATGCTGAACATAACGTCAATGCAGTAAAAGAGGACAAATGGATGATCCCACTGCAGGTAAATGGAGCATTAGTTACATTGAAACTAGACACTGGGGCAAAAGCAAACTTAATCAGTATGAGTGACATTAAAAACATGAAAGAAAAGCCCAAAATACAGAAAAAGTCAGTACTACTGAAGAACTATAATGGACAGAAAATAGATAGCTTAGGTGTATGCAGACTTAAAGTGACAGTCAAAGACAAAGTGCATCATCTCATGTTTTCTGTTGTGGCTGAAGGACTTGATTCACTACTGGGTGACAAAGCTAGTGAAGACTTAGAACTGGTCAAGAGAGTCTACCGTATAAACTGTGCCATAAGCAGACCAGATGACTCGGTGGATTCTGTAGTGAGTAATTTCCAGGATGTGTTCAAAGGATTTGGAGTTCTACCATTCACTTACATGATCCAGCTAAAGGAGGATGCTCAGCCAGTGGTACATGCTCCATGAAGAGTTCCAGCACCCCTGTGTGATCGGCTCAAGAATGAACTGGACAGAATGACCACACTAGGTGTCATCAGGAAAGTTGAAGAGCCAACAGACTGGGTTAACTCCATGGTATGTGTAAAGAAAAAGAACAATGATCTAAGAATATGCATGGATCCAAAGGACTTAAATGCAAATGTAAAACGTTAACACTACCAGATTCCCAAGCGAGAAGAAATCACCAGTGAAATATCAGGTGCCAGCTACTTTACAAAGCTCGATGCCTCACAAGGATTTTGGCAACTAAAACTGGATGAAGAGAGCACCAAATACTGTACCTTCAACACACCATTTGGCAGGTATTGTTTCCTCAGAATGCCTTTCGGGATAATATCTGCATCTGAAATCTTTCATAGAGCGATGGAACATATAATTGAATGTCTGGAAGGAGTTCGGGTCTATGTTGATGACATCATCATCTGGGGCTCCACACTGAAAGAACACAATGAGAGACTGACTAAAGTGCTACAGAGCATACGCCGGAATGGACTGAAGCTCAACAAAGCCAAGTGTCAGTTTGGCATCCAGGAAGTTACTTTCCTAGGAGATAATCTATCTGGTAAAGGAATAGAGCCAGATATGGAAAAAGTAAACGCCATACTCAACATGCCCCGACCCACTGATAAAAAAGGAGTGCTACGCATCATGGGGATGATAAACTTCATTGGAAAGTTCATTCCTAACTTGTCAGCCAAGACAACTTGCCTGCGAGACCTGCTACATAAAACAAATGAGTTCGCATGGACAGAAAAACATGAACAAGAGTGGATGAACCTCAAAACAGTGCTGACAGCCACACCTGTACTCACTTTCTTTGACCCGACAAAGAGAATCAAAGTGTCAACAGATGCATCAAAGGATGGCCTAGGCGCAGTCTTGCTACAAGCAGAGGGTGAAGATTGGAAGCCTGTTGCCTATGCCTCCAGGTCTATGACTGATACTGAGTGTCGATACGCCCAGATTGAAAAGGAATGTCTAGGCTTGGTAGTTGGATTAGAAAAGTTTCATGGCTACAGATATGGACTTCCCACCTTCACAGTTGAAACAGACCACAGCCCACTGGTTGCCATCATAAAAAAAAATCTGAATGAGATGTCTCCAAGGATTCAACGACTCATGATGAAGCTGCAAAGATATGACTTTGAACTGATCTACACACCAGGCAAATACATAGTGTTAGCAGATGCACTATCCCGAGCACCCACAATGAGTCATGTGAGCTCTACTGAAGAAGACGTGGATGTTCATGTGAGTATGGTCACTGCTGCGCTGCCCGCGTCAGACACAAAATCAAAGCAAATAGCAGAAGAAACAGTAAATGATACAGTATTACAAACAGTAATAGAGAACATTCATCATGGTTGGCCAAAAGGTTCCTGTCCAAAATATTTTCACATAAGGTCAGAATTGAGTGTCGCAAGTGGACTATTACTAAAACAGAACAGAATAGTCATTCCACAGGCTCTACGTCAAGACATGCTCAAAAGGATTCATGAGGGACACCTCGGAATTGAAAAATGCAAAAGGAGAGCAAGTGACACTGTTTATTGGCCTGGCATAAATAAGGACATTGAGAACATGATAGGCAAATGTGAGACATGTCAGAAACACCAAAACAAACAAACAAACAAAGGAACCAATGATAGTAGCTGACTTACCAACAGCACCATGGCAAAAGGTTGGTATGGACCTCTTTCATTTAAATGGTAAAGAATATCTAATAGTGATTGACTACTCTTCTAACTATCCTGAGATGGCGCTGCTCTCAAGCACATCAGCAAGCAGTGTCATAATGCATGTGAAATCCATCTTCGCCAGACATGGAATTCCCAGGATTGCCGTTAGCGACAATGGTCCGTGCTTCAACTGCAAGGAGTGGCAACAGTTTGCAGCACAGTATGACGTTCAGCACATCACATCCAGCCCTTTGTATGCTCAGTCAAATGGTAAGGCAGAGAAAGGTGTTCAAGTTCTCAAGCAGCTACTGAAGAAAGCAACAGAAAGCAAGTCTGATCCTTATCTCGCCCTGCTGAGCTACCGAGCCTCACCTTTAGACTCTGGTTCTTCACCTGCTGAACTACTAATGGGTCGCAAGTTGTGCACCACGCTACCCTGCTGTGCAAACGAACAGCAAACTAAGGAACTGAGACAGAGACTTCAACTGTTAAAGCTGAAACACAAATCATACTATGACAAGTCATCCAAAACTCTAAAACCATTGACAAGGGATGATGTTGTCAGGATTGAGGATCCAGATGCATGGAACAGGAAAGCTACAGTTCTTGAGGAAGTACGACCAAGGTCATACACTGTTAGAACTGAGGAAGGACAGCTTCTCAGGAGGAACCGCCGTTCCCTCCTGAAAACACAAGAAACTATCCAAGAGCAGATTGATGACAATGCCGCAACTGAATCTTGTCATTCACCACCAGAACAATCTCATGAAAACACATCAGATTTACCCGTGTTGAGAAGACCCACACGTGTAGTAAAAAAGCCTGATAGACTTAATCTTTGAGTACAAAGAAAAACTATATTGAAAATGTATTGACTGTTGTGAAAATGTTTATGTTTATAGAGCACTAACAAGAGTGTTACTGATATCATCTTTACCGTTTTTCTTGAAAGTGGATTGATATTGATTTTTTAACCTCAAAGAAAGGGGGATATAATGATCAATAACATGTCATTCTGGAGTGGTACACTAGATGGAGCCATAGAGCTGTATAGAGCTGTATATTTAGTTGTATGTGTTTAAGACTACACTACCCACGATGCACTAGGCTACCCAGAAGGCAGTAGTCAAGATGGCTGCCTGCACAAAGAAGCACACATGCTGAATCTCTACAGATGCTGTACCGAGAGAATGGGTACTGAATAAATGACTAGATAGAAGCTAGCTGTGTTCATAATAAGAATGTCTAGTTATTAATGAACATAACATCCCCCTACGATCCTCTCTCCCACCTTTAATCCTCTTTCCCCCTTCGATCATCTCTCCCCCTTCGATCCTCTCTTCCCCTTCGATCCTCTCTCTCCCCCTTCGATCCTCCCTCCCCCTTCGATCCTCTCTTCCACCTTCGATCCTCTCTCTTCCCCTTTGTTCCTTTCTCCCACCTTTGATACTCTCTCCCCCTTCGATTCTCTCTCCCCTTCAATTCTCTCTCTGCCCCTTCGATCCTCTCTCTCCCCTTCGATCCTCTCCTTCCCCCTTCGATTCTCTCTCTCCCCCTTCGATCCTCTCTCTCCCCCTTCGATTCTCTCTCAAACCTTCTATCCACTCATCCCCTTCGATCCTGTCTCTCCCCTTCGATCCTGTGTCACCCCTTCGACCCTCTCTGCCTCTTCGAATCTCTCTCCATTTTGATCCTCTTGCCCCTTCGATCCTCTCACCCCCTTCGATCCTCTCTCTCCCTCTTCGATCCTTTCCCCCTTTTGATCCACCGACCACCTTCGATCCTCTCTCCCCTTTGATCCTCTCTCCCCCTTTGATCCTCTTTCCACCCTTCAAACCTCTCTCTCCCTTCGATCCTCTCTCCCCTTCGATCCTCTCTCTCCCCCTTCGATTCTCTCTCTCCCCCTTCGATCCTCTCTCTCCCTTCGATCCACTCTCCCCCTTCGATCCTCTCTCCCCTTCAATCCTCTCTCCCCCTTCGATCCTCTCTCTCCCCTTCGATCCTCCCTCAGCCTCTTGATCCTCTCACCCCACTTCGAAACTCTCTGTCCCTTCGATGCCCTCTCCCCTTTCAATTCTCTCTCCCCCTTCAATCCTCTCTCCCCTTCGATCCTCTCTCCCCTTCGATCCTCTCTCTCCCCCTTCAATTCTCTCCCTCCTTTGGATGCTCTCTCTCCCACTTCGACCCTCTCCCTCTCCTTCAATCCTCTCACCCTTTTGATCCTCTCGCCCCTTTGATCCGCTCACCACCTTCGATATTCTCTCTCCCCTTCGATTCTCTCTCTCCCCGTTCGATCCTCTCTCCCCCTTTGATCCACTCTCCCCCACTTCAATCCTCTCTCCCCCTTCGATCTTGACTCTCCCCCTTCGATCCACTCTCCCCCTTCGATCCTCTCTCTCCCCTTCGATCCTCTCTCTCCCCCTTCGATCCTCTCACCCCCTTCGATCCTTTCTCCCACCTTCGATACTCTCTCCCCCTTCGATTCTCTCTCCCCCTTCGATTCTCTCTCTGCCCCTTCGATTCTCTCTCTCCCCTTCGATCCACTCCTTCTCCCTTCAATTCTCTCTCTCCCCCTTCGATCCTCTCTCTCCCCCATCGATTCTTTCTCAAACCTTCTATCCCCTCATCACCTTCGATCCTGTCTCTCCCCTTCGATCCTGTGTCTCCCCTTCGATCCTCTCAGCCCCTTCGATGCTCTCTCTACCCCTTTGATCCTCTCTCTCCCCCTTCGATCCTCTCTCTCCCCCTTCGATCCTTCGATCCTCTCTCTCCCCCTTCGATCCTTTCCTCCCCTTTGATCCTCCCACCACCTTCGAGCCTCTCTCCCCTTTGATCCTCTCTCCCCCTTCCATCCTCTCTCCCCCTTCGACCCTCTCTCTCCCTTTGATCCTCTCTCTCCCCTTCGATCCTCTCTCTCCCCCTTCAATTCTCTCTCTCCCCCTTCGATCCTCTCTCTCCCTTCGATCCTCTCTCCCCCTTCGACCCTCTCTCCCCTTCAATCCTCTCTCCCCCTTTGAACCTCTCTCTCCCCCTTCGATCCTCTCTCCCCCTTCGATCCTCTCTCCCCCTTTGATCCTCTCTCCCTTTCGATCCCCTCTCCCCCTTCGATCCTCTCTTGCCCCTTCGATCCTCCCTCAGCCCCTCGATCCTCTCTCCCCCCTTCGAAACTCTCTGTCCCTTCGATGCCCTCTCCCCTTTCAATTCTCTCCCCCCCTTCAATCCTCTCTCCCCTTCGATCCTCTCTCCCCTTTGATCCTCTCTCTCCTTTGGATGCTCTCTCTCCCCCTTCGACCTTTTGTCCTCCTTCGATCATCTCTCCCCCTTCAATCCTTCACCCTCCTTCTATCCTCTCTCCCATTTGATCCTCTCTCTCCCCTGCGATCCTCTCTCTCACCCATTCAATCCTTTCTCTACCCATTCAATCCTCCCTCCCCCCTCGGTATTCCCCCCCTTCAATCCTCTCTCCCCCTTCAATCCTCTCTCTCCCATCGATGTCCTCGCTCCCCTTTCGATTCTCTCTCCCACTTCAATCCTCTCTCTCCCTTTCGATCCTCTCGCCCCTTTGATCCGCACTCCACCGTCGATACACTTTCTCCCCTTCGATTCTCTCTCTCCCCGTTCGATCCTCTCTCCCTCTTTGATCCACTCTCCCCCACTTCAATCCTCTCTCCCCCTTCGACCTTGTCTCTCCCCCTACGATCCTCTCTCCCCCTTCGATCCTCACTTCCCCTTCGATCCTCTCTCCCCCTTCGATCCTCACTCTCCCCTTCGATCCCCTCTCCGCCTTCGATCCTCTCTACCCTTCAATCATCTCCCCCCCTTCGATCCTCTCTCCCCCTTCGGTTCTCTCTCTTCCCCATCGATCCTCACTCCCCCTTCGATCCTCTCTCCCCCCTTCAATCCTTTCTCCCCTTCAATCCTCTCTCCCTCCTCCTATTCTCCCTGCCATTCGATCCTCTCTTTCCCCCTTCGATCCTCACTCTCCCCTTCGATCCCCTTTCCGCCTTCGATCCTCTTTACACCTTCAATCATCTCTCACCCCCTTTGATCCTCTCACCACCTTCGAACCTCTCTCCCCCTTCGGTCCTCTCACCCCCTTCAATCCTCTCTCCCTCCTTCTATCCTCTCTGCCATTCAATCCTCTCTCTCCCCTTCGATTCTCTCTATCCCCTTCGATTACATCACCCCCTTCGATCCTATGTCTCCCCTTCGATGCTCTCTCCGCCTTTGATCCTCTCTACCTCTTCAATCATCTCTCCCCCTCTTCAATCCTCTCTCTCCCCATTTGATCTTGTCTCCCCCTTTGATCCTCTCTCCCCCTTCGATGTTCTCGCTCCCCTTTCGACTCTCTCTCCTCTTCGATCCTCTCTCTCCCCTTCGGTCCTCTCTCTCCCTTCGATCCTCTCTCTCCCCCTTTGATCCTCTCTCTCCCCCTTCGATGTTCTTGCTCCCCTTTCGATTCTCTCTCCCCTTCAATCCTCTCTCTCCCCCTTCGATCTTCTCACCCCCTTTGATCCTCTCTCTCCCCTTCAATCCTCTCTCCTCTTTCAATCCTTTCTCTCCCTTCGATGTCCTCGCTCCCCTTTCGATTCTCTCTCCCACTTCGATTCTCTCCCTCCCCTTCGATCCTCTCGCCCTTTCGGTCCTCTCACCCCTTTGATCCGCTCTCCCCTTCGATCATCACTCCCCCTTCGATCCGCTCTCCCCCTTTGATCCCCTCTCCCCTTCGATCCTCTCTCGCCCTTTGATCCTCTCTCTCCCATTTGATCCTCTCTCTCCCCTTTGATCCTCTCTCTCCCCTTTGATCCTCTCTCTCCCCTTCGATCCTCACTCTCCCCTTCGATCCTCACTCTCCCCCTTTGATCCTCTCTCTCCCCCTTCGATGTTCTTGCTCCCCTTTCGATTCTCTCTCCCCTTCAATCCTCTCTCTCCCCCTTCGATCTTCTCACCCCCTTTGATCCTCTCTCTCCCCTTCAATCCTCTCTCCTCTTTCAATCCTTTCTCTCCCTTCGATGTCCTCGCTCCCCTTTCGATTCTCTCTCCCACTTCGATTCTCTCCCTCCCCTTCGATCCTCTCGCCCTTTCGGTCCTCTCACCCCTTTGATCCGCTCTCCCCTTCGATCATCACTCCCCCTTCGATCCGCTCTCCCCCTTTGATCCCCTCTCCCCTTCGATCCTCTCTCGCCCTTTGATCCTCTCTCTCCCATTTGATCCTCTCTCTCCCCTTTGATCCTCTCTCTCCCCTTTGATCCTCTCTCTCCCCTTCGATCCTCACTCTCCCCTTCGATCCTCACTCTCCCCTTCGATCCCCTCTCCGCCTTCGATCCTCACTACCCCTTCAATCATCTCTCCCCCCTTCGATCCTCTCTCCCCATTCGATTCTCTCTTCCCCATCGATCCTCTCTCCCCCTTCGATCCTCTCTCCCCCCTTCAATCCTCTCTCCCCTTCAATCCTCTCTCCCTACTCCTATTCTCCCTGCCATTCGAGCCTCTCTTTCCCCCTTCGATCCTCACTCTCCCCTTCGATCCCCTCTCCGCCTTCGATCCTCTTTACACCTTCAATCATCTCTCACCACCTTCGATCCTCTCACCCCTTCAATCCGCTCTCCCTCCTTCTATCCTCTCTGCCATTCAATCCTCTGTCTCCCCTTCGATTCTCTCTCTCCCCTTCGATTACCTCGCCCCCTTCGATCCTATGTCTCCCCTTCGATGCTCTCTCCGCCTTCGATCCTCTCTACCTCTTCAATCATCTCCCCCCCTCTTCAGTCCTCTCTCTCCCCATTTGATCTTGTCTCCCCCTTTGATCCTCCCTCCCCCTTCGATGTTCTCGCTCCCCTTTCGAATCTCTCTCCCCATCGATCCTCTCTCTCCCCTTCGATCTTCTCACCCCCTTTGATCCTCTCTCTCCCCTTCAATCCTCTGTCCCCCTTCAATCCTCTCCCTCCCTTCGATGTCCTCGCTCCCCTTTCGATTTTCTCTCCCACTTCGATTCTCTCCCTCCCCTTCGATCCTCTCGCCATTTCGATCCTCTCACCCCTTTGATTCGCTCTCCCCCTTTGATCATCACTCCCCCTTTGATCCTCTCTCCCCCTTTGATCCTCTCTCTCCCCCTTCGAGCATCACTCCCCCGTCGATCCTCTCTCTCTCACTTCGATCCTCTCTCTGCCCCTTCGATCCTCTCACCCCCTTCGGTCCTCTCACCCCCTTCAATCCTCTCTCCCTCCTTCTATCCTCTCTGCTATTTGATCCTCTCTCTCCCCTTCAATCCTTTCTCTCCCCTTCGATTCTCTATCTCCCCTTTGATCCTCTCTCTCCCCTTCGATCCTCTCACCCCCTTTGATCCACTCACCCCCTTCTATCCTCTCTCCCTCCTTCTATCCTCTCTGTCATTCAATCCTCTCTCTCCCCTTCGATTCTCTCTCTCCCCTTCGATCACCTCGCCCCCTTCGATCCTATGTCTGCCCTTCGATGCTCTCTCCGCCTTCGATCCTCTCTACCTCTTCAATCATCTCTCCCCCTCTTCAATCCTCTCTCTCCCCATTTGATCTTGTCTCCCCCTTTGATCCTCTCTCCCCCTTCGATGTTCTCGCTCCCCTTTCGATTGTCTCTCCCCTTCGATCCTCTCTCTCCCCTTCGATCCTCTCTCGCCACCTTTGATCCTCTCTCTCCCCCCTCGATGTTCTTGATCCCCTTTCGATTCTCTCTCCACTTCAATCCTCTCTCTCCCCCTTCGATCTTCTCACCCCCTTTGATCCACTCTCTCCCCTTCAATCCTCTTTCTCCCTTCAATCCTCTCTCTCCCTTCGATGTCCTCGCTCCCCTTTCGATCCTCTCAACCCTTTGATCCGCTCTCCCCCTTTGTTCATCACTCCCCCTTCGATCCTCTCTCTCCCTTCGATCCTCTCTCTCCCCTTCGATCCTCCCTCTCCCCCTTCGATTCTCTCTCTCCCCTTCGATCCTCTCTCTCCCTTCAATCCTCTCTCCCCGTTCGATCCTCTTTCCCCTTCAATCTTTTCTCCCCCTTTGATCCTCTCTCTCCCCTTCGATCCTCTCCCCCTTTGATCCTCTCTCCCCTTCGATCCTCTCTCTCCATTCGATCTTCTCTCCCCCTTTGATCCTCTCTCCCCTTCAATCCTCTCTCCCCCTTTGATCCTCTCTCTCCCCCCTTCGATCCTCTCTCTCCCCTTCGATCCTCACCCCCTTTGATCCTCTCCCCCTTCGATCCTCTCTCCCCCCTTCGATCCTCTCTCTCCCCTCGATCCTCTCCCCCTTTGATCCTCTCTCCCCCTTTGATCCTCTCTCTCCCCTTCGATCCTCCCTCAGCCCCTCGATCCTCTCTCCCCCCTTCGAAACTCTCTGTCTTTTCGATGCCCTCTCCCCTTTCAATACTCTCCCCCCCTTCAATCCTCTCTCCCCTTCGATCCTCTCTCCCCATCGATCCTCTCTCTCCTTTGGATGCTCTCTCTCCCCCTTCGATCCTTTGTCCTCCTTCGATCATCTCTACCCCTTCAATCCTTCTCCCTCCTTCTATCCTCTCTCCCATTTAACCTCTCTCTCCCCTGCGATCCTCTCTCTCACCCATTCAATCATTTCTCTACCCCTTCGATCCTCCCTCCCAACCCCGATATTCTCTCCCCCTTTCAATCCTCTCTCCCCCTTCAATCCTCTCTCTCCCATCGATGTCCTCGCTCCCCTTTCGATTCTCTCTCCAACTTCAATCGTCTCCCTCCCCTTCGATCCTCTCGTCCTTTCGATCCTCTCGCCCCTTTGATCCGCACTCCACCATCGATACACTCTCACTCCCCTTTGATTCTCTCTCTCCCCGTTTGATCCTCTCTCCCTCTTTGATCTACTCTCCATCACTTCAATCCTCTCTCCACCTTCGATCTTGTCTCTCCCCCTTAGATCCTCTCTCCCCCTTCGATCCTCTCTTCCCCTACGATCCTCTCTCCCCTTCGATCCTCTCTCCCTCTTCGATCCTCTCTCTCCACCTTCGATCCTCTCTCTCCCCTTCGATCCTCTCTCTCCCCCTTCAATCCTCTCTCTCCCCCTTCGATCCTCTCTCCCCTTCGATCCTCTCTCTCCCCCTTCGATCCTCTCACCTCCTTCGATCCTCTCACCCCCTTCAATCCTCTTTCCCTCCTTCTATCCTCTCTGCTATTCAATCCTCTCTCTCCGCCTTCGATCCTCTCTACCCCTTCAATCATCTCTCCCCCCTTCGAACCACTCTCCCCCTTCGATCCTCTCTCCCCCTTTGATCCTCTCTCCCCTTCAATCCTCTCTCCCCCTTCGATCCTCTCTCCCCCTTCGATCCTCTCACCCCCTTCATTCCTCTTTCCCTCCTTCTATCCTCTCTGCTATTCAATCCTCTCTCTCCCCTTAGATCCTCTCTCTCCCCTTCGATCCTCACTCTCCCCTTCGATCCTCACTCTCTCCTTCGATCCCCTCTCCGCCTTCGATCCTCTCTACCCCTTCAATCATCTCTCCCCCCTTCGAACCTCTCTCCCCCTTTGATCCTCTCTCCCCCTTTGATCCTCTCTCCCCTGCAATCCTCTCTCTCCCCTTTGATCCTCTCTCTCCCCTTCGATCCTCTCACCCCCTTCAATCCTCTCTCCCTCCTTCTATCCTCTCTGCCATTCAATCCTCTCTCTCCCCTTCAATTCTCTCTCTCCCCTTCGATTACCTCGCCCCCGTCGATCCTATGTCTCCCCTTCGATGCTCTCTCTGACTTTGATCCTCTCTACCTCTTCAATCATCTCTCCCCCTCTTCAATCCTCTCTCTCCCCTTTTGATCTTGTCTTCCCCTTTGATCCTCTCTCCCCCTTCGATGTTCTCGCTCCACTTTCGACTCTCTCTCCCCTTCAATCCTCTCTCCCCCCTTCGATCCTCTCTCTCCCCCTTTGATCCTCTCTCTCCCCCATCGATGTTCTTGCTCCCCTTTTGATTCTCTCTCCCCTTCAATCCTCTCTCTCCCACTTCGATTCTCTCCCTCCCCCGTCGATCCTCTCGCCCTTTCGATCATCTCACCCCTTTGATCCGCTCTCCCCCTTCGATCCTCTCTCCCCCTTCGATCCTCTCTCCCCCTTTGATCCTCTCTCTCCCCCTTCGATCATCACTCCCCCTTCGATCCTCTCTCTCCCACTTCGATCCTCTCTCTCCGCTTCAGTCCTCTCTCTCCCCTTCGATTCACTCTCTCCCCTTTGATCCTCTCTCTCCCCTTCGATCCTCACTTGCACCTTCGATCCTATGTCTCCCCTTCAATCCCCTCTCCCCGTTCAATCCTTTCTCCCCCTTTGATCCACTCTCCCCCACTTCAATCCTTTCTCCCCCTTCGATCTTGTCTCTCCCCCTTTGATCCTCTCTCCCCCTTCGATCCTCTCACCCCCTTCAATCCTCTCTCCCTCCTTCTATCCTCTCTGCTATTTGATCCTCCCTCTCCCCTTCAGTCCTCTCTCTCCCCTTCGATTCACTCTCTCCCCTTTGATCCTCTCTCTCCCCTTCGATCCTCGCTCGCACCTTCGATCCTATGTTTCCCCTTCGATCCCCTCTCCCCGTTCAATCCTCTCTCCCCCTTTGATCCACACTCCCCCACTTCAATCCTTTCTCCCCCTTCGATCTTGTCTCTCCCCCTTCGATCCTCTCTCCCCCTTCGATCCTCTCTCCCCCTTCGATCCTCTCTCATCCCCTTCGATCCTCTCTCTCCTCCTTCGATCCTCTCACCACCTTCGATCCCCTCACCACCTTCGATCCTCTCACCCCCTTCAATCCTCTCTCCCTCCTTCTATCCTCTCTGCTATTCGATCCTCTCTCTCCCCCTTCAGTCCTCTCTCTCCCCTTCGATTCACTCTCTCCCCTTTGATCCTCTCTCTCCCCTTCGATCCTCACTCGCACCTTCGATCCCATGTCCCCCTTCGATCCCCTCTCCCCATTCAATCCTCTCTCCCCCTTTGATCCACTCTCCCCCACTTCAATCCTTTCTCCCCCTTCGATCCTCTCTCCCCCTTCGATCCTCTCTCTCCCCTTCGATTCTCTCTCTCCCCTTTGATCCTCTCTCTCCCCTTCGATCCTCACTCTCCCCTTCGATCCTTTCTCTCCCCCTTCGATCCTCTCTCCCCCTTCGATCCTCTCTCTCCCCTTCGATCCTCTCTCTCCCCCTTCGATCCTTTCCCCCCTTTTGATCCTCCCAGCACCTTCGATCCTCTCTCCCCTTCGATCCTCTCTTCCCCTTCGATCCTCTCTCCCCCTTCGATCCTCTCTCTCCCCTTCGATCCTTCGATCCTCTCTCTCCCCCTTCAATCCTTTCCCCCCCTTTGATCCTCCCACCACCTTCGATCCTCTCTCCCCTTCGATCCTCTCTCCCCTTTTGGTCCTCTCTCCCCCTTCGATCCTCTCTCCCCCGTCGATGCTCTCTCTCCCTTCAATCCTCTCTCTCCCTTCGATCCTCACTCCCCCTTCGATACTCTCTCCCCCTTCAATCCTCTCTCCCCTTCAATCCTTTCTCCCTCCTCCTATTCTCCCTGCCATTCGATCCTCTCTTTCCCCCTTCTATCCTCACTCTCCCCTTCGATCCCCTCTCCGCCTTCGATCCTCTTTACACCTTCAATCATCTCTGACCCCCTTCGATCCTCTCACCCCCTTCAATCCTCTCTCCCTCCTTCTATCCTCTCTGCCATTCAATCCTCTCTCTCCCCTTCGATTCTCTCTCTCCCCTTCGATTACCTTGCCCCCTTCGATCCTATGTCTCCCCTTCGATGCTCTCTCTGCCTTCAATCCTCTCTACCTCTTCAATCATCTCTCCCCTCTTCAATCCTCTCTCTCCCCATTTGATCTTGTCTCCCCCTTTGATCCTCTCTCCCCCTTCGATGTCCTCGCTCCCCTTTCGATTCTCTCTCCCACTTCGATTCTCTCCCTCCCCTTCGATCCTCTCGCCCTTTCGATCCTCTCACCCCTTTGATCGGCTCTCCCCCTTCGATCATCACTCCCCCTTCAATCCTCTCACCCCTTTGATCCGCTCTCCCCCTTCGATCATCGCTCCCCCTTCGATCCTCTCTCCCCTTTAATCCTCTCTCTCCCCCTTCGATCATCACTCCCCCTTTGATCCTCTCAACCCCTTCGATCCTCTCACCCCCTTCAATCCTCTCTCCCTCCTTCTATCCTCTCTCCTATTCGATCCTCTCTCTCCCCTTCAATCCTCTCTCTCCCCTTCGATTCTCTCTCTCCCGTTTGATCCTCCCTCTACCCCTTCAATCTTTTCACCCACTTCAAAACTCGATCTCCACCTTCAATCCTCTATCACTTCTTGGATCGCCTCTCCCCTTTGACCTTCTCTCCGCTTCAATCCTTTCTACCCCTTCAATCCTCTCTCTCCCCTTCGATCCTCTCTCCCCTTCGATCCTCTCTCCCCTTCGATCCTCTCTCTCACCCTCGATCCTCTCTCTCCCCCTCGATCCTCCCTCTCCCCCTCCCTTCGATCCTCTCTCCTCCTTTGATCCTCTCCCCCTTTGATCCTCGCTGCCCCCTTCGATGCTCACTCTCCCCCCTTCGATTTTCTCTCTTCCTCTTCGATTCTCTCTTCCCCTTCGATCCTCTCTCCACTTCGATCCTCTCTCCCCCCTTCGATTCTCTCGCCCCCTTCGATTCTCACTCCCCTTTAATCCTCTCACCATTTTGATTCTCTCTTCTCCTTCGATCCTCTCTCCCTCTTTCAATCCGCTGGCCCATTCGATCCTCTCTCCCCTTCGATACTCTCTCACCCCTTTGATTCTCTCTCCCCCCTTCGATTCTCTCTCCCCCTTCGTTTCTCTCTCCCCCTTCGATCCTCTCTCCACTTCGATCCTCTCTCCCCCTTCATTTCTCTCTCCCCCTTCGATCCTCTCTCCCCCTTCGTTTCTCTCTCCCCCTTCGATCCTCTCTCCCCCTTCGATTCTCTCTCCCTCCTTTGATCCTCTCTCCCCTTCGAGCCTCTCTCTCCACCTTCGAGTCTCACTCCCCTTTAACCCTCTCACCATTTCGATTCTCTCGTCCCCTTCGATCCTCTCTCCCTCCTTCGATCCGCTGGCCCATTCGATCCTCTCTCCCCTTCGATACTCTCTCACCCCTTTGATTCTCTCTCCCTCCTTCGATCCTCTCTCCTCCTTCGATCCTCTCTCTCACCTTTCAATCCTTTCTGCCCTTCGATTCTCCCCCCCGATCCTCGCTGCCCCCTTCGATCCTCTCACCACTTCGATTCTCTCTCCCCCTTCAATCCTCTCTCCCCTTCGATCCTCCCTCTCCCCCCTTCGATTCCCTCTCCCTCCTTTGATCCTCACTCCCCCTTTTATCCTCTCACCATTTCGATTCTCTCTCGCCCTTCGGTCCCCTCTCCCTCCTTCAATCCTCCCACCCCCTTCGATCCTCTCTCTCCCCCTTCGATCCTCTCCCCCATTCGATCCTCTCTCTCTCCCCACTTGATTCTCTCTCCCTCCTTCAATCCTATCTCCCACTTCCATCCTCTCTCCTTCTTTGTTCCTCTCTCCCTCCTTCGATCCTCTCTCCTCCTTTAATCCTCTCTCCCCTTCAATCCTCTCTCTCCTGCTTCGATGCTCTCTCTCCCCCCTTCGATTCTCTCTCTTCCCCTTCGATCCTCTCTCCCCTTTCGATCCTCTCCCGCCCTTCGACCCTCTCTCCCCCTTTGATCCTCTCTCTCCCCTTCGATCCTCTCTCCCCTTCAATCCTCTCTAACTTCAACCCTCCCCCTTCGATCCTCTCTCTCCCCTTTGATCCTAACTCCCCTTTCGATCCTCGCTCTACCCCTTCGATCTTTTCACCCACGTTAAAACTCGCTCTCCCCCTTCAATCCTCGCTCTCCCCCTTCAATCCTCGCTCTCCCCCTTCAATCCTCGCTCTCCCCCTTCAATCCTCTCTCACTTCTTGGATCATCTCTCCCCTTCGATCCTCTCTCCCCTTCGATCCTCTCTCCTCCTTCGATCCTCTCTCCCTTCGATCCTCTTTCCCTCCTTCGATCCTCTCCCATTTCGATCCTCCCTCCCACCTTGAAACCTCTGTCTCCCCTTCGATCCTCTCTCCTCCTTCGATCCTCTCACCCTTGATCCTCTTTCCCTCCTTCGATCCTCTCCCACTTCGATCCTCCCTCCCACCTTGAAACCTCTATCTCCCCTTCGATCCTCTCTCCTCCTTCGATCCTCTCTCTCTCCTCCTTCAATCCTCGCTCTCTCACCCTTCGATCCTTTCTCTCACCTGTCGATCTCCTCTGCCTTTCGATTCACGCCCCCATCCTCGCTCCCCCTTCGATCGACTATCTCCCCTTCGATCCTCACTCCCCTTCGATCTTCTCTCCCCTTCAATCCTCTCTCCTACTTCGATCATCTCTCGCTCCTCCTTCAATCCTCTCTCTCTCCCCCTTCGATCCTTTCTCTCACCTGTCGATCTCCTCTGCCCTTCGATTCTCCCCCCATCCTCGCTCCCCCTTCGATCGACTATCTCCCCTTCGATCCTCACTCCCCTTCGATCTTCTCTCCCCTTCGATCCTCTCTCCCTCCTTCGATCCTCTCTCCCACTTCGATCCTCTCTCCTCCTTTGATCCTCTCTCCTCCTTCGATCCTCTCTCACTCCCCCTTCTGTCCTCTCTATCACCTTTGAATCCTCTCTGCCCTTCGATTTCCCCCCTCGATCCACTCTCCCTACTTCGATCCTCTGTCTCCCCCTTCGATCCTCTCTCCCCCTTCGATCCTCTCTCCCCCTTCGATCCTCTCCCTCCCCCTTCCATCCACTCTCATTTCTTCGATCCTCTCTCCCCTTCGATCCTTTCTGCCCCTTCAATCCTCTCTCTCCCCCATCGAACCTCTCTCTCCCCCTTCGATCCTCTCTCTACCCCTTCAGTCCTCTCTCCCTGATCGATCCTCTCTCTCCCCACTTCAATCTTCACTCTCCCCCTTCAATTCTCGCTCTCTCCTTCAATCCTCGCTCTTCCCCTTCAATCCTCGCTCTACCCCTTCAGTCCTCGCTCTTCCCCTTCGATCCTCTCTCCCACTTCGTTCCTCTCTCCTACTTTAATCCTCTCTCTCACCTTTCGATCTCCTCTGCCCTTCGATTCTCCCTTCCGTCCTCGATCCTCGCTCGCCCCTTCGATTGACTCTCTCCCCTTTGATCATCTCTCCTTCAGTCCTCTCTCCCCTTCGATCCTCTCTTCCCTTCGATCCTCTCTCCGCCTTCGATCCTCTCTCCCCCTTCAATCCTCTCTCTCCCGCTTCGATCCTCTCCCTCCCCCTTCGATCCACTCTCACTTCTTCGATCCTCTCTCCCCTTCGATCCTTTCTGCCCCTTCAAACCTCTCTCTCCCCCTTCGAACGTCTCTCTTCCCCTTCGATCCTCTCTCTCGCCACTTTGATTCTCTCTCCCTCCTTTGATCCTCTCTTCCCTTCGATCCTCTCTCTCTCCTGTTCGATTCTCTCTCTTCCCCTTCAATTCTCTCTGTTCCCCTTTGATCCTCTCTCCCCCTTCGATCCTCTCCCCCCCTTCGACCCTCTCTCCCCCTTAGATCCTCTCTCTCCCCTTCGATCCTCTCTCCCCTTCAATCCTCTCTACCTTCAACCCTCTCTCCCCCTTCGATCCTCTCTCTCCCCTTCGATCCACTCCCCTTCGATCCTCTCTTTCCCCCTTCGATCCACACTCTCCCCTGCTTTGTTCCTCTCTCTCTCCTTCAATCCTCTTTCCGTCCTTCGATCCGCTCTCCCTTCGATCCTCTCTCCTCCTTCAATCCTCTTTCCCTCCTTCGATCCCCTCTCCCCTCCGATCCTCTTTCCTCCTTCAATCCTCTCTCTCTCCTCCTTCAATCCTCTCTCTCTCCCCTTCGGTCCTTTCTCTCACCTGTCGATCTCCTCTGCCCTTCGATTCTCCCCCCCATCCTCGCTCCCCCTTCGATCGACTATCTCACCGTCGATCCTCACTCCCCTTCGATCTTCTCTCCCCTTCGATCCTCTCTCCCACTTCGATCATCTCTCTCTCCTCCTTCAATCCTCTCTCTCTCCCCCTTTGATCCTTTCTCTCACCTGTCGATCTCCTCTGCCCTTCGATTCTCCCCCCATCCTCGCTCCCCCTTCGATCCTCTCTCCTTTGATCCTCTCTTCTCCTTTGATCCTCTCTCACTCCCCCTTCAATCCTCTCTATCACCTTTCAATCCTCTGTGCCCTTCGATTTCCCCACCTCGATCCTCGCTCCCCTTTGATTCTCTCTCGCCCTTCGATCCTCTCTCCCTCCTTCGATCCTCTCTCCCTCCTTCAATCCTCTCTCAGTCCTTCGATCCACTCTCCCTACTTCGATCCTCTCTCTCCCCCTTCGATCCTCTCTCCCCCTTCGATCCTCTCTCCCCCTTCGATCCTCCCTCTCCCCCTTCAAAACTCTCTCTTCCCCTTCGATCCTCTCTCTTCCCCTTCAATCCTCTCTCCCTGTTCGATCCTCTCTCTCCCCACTTCAATCCTCGCTCTCCCCCTTCAATCCTCGCTCTCCCCTTCAATCCTCGCTCTCCCCTTCATTCCTCGCTCTCCCCTTCAATCCTCACTCTACCCCTTCAATCCTCGCTCTTCCCCTTCGATCCTCTCTCCCACTTCGTTCCTCTCTCCTCCTTTATTCCTCTCTCTCAACTTTCGATCTCCTCTGCCCTTCGATTCTCCCTTCCCTCCTCGATCCTCGCTCGCCCCTTCGATTGACTCTCTCACCTTCGATCATCTCTCCTTCGGTCCTCTCTCCCCTTCGATCCTCTCTCCCCTTCGATCCACTCTTCCCTTCGATCCTCTCTCTCCCCCTTCGATCCTCTCACCCCTTCGATCCTCTCTCTCCCCTTCGATCCTCTCTCTCCCCTTCGATCCTCTCTCTCCCCCTTCGATCCTCTCTTTCCCTTCGATCCTCTCTCTCCCCCCTTCGATTCTCTCTCTGCCGCCTTCGAATCTCTCTCCCTTCTTTGATCCTCTCTCGCCATTCGATCCCCTCTCCCTCCTTCGTTCCTCTCCCCCCCTCGAACTTCTCTCCCCCTTCAATCCTCTCTCTCCCCGTCGATCCTCTCTTCCCTTCGATCCTCTCTCCCCCTTCGATCTTCTCTCCCCTTCGATTCTCTCTCCCTCCTTCAATTCTCTCTCCTCCGATCCTCTCTCTCCCCCTTCGATTCTCTCTCCCTCATTCAATTCTCTCTCCTCCGATCCTCTCTCTCCCCCTTCGATTCTCTCTCCCTCCTTCGTTCCTCTCCCCCCCGAACCTCTCTCCCCCCTTCAATCCTCTCTCTCCCCTTCAATCCTAAATCCCCCTTCGATCCTCTCTCCCCTTCGATCCTTTCTCCCACTTCAATCCTCGCTCTCTGCTTCGATCCTCCCTCTCCCCCTTCGAGCGTCCCTCTCCCCCTTCGATCCTCCCTCTCCCCCTTCGATCCTCTCTCCCCCTTCGATCCTCTCTCCCCCCTTCGATCCTCCCTCTCCCCTTCGATCCTCTCTCCCCCTTCGATCCTCTCTCCCCCTTCGCTCCTCTCTCCCCCTTCGATACTCTCTCTCACCGTTCAATCCTCTCTGCCCATCAATTCTCTCCCCCTCGATCCTCGCTGCCCCTGTCAATCGACTCTCTCCCCTTCGATCATCCCTCCTTCGATCCTCTCTTCCGTTCGATCCTCTCTCTCCCCCTTTCAATTCTCTCTCTTCCCCTTCGATCCTCACTCCCCCTTCGAACCTCCCTCCCCTTCGATTCTCTCTCTTCCCCTTCGATCCTCACTCCCCCCTCGAACCTCCCTCCCCTTCGATTCTCTCTCCCTTCTTCGATTCTCTCTCCTCCGATCCTCTCACTCTCCCCCTTTGATCCTCTCTCTCAACTTTTGATCCTCTCTGCCCTTCGATTCTCCCTCCCTCCCTCGCTCCTCGCTCCCCCCTTCGATCCATTATCTCCCCTTCAATCATCTCTCCTTCGATCCTCTCTCCCCTTTCGATCCTCTCGCCCCTTCGATTCCCTCTCCCATTCGATTCTCCCTCCCTCCTTCGTTCCTCACCCCCCTTCGACCCTCTCTCCCTTCAATCCTCTCTCTCCCCTTCAATCCTCTCTCTCCCCTTCGATCTTAACTCTCCTTTCGATGCTCGCTCTACCCCTTCGATCTTTTCACCCACTTCAAAACTCGCTCTCCCCCTTCAATCCTCGCACTCCCCCTTCAATCCTCGCTCTCCCCTTCAACGCTCTCTCACTTCTTGGATCGTCTCTCCCCTTTCGATCCTCTCTCCACTTCGATCCTTTCTCCCCTTTCAATCCTCTCTCCCCTTCGATCCTCTTTCCCCCCCATCAATTCTGTCTCCCTCCTTTGATCCTCTCTCCCCTTCGACCCTCTCTCTCCCCCCTTCGATCCTCTCACCACTTCGATTCTCTCTCCCCCTTCGATCCTCTCTCCCCTTCGACCCTCTCTCTCCCCCCTTCGATCCTCTCACCATTTCGATTCTCTCTCCCCCTTCGATCCTCTTTCCCCTTCGACCCTCTCTCTCCCCCTTCGATCCTCTCTCTCTCCCCTTCGATCCTCTCTCTTCCCCTTCAATTCTCTCTCTTCCCCTTCAATTCTCTCTCTTCCCCTTCAATCCTCTCTCTCCCCTTCGATCCTAACTCCCCTTTCGATCCTCCCTCTACCCCTTCAATCTTTTCACCCACTTCAAAACTCGATCTCCACCTTCAATCGTCTATCACTTCTTGGATTGCCTCTCCCCTTTGATCTTCTCTCCGCTTCAATTCTTTCTCTCCCTTCAATCCTCTCTCTCCCCTTCGATCCTCTCTCCCCTTCGATCCTCTCTCCCCTTCGATCCTCTCTCTCCCTCGATCCTCTCTCTCCCCTTCGATCCTCCCTCTCCCCCTCCCTTCGATCCTCTCTCCTCCTTTGATCCTCTCCCCCTTCGATCCTCTCTCTCCCCCTTTGATCCTCGCTGCCCCCTTCGATCCTCACTCTCCCCCCTTCGATTTTCTCTCTTCCTCTTCGATTCTCTCTCCCCCTTCAATCCTCTCTCTCCCCTTCGATCCTCTCTTCCCTTCGATCCTCTCTCCCCCTTCGATCTTCTCTCCCCTTCGATTCTCTCTCCCTCCTTCAATTCTCTCTCCTCCGATCCTCTCTCTCCCCCTTCGATTCTCTCTCCCTCATTCGATTCTCTCTCCTCCGATCCTCTCTCTCCCCCTTCGATTCTCTCTCCCTCCTTCGTTCCTCTCCCCCCCGAACATCTCTCCCCCCTTCAATCCTCTCTCTCCCCTTCAATCCTAAATCCCCCTTCGATCCTCTCTCCCCTTCGATCCTTTCTCCCCCTTCAATCCTCGCTCTCTGCTTCGATCCTCCCTCTCCCCCTTCGATCCTCCCTCTCCCCCTTCGATCCTCCCTCTCCCCCTTCGATCCTCTCTCCCCCTTTGATCCTCTCTCCCCCCTTCGATCCTCCCTCTCCCCCTTCGATCCTCTCTCCCCCTTCGATCCTCTCTCCCCCTTCGCTCCTCTCTCCCCCTTCGATACTCTCTCTCACCGTTCAATCCTCTCTGCCCATCAATTCTCTCCCCCTCGATCCTCGCTGCCCCTGTCAATCGACTCTCTCCCCTTCGATCATCCCTCCTTCGATCCTCTCTTCCGTTCGATCCTCTCTCTCCCCCTTTCGATTCTCTCTCTTCCCCTTCGATCCTCACTCCCCCTTCGAACCTCCCTCCCCTTCGATTCTCTCTCTTCCCCTTCGATCCTCACTCCCCCTTCGAATCTCCCTCCCCTTCGATTTTCTCTCCCTTCTTCGATTCTCTCTCCTCCGATCCTCTCACTCTCCCCCTTTGATCCTCTCTCTCACCTTTTGATCCTCTCTGCCCTTCGATTCTCCCTCCCTCCCTCGCTCCTCGCTCCCCCCTTCGATCCATTATCTCCCCTTCAATCATCTCTCCTTCGATCCTCTCTCCCCTTTCAATCCTCTCGCCCCTTCGATTCCCTCTCCCATTCGATTCTCCCTCCCTCCTTCGTTCCTCACCCCCCTTCGACCCTCTCTCCCTTCAATCCTCTCTCTCCCCTTCAATCCTCTCTCTCCCCTTCGATCTTAACTCTCCTTTCGATGCTCGCTCTACCCCTTCGATCTTTTCACCCACTTCAAAACTCGCTCTCCCCCTTCAATCCTCGCACTCCCCCTTCAATCCTCGCTCTCCCCTTCAACACTCTCTCACTTCTTGGATCGTCTCTCCCCTTTCGATCCTCTCTCCACTTCGATCCTTTCTCCCCTTTCAATCCTCTCTCCCCTTCGATCCTCTTTCCCCCCCATCAATTCTGTCTCCCTCCTTTGATCCTCTCTCCCCTTCGACCCTCTCTCTCCCCCCTTCGATCCTCTCACCACTTCGATTCTCTCTCCCCCTTCGATCCTCTCTCCCCTTCGACCCTCTCTCTCCCCCCTTCGATCCTCTCACCATTTCGATTCTCTCTCCCCCTTCGATCCTCTTTCCCCTTCGACCCTCTCTCTCCCCCTTCGATCCTCTCTCTCTCCCCTTCGATCCTCTCTCTTCCCCTTCAATTCTCTCTCTTCCCCTTCTATTCTCTCTCTTCCCCTTCAATCCTCTCTCTCCCCTTCGATCCTAACTCCCCTTTCGATCCTCCCTCTACCCCTTCAATCTTTTCACCCACTTCAAAACTCGATCTCCACCTTCAATCCTCTATCACTTCTTGGATTGCCTCTCCCCTTTGATCTTCTCTCCGCTTCAATCCTTTCTCCCCCTTCAATCCTCTCTCTCCCCTTCGATCCTCTCTCCCCTTCGATCCTCTCTCCCCTTCGATCCTCTCTCTCCCTCGATCCTCTCTCTCCCCTTCGATCCTCCCTCTCCCACTCCCTTCGATCCTCTCTCCTCCTTTGATCCTCTCCCCCTTCGATCCTCTCTCTCCCCCTTTGATCCTCGCTGCCCCCTTCGATCCTCACTCTCCCCCCTTCGATTTTCTCTCTTCCTCTTCGATTCTCTCTCCCCCTTCAATCCTCTCTCTCCCCTTCGATCCTCTCTTCCCTTCGATCCTCTCTCCCCCTTCGATCTTCTCTCCCCTTCGATTCTCTCTCCCTCCTTCAATTCTCTCTCCTCCGATCCTCTCTCTCCCCCTTCGATTCTCTCTCCCTCATTCGATTCTCTCTCCTCCGATCCTCTCTCTCCCCCTTCGATTCTCTCTCCCTCCTTCGTTCCTCTCCCCCCCGAACCTCTCTCCCCCCTTCAATCCTCTCTCTCCCCTTCAATCCTAAATCCCCCTTCGCTCCTCTCTCCCCCTTCGATACTCTCTCTCACCGTTCAATCCTCTCTGCCCATCAATTCTCTCCCCCTCGATCCTCGCTGCCCCTGTCAATCGACTCTCTCCCCTTCGATCATCCCTCCTTCGATCCTCTCTTCCGTTCGATCCCCTCTCTCCCCCTTTCGATTCTCTCTCTACCCCTTCGATCCTCACTCCCCCTTCGAACCTCCCTCCCCTTCGATTCTCTCTCTTCCCCTTCGATCCTCACTCCCCCTTCGAATCTCCCTCCCCTTCGATTTTCTCTCCCTTCTTCGATTCTCTCTCCTCCGATCCTCTCACTCTCCCCCTTTGATCCTCTCTCTCACCTTTTGATCCTCTCTGCCCTTCGATTCTCCCTCCCTCCCTCGCTCCTCGCTCCCCCCTTCGATCCACTATCTCCCCTTCAATCATCTCTCCTTCGATCCTCTCTCCCCTTTCGATCCTCTCGCCCCTTCGATTCCCTCTCCCATTCGATTCTCCCTCCCTCCTTCGTTCCTCACCCCCCTTCGACCCTCTCTCCCTTCAATCCTCTCTCTCCCCTTCAATCCTCTCTCTCCCCTTCGATCTTAACTCTCCTTTCGATGCTCGCTCTACCCCTTCGATCTTTTCACCCACTTCAAAACTCGCTCTCCCCCTTCAATCCTCGCACTCCCCCTTCAATCCTCGCTCTCCCCTTCAACGCTCTCTCACTTCTTGGATCGTCTCTCCCCTTTCGATCCTCTCTCCACTTCGATCCTTTCTCCCCTTTCAATCCTCTCTCCCCTTCGATCCTCTTTCCCCCCCATCAATTCTGTCTCCCTCCTTTGATCCTCTCTCCCCTTCGACCCTCTCTCTCCCCCCTTCGATCCTCTCACCACTTCGATTCTCTCTCCCCCTTCGATCCTCTCTCCCCTTCGACCCTCTCTCTCCCCCCTTCGATCCTCTCACCATTTCGATTCTCTCTCCCCCTTCGATCCTCTTTCCCCTTCGACCCTCTCTCTCCCCCTTCGATCCTCTCTCTCTCCCCTTCGATCCTCTCTCTTCCCCTTCAATTCTCTCTCTTCCCCTTCAATTCTCTCTCTTCCCCTTCAATCCTCTCTCTCCCCTTCGATCCTAACTCCCCTTTCGATCCTCCCTCTACCCCTTCAATCTTTTCACCCACTTCAAAACTCGATCTCCACCTTCAATCCTCTATAACTTCTTGGATTGCCTCTCCCCTTTGATCTTCTCTCCGCTTCAATCCTTTCTCTCCATTCAATCCTCTCTCTCCCCTTCGATCCTCTCTCCCCTTCGATCCTCTCTCCCCTTCGATCCTCTCTCTCCCTCAATCCTCTCTCTCCCCTTCGATCCTCCCTCTCCCCCTCCCTTCGATCCTCTCTCCTCCTTTGATCCTCTCCCCCTTCGATCCTCTCTCTCTCCCTTTGATCCTCGCTGCCCCCTTCGATCCTCACTCTCCCCCCTTCGATTTTCTCTCTTCCTCTTCGATTCTCTCTCCCCCTTCAATCCTCTCTCCACTTCGATCCTCTCTCCCCCCTTCGATTCTCTCTCCCCCTTCGATTCTCTCTCCCCCCTTCGATTCTCTCTCTCCCTTCGATTCTCTCTCCCCCCTTCGATCCTCTCTCCCCCTTCAATCCACTCTCCCCCTTCGATCCTCTCTCCCCCTTCGATCCTCTCTCCCCCTTCGATTCTCTCTCCCCCTTCGACCCTCTCTCGACTTTGATCCTCTCTCTCCCCCCTTCGATTCTCTCTCCCCCTTCGTTTCTCTCTCCCCCTTCGATCCTCTCTCCACTTCGATCCTTCCTCTCCCCCTTTGATTCTCTCCCCCCTTCGATTCTCTCTCCCCTTCGATCCTCTCTCTCCCCCTTCGATCCTCTCTCCCCCTTCGATCCTCACTCCACTTTGATCCTCTCTCTCCCCCCTTCGATTCTCTCTCCCCCTTCGTTTCTCTCTCCCCCTTTGATCCTCTCTCCCCTTCGATCCTCTCTCACCACCTTCGATTCTCACTCCCCTTTAATCCTCTCACCATTTTGATTCTCTCTTCCCCTTCGATCCTCTCTCCCTCTTTGGATCTGCTGGCCCATTCGATCCTCTCTCCTCTTCGATACTCGCTCACCCCTTTGATTCACTCTCCCCCCTTCGATTCTCTCTACCCCTTCGTTTCTCTCTCCCCCTTCGATCCTCTCTCCACTTCGATCCTCTCTCCCCCTTCGTTTCTCTCTCCCCCTTCGATCCTCTCTCCCCCTTCGATCCTCTCTCCCCCTTCGATCCTCCCTCTCCCCCTTCAAAACTCTCTCTTCCCCTTCGATCCTCTCTCTTCCCCTTCAATCCTCTCTCCCTGTTCGATCCTCTCTCTCCCCACTTCAATCCTCGCTCTCCCCCTTCAATCCTCGCTCTCCCCTTCAATCCTCGCTCTCCCCTTCATTCCTCGCTCTCCCCTTCAATCCTCACTCTACCCCTTCAATCCTCACTCTACCCCTTCAATCCTCGCTCTTCCCCTTTGATCCTCTCTCCCACTTCGTTCCTCTCTCCTCCTTTATTCCTCTCTCTCAACTTTCGATCTCCTCTGCCCTTCGATTCTCCCTTCCCTCCTCGATCCTCGCTCGCCCCTTCGATTGACTCTCTCCCCTTCGATCATCTCTCCTTCGGTCCTCTCTCCCCTTCGATCCTCTCTCCCCTTCGATCCACTCTTCCCTTCGATCCTCTCTCTCCCCCTTCGATCCTCTCACCCCTTCGATCCTCTCTCTCCCCTTCGATCCTCTCTCTCCCCTTCGATCCTCTCTCTTCCCTTCGATCCTCTCTCTCCTCCTTTGATCCTCTCTCCCCCTTTGATCCTCTCTCTCCCCCCTTCGATTCTCTCTCTCCCGCCTTCGAATCTCTCTCCCTTCTTTGATCCTCTCTCCCCCTTCGATTCCCTCTCCCTCCTTCGTTCCTCTCCCCCCTCGACCTTCTCTCCCCCTTCAATCCTCTCTCTCCCCTTCGATCCTCTCTCTCCCCTTCGATCCTCTCTCTCCCCCTTCGATCCTCTCTTTCCCTTCGATCCTCTCTCTCCCCCCTTCGATTCTTTCTCTCCCGCCTTCGAATCTCTCTCCCTTCTTTGATCCTCTCTCCCCATTCGATCCCCTCACCCTCCTTCGTTCCTCTCCCCCCCTCGACCTTCTCTCCCCCTTCAATCCTCTCTCTCCCCTTCGATCCTCTCTTCCCTTCGATCCTCTCTCCCCCTTCGATCTTCTCTCCCCTTCGATTCTCTCTCCCTCCTTCAATTCTCTCACCTCCGATCCTCTCTCTCCCCCTTCGATTCTCTCTCCCTCATTCGATTCTCTCTCCTCCGATCCTCTCTCTCCCCCTTCGATTCTCTCTCCCTCCTTCGTTCCTCTCCCTCCCGAACCTCTCTCCCCCTTCAATCCTCTCTCTCCCCTTCAATCCTAAATCCCCCTTCGATCCTCTCTCCCCTTCGATCCTTTCTCCCCCTTCAATCCTCGCTCTCTGCTTCGATCCTCCCTCTCCCCCTTCAATCCTCCCTCTCCCCCTTCGATTCTCTCTCCCCCTTCGATCCTCTCTCCCCCCTTCGATCCTCCCTCTCCCCCTTCGATCCTCTCTCCCCCTTCGATCCTCTCTCCCCCTTCGCTCCTCTCTCCCCCTTCGATACTCTCTCTCACCGTTCAATCCTCTCTGCCCATCAATTCTCTCCCCCTCGATCCTCGCTGCCCCTGTCAATCGACTCTCTCCCCTTCGATCATCCCTCCTTCGATCCTCTCTTCCGTTCGATCCTCTCTCTCCCCCTTTCGATTCTCTCTCTTCCCCTTCGATCCTCACTCCCCCTTCGAACCTCCCTCCCCTTCGATTCCCTCTCTTCCCCTTCGATCCTCACTCCCCCTTCGAAGCTCCCTCCCCTTCGATTCTCTCTCCCTTCTTCGATTCTCTCTCCTCCGATCCTCTCACTCTCCCCCTTTGATCCTCTCTCTCACCTTTTGGTCCTCTCTGCCCTTCGATTCTCCCTCCCTCCCTCGCTCCTCGCTCCCCCCTTCGATCCACTGTCTCCCCTTCAATCATCTCTCCTTCGATCCTCTCTCCCCTTTCGATCCTCTCGCCCCTTCGATTCCCTCTCCCATTCGATTCTCCCTCCCTCCTTCGTTCCTCACCCCCCTTCGACCCTCTCTCCCTTCAATCCTCTCTCTCCCCTTCAATCCGCTCTCTTCCCTTCGATCTTAACTCTCCTTTCGATGCTCGCTCTACCCCTTCGATCTTTTCACCCACTTCAAAACTCGCTCTCCCCCTTCAATCCTCGCACTCCCCCTTCAATCCTCGCTCTCCCCTTCAATGCTCTCTCACTTCTTGGATCGTCTCTCTCCTTTCGATCCTCTCTCCACTTCGATCCTTTCTCCCCTTTCAATCCTCTCTCCCCTTCGATCCTCTTTCCCCCCCATCAATTCTGTCTCCCTCCTTTGATCCTCTCTCCCCTTCGACCCTCTCTCTCCCCCCTTCGATCCTCTCACCATTTCGATTCTCTCTCCCCCTTCGATCCTCTTTCCCCTTCGACCCTCTCTCTCCCCCTTCGATCCTCTCTCTCTCCTCTTCGATCCTCTCTCTTCCCCTTCAATTCTCTCTCTTCCCCTTCAATTCTCTCTCTTCCCCTTCAATCCTCTCTCTCCCCTTCGATCCTAACTCCCCTTTCGATCCTCCCTCTACCCCTTCAATCTTTTCACCCACTTCAAAACTCGATCTCCACCTTCAATCCTCCATCACTTCTTGGATTGCCTCTCCCCTTTGATCTTCTCTCCGCTTCAATCCTTTCTCCCCCTTCAATCCTCTCTCTCCCCTTCGATCCTCTCTCCCCTTCGATCCTCTCTCCCCTTTGATCCTCTCTCTCCCTCGATCCTCTCTCTCCCCTTCGATCCTCCCTCTCCCCCTCCCTTCGATCCTATCTCCTCCTTTGATCCTCTCCCCCTTCGATCCTCTCTCTCCCCCTTTGATCCTCGCTGCCCCCTTCGATCCTCACTCTCCCCCCTTCGACTTTCTCTCTTCCTCTTCGATTCTCTCTCCCCCTTCGATCCTCTCTCCACTTCGATCCTCTCTCCCCCCTTCGATTCTCTCTCCCCCTTCGATCCTCTCTCCCCCTTCGATCCTCTCTCCCCCTTCGATTCTCTCTCCCCCCTTCGATTCTCCCTCCCCCTTCGATTCTCTCTCCCCCCTTCGATCCTCTCTCCCCCTTCGATCCACTCTCCCCCTTCGATCCTCTCTCCCCCTTCGATCCTCTCTCCCCCTTCGATTCTCTCTCCCCCCTTCGATTCTCTCTCCCCCTTCGATCCTCTCTCCACTTTGATCCTCTCTCTCCCCCCTTCGATTCTCTCTCCCCCTTCGTTTCTCTCTCCCCCTTCGATCCTCTCTCCACTTCGATCCTTCCTCTCACCCTTTGATTCTCTCCCCCCTTCGATTCTCTCTCCCCTTCGATCCTCTCTCTCCCCCTTCGATCCTCTCTCCCCCTTCGATCCTCTCTCCACTTTGATCCTCTCTCTCCCCCCTTCGATTCTCTCTCCCCCTTCGTTTCTCTCTCCCCCTTTGATCCTCTCTCCCCTTCGATCCTCTCTCACCACCTTTGATTCTCACTCCCCTTTAATCCTCTCACCATTTTGATTCCCTCTTCCCCTTCGATCCTCTCTCCCTCTTTCGATCTGCTGGCCCATTCGATCCTCTCTCCTCTTCGATACTCGCTCACCCCTTTGATTCACTCTCCCCCCTTCGATTCTCTCTCCCCCTTCATTTCTCGCTCCCCCTTCGATCCTCACTCCACTTCGATCCTCTCTCCCCCTTCGTTTCTCTCTCCCCCTTCGATCCTCTCTCCCCCTTCGTTTCTCTCTCCCCCTTTGATCCTCTCTCCCCCTTCGATTCTCTCTCCCTCCTTTGATCCTCTCTCCCCTTCGAGCCTCTCTCTCCACCTTCGATTCTCACTCCCCTTTAATCCTCTCACCATTTCGATTCTCTCTTCCCCTTCGATCCTCTCTCCCTCCTTCGATCCGCTGGCCCATTCGATCCTCTCTCCCCTTCGATACTCTCTCACCCCTTTGATTCTCTCTCCCTCCTTCGATCCTCTCTCCTCCTTCGATCCTCTCTCTCACCTTTCAACCCTCTCTGCCCTTCGATTCTCCCCCCCGATCCTCGCTGCCCCCTTCGTTCCTCTCTCCCTTCGATCTTCTCTCTCCCCCCTTCGATTTTCTCTCTTCCTCTTCGATTCCCTCTCCCCCTTCGATCCTCTCTCTATTCCTTCGATCCTCTCACCACTTCGATTCTCTCTCCCTCTTCAATCCTCTCTCCCCTTCAATCCTCACTCTCCCCCCTTCGATTTCCTCTCCCTCCTTTGATCCTCTCTCCCCCTTTTATCCTCTCACCATTTCGATTCTCTCTCGCCCTTCGGTCCCCTCTCCCTCCTTCGATCCTCCCTCCCCCTTCGATCCTCTCTCTCCCCCTTCGATCCTCTCCCCCATTCGACCCTCTCTCTCTCCCCACTTGATTCTCTCTCCCTCCTTCAATCCTATCTCCCACTTCGATCCTTTCTCCTCCTTTGTTCCTCTCTCCCTCCTTCGCTCTCTCCTCCTTTAATCCTCTCTCCCCTTCGATCCTCTCTCTCCCGCTTCGATGCTCTCTCTCCCCCCTTCGATTCTCTCTCTTCCCCTTCAATTCTCTCTCATCCCCTTCGATCCTCTCTCCCCTTTCGATCCTCTCCCGCCCTTCGACCTCCCCCTTTGATCCTCTCTCTCCCCTTCGATCCTCTCTCCCCTTCGATCCTCTCTAACTTCAACCCTCCCCTTCGATCCTCTCTCTCCCCTTTGATCCTAACTCCCCTTTCGATCCTCGCTCTACCCCTTCGATCTTTTCACCCACGTTAAAACTCGCTCTCCCCCTTCAATCCTCGCTCTCCCCCTTCAATCCTCGCTCTCCCCCTTCAATCCTCTCTCACTTCTTGGATCATCTCTCCCCTTCGATCCTCTCTCCCCTTCGATCCTCTCTCCTCCTTCGATCCTCTCTCCCTTCGATCCTCTTTCCCTCCTTCGATCCTCTCCCACTTCGATCCTCCCTCCCACCTTGAAACCTCTATCTCCCCTTCGATCCGCTCTCCTCCTTCGATCCTCTCTCTCTCCTCCTTCAATCCTCGCTCTCTCACCCTTCGATCCTTTCTCTCACCTGTCGATCTCCTCTGCCTTTCGATTCACGCCCCCATCCTCGCTCCCCCTTCGATCGACTATCTCCCCTTCGATCCTCACTCCCCTTCGATCTTCTCTCCCCTCAATCCTCTCTCCTACTTCGATCATCTCTCTCTCCTCCTTCAATCCTCTCTCTCTCCCACTTCGATCCTTTCTCTCACCTGTCGATCTCCTCTGCCCTTCGATTCTCCCCATCCTCACTCCCCCTTCGATCGACTATCTCCCCTTCGATCCTCACTCCCCTTCGATCTTCTCTCCCCTTCGATCCTCTCTCCCTCCTTCGATCCTCTCTCCCACTTCGATCCTCTCTCCTCCTTTGATCCTCTCTCCTCCTTCGATCCTCTCTCACTCCAACCTTCTGTCCTCTCTATCACCTTTGAATCCTCTCTGCCCTTCGATTTCCCCCCTCGATCCACTCTCCCTACTTCGATCCTCTGTCTCCCCCTTCAAACCTCTCTCCCCCTTCGATCCTCTCTCCCCCTTCGATCCTCTCCCTCCCCCTTCCATCCACTCTCATTTCTTCGACCCTCTCTCCCCTTCGATCCTTTCTGCCCCTTCAATCCTCTCTCTCCCCCTTCGAACCTCTCTCTCCCCCTTCGATCCTCTCTCTACCCCTTCAATCCTCTCTCCCTGATCGATCCTCTCTCTCCCACTTCGATCCTCTCTCCCCCGTCGATCGTCTCTCCCTTCGATCCTCTCTCCCCCTTCACTTCTCTCTCTCCCCTCGCTCCTCCCTCTCCCCTTCAAACCTAACTCCCCTTTCCATCCTCACTTTACCCCTTCGATCCTTCCTCCCCCTTCAAATCTTCTCTCAATTCTTCGATCCTCTCTCCCCCTTCGATCCCCTCTCCCCCCTTCGATACTCCCTCCCGCTTCCATCCCCTCTCCCAATTTGATTCTTTCTCCCCTCCAATCCTCTCTCTTCCCCTTCAATCCACACTCTCCATTCGATCCTCTCCCTCCCCCTTCAAACCTCTCTCCCCCTTCGATCCTTTCAGCCCCTTCGATTCATTCTCCCCCTTCAATCCTCTCTCTCTCTTGCTATCCTCTCTCCCATTCGATCCTCTCTCCCCCTTGGATCTCCTCTCTCCCTCTTCAATCCACTCTGTCCCTTTGATCCTCTCTCTCCCCTTTGATCCCCTCTCCCACTTCGATCCTCTCTCACTCCTTTGATCCTCTCTCCCTCGTTCTATCCTCTCTCCCCTTCGATCCTCTCTCCCCTTCGATCCTGTCTCTCCCCTTTCGATCTTCTCTCTCCCCTTTGATCCACCCTCTTCCTTCAAATCTCTCTCCCCCTTTGATCCTCTCTCTCCCCCTTCGATCCTTTCTCCCCCTTCAATCTTCTCTCCCCTTCGATCCTCTGTCCCGCTTCGCTTCTCTCTCTCCCGTCGCTCCTCCCTCTCCCCTTCGAACCTAGCTCCCCTTTCGATCCTCACTCTATCCCTTCGATCCTCTCTCTCCCCCTTCGATCTTCTCTCTCCCCTTTGATCCACCCTCTCCCTTCAAATCTCTCTCCCCCTTTGATCCTCTCTCCCCCTTTGATCCTTTCTCCCCCTTCGATCTTCTCTCCCAATCGACCATCTCTCCTCAATTGATCCTCACTCCCCCTTCAATCTGCTCTCATCCTTCGATCCTCTCTTTCTCCCCCTTCGATCCTCCCTCCCTTCGATCCTCTCACACCCTTCGATCCTCCCTCCCCCTTCGATAATCTCTCCCCCTTGGGTCCTCTCTCCCCCTGTTCGATCCTCTCTTTCTCCCCCTTCAATCCTCTCTCCCCCTTTGATCCTTTCTCTCCCCCTACGATCCTTTCTCTCCACGCTTCGATCCTCTCTCCCCTTTAATCCTCGCTCTCCACCTTCAATCCACTCTCCCCTTTCAATCCTCTCTCCCTTTGATCCTTTCTCTCACCCTTCAATCCCTTCTCCCCCTGTTCGATCCTCGCTTTCTGCCCCTTCGAACCTTTCTCTTCCCCTTCAATCCTCTCCCTTCGATTCTCTCTCCCCCTTCAATCCTCTCTCTCCCCCTATGATCCTCTCGCTCCCCCTTTGATCCTCTCTCCCCCTTCAATCCTCTCTCCCCAATCGATCCTCAATCCCCCTTCGTTCCTCTCTCCCCCTTTGAACCTCTCTCCCCTTCGATCCTCACTCCCCTTCAATCCTCACTCCCTTTTCCATCCTCTCTCCCCCTTCGATTCTCTCTCTTCCTGCTTTGGTACACACTCCCTCCTTCGATCACCTCTCCCCCCTTCGATCCACTCTCCCTCTTCGATTCCATCTCCCCCTTCCATCCTTTCTCTCACCCCTTCGATCCTCTCTCCGCCCTTCGAACCTCTCTCCCCTTCGATCCTCTCACCCCCTTCGATCCTCTATTTCTCCCCATTCAATCCTCTCTCCCCCTTCGATCCCCTATCTTCCCCTTCGATACTCCCTCTCCCCAATCGATCCTCACTCCCCCTTCGAACCTCTCTCCCCTTCAATCCACTCTCTCCCTTCGATTCCCTCTCCCCCTTCACTCCTCTCTCTCCCCTTCGATCCCATCGCCCCTTCGATCCTCTCTCCCCTTCAATCCTCACTCCCTCTTCCATCCTCTCTCCCCCTTCCATTCTCTCTCCATCCCTTCGAACATCATTCTCCCATTTTGATCCTCTCCCTCCTTCGATCCTCTCAACCCCTTCGATCCTCTCTCTCCTCCTTCGATCCTCTCTCCCCCTTAGAACCTCTCTCCCGAATCAATCCTCACTCCCCCTGCGATTCTCTCTCCCTCCTTCGATCCTCTCTCCCTCCTTGGATCACCTCTCCCCCCTTTGATCACCTCTTCCCCCTTCGATCCTCTCTCACCCTTTGATTCTCTCTCCCCAATCAATCCTCACTCCCCCTGCAATCCTCTCTCCCCCTTCCATCCTCTCTCTATCCCTTCGATCCTCTCTCCCTCCTTCGATCCTTTCTCCCACTCTGAACCTCTCTGCCCCTTCGATCCTCTCTCCACTTCAATCCTCTCTCTCCCCTTCGATCCCTCTCTCCCCTTCGATCCTCTCTCTCCCTTCGATCCTCTCTCCCCTTCAATCCTCTCTCCCCCTTCGATTCTCTCTCTTCCCCTTCAATCCTCTCTCCCCCTTCCATCCTCTCTCCCTGTTCGATCCTCTCTCCTCCTTCGATCCACTCTCCCCCTTCGATCCTCTCTCCCCGTCGGTACCCTCTCCCGCTTCGCTTCTCTCTCTCCCCTCGATCCTCCCTCTCCTCTTTGAACCTAACTCCCCTTTCGATCCTTCATCTACCCCTTCGATCCTATTTCTCCCCCTTTGATCCACTCTCTCCCTTCAAATCTCTCTCCCCATTTGATCCTCTCTCTCCCCCTTCGATCCCCTCTCCCCCTTCGATCCTCTCTCCCAATCGACCATTTCTCCCCAATCGATCCTCACACTCCCTTCGATCCGCTCTCCCCCTTCGATCCTCTCTCTCTCCCCTTCGATAATCTCTCCCCCTTCGATCCTCTCTCCCTCTTCGATCCTCTCTCCCGCTTCCATCCTCTCTCCCCCTTTGATTCTTTCTTCCCCTCCAATCCTCTCTCACCCCCTGTTCGATCCTCTCTTTCTCCCCCTTCAATCCTCTCTCCCCCTTCAATCCTCTCTCCCCTATCGATCCTCTCTCCCTTCGATCCTTTCTCTCCCCCTTCGGTCCCTTCTCCCCTTGTTTGATGCTCTCTTTCTCTCACTTCGATCCTTTCAATTCAATTCAATTCAATTCAAATCGCTTTATAGGCATGACAAGGTACATCTTATGTTGCCAAAGCATCGAAAAACCTCTCTCTCCCTTCAATCCTCTCTCTCCCTTCGATTCTCTCTCCCCCTTCGATCCTCTCTCTCCCTTCGATTCTCTCTCCCCCTTCAATCCTCTCTCTCCCCCTACGATCCTCTCTCTCCCCCTTCGATCCTCTCTCCCCCTTCGATCCTCACTCCCCCTTCAATCCTCTCTCCCCCTTCGACCCTCACTCCCCTTCGATCCTCACTCCCCTTCGATCCTCTCTCCCCCTTCGATCCTCTCCCCCCCTTCGATCCTCTCGCCCCTTCAATCCTCTATCGCTCCCCCTTCAATTCTCTCTCCCCCTTTGATCCCCTCTCTCCCCCTTCGATTCTCCCTCTCCCGCTTCGATCCTCCCTCTCCCGCTTGGATCCTCTCCAACTTCTGCGAACCTCTCTCCCATTTGATCCCCTCTCCCCCTTCGATCCTGTCTCCCCAATCGATCCTCTCTCCCCCTTCGATCCTCTCTCCCCAATCGATCCTCACTCCCCCTTCGATCTTCTGTCCCCAATCGATCCTCACTCCCCTTCGATCCTCTCTCCCCCTTCCATCATCTCTCCCCCTTCGATCCTCTCTCTCCCTCCTTCGATCCTCTCTCTCCCTCCTTCAATCCTCTTTCCCCAATCGATCCTCACTCCCCCTTCAATCCACTCTCTCCCTTCAATTCTATGTCCCCCTTCAATCCTCTCTCCCCTTCGATCCCATCGCCCCCTTCGATCCTCTCTCCCCTTCGATCCTCACTCCCCCTTCGATCCTCACTCCCCTTCGATCCTCACTCCCATTTCGATCCTCTCTCCCACTTCGAACCTCTCTTCCCCTTCGATCCTCTCTCCCGAATCAATCCTCACTCCCCCTGCGATTCTCTCTCCCTTCTTCGATCCTCTCTCCCTCCTTTGATCACCTCTCCCCCCTTCGATTTTCTCTCCCCCTTCGATTCTCTCTCCTCAATCCATCCTCACTCCCCCTGCAATCCTCTCTCCCCCTTCCATCCTCTCTCTATCCCTTCGATTCTCTCTCTCCCTCGTTCGATCCTCTCTCCCACTCCGAACCTCTCTGCCCCGTGGATCCTCTCCCCCCTTTGATCCTCTCTCCCCCCTTTGATTCTCTCTCCCTCCTTCGATACTCTCTCCCTCCTTCGATACTCTCTCCCCCTTCAATCCTCTCTCCCCCTTTGATCCTCTCTCTCCCTCCTTCGATCCTCTCTCCCCCTTCGATCCTTTCTCCCCCCTTCAATCCTCTCTCTCCCTCCTTCGATGCTCTCTCCCCCTTCGATCCTCTCTCCCCCCTTCGATGCTCTCTCCCCCTTCGATTCTCTCTCCCCAATCAATCCTTACTCCCCCTGCAATCCTCTCTTCCCCTTCCATCCTCTCTCTATCCCTTCGATCGTCTCTCTCCCTCCTTCCATCCTCTCTTCCCCTTCGATCCCCTCCCTCCCCGTTTGATCCACTCTCTCCCCCTTCGATCCTCTCTTCCCCTTCGATCCTCTCTCCCAAATCATTCCTCACTCCCCCTACGATTCTCTCTCCCTTGTTCGATCCTCTCTCCCTCCTTTGATCACCTCTCCCAACATTGATCACCTCTCCCCCCTTTGATCACCTCTCCCCCCTTCGATCCGCTCTCCCCCTTCGATTCTCTCTCCCCAATCAATCCTCACTCCCCCTGCAATCCTCTCTCCCCCTTCCATCCTCTCAATTCAATTCAATTCAATTCAAATCGCTTTATTGGCATGACAAGTTACATCTTATGTTGCCAAAGCATTGAAAAACATTCATGTTTTACACAAAAATACAGATCTATCCATACAGTGTATAAACAGATATATCCCTGAGTGTATAAATATACTTTCATATAATTTATATATACTCTTTTCTTATATTTAGTGGTTGTCCCTCTGTTTATGGCAAGCTGTAACATAGTGTGCCACTAGTGTTACACAATTTCTCTCTTCCCCTCGTAGGTATGGGAGTTTTTGGTCGTCATTCAAATTTCTGAATTCCGGGCATATTTTTGTGAATTTTGGGTAGAAATTCTCCCTTATGCCCTGATATTTTCTACAAGCTGTGAGGAAGTGCATCTCTGTCTCCACCACTCCCTGACTGCAGTGAGAGCATATCCTGTCCTCTCTTGGTAGCTGGGTCTGCCTGTGTCTACCTTTTTCGATCGCCAGGCTATGTGCACTAAGTCTGTAACTCTCTCTATCCCTTTGATCCTCTCTCCCTCCTTCGATCCTCCCTCCCACTCCGAACCTCTCTGCCCCTTTGATCCTCTCTCCCCTTCAATCCTCTCTCTCCCCGCTTTGGTCCGCTCTCCCCCCTTCAATCCTCTCCCCCCTTCGATCCTCTCTCCCATTCGATCTTCCCGACCACTTCGATCCTCTGTCCCCCTTCGACCCTCTCTCCCCACTTAGATCCCCCCTCTCCAATCGATCCTCTCTCCCCCCTTTGATCCTCTCTCCATCCTTCGATACTCTCTCTCCTTCCATACTCACTCCCCCCTTCAATCCTCTCTCCCCCTTTGATCCTCTCTCTCCCTCCTTCGATCCTCTCTCCCTCATTCGATCGTCTCTCTCCCCTTTGATCCTCTACCAATTCGATAATCTCTCTCCCCCTTCAATCATCTCTCTCCCCCTTTGATTCTCTCTCTTCACGCTTTGGACCACACTTCCTCCTTCAATTACCTCTCCCCACTTCGATCCTCTCTCCCTCGTCAATTCCATTTCCCACCTTCCATCCGTTCTCTCCCCCCTTCGATCCTCTCTCCCCCCTTCGAACCTCTCCCCCCTTCGATCCTCGCTCCCATTCGAACCTCTCTGCCCCTTCGAACCTCTCTGCCCCTTTGATCCTCTCTTCCCCTTCGATGCTCTCTCCCCCCTTCAATCCTCTCCCCCCTTCGATCCTCTCTCCCATTCGATCTTCCCGACCACTTCGATCCTCTGTCCCCCTTCGATCCTCTCTCCCCACTTAGATCCCCCCTCTCCAATCGATCCTCTCTCCCCCCCTTTGATCCTCTCTCCATCCTTCGATACTCTCTCTCCTTCCATACTCACTCCCCCCTTCAATCCTCTCTTCCCCTTTGATCCTCTTTCTCCCTCCTTCGATCCTCTCTCCCTCATTCGATCGTCTCTACCCCCTTTGATCCTCTACCAATTCGATAATCTCTCTCCCCCTTCAATCATCTCTCTCCCCCTTCGATTCTCTCTCTTCACGCTTTGGACCACACTTCCTCCTTCAATTACCTCTCCCCCCTTCGATCCTCTCTCCCATTCGAACCTCTCTGCCCCTTCGAACCTCTCTGCCCCTTTGATCCTCTCTTCCCCTTCGATGCTCTCTCCCCCCTTCGAGCCTCTCTCCCCCTTCGATCCTCTCTCCCCCTTCGATTCTCTCTCCCCAATCAATCCTCACTCCTCCTGCAATCCTCTCTTCCCCTTCCATCCTCTCTCTATCCCTTTGATCCCCACTCTCCCATTTCGATCCTCTCTCTCCCCCTTCGGTCCTCTCTCCCCCCTTCGATTCTCTCTCCCTCCTTCGATCCTCTCTCCCCCTTTGATTCTCTCTCCCCAATCAATCCTCACTCCCCCTGCAATCCTCTCTCCCCTTCCATCCTCTCTCTCCCCCTTCAATCCTCTCTCCCTGTTCGATCCTCTCTCCCCCTTCGATCCACTCTTCTTCTTCGATCCTCTCTCTCCCCCTTCGATCTCTCCCCTTTGATCTACTCTCTCCCTTCAAATCTCTCTCCCCCTTTGATCCTCTCTCGCCCCCTTTGATCCTCTCTCTCCCCCTTTGATCCTCTCTCTCCCCCTTCGATCCTCTCCCCCTTCGATCCTCTCACACCCTTCGATCCTCACTCCCCCTTCAATAATCTCTCACCCTTCGGTCCTCTCTCCCCCTGTTCGACCCTCTCCTTTTTCCCCTTCAATCCTCTCTCCCCCATCGATCCTCTCTCTCCCTCCTTCGAGCCTCTCCCTCCCTCCTTCAATCCTCTCTCCACAATCGATCCTCACTCCCCCTTCAATCCTCTCTCCCCTTCGATCCCATCGCCCCCTTCGAGCCTCGCTCCCCTTCGATCCTCTCTCCCCCTTTGAACCTCTCTCCCCCTTCGATCCTCTATCTCCCTCCTTCGATTCTCTATCCCCCTTCAATCCTGTCTCTCCCCTTTGATCCCATCGCCCCTTCGATCCTTACTCCCCTTCGATCCTCTCTGCCCCTTTGATCCTCTCTCCCCTTCAATCCTCTCTCTCCCCGCTTTGGTCCTCTCTCCCCCCTTCAATCCTCTCCGCCCTTCGATCCTCTCTCCCATTCGATCTTCCCTACCACTTCGATCCTCTGTCCTCCATCAATCCTCTCTCTCCCTCCTATCCTCTCTCTCCCTCCTTCAATCCTCTTTCCCCAAACGATCCTCACTCCCCCTTCAATCCTCTCCCCCTTCAATCCTCTCTCCCCCTTCGATTCTCTCTCCCCAATCAATCCTCACTCCCCCTGCAATCCTCTCTCCCCCTTCCATCCTCTCTCTATCCCTTTGATCCTCTTTCTCCCTCCTTCGATCCTCTCTCTCACTCCGAACCTCTGCCCCTTTGATCCTCTCTCCCCCTTTGATCCTCACTCCCTCTTCCATCCTCTCTCCCCCTTCCATCCTCTCTCTATCCCTTCGATCCCCACTCTCACATTTTGATCCTCTCTCTCCCTCCTTCAATCCTCTCCCCCCTTCGTTCCTCTCTCCCCCTTCAATTCTCTCTCCCCAATCAATCCTCACTCCCCCTGCAATCCTCTCTCCCCCTTCCATTCTCTCTCTATCCCTTCGATCCTATCTCTCCCTCCTTCGATCCTTTCTCTCACTCCGAATCTCTCTGCTCCTTTGATCCTCTGTCCCCCTTCGATCCTCTTTCCCCCCTTTGATCCTCTCTCCCTCCTTTGATTCTCTCTCCCCCCTTTGATCCTCTCCCAATTCGGTCATCTCTCTCCCCCTTCAATCACCTCTCTCCCCCTTCGATTCTCTCTCTTCCCGTTTTGGTCCACACTCCCTCCTTCGATCACCTCTCCCCCCTTTGATCCTCTCTCCCCCCTTCGAACCTCTCTCCCATTTCGATCCACTCTCACCCTTTGATCCTCTCTCACCCTTCGATCCTCTCTCTCCCCCTTCGATCCATCTCTCCCCCTTCGATCCTCTCTCTCCCTCCTTCGATCCTCCCTCCCCCTTCGATTCTCACTCCCCCTTCGATTCTCTCTCCCTCCTTCAATCCTCTCCCCCCTTCGATCCTCTCTCTCCCCCTTCGATTCTCTCTCTCCCCCTTCGATCCTCTCCCTCCTCCCTTTGATCCTCTCGCCCCCTTCGATCATCTCCTCATCCCCCTTCGATCCACTCTCCCGCTTCGATCCTCTCTGCCCCTTCAATCCTCTCTCCCCATTCAATCCTCTCTCCCACTTCAATCCTTTCTCTCCCCTTCGATCCTCTCTCCCATTCGATCCTCTCTCTCCCCCTTCGATTCACTCTCTCCCCCTTCAATCATCTCTCTCCCCTTCGATCACATCCCCCTTCGATCCACTCTCCCACTTTGAACCACTCGTCCCCTTCGAACCTTTCTCCCCTTCGATCCTCTCTCCCCCTTCGATCCTCACTCCCTCTTCCATCCTCTCTCCCCCTTCCATCCTCTCTCCCCCTTCTGTAGTGATCAATTACATGTCATTCTGTGGTGGACATTAGGTGGAGCAGTAGAGCTGTATATAGCTGTATGTATAAGACTACACTACCCAGCTATACATTATATTAAGACTACATTACTGTAATGAAATCTGTTTGTCTTGATCCTGTATTCGTTTTGCACTCATGTATATTACCCTCCCCCACTGTGTATAGTTTCACTTCCTCTTTCCCGACTAACCTTGGAGGTTCCAGGTCTTGGCTCTTGGCTCCGCCCCTGACTTCTCTTACATAAAGATCCCAGGATCTGTATGACTCATTCCTGTGAACCAGTCGGCGTGCTGAGATGTTAGCTCTGATCTTAGTGATTAAAAGCCAACTTGTTTAAGTCTATTAATTCTAATTTTGTGGTTATTGAAGGCCCATCAATTTTAATCACTAAAGAATACTAGGATGGATCGACTTCTAAAACCAAAGCGTCTGGACTTGGATCCACATTCTGCTGAAGCATCAAATCAATTTGGACACTGGCTCAAATGCTTCGAACTCTTCGCGGGGGCCTCATCTGCTAGCGAGGTAGATAAACTGAGTCTACTGACTACTCGCGTAAGTCATCGGATTTATTCGTTCATCTGAGATGCCACCTCTTACATGGAGGCCATCACTATCCTGAAGGCCGGTAAACGAAGTGTACGCCAGACATCTGCTGGCTACACGCAGGCAGCGACCAGAGGAATCAATGGACGATTTCTTACAGGGCCTAAAGGACCTGGTCCGGGACTGTAACTGCAAGGCCGTGACGGCCAACGCGTACTCTGATGAATTGGTCCGCGATTCCTTCATCACGGGCCTCAACTCGAATTATATCCGGCAGAGACTGCTGGAGAAGGAGGTCCTGGACTTAAAAAAGGCAGTGGCCACTGCGCGATCACTGGACGTGGCCCAGAAAAACTCTGACTCTTATTCTTCCGGCCATGCGGCCCTCACCACCTTGTGCGCGCTTAGGGGGCCGCCATCTTGGAATCAGCCATCTTCCCCATCCAGGTCTCAGACCAGCTCTACGCCGCCGGAGTCCCCACACAGAAGTTCACCCAGGAGTCCTACTACAGCGGCAATGTCTCGAGGCTCGAAATGCTACTTCTGCGGCCAGGCCAAGCACCCCAGACAACGATGCCCAGCGAAGGACGCTACATGCTTCAAATGTAAGAAAAAGGGGCATTTTAGCAAAGTCTGCAGGGGGAATCCGATTTCCAACTCCGTCACTGCCGCGTGCGTGCCGTGCGGGCCACCATCTTGGGATCCGCCATCTTTTCCCGACTCAACGGCCGCCCAGGGCCCAACAGTGGCTTCGATCATGGTGGATCAATCCAGGCCACACCCGTTGACAAAATCCATGATGGACATACAGGTAAACGGGAATTTAACGAAATGTTTAATTGACTGTGGGAGTACCGAGAGTTTAATCCACCCTAGCCTGGTACGGCGGCACTCATTAACGGTAACCCCTACACGGAGCAGAATTGCTATGGCTGCTAAGCCCCACACTTCGGACATTTTGGGCTACTGTGTGGTAACACTGACTGTAAAAGGCACAGACTACAAGGATTTTAAACTCCTCGTGATGCCAGAACTCTGTGTTAATGTAATCTTGGGCCTGGACTTCCAGTGCCACCACGAAAGTGTCACGCTAGCATATGGCGGGTCCCAGCCGCCACTCACAGTCTGTGGCCTATCAACCTTAAAAATCAGCCCGCCCTCTTTATTCGCTAATCTCGCTCTGAACTGTAGGCCCATAGCGACCAAAAGTAGACGGTACAGTCTGGAAGACAGACACTTTATCAAGGCGGAAGTGGACAGACTCCTGCGGGAAGGCATTATTGAATGCAGTACCAGCCCGTGGCGTGCCCAAGTAGTCATAGTTAAAAATAGCGAAAAGAAACGGATGGTAATTGACTACAGTCAGACTGTTAATATTTATACCCAGCTGGACGCCTACCCTTTACCCCGCATATCAGAAATGGTCAACCAGATTGCGCAATACCGAGTCTTCTCGACTATCGACCTCAAATCCGCGTATCACCAGCTCCCCATTAGAACGGAGGACCGCCCATACACCGCCTTCGAGGCGAACGGGTGCCTCTACCATTTCCTCAGAGTGCCCTTCGGGGTAACAAATGGGGTCTCGGTCTTCCAACGTGAGATGGACCGCATGGTTGACGAGAATAAACTGCAAGCTACCTACCCCTATCTGGACAATGTCACTACCTGCGGGCACAACCAGCAAGACCACGATCTAAATCTTGCGAGATTTTTTAAAACTGCCCTAAAGCTGAATCTAACCTACAACGAAGACAAATGTGTCTTCAACACAACCCGCCTCTGTATCCTCGGCTGTGTGGTGGAAGATGGGGTAATTGGACCGGACCCTGACCGATTACGCCCCCTAAAGGAACTGCCCCTGCCACACAATCCCAAAGCTTTAAAAAGGTGCCTGGGATTTTTTTCATATTATGCCCAATGGGTGCCCAATTACTCTGATAAGGCCCGACCCCTCATTAAATCGACGTCCTTCCCACTATCAGCTGAAGCTCGGGAGGCTTTCACCAGTATTAAACAGGACATTGAAAGGGCTGCAGTGTGCGCAGTGGACGAATGCATTCCCTTTCAAGTCGAAAGCGATGCATCAGACTTTGCCTTTGCTGCGACCCTCAATCAGGCTGGGAGACCTGTGGCCTTCTTCTCCTGAACCCTTCAGGGACCTGAAATCAGGCACTCTTCTGGCGAGAAGGAGGCACAGGCTATAGTGGAGGCAGTGTGGCACTGGAGACACTACCTAGCCAGCAAACGTTTCACCCTGCTCACCGACCAGCGGTCGGTGGCTTTCATGTTTAATAACAAACAAAGGGGGAAAATCAAGAATGACAAAATACTCAGGTGGAGGATCGAACTATCCACGTTCGACTATGATATTATGTACAGGCCGGGAGCCCTTAATGAACCCCCAGACACCCTATCACGGGGAATGTGTGCCAGCATTCATACGGACAAATTACAGGGTCTCCACAATGACCTCTGTCACCCAGGGGTCACCCAACTATACCATTTTATAAAGTCCCGCAATCTGCCCCACTCCATCGAGGAGGTCAGGGCAATGACCAGAGCCTGCCACATCTGTGCAGAATGCAAGCCTTGTTTCTACAGGCCTGACCGTGCACAACTTATCAAAGCCACACGGCCATTCGAGCGCCTAAGTCTGAACTTCAAGGGACCCCTTCCCTCTGCCGACCGTAACGTATACTTCCTCAATATCATTGATGAATATTCCCGCTTCCCCTTCGCCATTCCATGCCCAGACATGACCAGTGCCACAGTCATCAAGTGTCTCTGTAATCTATTCTGCATGTTTGGCATGCCGAACTACATACACAGCGATAGGGGGACGTCATTCATGAGTGACGAGCTGCGCCAGTTCTTGCTCTCGAAGGGGATAGCCACTAGCAGAACCACTAGCTACAGCCCCCGGGGTAATAGGCAAGTGGAAAGGGAGAATGCTACTGTTTGGAAGGCTGTCACTGTATTGATTTCTTTGTGGGTTCAATGACGAGACATTTATGAAAGAAAATGTCTTTTAATCTAAGTCTGTTCAACTCTTTATACAGCATTTACAGGAGACACGATGCAAGTGATGCATCTAGAACAAAACTGAAACCAAACTTGAACAGCCTTGCTTGTCTCTCACATGACCTGTGCTGGTCAGGCACAAGCAATCAATACATGCAAACATGCTGTTAAGGCATCATAATCGAACAGGCAAATACCATCTCTATTTGCTGATATCATTACATCTCCTTTTCTTAAAACAAAAGTATTTTACTTTTAACTAACAGCATGTTTTCTTTGTATTAATCTACATTTTAACTGTAACACTTAATGAACTTACATTATCATTATCATGATCAAGGTTTTTTAACCTTGCTTTGTGTGCTCACATGAAATATGTCAATACACTAGAACTTGAAGAAAGAATAAGATAACATTACTTCCTTCTATAACAATAGTCCTTAAATTTGCTCAATGAGTCTCTCAGGAGGCTTCACATGTCTTGAGGATTTTCTGATTGATTGTCCTTGAATCTGAGTTGTTGCCTCAGATGATTGGTTCTCAGCTGTGTGATCAGGTTGTTCAACAGTATCAGTCTCTTGACCTGCTGTGGCTGGTCCCATGAGAAGATCTCGATGATTTCTTCTCAGAACAGCACCCTCATCTGTCTGAATGGTGTATGATCTTGGCTGAACTTCACTCAGGACAGTTCCCTTCTGAGTCCATGTGTTTGTTTTGTCTTTGAACCTTACTTGGTCACCAGTGTGGAGTTCAGGTAGGTTTTGTGTTCCTCTGTCATAGTAGTACTTTTGCTTTTCTTTCTGTTGCTCTTTGAACTTCCTCACTTTCTCCCCCTCTTTTGTTTTCAGGAGGTTCTCCGGGATGGGTAGGTTTGACCTTAGCCGACGTCCCATCAGGAGTTGGGCTGGTGACATACCACACTCGAGCGGCGTTGTGCGGTATACAAGCATGCTTTGGTAGAAGTCAGTTCCACTGTCTTTTGCCTTGTACATCAGTCTTTTCACTTTCTGGACCGATTTTTCCACTAGTCCATTGGACTGTGGAAAGTGAGGACTTGACATTGTGTGAACAAAGTCCCACTCTTTGGCAAAGTGTCGGAAACTTGCATTGTAAAACTGGGGTCTGTTGTCTGTGAAGACCTCGCTTGCCACGCCATGTCTGGAGAATATGGCTTTCACACATCTTATCACAGCATCTGTAGTGGTGGTGTACAGTCTACTAACCTCTGGATACAGGGAATAATAGTCTGTGACTACAAGATAGTCCTTCCCTTGACATACGAATAGGTCAGCGCCTACCTTCTGGTAAGGTCTGTCTGGCGCTGGGTGTGGCTTTAGTGGTTCTACCGGATTGCTTGCTCAATATTTCAGGCATATTGTGCAGTTTGACACCTCATTTGTCACATCTTGGTTGATTCGTGGCCAGTACATCACCTCTCGTGCTCTTTTCTTACACTTTTCGATTCCCAGATGTCCTCCATGGATCCTTTTTAGCATCTCTTTTCTCATACTCTTTGGGATAACTATTTTACTTCCTTTGTAGATGATGTCTTCGACCACTGATAGTTCCGCCCTGCAGTTCCAGTACTCTGCTATGTCAGGTGAGCAGTCTTGCTTCATGTTGGGCCATCCATCCAAGATGCTTTTCCTCAGTCATCTCATTGTTTCATCTTTGTTTGTCTCAGTCTTTATGAGCTCCATTTTTGCATCTGCTATGGGCAGTGCACTTGTGATCATGTCCACGTAGGCGTTCACTTTTTCATCCATTGTGGTGTTTGCGGGCTCACTTGGGTCTACAGCTCTGGACAACGTGTCTGCTGTATACATCAGCTTACCCAGTGTGTACGCAACATTCAGTGTATAGCGTTGCAGCCTGATCATCATTCTTTGTATTCTAAGCGGACAGCTATTTAGTGGCTTTTGGAACAATGCAATCAAGGGCTTATGGTCAGTCTCTACACTGATTGCTTGTCCTGCCACAAACTGGTGAAATCTTTCACAGGCGTATGTGATGCTGAGCAGCTCCTTATCTATTTGAGCATATTGTGTCTCCGCGTCTGTCATTGAGCGCGATGCATATGCAATAGGTTGCCAGTAGTCATATTTTTGCAGAAGAACGGCACCGAGCCCACTCTGTGATGCATCTGATGATATCTTGATGGGTCTCGCTGGGTCATAAAACCTCAGAACTGATTCCTCTGTGAGCAGTTTCTTTAGATCACTCCATGACTTCTCATGCTCATGATTCCATTCCCATTCTATGTTCTTTTCAGTTAGTCGTCTCAGTGGCGCCATCTTTTCTGAGAGGTTGGATATGAATTTACCCATGTAGTTGATCATTCCATTAAACCTCTGCATGTCCTTTTTGCATTGGCACCTTTCTGGGATCTGGTCTGACGCCCTCACCGCTAAGGATATCTCCCACGAATGTCAGTTCTGTCACCCCGAGCTGGCATTTCTCTCTATTCAGCCTCAGGTTTGTTTTCCTTGTTGCTTCCAGCACTTTTTTCAGTCTCTCGTCATGCTCAGTTCTCGTGGTTCCCCATACTATGATGTCATCCATTGATGTATCAACTCCCTCCAGGTGCTCATAGATCATATGGATAGTCTTGTGATACACTTCAAGAGCTGAGGCAATGCCAAATGGTAACCTTCGGAATCTGTATCTGCCAAATGGACTGTTGAACGTGCACAGTCTTGAACTTGCTTCGTCCAGCTTCATCTGCCAAAATCCTGATGATGCATCTAACTTGCTGAAATATTTTGCATTTGCAAACTGTGCCATGATTTCCTCACGTGTAGGAAGCTTGAAGTGCTCTCTCTTTATTGCTCTGTTTAGATCTCTTGGATCCAGGCAAATTCTGAGCTTTCCATTCTTTTTGTCCACTACGACGAGGGAACTCACCCACTCAGTTGGCTCATCTATCTTCTGAATCACGTTCAGGCTTTCCATCCTGTCCAACTCTGCCTTCAGTTGCTTTTGAAGAGCAAACAGAACTTTTCTGCATGGATGTATGACCGGTGTCATACTTTTATCTACTCTGATCGTGTGTTCTCCTGGAATGCAGCCTGGACCCTTAAATAGGTCTTTGTAATCTTTCATGAGTTCATCATAGACTGTCTCTCCTTCGCTTTCCACAACGAGGACTCTCTTTACCAGGTTCAGTCTCTCACAGGCTTTTAAAACTAGTATGGCTTGCACATCCTTTAGCACCCCGATTAATGCTAACGTGTGCTCGCTGTCCTTGTGTGTCACTTTGACAATGCATCTTCCTTTCACTGGTATTTCAGTACCTGAGCATCCTGTCACTTTCACTTTGATTCCATGTATCTTTGGTCTGGGTCTAATTTTCTTAAAATCAGTCTCTGATATCACATTAACTTGTGCTCCAGTATCCAATTTAAATGGAATGTGTATGTCATTCACTTTTAGTGTCAACATCCAGTCTCTTTCTTCTTTTTTGTTTTCAGACACAACATCTACATCGAACTCCTCTATGTCGCTTTCATCTACTGCATAGACCTTGCTTTGTTGCATTTGGTTCTTACAGCAACAGGCATAATGGTTGTTCTTGTTGCAACTATTGCATGTTTTACCATATGCTGGACACTTTCTTGGTGTATGCTGTGTACCGCATCGACTACATGGCTTTCGATTGTCCCTTTCATTTTCGTTCGCTGGCCACGCCTCTTTTTTCACATTGGCGCTCGTTTTGATAAGCGGTTTGTATCCGTTCTTTCTCACTGCATCCACGTTGCAGCTGTTGTCACTGAACAGCTCCTTTGCCTGCAACTTCACAGTCTCTGTAGCCCTACACAGTGCTATGGCTTTTCCCAGGTCTAGATCTTGCTCTGTTAGCAGTCTTTCCCTTAGACCATTATTCGGAATACCACGCACCAGTCTGTCTTTTATCAGCGAGTCTGTCAGTCCCCCAAATTCACATGTTTTGCTTTGGTTTCTCAGTTCAGTCACATACTGATCAATAGTCTCACCCGTTTTCTGTACACATGAGAAACATCTGTGCCTCTCAAATGTCACATTACGTTTAGGTATGCAGTAGGCCTCAAACTGTTCCATTATTTTATCTAGCTTCATTTTGTCTCCATCAGCAGCGAATGTGAAGTTATTATACACCTCCAGCGCTTCATCACCCACGACATGTAAGAACACTGACGATTTCTTATTATCACTTTTCTCGTCAGCTCCGATTGCCGCTAAATACAACTCTACACATTGTTTGAATCTCCTCCAATTTTCAGCCACATTACCTGTCAACTGAAGCGTCGCCGGTGGGAGTAAACCTTCCATTTTTCACTTCGTTAGCTATTCCCTAATGGTAAGTAACGATGTTCTCTTTTGGCTTGCTAATCTGTGGAGAGCTGATTTAACTTCAGATTTTTTCTCTTCATCTCTTTCAATCACTTCTGACACCATGTATTGATTTCTTTGTGGGTTCAATGACGAGACATTTATGAAAGAAGATGTCTTTTAATCTAAGTCTGTTCAACTCTTTATACAGCATTTACAGGAGACACGATGCTAGTGATGCATCTAGAACGAAACTGAAACCAAACTTGAACTGCCTTGCTTGTCTCTCACATGACCTCTGCTGGTCAGGCACAAGCAATCAATACATGCAAACATGCTGTTAAGGCATCATAATCGAACAGGCAAATACCATCTCTATTTGCTGATATCATTACAGTCACGTTAGCCTTAAAGTCAAAAGGCCTTCCGACCTCCCGCTGGCAGGAAGTCCTCCCAGACGTGCTCCACTCCATAAGGTCCCTGTTATGTACTGCCACTAACACTACCCCTCACGAAAAGATGTTCGTTTTCCCCCGGAAATCCACCTCGGGCATATCTCTACCCGCGTGGCTGACGTCTCCAGGGACAGTACTATTGCGGAAGCACGTGAGAGGCCATAAAATGGACCCCCTTGTGGAAAAGGTACAGCTCCTCCATGCAAAGCCTCAGTACGCCTATATCGAATACTCTGACGGGCGAGAGGACACTGTTTCCATAAAAGACCTCGCTCCCTCGGGGAGCGGAGAGAACGATGGGAGACTACCCAATGAAGACCTACACTACAAAGAGACAGGACGCCCAGAGGTATCAATAGCCAACTTTAACCTGGAGGACACTGCAGATAACCTGGAAGACACTGCGGAGGCCTGGAAAGCGGAGGCACCCCAACCGGCTTTGCGCCGATCACTGAGAACTGCAAAACCTCCTGACAGACTCATGCAGTGTCCGTGTGTTGATAAAGACACTGAAGACAGGAGTTGGTTCATAGGTATTTACTAAGCAAAGTCTGGCGGGGGGGGGGGGTTTCTAAAGGATATACACAATACACAGGCTTATATAGCCCAAGTGGCAATTACCGGCATTACACACACCTGGGGCTCTTAAAGGCACATACACCACAATTCCTCCCCTTTTAGCTAACCAGTACATCATATTTTAAGTAATTATTAATTACATGTTGTATGCAAAATAATATACATTGCTGTAATTAATTAATTATAAGTTAGTCTCTCAGGAAGCTTCCTGACTCGGTCCGGATAACACCTCAGTTGTGTAGTAGTTTCTGGTGGTGTAGTAGGTTCTTCTGGCAAGGCTGATTCGGCTTGAATGCCAGTGTCGGGTTCATCGGGTTCCAGTATCACCAGATCGGAGGTAGATATGGGTATCTCTACTTCATCGTTAGATGTATAGAGTGGTGGTGTAGGTTGTCCCTTTTCGGATGACTTTATGATTTGGTCAGCATGGCGCCTTATTATGCTTTCTCCGATGTCCACGGTATACATCAGTGGTCCTAGTCGTGTGCAGATAGTTCCAGGCTGCCATTTCTCGGTACGGTAGTCCTGGGCCAAAACTTGTTGACCTATCTGGAAGGTTCTAGTTGGCCTTTCATTCATGCCTTGAAACTGCCGGTTCTCCACGTCCCTTCTGATGTTGGGCTTGACCAAATCCAGCCGGCATCTTAGGTTTCTATTGAAGAACATCATGACGGGAGTTTGGTTGGTAACCATATGTGTTGCATTCCTGTATGCGAATAAGAAGTTATCCACCTTGTGCTGAAGTTTTATGTCTTCATTACCCATGGCCTTTATGGCCTTCTTGAAGGTCTGTACAAACCTTTCAGCCAATCCATTGGTGGTGGGATGGTATGGGGCGGACGTGCAGTGCTTAACCCCATTGTTTTTTAAGAACTTTCTGAATTCTTCGGACACAAATTGCGGTCCATTATCAGAACAGATCTGTTCCAGTAGCCCATTCCTGGCAAATATGGTCCTTAATACTGTGATGGTTTTTTCCGTGGTGGTGGAGGACATCTTTATTACCTCCGGCCACTTGGAGTGTGCATCAACTGCAATTAAGAAAATTGAGTCCATAAATGGACCAGCAAAGTCGATGTGTACCCTTTGCCAGGGAGATGAGGGCCACTCCCATGGATGTAGAGGGGCTTGTGGTGGAGCGTTTTGGACCTTCTGGCATCCTAGGCAGCTCTTGGTCATTTCTTCGATGTCTCCATCGATACCTGGCCACCATACAAACGCCCTGGCTAGGTTCTTCATTTTCACTCCACCCAGATGCCCCTCGTGAAGCTCCATTAGCACTTTATCCTGGAGTTTGGGTGGAATCACCACTCTGGATCCACACATCAAGGTTCCTCGGCACACTGACAGCTGTTCTCTTCTTTGCGAGAATGCTGGCAACAGTGGTTCACCATGTGCTGGCCATCCCTTCACTGTTAAATCGTAGACCCGTGAAAGAGTCGGGTCATTTCTCGTTTCCCTTTCAATGGCAGAATTTGTTACTGGTAGACATTCCACTATGGTAGAGTGGAACATCTCCATTGGGTCTACTGTAGGTGCCTCTTCTACTGTTGGCAACGGTAGGCACGATAAACCGTCAGCATTCCCCTGCTGTTTTGATCCTTTGTTGTATTGGTGTGCCCCTAGAAAAAGGGACCACCACTGTAGCCTTTGTGCTGTCATAATGGGAACACCCTTTTTAGGATTGAATATGGAGATGAGAGGTTGATGGTCAGTCAACAAGGTAAATTTTTGTCCGTGTAGGTAATGGTTGAATTTCTTTACTCCCCACACCAGGCTGAGTGCTTCCCTGTCGATTTGGGCATAGTTACGCTCAGCTGAGTTCAATGAGCGTGACGCAAAAGCTATCGGCCGTTCCGAGCCATCAGGGAATTTATGCGATAATACTGCTCCTACGCCGTAAGGGGATGCATCGCACGCCAGTCTGATTGGCAGTGATGGGTTGTAATGAGCCAAAACTTCTTTGGATGTGATTAAGTCTTTGCATTTATGGAAGGCATTTTTGCAGTCTTCGTTCCATTTCCAAATTACTCCTGTTTGTAGCAGTTCATTAAGAGGGTGTAGAAGAGTTGATAAGTTCGGTAAAAATTTATGATAGTAATTTATTAATCCCAGGAACGACCTTAATTGTGAAACATTTTCAGGTGCTGGGGCTTTTATGACCGCCTCAATTTTTTCAGGTGACTTATGCAACCCTTCCTTATTTATTATGTGGCCACAATATGATATTTGATTTCGGAAAAATTCGCACTTGGGGCGATTTGCTCATAGGCCCCGTTCTCTCAGCCTAGTGAGCACCTGCTCTAAATTGGCAAGGTGCTCATTGTCATTTTCTCCTGTTACAAGGATGTCATCTAGGTAGCATTGAGTCCCCGGAATCCCTTGGAGGACTTGCTCCATAGCTCTTTGCCAGATAGCTGGAGCGGATGCTACTCCGAAAACCAGTCGATTGTACTGGTACAGACCTTTGTGTGTATTTATCGTGAGATATTTTTTAGAGGCTTCTTCAACCTCCATCTGTAGATATGCCTGTGCCAAGTCAATTTTGGTGAAACGTTTCCCTCCGGATAGTGAGGCGAAAATATCTTCGATCCTCGGAAGAGGATACTGTACTGTGTGAAGGACCGGGTTTACAGTCACCTTGAAGTCTCCACAGATGCAAATTTTTCTCTGTTCTTCAGATTTATCATTCTTCAATGCTTTCTTCATGACTGGGACGATGGGTGTTGCCCACTCGCTCCAATCTATTTTAGATAATACGCCTGCCTTTTCCAAATTCTCCAGCTCTGCCTCGACTGCTGGACGAATTGCGTATGGCACCGGTCTTGCCTTAAAAAACTTGGGAATTGCTGCATCTTCCACTTTTATTGAGGCGGTGATGCCTTTCAAGGTTCCTAGTTTCTCTTGAAACACTTCCTTGGCGTTGGCCAAGATGTCTTTTAATCATTCAGGTATGACGTCATCATCATTTTTTTCCTTACTGGTCACCGTCAGTGCCTGAATGGAGTGCCAGTCTAAACGTATTTTTCTGATCCATTCACGTCCCAACAGCAGTGGACCACCATCTTGTAGAACGTATAAATACAACTTCTGTATTTCCTTGCCGTTGTATACAATAGGCACCCTTATTTTTCCTTTGGGGTATACTTTCTGCCCCGTATATGTTTTCAAGATAATGGATGTGTCTTTTTAAGGTATATGCGGAAATAGCCGCTCGTAACCCCGTCGATTTATGACGGTCAGAGCTGCTCCTGTATCTAGCTCCATTTTAACTGGGGACCCTGCTATTGTGAGGGTAACCCAAATGGTCTGGTAATCTTCTTTGGCAATTACATTATGTAATTTGAGAGAGCTTAGTCTCTTGTTCCCGGAGTCGCTATCGCTCTTCTGGTCTTCGGAGCTACTGTCCGTCATCATTTGTACCTTTCTGTGCTTTTCCTTATTGATTCTTTTCCTGTTAGTGGATTTTTTATTTTCAGATCGGCACACACGTGGAATGTGTCCCATCTTTCCGCATCGCCTGCATGCTTTTTCCTTGAACCAGCAGTCCCTCTGGTCATGGGTGGATCTGCCACAGCGATAACATCTCTCGAAACCCCGTGTCATTTCATGGGTGCCGAAGTCCTGTGGCCTTTGCTGTATCTTTGCAGCTCCTATTGCACTGAAAACCTTGTCCAGTGTTAAATCTTTCTCAGAAGATACCTTTTTTTGTGTTTCTACACTTAGGGGATCGCAGATGAATTTGTCTCACAGAGAATCTGCCAGTCCTGCCTCGAATTGGCAGTGTAGGGTATCAACAATCTCCTCAAAATTCTTGTCCATCGGTTCAGCTGGAGTGATTAAGTTTCGTAACAGCTTGTATGTCTTTGCGCCCATTAGATCCAGAAGCACTGAAGCTTTTTTTTCATCTTCTATTCCATTTGCGGTGCAATATACCTCCACTCTTTCCACATATGTGGTTCAATCCTCTATCTCGTTATCAAAAACATCAATATTGCCAAAGTTAGGCTCTCTTTCGCTATCAAAAGCATCAATATTGCCAGACTTAGGCATTTCAGAAAAGATATGGCGCTTCCCGCGCTTTCCCGCCGCTGCTGCCGATAACAACGCTGTTTACTGCGGTTTCCGTTCTCTTTATTTTTTTTTAAAATTTACTTTTGGAGACTCATTCCTGCCGGAGGTCTGAACGCTGACCTGCTTGCCGCGCCGGCCGTCTCCCGAGTGCTCCCTCCCAGTCTGTAATTGCTTGCCTCCGATTTCGCTGCCTGTCTCAGCTGTAGAGCCCGCCGCTGGAGCCCCAGCCTGACGCCCAGGAATGATTAGCGCAGTACCTGCCACCAGCTTGGCCAGCTGGTGAAACCACAGCTTTTCTCACTTCCTTGAGTCTTCTGGACACCGGAGGAATTGATGTCCTTGAGCTGCTGCCGAATTGCAGGTAAGTCTGTTTCCACTTCGTCGCCACTGTAGTGTCCGTGTGTTGATAAAGACACTGAAGACAGGAGTTGGTTCATAGGTATTTACTAAGCAAAGTCTAGGGGGGGGTGTTTCTAAAGGATATACACAATACACAGGCTTATATAGCCCAAGTGGCAATTACCGGCATTATGCACACCTGGGGCTCTTAAAGGCACATACACCACAACTCACTTATACCAACTTTTAAGAAACATCACCCCGATGGACTAAATCTATAGAAGGGGTGAATGTAATGAAATCTGTTTGTCTTGATCCTGTATTCGTTTTGCACTCATGTATATTACCCTCCCCCACTGTGTATAGTTTCACTTCCTCTTTCCTGACTAACCTGGGAGGTTCCAGGTCTTGGCTCTTGGCTCCACCCCTGACTTCTCTTACATAAAGATCCGAGGATCTGTATGACTCATTCCTGTGAACCAGTCGGCATGTTGAGATGTTAGCTCTGATCTTAGTGATTAAAAGCCAACTTGTTTAAGTCTATAACTTCTAGTTTTGTGGTTATTGAAGGCCCATCAATTACCCATGAGGCTAGGCTACCCACAAGGCAGCAGTCAAGATGGAAGCCTCTACAAGATGCTGTACAAGTCCACATGTGCTCAATAAAAGAAACTAGCAAAAGCTAGCTGTGTTCATAATAAGGATGTCTAGTTATTAATGAACATAACATGGTACCAGTGTGGTGAAGATCTGCTGAAAATTGTGAAAAGCGACATGGAGAATTTGAAGCCACCAGAGCATTTGAATCTCACAGAAAAAATCGACTACAATTGGCAGACTTTTAAACAACAATTCAAACTCTACATTGCAGCCATCGGATTCGGTACGAAGCCAGACGCAAGGAATATAGCGTTGCTGCTTACGGTTGCAGGCCCACAGGCGATAGAGGTATTTAATACATTTGTATTTAATCCAGAGGAGAACAGAGGAAAATTAGAAGATGTGCTAAAAAAAATTGATGCACATTGCTCTCCCAAAAAGAATGAGACATATGAAAGATACATCTTCCGTTCTCGGACACAGCAACAAAATTAGACTTTTGATAGCTTTATAACTGATCTGAAACTGAAAGCACAGACATGTAATTTCTCTGAGCTCAAAGCATCCATGATTCGTGACCAGATTGTGTTTGGTATTCATGATAAAAAAGTCAGGGAACGTCTGTTGAGAGAAACCGAACTAAATTTGGAAAATGCGGTGAAAATATGCCAAGCCAGCGAGCTAGCTCGAAATCATGTGAAGACTTTCAGTGAGATCAATAATGATGCAAATGTAATGAGTGATAATGCTGCTGTCGGTGCTGTGTCCTACAAGGGGAAGAAACGTGGGCAGAACAGAAATGAAAAGCAATCGGAGGATGAAATTTTTAATTGTAAACGCTGTGTTTACAAACACCAGTTAAGGCAATGCCTAGCGTTTGGAAAAATGTGCACAAAGTGTAATGGAAAGAATCACTTTGCCAAACAATGCTTTTCAAAAGTAAAAACGACGAAAGGGCAATGAGTTAATGTGATTGAGGACACTGATTTAAGTGAGACATTTTTTGTAGGAATGGTGTCATGTGACAATATCAAAAAAGATACAGAAAATGTGCAGCCCTCAGAAATAGACAATGCTGAACACAAAGTTAATGCAGTAAAAGAAGACAAATGGATGATCCCACTGCAGATAAATGGAGCATTAGTTACATTGAAACTGGACACTGGGGCAAAAGCAAACTTAATCAGTATGAGTGACATTAACAATATGAAAGATGGAAGCCTCTACAACATACTGTACAAGTCCACATGTGCTCAATAAAAGTAACTAGCAAAAGCTAGCTGTGCTCATAATAAGAATATCTAGTTATTAATGAACATAACACCTTCGATCCTCTCGCTCCCCCTTCGATCCTCTCTTCCCCTTCGATCCTCTCTCCCGAATCAATCCTCACTCCCCCTGCGATTCTCTCTCCCTTCTTCGATCCTCTCTCCCTCCTTTGATCACCTCTCCCCCCTTTGATCACCTCTCCCCCCTTCGATCCTCTCTCCCCCTTCGATTCTCTCTCCCCAATCAATCCTCACTCCCGCTGCAATCCTTTCTCCCCCTTCCATCCTCTCTCTATTCCTTCGATCCTCTCTCTCCCTCCTTTGATCCTCTCCCCCACTCCGAACCTCTCTGCCCCTTTGATCCTCTCCCCCTTCAATCCTCTCTCTCCCCGCTTTGGTCCTCTCTCCCCCCTTCAGTCCTCTCCCCCCTTTGAACATCACTCCCATTCGATCTTCCCTACCACTTCGATCCTCTGTCCCCCTTCGATCCTCTCTCCCCACTTAGATCCCCCCTCTCCAATCAATCCTCTCTCCCCCCTTTGATCCTCTCTCCCTCCTTCGATACTCTCTCCCTCCTTCGATACTCACTCCCCCCTTCAATCCTTTCTCCCCCTTTGATCCTCTCTCTCCCTCCTTCGATCCTCTCTCCCTCCTTTGATCCTCTCTCCCCCCTTTGATCCTCTCCCAATTCTATCATCTCTCTCCCCCTTCAATCATCTCTCTCCCCCTTCGATTCTCTCTCTTCCCGTTTTGGTCCACACTCCCTCCTTCGATCACTTCTCCCCCCTTCGATCCTCTCTCCCCCCTTCGAACCTCTCTCCCATTTCGATCCTCTCTCACCCTTCGATCCTGTCTATCCCTTCGATCCCCTCTCTCCCCCTTCGATTCTCCCTCTCCCCCTTCAATGCTCTCTCTCCCTCTTCGATTCCATCTCCCACTTCCATCCTTTCTCTACCCCCTTCGATCCTCTCTCCGCCCTTCGAACTTCTGTCCCCTTCGAATCTCTCTCCCCCTTCGAGCCTCTCTCCCCTTTCGATCCTCTCTCCCCCTTCGATTCTCTCTCCCCAATCAATCCTCACTCCTCCTGCAATCCTCTCTTCCCCTTCCATCCTCTCTCTATCCCTTCGAACATCTCTCTCCCAATTTGGTCATCTCTCTCCCTCCTTCCATCCACTCTCCCGCTTCGAACCTTCGATTCTCTCTCTTCCCGCTTTGGTCCACACTCCCTCCTTCGATCACCTCTCCCCCCTTCGATCCTCACTCCCTCTTCCATCCTCTCCCCTCTTCGAACCTCTCATCACCTTCGAACCTCTCTCCCCTTCAATTCTCTCTCCCCCTTCGATCCTCTCTCCACCTTCGATCCTCTCTCCCGCTTTCCTCCTCTCTCCCCCTTTGATACTTTCTTCCCCTCCAATCCTCTCTCTCCCCCTGTTCGATCCTCTCTTTCTACCCCTTCAATCCTCTCTCCCCCTTCGATCCTTTCTCTCCCCCTTCAATCCTCTCTCCCCTTTTGATCCCTTCTCTCCCCCTTCGATTCTCCCTCTCCCCCTTCGATCCTCTCTCCCGCTTTGATCTTCTCTACCTCCTACGATCCTCTCTCCCATTTCATCCTCTCCCCCTTCAATCCTCTCTCCCCAATCAATCCTCACTCCTCCTTCGATCTTCTCTCCCCAATCAATCCTCACTCCCCCTTCGATCCTCTCTCCCCCTCCCATCATCTCTCTCCCTTTGATCCTTTCTCTCCCCCCTTCGATCCTCACTCCCCCCTTCGAAGCTCTCTCCCCTTGGATCCTCTCTCCCCGTTCGATCCTCTCTTCCCCTTTGATTCTCTCTCCCCAATCAATCCTCACTCCTCCTGCAATCCTCTCTTCCCCTTCCATCCTCTCTCTATCCCTTCGATCCACTCTCCCTCTTCGATTCCATCTCCCACTTCCATCCTATCTCTACCCCCTTCGATCCTCTCTCCCCACTTTGAACCTCTCTTCCCCTTCGATCCTCTATCTCCCCCTTCGATCCTCTCTGTCCCTCCTTCGATCCTCCCTCCACCTTCGATCCTCTCTCCCCCTTCCATCATCTCTCCCCCTTTGATCATCTCTCCCCCTTCGATCCTCTCTCTCCCCCCTTCGATCCTCTCTCTCTCCCCCTTCGATCCTCTCTCACCCTTCGAAGCTCTCTCCCTCCTTCGATCCTCTCTCTCTCCCCGTTCGATCCTCTCTCCCCAATCGATCCTCTCTCCCCCTTCGATCCCCTCTCTCCCCCTTCGATACTCCCTCTCCCCAATCGATCTTCACTCCTCCTTCGAACCTCTCTCCCCTTCAATCCACTCTCTCCCTTCGATTCTCTCTCCCCCTTCAATGCTCTCTCTCCCCTTCGATCCCATCACCCCCTTCGATCCTCACTCCCCTTCGATCCTCTCTCCCCCTTTGAACCTCTCTCCCCCTTCGATTCTGTCTCCCAATTGATCCTCTCTCATGCTTCAATCCTCTCTCCCCCTTCGATCCTCACTCCCTCTTCCATCCTCTGTCCCCCTTCCATTCTTTCTCTATCCCTTCGAACCCCATTCTCCCATTTTGATCCTCTCTCCCCCCTTTGATCACCTCTCCCCATTTGATCACCTCTCCCCCCTTCGATCCTCTCTCCCCCTTCGATTCTCTCTCCCCAATCAATCCTCACCACCCCTGCAATCCTCTCTCCCCCTTCCATCCTCTCTCCATCCCTTCGATCCTCTCTCCCTCCTTCGATCCTTTCTCCCACTCCGAACCTCTCTCCCTCTTCAATTCCACCTCCCCCTTCCATCCTTTCTGTCACCCCTTCGATCCTCCCTCCCCCCTTCGAACCTCTCTCCCCTTCGATCCTCTCGCCCCATTCGATCCTCTATTTCTCCCCCTTCAATCCTCTCTCCCCTTTGATCCCCTCTCTCCCCCTTCGATTCTCCCTCTCCCCCTTCGATCCTCTCTCTCCCGCTTTGATCTTCTCTACCTCCTGCGATCCTCTCTCCCATTTGATCTCCTCTCCCCCTTCGATCCTCTCTCCCCCTTCCATCATCTCTCCCCCTTCGATCCTTTCTCTCCCCCCTTCGATCCTCTCTCCCCTGTACGAAGCTCTCTCCCCTTCGATCCTCTCTCCCCCTTCGAACCTCTCTTCCCCTTCAATCCTCTCTCCCCCTTCGATCCTCTCTACCCCTTCGAACCTCTCTCCCCCTTCGATTCTCTCTCCCCCTTCGATTCTCTCTCCCCCTTCGATCACCTCCTCATCCCCCTTCAATCCTCTCTCCCCCTTCGATCCTCTGTCTCCCCCCTTCGATCCTCTTTCCCCCTTCGAAGCTCTCTCCCCAATCGATCCTCACTCCCCCTTCGATCCTCGCTCCCCCTTCGATTCTCTTTCCCCAATCGATCCTCAATCCCCCTTCGATCCTCTCTCACACTCCTGCAATCCTCTCTCTATCCCTTCGATCCCCCCTCCCCAATCGATCCACTCTCCCCCTTCAATCCTCTCTCTCCCCCTTCGATTCTCTCTCTTCCCGCTTTGGTCCACACTCCCTCCTTCAATCACCTCTCCCCCCTTCGATCCTCTCTCCCTCTTCGATTCCATCTCCCCCTTCCATTTTTTCTCTCGCCCCTTCGATCCTCTCTCCCCCCTTCGATCCTCTCTCCCCACTTCGAACCTCTCTCCCCTTCGATCCTCTCACCCCCTTCGATCCCCTCTCTCCCCCTTCGATACTCCCTCTCCCCAATCGATCCTCACTCCCCCTTCGATCCTCTCTCCCCAATTGATCCTCACTCCCCCTTCAATCCTCTCTCTCCCCTTCGATCCCATCGCCCCTTCCATCGTCACTCCCCTTCCATCCTTTCTCCCCCTTTGAACCTCTCTCCCCCTTCGATTCTCTCTCCCAATTGATCCTCTCTCATGCTTCAATCCTCTCTCCCCCTTCGATCCTCTCTCTTCCCCTTTGATCCTCTCTCCCGAATCAATCCTCACTCCCCCTGCGATTCTCTCTCCCTCCTTCGATCCTCTCTCCCTCCTTTGATCCTCTCTCATGCTTCAATCCTCTCTCCCCCTTCGATCCTCTCTCTTCCCCCTTCGATCCTCTCTCCCGAATCAATCCTCACTCCCACTGCGATTCTCTCTCCCTCCTTCGATCCTCTCTCCCTCCTTTGATCACCTCTCCCCCTTCGATTCTCTCTCCCCAATCAATCCTCTCTCCCACTGCAATCCTCTCTCCCCCTTCCATCCTCTCTCTATCCCTTTGATCCTCTCTCCCTCCTTCGATCCTTTCTCCCACTCCGAACCTCTCTGCCCCTTCGATCCTCTCTCCCCTTTGATCCTCTCTTTCCATGTTCGATCCTCTCTCCCCCTTCAAACCACTCTCCCCCTTCGATCCACTCTCCCCCTTCGATCCTCCCTCCCCTTCGATCCTCTCCCCCGCTTCGCTTCTCTCTCTCCCCTCGATCCTCCCTCTCCCCTTCGAACCTAACTCCCCTTTCGATCCTTACTCTAGCCCTTTGATCCTCTCTCTCCCCCTTCAATCCTTTCTCCCCCTTTGATCCTCTCTCCCCAATCGATCCTCACTCCCCCTTCGATCCGCTTTCCCCCTTCGATCCTCTCTTTCTCCCCCTTCGATCCTCACTCCCCCTTCGATAATCTCTCCCCCTTCGGTCCTCTCTCCCCCTGTTCGATCCTTTCTTTCTCCCCCTTCAATCCTCTCTCCCCCTTCGATCCTTTCTCTCCCCCTTCGATCCTTTCTCTCCCCCTTCGATCCTCTCTCCCCTTTAATCCGTGCTCTCCACTTTCAATCCTCTCTCCCCTTTCGATCCTCTCTCCCTTCGAACCTTTCTCTCCCCCTTCGGTCCCTTCTCCCCTTGTTCGATCCTCTCTTTCTCCCACTTCGATCCTTTCTCTTCCCCTTCAATCCTCTCTCTCCCTTCAATCCTCTCTCTCTCCCTTGGATCCTATGTCTCCCTTCGATCCACTCTCTCCCTTCGATTCTCTCTCCCCCTTCGATCCTCTCTCTCCCCCTTCGACCCTCTCTCCCCAATCGATCCTCACTCCCCCTTCGATCCTCTCTCCCCAATCGATCCTCAATCCCCCTTCGATCCTCTCTCCCCCTTCCATCATCTCTCCCCCTTCGATCCTCTCTCTCCCTCCTTCAATCCTCTCTCCCCAATCGATCATCACTCCCCCTTCTATCCACTCTCTCCCTTCGATTCTCTCTCCCCTTCAATCTTCTCTCCCCTTCGATCCCATCTTCCCCTTCGATCCTCACTCCCCCTTCGATCCTCTCTCCCCAATCGATCCTCAATCCCCCTTCGATCCTCTCTCCCCCTTCCATCATCTCTCCCCCTTCGATCCTCTCTCTCCCTCCTTCAATCCTCTCTCCCCAATCGATCATCACTCCCCCTTCTATCCACTCTCTCCCTTCGATTCTCTCTCCCCTTCAATCTTCTCTCCCCTTCGATCCCATCTTCCCCTTCGATCCTCACTCCCCTTCAATCCTCTCTCCCCCTTGAACCTCTCTCCCCTTCGATTCTCTCTCCCCCTTCGATCCTCACTCCCTTTTCCATCCTCTCTTCCCCTTCCATCCTCTCTCTATCCCTTCGATCCCCCCTCCCCAATCGATCCTCTCTCCCCCTTCAATCCTCTCTCTCTGCCTTCGATTCTCTCTCTTCCTGCTTTGGTCCACACTCCCTCCTTCGATCACCTCTCCCCCCTTCGATCCTCTCTCCCTCTTCGATTCCATCTCCCCCTTCCATCCTTTCTCTCGCCCCTTCGATCCCCTCTCTCCCACTTCGATACTCCCTCTCCCCAATCGATCCTCACTCCTCCTTCGAACATCTCTCCCCTTCAATCCACTCTCTCCCTTCGATTCTCTCTCCCCCTTCAATCCTCTCTCTCCCCTTCGATCCCAGCACCCCTTCGATCCTCACTCCCCTTCGATCCTCGCTCCCCCTTTGAACCTCTCTCCCCCTTCGATTCTCTCTCCCCAATCAATCGTCACTCCCACTGCAATCCTCTCTCCCCCTTCCATCCTCTCTCTATCCCTTCGATCCCCTCTCCCCAATCGATCTTCACTCCTCCTTCGAACCTCTCTCCCCTTCAATCCACTCTCTCCCTTCGATTCTCTCTCCCCCTTCAATGCTCTCTCTCCCCTTCGATCCCATCACCCCCTTCGATCCTCACTCCCCTTCGATCCTCTCTCCCCCTTTGAACCTCTCTCCCCCTTCGATTCTGTCTCCCAATTGATCCTCTCTCATGCTTCAATCCTCTCTCCCCCTTCGATCCTCACTCCCTCTTCCATCCTCTGTCCCCCTTCCATTCTTTCTCTATCCCTTCGAACCCCATTCTCCCATTTTGATCCTCTCTCCCCCCTTTGATCACCTCTCCCCATTTGATCACCTCTCCCCCCTTCGATCCTCTCTCCCCCTTCGATTCTCTCTCCCCAATCAATCCTCACCACCCCTGCAATCCTCTCTCCCCCTTCCATCCTCTCTCCATCCCTTCGATCCTCTCTCCCTCCTTCGATCCTTTCTCCCACTCCGAACCTCTCTCCCTCTTCAATTCCACCTCCCCCTTCCATCCTTTCTGTCACCCCTTCGATCCTCCCTCCCCCCTTCGAACCTCTCTCCCCTTCGATCCTCTCGCCCCATTCGATCCTCTATTTCTCCCCCTTCAATCCTCTCTCCCCTTTGATCCCCTCTCTCCCCCTTCGATTCTCCCTCTCCCCCTTCGATCCTCTCTCTCCCGCTTTGATCTTCTCTACCTCCTGCGATCCTCTCTCCCATTTGATCTCCTCTCCCCCTTCGATCCTCTCTCCCCCTTCCATCATCTCTCCCCCTTCGATCCTTTCTCTCCCCCCTTCGATCCTCTCTCCCCTGTACGAAGCTCTCTCCCCTTCGATCCTCTCTCCCCCTTCGAACCTCTCTTCCCCTTCAATCCTCTCTCCCCCTTCGATCCTCTCTACCCCTTCGAACCTCTCTCCCCCTTCGATTCTCTCTCCCCCTTCGATTCTCTCTCCCCCTTCGATCACCTCCTCATCCCCCTTCAATCCTCTCTCCCCCTTCGATCCTCTGTCTCCCCCCTTCGATCCTCTTTCCCCCTTCGAAGCTCTCTCCCCAATCGATCCTCACTCCCCCTTCGATCCTCGCTCCCCCTTCGATTCTCTTTCCCCAATCGATCCTCAATCCCCCTTCGATCCTCTCTCACACTCCTGCAATCCTCTCTCTATCCCTTCGATCCCCCCTCCCCAATCGATCCACTCTCCCCCTTCAATCCTCTCTCTCCCCCTTCGATTCTCTCTCTTCCCGCTTTGGTCCACACTCCCTCCTTCAATCACCTCTCCCCCCTTCGATCCTCTCTCCCTCTTCGATTCCATCTCCCCCTTCCATTTTTTCTCTCGCCCCTTCGATCCTCTCTCCCCCCTTCGATCCTCTCTCCCCACTTCGAACCTCTCTCCCCTTCGATCCTCTCACCCCCTTCGATCCCCTCTCTCCCCCTTCGATACTCCCTCTCCCCAATCGATCCTCACTCCCCCTTCGATCCTCTCTCCCCAATTGATCCTCACTCCCCCTTCAATCCTCTCTCTCCCCTTCGATCCCATCGCCCCTTCCATCGTCACTCCCCTTCCATCCTTTCTCCCCCTTTGAACCTCTCTCCCCCTTCGATTCTCTCTCCCAATTGATCCTCTCTCATGCTTCAATCCTCTCTCCCCCTTCGATCCTCTCTCTTCCCCTTTGATCCTCTCTCCCGAATCAATCCTCACTCCCCCTGCGATTCTCTCTCCCTCCTTCGATCCTCTCTCCCTCCTTTGATCCTCTCTCATGCTTCAATCCTCTCTCCCCCTTCGATCCTCTCTCTTCCCCCTTCGATCCTCTCTCCCGAATCAATCCTCACTCCCACTGCGATTCTCTCTCCCTCCTTCGATCCTCTCTCCCTCCTTTGATCACCTCTCCCCCTTCGATTCTCTCTCCCCAATCAATCCTCTCTCCCACTGCAATCCTCTCTCCCCCTTCCATCCTCTCTCTATCCCTTTGATCCTCTCTCCCTCCTTCGATCCTTTCTCCCACTCCGAACCTCTCTGCCCCTTCGATCCTCTCTCCCCTTTGATCCTCTCTTTCCATGTTCGATCCTCTCTCCCCCTTCGAACCACTCTCCCCCTTCGATCCACTCTCCCCCTTCGATCCTCCCTCCCCTTCGATCCTCTCCCCCGCTTCGCTTCTCTCTCTCCCCTCGATCCTCCCTCTCCCCTTCGAACCTAACTCCCCTTTCGATCCTTACTCTAGCCCTTTGATCCTCTCTCTCCCCCTTCAATCCTTTCTCCCCCTTTGATCCTCTCTCCCCAATCGATCCTCACTCCCCCTTCGATCCGCTTTCCCCCTTCGATCCTCTCTTTCTCCCCCTTCGATCCTCACTCCCCCTTCGATAATCTCTCCCCCTTCGGTCCTCTCTCCCCCTGTTCGATCCTTTCTTTCTCCCCCTTCAATCCTCTCTCCCCCTTCGATCCTTTCTCTCCCCCTTCGATCCTTTCTCTCCCCCTTCGATCCTCTCTCCCCTTTAATCCGTGCTCTCCACTTTCAATCCTCTCTCCCCTTTCGATCCTCTCTCCCTTCGAACCTTTCTCTCCCCCTTCGGTCCCTTCTCCCCTTGTTCGATCCTCTCTTTCTCCCACTTCGATCCTTTCTCTTCCCCTTCAATCCTCTCTCTCCCTTCAATCCTCTCTCTCTCCCTTGGATCCTATGTCTCCCTTCGATCCACTCTCTCCCTTCGATTCTCTCTCCCCCTTCGATCCTCTCTCTCCCCCTTCGACCCTCTCTCCCCAATCGATCCTCACTCCCCCTTCGATCCTCTCTCCCCAATCGATCCTCAATCCCCCTTCGATCCTCTCTCCCCCTTCCATCATCTCTCCCCCTTCGATCCTCTCTCTCCCTCCTTCAATCCTCTCTCCCCAATCGATCATCACTCCCCCTTCTATCCACTCTCTCCCTTCGATTCTCTCTCCCCTTCAATCTTCTCTCCCCTTCGATCCCATCTTCCCCTTCGATCCTCACTCCCCCTTCGATCCTCTCTCCCCAATCGATCCTCAATCCCCCTTCGATCCTCTCTCCCCCTTCCATCATCTCTCCCCCTTCGATCCTCTCTCTCCCTCCTTCAATCCTCTCTCCCCAATCGATCATCACTCCCCCTTCTATCCACTCTCTCCCTTCGATTCTCTCTCCCCTTCAATCTTCTCTCCCCTTCGATCCCATCTTCCCCTTCGATCCTCACTCCCCTTCAATCCTCTCTCCCCCTTGAACCTCTCTCCCCTTCGATTCTCTCTCCCCCTTCGATCCTCACTCCCTTTTCCATCCTCTCTTCCCCTTCCATCCTCTCTCTATCCCTTCGATCCCCCCTCCCCAATCGATCCTCTCTCCCCCTTCAATCCTCTCTCTCTGCCTTCGATTCTCTCTCTTCCTGCTTTGGTCCACACTCCCTCCTTCGATCACCTCTCCCCCCTTCGATCCTCTCTCCCTCTTCGATTCCATCTCCCCCTTCCATCCTTTCTCTCGCCCCTTCGATCCCCTCTCTCCCACTTCGATACTCCCTCTCCCCAATCGATCCTCACTCCTCCTTCGAACATCTCTCCCCTTCAATCCACTCTCTCCCTTCGATTCTCTCTCCCCCTTCAATCCTCTCTCTCCCCTTCGATCCCAGCACCCCTTCGATCCTCACTCCCCTTCGATCCTCGCTCCCCCTTTGAACCTCTCTCCCCCTTCGATTCTCTCTCCCCAATCAATCGTCACTCCCACTGCAATCCTCTCTCCCCCTTCCATCCTCTCTCTATCCCTTCGATCCCCCCTCCCCAATCGATCCTCCCTCCCCCTTCAATCCTCTCTCTCCGCCTTCGATTCTCTCTCTTCCTGCTTTGGTCCACACTCCCTCCTTCGATCACCTCTCCCCCTTCGATCCTCTCTCCCTCTTCGATTCCATCTCCCCCTTCCATCCTTTCTCTCGCCCCTTCGATCCTCTCTCCCCTCTTCGACCCTCACTCCCCTTCGATCCTCTCGCACCCTTCGATCCTCTATTACTCCCCCTTCAATCCTCTCTCCCCCTTCGATCCCCTCTCTCCCCCTTCGATACTCCCTCTCCCGAATCGACCGTCACTCCTCCTTCGGACCTCTCTCCCCTTCAATCCACTCTCTCCCTTCGATTCTCTCTCCCCCTTCAATCCTCTCTCTCCCCTTCGATCCCAGCACCCCTTTGATCCTCACTCCCCTTCGATCCTCTCTCCCCCTTTGAACCTCTCTCCCCCTTCGATTCTCTCTCCCCAATCAATCGTCACTCCCACTGCAATCCTCTCTCCCCCTTCCATCCTCTCTCTATCCCTTCGATCCTCTCTCCCTCCTTCAATCCTTTCTCCCACTCCGAACCTCTCTGCCCCTTCGATCCTCTCTCCCCTTCGATCCTCTCTCTCCCTTCGATCCTCTCTCCCCTTTGATCCTCTCTCCCCCTTCGATCCTCTCTCCCTCTTCAATTCTACCTCCCCCTTCCATCCTTTCTGTCACCCCTTCGAACCTCTCCCCCCTTTGATCCTCTCACCCCATTCGATCCTCTATTTCTCCACCTTCAATCCTCCCTCCCCTTTGTTCCACTCTCTCCCCCTTCGATTCTCCCTCTCCCCCCTTCGATCCTCTCTCCCCCTTCGATTTTCTCTCCCCAATCAATCCTCACTCCTCCTGCAATACTCTCTTCCCCTTCCATTCTCTCTACCCCCTTCGATCCTCTCTCCCGCTTTGAACCTCTCTCCCCCTTCAATCCTCTCTCTCCCCCCTTCGATCCTCTCTCTCCCCCTTCAATCCTCTCTCCCCATTCAATCCTCTCTCTCCCCTTCGTTCCTCTCTCCCATTCGATCCTCTCTCCCATTCGATCCCCCCTCCCCAATCGATCCTCTCTCCCCCTTCAATCCTCTCTCTCCCCCTTCGATTCTCTCTCTTCCCACTTTGGTACACACTCCCTCCTTCGATCACCTCTCCCCACTTCGAACCTCTCTCCCTCTTCGATTCCATCTCCCCCTTCCATTCTTTCTCTCACCCCTTCGATCCTCTCTCCCCACTTCGAACCTTTCTCCCCTTCGGTCCTCTCTCCCCCTGTTCGATCCTCTCTTTCTCCCCCTTCAATCCTCTCTCCCCCTTCGATCCTTTCTCTCGCCCTTTCGATCCTCACTCCCCCTTCGATAATCTCGCCCCCTTCGATCCTTTCTCTCCCCCTTCGATCCTCTCTCCCCATTAATCCTTGCTCTCCACTTTCAATCCTCTCTCCCCTTTCGATACTCTCTCCCTTCGATCCTTTCTCTCCCCCTTCTGTCCCTTCTCCCCTTGTTCGATCCTCTCTTTCTCCCACTTCGATCCTTTCTCTTCCCCTTCAATCCTCTCTCTCTCTTCAATCTCTCTCTCCCTTGTATCCTATGTCTCCCTTCGATCCTCTCTCTCCCTTCTATTCTCTCTCCCCCTTCGATCCTCTCTCTCCCTCCTTCGATCCTCTCTCTCCCTCCTTCAATCCTCTCTCCCCAATCGATCCTCACTCCCCCTTCAATCCACTCTCTCCCTTCGATTCTCTCTCCTCCTTCAATCCTCTCTCCCCTTCGATACCATCGCCCCCTTCGATCCTCACTCCCCTTCGATCCTCTCGCCCCCTTTGATCCTCTATTTCTCCCCCTTCAATCCTCTCTCCCCCTTTGTTCCCCTCTCTCCCACTTCGATTCTCCCTCTCCCCCTTCGATCCTCTCTCTCCCGCTTTGATCCTCTCTACCTCCTGCGATCCTCCCTCCCATTTGATCCCCTGTCCCCCTTCGATCCTCTCTCCCCAATCGATCCTCTCTCCCCCTTCGATCCTCTCTCCCCAATCGATCCTCACTCCCCCTTTGATCCTCTCTCCCCAATCGATACTCACTCCCCCTTCGATCCTCTCTCCCCCTTACATCATATCTCCCATTTCGATCCTCTCTCTCCCTCCTTCGATCCTCTCTCCCCCCTTCGAGCCTCTCTCAACCTTCGATGCTCTCTCCCCCTTCGATTCTCTCTCCCCAATCAATCCTCACTTCTCCTGCAATCCTCTCTTCCCCTTCCATCCTCACTCTATCCCTTCGATCCTCTCTCTCCCCCTTCGATCCTCTCTCTCCCCCTTCGATCCTCTCTCTCCCCGTTCGATTCTCTCACTCCCCCTGCAATCCTCTTTCCCCCTTCCATCCTCTCTCTATCCCTTCGATCCTCTGTCTCCCTCCTTCAATCCTCTCTCCCTCCTTCGATCCTCTCTCTCCCTTTTGATCCTCTCCCAATTCGATCATCTCTCTGCCCCTTCAATCATCTCTCTCCCCCTTCGATTCTCTCGCTCCCCCTTCGATTCTATCTCTTCCCGCTTTGGTCCACACTACCTCCTTCGATCACCTCTCCCCCCTTCGATCCTCTCTCCCCCTTCGATTCTCTCTCTTCCCGCTTTGGTCCACATTCCCTCCTTCGATCACCTCTCCCCCCATCGATCCTCTCTCCCCCTTCGATCCTCTCTCCCCTTCGATCCTCTCTCTCCCCTTCGATCCTCTCTCTCCCTTCGATCCTCTCTCCCCTTTGATCCTCTCTCCCCTTCAATTCTCTCTCTTCCCCTTCAATCATCTCTCCCACTTCTATCCTCTCACCCCTTTGATTCTCTCTCCCCTTCGATCCTCTGTCCCTGTTTGATCCTCTCTCCCCCTTCGAACCACTCTCCCCCTTCGATCCACTCTCCCCCTTCGATCCACTCTCCCCCTTCGATCCTCTCTCCCCTTCGATCCTCTCCCCCGCTTCGCTTCTCTCTCTCCCCTCAATCCTCCCTCTCCCCTTCGAACCTAACTCCCCTTTCGACCCTTACTCTACCCCTTTGATCCTCTCTCTCCCCCTTCAATCCTCTCTCCCCCTTTGATCCTCTCTCCCCAATCGATCCTCACTCCCCCTTCGATCCGCTTTCCCCCTTCGATCCTCTCTTTCTCCCCCTTCGATCCTCTCCCCCTTCGATCCTCTCACACCCTTCGATCCTCACTCCCACTTCGATAATCTCTCCCACTTCGGTCCTCTCTCCTCCTGTTCAATCCTCTCTTTCTCCCCCTTCAATCCTCTCTCCCCCTTCGATCCTTTCTCTCCGCCTTCGATCCTTTCTCTCCCCCTTCGATCCTCTCTCCCCTTTAATCCTTGCTCTCCACTTTCAATCCTCTCTCCCCTTTCGATCCTCTCTCCCTTCGATCCTTTCTCGTCCCCTTCGGTCCCTTCTCCCCTTGTCCGATGCTCTCTTTCTCCCAATTCGATCCTTTCTCTTCCCCTTCAATCCTCTCTCTCCCTTCAATCCTCTCTCTCTCCCTTGGCTCCTATGTCTCCCTTCGATCCTCTCCCTCCCTTCGATTCTCTCTCCCCCTTTGATCCTCTCTCTCCCCCTTCGATCCTCTCTCCCCTATCGAACCTCACTCCCCGTTCGATTTCGATCCTCTCTCCCGCTTCCATCATCTCTCCCCCTTTGATCCTCTCTCTCCCCCTTCAATCCTCTCTCCCCTTCGATCCCATCGCCCCCTTCGATCCTCACTCCCCTTTGATCCTCACTCCCCTTCGATCCTCTCTCCCCTTCCATCCTCTCGCCCCCTTCGATCCTCTATTTCTCCCCCTTCAATCCTCTCTCTCCCTTTGTTCCCCTCTCTCACCCTTCGATTCTCCCTCTCCCCCTTCGATCCTCTCTCTCCCGCTTTGATCCTCTCTACCTCCTGCGATCCTCTCTCCCATTTGATCCCCTCTCCCCCTTCGATCCTCTCTCCCCAATCGATCCTCTCTCCCCCTTTGATCCTCTCTCCCCAATCGATCCTCACTCCCCCTTCGATCCTCTCTCCCCAAGCGATACTCACTCCCCCTTCGATCCTCTCTCCCCCTTATATCATCTCTCCCCTCCCCCTTCGATCCTCTCTCTCCCTCCTTCGATCCTCTCTCCCCCTTCGATCCTCACTCCCTCTTCCATCCTCTCTCCCCCTTCCATCCTCTCTCTATCCCTTCCATCCCCACTCTCCCATTTCGATCCTCTCTCTCCCTCCTTCGATTCTCTCTCTCCACCCTTGATCCTCTCTCTCCCCCTTCGATCCCCTCTCTCCCCCTTCGATCCTCACTCAATTCAATTCAATTCAAATCAATTCAAATCGCTTTATTGGCATGACAAGTTACATCTTATGTTGCCAAAGCATCGAAAAACATTCATGTTTGTACTCAAAAATACAGATCTATCCATACAGTGTATAAACAGATATATCCCTCAGTGTATAAATATACTTTCATATAATTTATATATACTCTTTTCTTATATTAAGTGGTTGTCCCTCTGTTTATGGCAAGCTGTAACATAGTGTGCCGCTAGTGTTACACAATTTCTCTCTTCCCCTAGTAGGTATGGGAGTTTTTGGTCGTCATTCAAATTTCTGAATTCCGGGCATATTTTTGTGAATTTTGGGTAGAAATTCTCCCTTATGCCCTGATATTTTCTACAAGCTGTGAGGAAGTGCATCTCTGTCTCCACCACTCCCTGACTGCAGTGAGAGCATATCCTGTCCTCTCTTGGTAGCCGGGTCTGCCTGTGTCTACCTTTTTCGATCGCCAGGCTATGTTCACTAAGTCTGTACATTGTCAAGGTTTTTCTCAGTTTGCTATCCTTTACCATGGTCAGGTAATCAGCCATGTTGTATTGTCTGTTTAGGGCCAAGTAGCAATTGAGTTTGCATTTGGGTTTTTGTTGTTTCTGCCCAATATGACAGATATTTTTCCTTTTGCTTAGCGACGATTGTGTTGGGTCGAATTCTTTGTGTTATGCTGTCACTGTCCTGGGGCTGGTTATTGTTAGTAGTGTTAGTAGTTACTTCACTGAGTCCCAGGACTAGTTGACTGAGGGCATTCTTCTTTATGGTCCTCTCTTGGCATTTCAGGGCTTCGTAATGATAGCATTGGGGGTTGCTCATTTCTAGGTGTTTCCAAAATTTGGTGGCTCTTTTTTGGATAGTGATTATTAATGGATATTGGCCTAGTTCTGCCCTGCATGCATTGTTTACGGTTTTCCTTTGAGTCCGGAGGATACTTTTACAGAATTCTGCATGTAGGATCTCAATTGGGTGTTTGTCCCATTTTGCAAATTCTTGTTGTGTTAGCGGTCCCCACACCTCACTGTCATAGAGTGCAATTGGTTCAATTACTGATTTGAAAATTTTGAGCCAAATGCTAACTGGGATTTCTATTTGGATTGGTTTTTTAATGGCATAGAAAGCCCTTCTTGCTTTCTCTTTCAGTTCATTCACAGCCAGTTTGAAATTTCCCGTAGAACTGATTTTTAAGCCCAAGTATGTGTAGTTAGTGGTTTGTTCAATTTTGGTTGTTCCTAGTGTGAAATTTATTTTGGGTCCCTGATGTCTGGATCTTTGCTGGAACACAAGGACTTTGGTTTTTTGGGGACTTATTGTCAGGGCCCAAGTCTGGCAGTACGACTCCAGCAGATCCAGGCTCTGCTGTAGACCCTCCCTAGTGGGTGACAGCAGAACCAGGTCATCTGCATAGAAGAGGAATTTAACCTTGGATTCATATAGGGTGAGGCCGGCCCTCTTCCATCCTCTCTCCCCCTTCCATCCTCTCTCTCCCCCTTCGATCCTCTCTCTCCCCCTTCGATCATTGCTCTCCCCCTTCGATCCTCTCTCTCCCTCCTTCGATTCTCTCTCTCCCCGCTTCGATCCTCTCTCTCCCCCTTCAATCCTCTCCCTCCCCCCTTCAATCCTCTCGCCCCCTTCGAACTGCTCTCCCGCTTCGAACCTCTCTCCCCATTCAATCCTCCCTCCCCATTCAATCATCTCTCCCCATTCAATCCTTTCTCCACTTCGTTCCTCTCTCCCCTTCGATCCTCTCTCTCCCCCGCGATCCTCTCTCCCCCTTCGAAGCTCTCACCCCCTTCGATCCTCTCTCCCTCCTTCGATCCTTTCTCTCTCCCTACTTCGATCCTCTCGCCCCCTTCAAAGCTCTCACCCCTTCGATCCTCTCTCCCTCCTTCGATCCTCTCTCTCTCCCTACTTCGATCCTCTCTCTCCCCCTTCGATTCTCCCTCTCCCCCTTCGATCCTCTCTCTCCCGCATTGATCTTCTCTACCTCCTGCGATCCTCTCTCCCATTTGATCCCCTCTCCCCCTTCGATCCTCTCTCCCCAATCGATCCTCACTCCCCCTTCGATCCTCTCTCCCCAATCGATCCTCACTCCCCCTTCGATCCTCTCTCCCCCTTCCATCATCTCTCCCCCTTCAATCCTTTCTCTCTCCCCTTCGATCCTCTCTCCCCCTTCGATCATCTGTCCCCCTTCGATTCTCTCTCCCCAATCAATCCTCACTCCTCCTGCAATCCTCTCTTCCCCTTCCATCCTCTCTCTATCCCTTCGATCCACTCCCCCACTTCGATTGCATCTCCCACTTCCATCCTTTCTCTACCCCCTTCGATCCTCTCTCCCCCCTTCAAACCTCTCTTCCCCTTCGATCCTCTCTCTCCCCTTCGATCCTCTCTCTCCCACTTCAATCCTCTCCCTCCCCTCTTCGATCCTCTCGCCCCCTTTGATCATCTCCTCATCCCCCTTCGATCCACTCTCCCGCTTTGAACCTCTCTGCCCCTTCAATCCTCTCTCCCTATTCAATCCTCTCTCCCCCTTCAATCCTCTCTCTCCCCTTCGTTCCTCTCTCCCATTCGATCCTCTCTCTCCCCCTTTGATTCACTCTCTCCCCCTTTGATCGTCTCTCCCCCTTCGATTCTCTCTCTCTCCCCCTTCGATCCTCTTTCCCGCTTCCATCATTTCTCCCCCTTTGATTCTTTCTTCCCCTCCAATCCTCTCTCTGCCCCTTCGATCCTCTCTCTCCCTTCGATTCTCTCTCTCCCTTCGATCCACTCTCCCCCTTCGATCCACCCTCCTTTGATCCTCTCTCCCTTTCAATTCTCTCTCCCCCTTCGATCTTCTCTCTCCCCTTTGATCCATTCTCTCCCTTGAAATCTCTCTCCCCTTTGATCCTCTCTCTCCCAATTGACCCTCTCTCCCCAATCAATCCTCACTCCCCCTTCGATCCTCTCTTTCGCCCCCATCGATCCTCTCCCCCTTCGATCCTCGCCCTCTGTCATAAATCGCAAATTCTACAAGGAAGTACTACTGAACGGCCAGCTGAGGGCGCGGCCCCAGGAGTATAAATACTAGGGCGTGGGCCCAGCTTGACCAGAGACAGTCTGGAAACAGGAAGCTAGTGGCTACTAACTAGACCACCATGTTTTGTTACAAGTCGATTAAAGCCTTGCTGTATGTACAACCAAGTGCGTAATGAGTCTTTATTACGTCACTCTCCACCTTAAATCCTCACTCCCCCTTCAATCCTCTCTCTCCCCCTTCGATCCTCTCTCTCCCCTTCGATCCCCTCTCTCCCCCTTCGATCCTCACTCCCTCTTCCACCCTCTCTCCCCCTTCCATTCTCTCTCTATCCCTTCGATCCCCACTCACACATTTCGATCCTCTCTCTCCCCTTCGATCCTCTCTCCCCATTCAATCCTTTCTACCCTTTGATTCTCTCTCTCCCCCTTCGATCCTCTCTCCCCCTTCGAAGCTCTCTCCCCCTTCGATCCTCTCTCCCTCCTTCGATCCTCTCTCTCTCCCCCTTCGATCCGCTCTCTCTCCCCCTTCGAGCCTCTCTCCCTCCTTAAATACTCACTCCCCCCTTCAATCCTCTCTCTCCACTTCGATCCTCTCTCCCTTCGATCCACTCTCCCCCTTCGACCCTCTCTCCCTTTCGATTCTCTCTCCCCCTTTGATCTTCTCTCTCCCCTTTGATCCACTCTCACCCTTCAAATCTCTCTCCCCTTTGATCCTCTCTCTCCCAATCAACCCTCCCTCCCCCTTCGATCCTATCCCCCTTCGATCTTCTCTCTCTGTCATAAATCGCTTAACTTCTACAAGTAAGTACTACTGAACGGCCAGCTGAGGGTGCCGCCCGAGGAATATAAATACTAGGACGTGGGCCCAGCTTGGCCAGAGACAGTCTGGAAACAGGAAGCTAGTGGCTACTAACTAGACCTCCATGTTTTGTTACAAGTCGATTAAAGCCTTGCTGTATGTACAACCAAGTGCGTAGTGAGTCTTTATTACGTCACTCTCCACCTTAAATCCTCACTCCTCCTTCGATCCTCACTCGCACTTTGATCCTCTCTCCCCCTTCGATCCTCACTCTCCACCTTCAATCCTGTCTCCCCCCTTCGATCCTCTCTCTCCCCTTTATATCCTCGCTCCCCCTTTGATCCTTTCTCTCCCCTTCGATCCTTTCTCTCCCCCTTCGATCCTCTCTCTCCCCCTTCGATCCTCTCTCTCCCGCTTCGATCCTCTCTCTCCCTTCGCTCCTCTCTCTCCCCCCTTCGATCCTCTCTCTCCCCCCTTCGGTCCTCTCTCCCCCTTCGATCCTCTCTCCCACTTCGATCCCCTGCCTCTCCCCTTCGATCCTCTCTCCCCCTTCGAAGCTCTCACCCCCTTCGATGCTCTCTCCCTCCTTCGATCCTCTCTCTCTCTCCCCCTTCGCCCCTCTCTCTCTCCCCCTTCGATCCTCTCTTCCCTTCGAACCTCACTCCCCCTTCGATGCACTCTCCCCCTTCGATACTCACTCCCCCTTCAATCCTCTCTCACCACTTCGATCCTCTCTCTCCCCTTTGATCCTCTCTCCCTTCGATCCTCACTCCTTTCGATCCTCTCTCCCCCTTCGATCCTCTTTCCCACTTCGATCCTCTCTCCCACTTCGATCCTCGCTCTCCACCTTCAATCCTCTCTCCCCCCTTCGATCCTCTCTCTCCCCTTTATATCCTCTCTCCCCCTTTCATCCTTTCTCTCCCCCTTTGATCCTTTCTCTCCCCCTTCGATCCTTTCTCTCCCCCTTCGATCCTCGCTCTCCACCTTCAATCCTCTCTCCCCCCTTCGATACTTTCTCTCCCCCTTCGATCCTCTCTCTCCCCCTTCGATCCTCTCTCTCCCTTCAATCCTCTCTCCCCCTTCGATCCTCCCTCTCACTTCGATCCTTTCTGTCCCCCTTCGATCCTCTCTCTCCCCCTTTGGTCCTTTCTCTCTCCCTTCGATCCTCTCTCTCCCTTTGATCCTCTCTCACCCTTCAATCCTCAATTTCAATTTCTATTTTATTTGCCACATAACCAAATACTACAAGTGAAGTCCAGTCAGTGAAATGTTTTTTTCTTAATGAGCCTAGCGCACCAAGCAGCAAAGGACACTTAGCTGCCTGGTACGCACGGAGCCCGCAAGAATGGCAGCCATTTTCATCGGCCCCATCACAATAGGGTCCGCTCTCGCCTCGATCCGCCTTTCCCGCACTCCTGCCCAACAGTCTTCAGCTGCCATGGTGCCAACATCCCAGGGCCTGCTTCTCCCTGGCTCTCCTTCTTCCTCTTTACCTCCTGTGATCCTCTCTTCCCTTCGATCCTCTCTCACCCTTCGATCCTCACTCCCTCTTCCATCCTCTCTCCCCCTTCCATCCTCTCTCTATCACTTCGATCCCCTCTCCGATTTCAATCCTCTCTCCCTCCCTCAATCCTCTCTCCCTCTTCGATCCTCTCTCCACCTTCAATCCTCCCTCCCCCTTCAATCCTCACTCGCACTTCGATCCTCTCTCCCCCTTCGATCCTCGCTCTCCACTTTCAATCCTGTCTCCCCCCTTCGATCCTCTCTCTCCCCTTTATATCCTCGCTCCCCCTTTGATCCTTTCTCTCCCCCTTCGATCCTCACTCTCCCCCTTCGATCCTCTCTCTCCCTTCGCTCCTCTCTCTCCCCCCTTTGATCCTCTCTCTCCCCCCTTCAGTCCTCTCTCCCCCTTCGATCCTCTCTCCCACTTCGATCCTCTGTCTCTCCCCTTTGATCCTCTCTCCCCCTTCGAAGCTCTCACCCCCTTCGAACCTCACTCCCCCTTCGATTAACTCTCACCCTTCGATACTCACTCCCCCTTCGATACTCACACCCCCTTCAATCCTCTCTCGCCACTTCGAACCTCTCTCTCCCCTTTGATCCTCTCTCCCTTCGATCCTCACTCCCTTCGATCCTCTCTCTCCCTTCGATCCTCTCTGCCGCTTCCATCCTCTCTCACCCTTTGATTCTTTCTTCCCCTCCAATCCTCTCTCTGCCCCTTCGATGCTCTCTCTCTCCCACTTCGATCCTCTCTCTCCCCCTTCGATCCTCTCTCTCTCTTCGATCCGCTCTCTCCCCCTTCGATCCACCCTCCTTTGATCCTCTCTCCCTTTCAATTCTCTCTCCCCCTTCGATCTTCTCTCTCCCCTTTGATCCACTCTTTCCCTTTGATCCTCTCTCTCCCAATCGACCCTCTCTCCCCAATCGATCCTCACTCCCCCTTCGATTCTCTCTTTCTCCCCGTTTCTCCCGCTTCGATCCTCTCCCCCTTCGATCCTCGCTCTCTGTCATAAACCACAACTTCTACAAGGAAGTACTACTGAACGGCCAGCTGAGGGTGCTGCCCCAGGAGTATAACAACTAGGGCGTGGGCCCAGCTTGGCCAGAGACAGTCTGGAAACAGGAAGCTAGTGGCTACTAACTAGACCTCCATGTTTTGTTACAAGTCGATTAAAGCCTTGCTTTATGTACAACCAAGTGCGTAGTGAGTCTTTGTTACGTTACTCTCCACCTTAAATCCTCACTCCCCCTTCGATCCTCTCTCCCCTTTCGATCCTCTTTCCCACTTCGATCCTCGCTCTCCACCTTCAATCCTCTCTCCCCCTTCGATCCTCGCTCTCCACCTTCAATCCTCTCTCCCCCCTTCGATCCTCTTTCTCCCCTTTATATCCTCTCTCCCCCTTTCATCCTTTCTCTCCCCCTTCGATCCTTTCTCTCCCCCTTCGATCCTTTCGCTTCCCCTTCTATCCTCGCTCTCCACCTTCAATCCTCTCTCCCCCCTTCGATCCTCTCTCTCCCCCTTCGATCCTCTCTCTCACTTCGATCCTCTCTCCCCCTTCGATCCTCCCTCTCACTTCGATCCTTTCTGTCCCGCTTCGAACTTCTCTCTCCCCCTTTGGTCCTTTCTCTCTCCCTTCGATCCTTTCTCTTCCTTTGATCCTCTCTCACCCTTCAATCCTCAATTTCAATTTCAATTTTATTTGTCACATAACCAAATACAACAAGTGAAATCCAGTCAGTGAAATGTTTTTTTCTTAACGAGCCGAGTGCACCAAGCAGCAAAGGACTCTTAGCTGCCTGGTACACACGGAGCCCGCAAGAACGGCAGCCATCTTCATCGGCGCCATCACAATAGGGTCCGCTCTCGCCTCGATCCGCCTTTCCCGCACTCCTGCCCAACAGTCTTCAGCCGCCATGGTACCAACGTCCCAGGGCCTGCTTCTCCCTGGCTCTCCTTCTTCCTCTTTACCTCCTGCGATCCTCTCTTCCCTTCGATCCTCTCTCCCCCTTCGAACCTCATTTCCCCTTCCATCCTCTCTCTCCCCCTTTGATCCTCTCTCCCCCTTCGATCCTCTCTCCCTCTTCGATCCTCTCTCCCCCTTCGATCCTCTCTCTCCCGCTTCGATCCTCTCTCTCCCCCTTCGATCCTCTCTCTCCCCTTCGATCCTCACTCTCCCCCTTCGATCCTCTCTCCCCCTTCGATCCTCTCTCTTCCCCCTTCGATCCTCTCTCTCCCCCTTCGATCCTCTCTCTCCCCCTTCAATCCTCTCTCTCCCACTTCGATCCTCTCTCTCCCCTTCGATCCTCACTCTCCCCCTTCGATCCTCTCTCCCCCTTCGATCCTCTCTCTTCCCCCTTCGATCCTCTCTCTCCCCCTTCGATCCTCTCTCTCCCCCTTCGATCCTCTCTCTCCCACTTCGATCCTCTCTCTCCCCTTCGATCCTCTCTCTCCCCCTTCGAACCTCTCTCCCCCTTTGATCATCTCTGCCATTCGATCTTCTCTACCGCTTCGATCCTCTCTCCCCCTTTGATCCTCGCTCTCCACCTTCGATCCTCTCTCCCCTCCTTCGATCCTCTCTCTCCCCCTTCGCTCTTCTCTCCCCCTTCGATTCTCTCTCCCCAATCGATTCCCACTCCCCCTTCGATCCGCTCTCCCCCTTCGATCCTCTCCTTCTCCCCCTTCGATTCTCTCCCCCTTCGATCCTCTCTCACCCTTCGATCTTCGCTCTCCACCTTCAATCCTCACTCCCCCTTCAATAATCTTTCCCCCTTCGGTCCTCTCTCCCCCTGCGATCCTTTCCCTCCACCTTCGATCTTCTCTCTCCCCTTTGATCCACTCTCTCCCTTCAAATCTCTCTCCCCTTTGATCCTTTCTCTCCCAATCGACCCTCTCTCCCCAATCGATCCTCACTGCCACTTCGATCCGCTTTCCCCCTTCGATCTTCTCTTTCTCCCCCTTCGATCCTCTCCCCCTTCGATCCTCTCTCTCTGTCATAAATCGCAACTTCTACAATGAAGTACTGCTGAACGGCCAGCTGAGGGCGCCGCCCGAGGAATATAAATACTAGGACGTGGGCCCAGCTTGGCCAGAGACAGTCTGGAAACAGGAAGCTAGTGGCTACTAACTCGACCTCCATGTTTTGTTACAAGTCGATTAAAGCCTTGCTGTATGTACAACCAAGTGCGTAGTGAGTCTTTATTATGTCACTCTCCAACTTCAATCCTCTCTCCCCCCTTCGATCCTCTCTCTCCCCTTTATATCCTCTCTCCCCCTTTCATCCTTTCTCTCCCCCTTCGATCCTTTCTCTCCCCCTTCGATCCTCTCTCTCCCTTCGCTCCTCTCTCTCCCCCCTTCGATCCTCTCTCTCCCCCCTTCGATCCTCTCCCCCCCTTCGATCCTCTCTCCCCTTTCGATCATCTCTCCCCCTTCGATCCTCTCTCTCTCCCCTTCGATCCTCTCCCCCCTTCGAAGCTCTCACCCACTTCGATGCTCTCTCCCTGCTTCGATCCTATCTCTCTCCCCCTTCGCTCCTCTCTCTCTCCCCTTCGAACCTCACTCCCCCTTCGATTCACTCTCACCCTTCGATACTCACTCCCCCTTCGACACTCACTCCCCCTTCGATCCACTCTCCCCCTTCGATCCTCTCTCCCCCTTTGATCCTCTCTCCCTCCTTCGATACTCACTCCCCCTTTCAATCCTCTCTCACCACTTCGATCCTCTCTCTCCCCTTTGATCCTCTCTCCCTTCGATCCTCGCTCCCTTCGATCCACTCTCCCCCTTCGATCCTCTCTGCCGCTTCCATCCACTCTCACCCTTTGATTCTTTCTTCCCCTCCAATCCTCTCTCTGCCCCTTCGATGCTCTCTCTCTCCCACTTCGATCCTCTCTCTCCCCCTTCGATCCTCTCTCTCCCTTCGATCCGTTCTCTCCCCCTTCGATCCACCCTCCTTCGATCCTCTCTCCCTTTCGATTCTCTCTCCCCCTTCGATCTTCTCTCTCCCCTTTGATCCACTCTCTCCCTTCAAATCTCTCTCCCCTTTGATCCTCTCTCTCCCAATCGACCCTCTCTCCCCAATCGACCCTCACTCCCCCTTCAATCCGCTCTTCCCCTTCGATCCTCTCTTTCTCCCCCTTCGATGCTCTCCCCCTTCGATCCTCGCTCTCTGTCATAAATCGCAACTTCTACAAGGAAGGACTACTGAATGGCCAGCTGAGGGTGCTGCCCCAGGAGTATAAAAACTAGGGCGTGGGCCCAGCTTGGCCAGAGACAGTCTGGAAACAGGAAGCTAGTGGCTACTAACTAGACCTCCATGTTTTGTTACAAGTTGATTAAAGCCATGCTTTATGTACAACCAAGTGCGTAGTGAGTCTTTATTATGTCACTCTCCACCTTAAATCCTCACTCCCCCTTCGATCCTCTCTCTCCCCGTCGATCCTCTCTCTCCCTTCGATCCTCTCTCCCCCTTCAACCCTCACTCCCCCTTCGATCCTATTTCCCACTTCGATCCTCTCTCCCACTTCGATCCTCGCTCTCCACCTTCAATCCTCTCTCCCCCCTTCGATCCTCTCTCTCCCCTTTATATCCTCTCTCCACCTTTCATCCCTTCTCTCCCCCTTCGATCCTTTCTCTCCCCCTTCGATCCTTTCTCTCCCCCTTCGATCCGTTCTCTCCCACTTCGATCCTTTCTCTCCCCCTTCGATCCTTTCTCTCCCCCTTCGATCCTTTCTCTCCCCCTTCGATCCTTTCTCTCCCCCTTCGATCCTTTCTCTCCCCCTGCGATCCTTTCTCTCCCCCTTTGATCCTTTCTCTCCCCCTTCGATCCTCTCTCTCCCTTCGATCCTTTCTCTCCCCCTTCGATCCTTTCTCTCCCCTTCGATCCTCTCTCTCCCCCTTCGATCCTTTTTCTCCCCCTTCGATCCTCTCTCTCCCCCTTCGCTCCTTTCTCTCCCCCTTCGATCCTCTCTCCCACTTCGATCCTCGCTCTCCACCTTCAATCCTCTCTCCCCCCTTCGATCCTCTTTCTCCCCTTTATATCCTCTCTCCCCCTTTCATCGTTTCTCTCCCCCTTCGATCCTTTCTCTCCCCCTTCGATCCTTTCGCTCCCCCTTCGATCCTCGCTCTCCACCTTCAATCCTCTCTCCCCCCTTCGATCCTTTCTCTCCCCCTTCGATCCTCTCTCTCCCTTCGATCCTCTCTCCCCCTTCGATCCTCTCTCTCACTTCGATCCTTTCTGTCCCGCTTCGATCCTCTCTCTCCCCCTTCGGTCCTTTCTCTCTCCCTTCGATCCTCTCTCTCCCCCTTCGGTCCTTTCTCTCTCCCTTCGATCCTTTCTCTCCCTTTGATCCTCTCTCACCCTTCAATCCTCAATTTCAATTTCAATTTTATTTGTCACATAACCAAATACAGCAAGTGAAATCCAGTCAGTGAAATGTTTTTTTCTTAATGAGCCGAGTGCACCAAGCAGCAAAGGACACTTAGCTGCCTGGTACGCACGGAGCCCGCAAGAACGGCAGCCATCTTCATCGGCGCCATCACAATAGGGTCCGCTCTCGCCTCGATCCGCCTTTCCCGCACTCCTGCCCAACAGTCTTCAGCCGCCATGGTACCAACGTCCCAGGGCCTGCTTCTCCCTGGCTCTCCTTCTTCCTCTTTACCTCCTGCGATCCTCTCTTCCCTTCGATCCTCTCTCCCCCTTCGAACCTCATTTCCCCTTCCATCCTCTCTCTCCCCCTTCGATCCTCTCTCCCCCTTCGATCCTCTCTCCCTCTTCGATCCTCTCTCCCCCTTCGATCCTCTCTCTCCCGCTTCGATCCTCTCTCTCCCCCTTCGATCCTCTCTCTCCCCTTCGATCCTCACTCTCCCCCTTCGATCCTCTCTCCCCCTTCGATCCTCTCTCTTCCCCCTTCGATCCTCTCTCTCCCCCTTCGATCCTCTCTCTCCCCCTTCGATCCTCTCTCTCCCACTTCGATCCTCTCTCTCCCCTTCGATCCTCTCTCTCCCCCTTCGAACCTCTCTCCCCCTTTCATCGTCTCTGCCATTCGATCTTCTCTACCGCTTCGATCCTCTCTCCCCCTTTGATCCTTTCTCTCCCCCTTCGATCATTTCTCTACCCTTCGATCCTCTCTCTCCCCCTTCGATCCTCTCTCTCCCCCTTCGATCCTCTCTCTCCATTCGCTCCTCTCTCTCCCCCCTTTGATCCTCTCTCTCCCCCCTTCGATCCTCTCTCCCCCTTCGATCCTCTCTCCCCTTTCGTTCATCTCTCCCCCTTCGATCCTCTCTCTCTCCCCTTCAATCCTCTCCCCCCTTCGAAGCTCTCACCCACTTCGATGCTCTCTCCCTGCTTCGATCCTATCTCTCTCCCCCTTCGCTCCTCTCTCTCTCCCCCTTCAATCCTCTCTCCCCTTTGAACCTCACTCCCCCTTCGATCCACTCTCCCCCTTCGATCCTCTCTCCCCCTTCGATCCTCTCTCCCTCCTTCGATACTCACTCCCCCTTTCAATCCTCTCTCACCACTTCGATCCTCTCTCTCCCCTTTGATCCTCTCTCCCTTCGATCCTCGCTCCCTTCGATCCACTCTCCCCCTTCGATCCTCTCTGCCGCTTCCATCCACTCTCACCCTTTGATTCTTTCTTCCCCTCCAATCCTCTCTCTGCCCCTTCGATGCTCTCTCTCTCCCACTTCGATCCTCTCTCTCCCCCTTCGATCCTCTCTCTCCCTTCGATCCGCTCTCTCCCCCTTCGATCCACCCTCCTTCAATCCTCTCTCCCTTTCGATTCTCTCTCCCCTTCGATCTTCTCTCTCCCCTTTGATCCACTCTCTCCCTTCAAATCTCTCTCCCCTTTGCTCCTCTCTCTCCCAATCGACCCTCTCTCCCCAATCGACCCTCACTCCCCCTTCGATCCGCTCTTCCCCTTCGATCCTCTCTTTCTCCCCCTTCGATCCTCTCCCCCTTCGATCCTCGCTCTCTGTCATAAATCGCAACTTCTACAAGGAAGTACTACTGAACGGCCAGCTGAGGGTGCTGCCCCAGGAGTATAAAAACTAGGGCGTGGGCCCAGCTTGGCCAGAGACAGTCTGGAAACAGGAAGCTAGTGGCTACTAACTAGACCTGCATGTTTTGTTACAAGTTGATTAAAGCCATGCTTTATGTACAACCAAGTGCGTAGTGAATCTTTATTATGTCACTCTCCACCTTAAATCCTCACTCCCCCTTCGATCCTCTCTCTCCCCGTCGATCCTCTCTCTCCCTTCGATCCTCTCTCCCCCTTCGATCCTCTCTCCCCTTTCGATCCTCTCTCCACCTTCAATCCTCACTCCCCCTTCGATCCTCTTTCTCACTTCGATCCTCTCTCCCACTTCGATCCTCGCTCTCCACCTTCAATCCTCGCTCCCCCCGTCGATCCTCTCTCTCCCCTTTATATCCTCTCTCCCCCTTTCATCCTTTCTCTCCCCCTTCGATCCTTTCTCTCCCCCTTCGATCCTTTCTCTCCCCCTTCGATCCTTTCTCTCCCACTTCGATCCTTTCTCTCCCCCTTCGGTCCTTTCTCTCCCCCTTCGATCCTTTCTCTCCCCCTTCGATCCTTTCTCTCCCCCTTTGATCCTTTCTCTCCCCCTTCGATCCTTTCTCTCCCCCTTCGAGCCTCTCTCTCCCCCTTCTATCCTTTCTCTCCCCCTTCATTCCTTTCTCTCCCCCTTTGATCCTTTCTCTCCCCATTCGATCCTCTCTCTCTCCCTTCGATCCTTTCTCTACCCCTTCGATCCTTTCTCTCTCCCTTCGATCCTTCTCTCCCCCTTCAATCCTTTCTCTCCCCCTTCGATCCTCTCTCTCCCTTCGATCCTCTCTCTCCCTTCGATCCTTTCTCTCCCCCTTCGATCCTTTCTCTCCACTTCGATCCTCTCTCTCCCCCTTCGATCCTTTCTCTCCCCTTTCGATCCTCTCTCTCCCCCTTCGCTCCTTTCTCTCCCCCTTCGATCCCCTCTCTCCCCCTTCGATCCTCTCTCTCCCCCTTTGATCCTCTCTCTCTCCCTTCGATCCTCTCTCTCCCCCTTCGATCCTCTCTCTCCCCCTTCGATCCTTTCTCTCCCCCTGCGATCCTTTCCCTCCACCTTCGATCTTCTCTCTCCCCTTTGATCCACTCTCTCCCTTCAAATCTCTCTCCCCTTAGATCCTTTCTCTCCCAATCGACCCTCTCTCCCCAATCGATCCTCACTGCCACTTCAATCCGCTTTCCCCCTTCGATCTTCTCTTTCTCCCCCTTCGATCCTCTCCCCATTCGATCCTCTCTCTCTGTCATAAATCGCAACTTCTACAATGAAGTACTACTGAACGGCCAGCTGAGGGCGCCGCCCGAGGAATATAAATACTAGGACGTGGGCCCAGCTTGGCCAGAGACAGTCTGGAAACAGGAAGCTAGTGGCTACTAACTAGACCTCCATGTTTTGTTACAAGTCGATTAAAGCCTTGCTGTATGTACAACCAAGTGCGTAGTGAGTCTTTATTATGTCACTCTCCACCTTCAATCCTCTCTCCCCCCTTCGATCCTCTCTCTCCCCTTTATATCCTCTCTCCCCCTTTCATCCTTTCTCTCCCCCTTCGAACCTTTCTCTCCCCCTTCGACCCTTTCTCTCCCCCTTCGATCCTTTCTCTCCCACTTCGATCCTTTCTCTCCCCCTTCGATCCTTTCTCTCCCTCTTCGATCCTTTCTCTCCCCCTTCGATCCTTTCTCTCCCCCTTCGATCCTTTCTCTCCCCCTTCGATCCTTTCTCTCCCCCTTAGATCCTTTCTCTCCCCCTTCGATCCTCTCTCTCCCCCTTCGATCCTTTCTCTCCCCCTTCGTTCCATTCTCTCCCCCTTTGATCCTTTCTCTCCCCCTTCGATCCTCTCTCTCTCCCTTCGATCCTTTCTCTCCCCCTTCGATCCTTTCTCTCTCCCTTCGATCCTTTCTCTCCCCTTCAATCCTTTCTCTCCCCCTTCGATCCTCTCTCTCCCTTCGATCCTCTCTCTCCCTTCGATCCTTTCTCTCCCCCTTCGATCCTTTCTCTCCCCTTCGATCCTCTCTCTCCCCCTTCGATCCTTTCTCTCCCCCTTCGATCCTCTCTCTCCCCCTTCGCTCCTTGCTCTCCCCCTTCGATCCTGTCTCTCCCCCTTTGATCCTCTCTCTCCCCCTTTGATCCTCTCTCTCTCCCTTCGATCCTCTCTCTCCCCCTTCGATCCTCTCTCTCCCCCTTCGATCCTTTCTCTCCCCCTTCGATCCTTTCTCTCCCCCTTCGATCCTCTCTCCCCCTTCGATCCTTTCTCTCCCCCTTCGATCCTTTCTCTCCCCCTTCGATCCTCTCTCCCCCTTCGATCCTTTCTCTTCCCCTTCAATCCTTTCTCTCCCCCTTCGGTCCTTTCTCTCCCCCTTCGATCCTGTCTCTCCCTTCGATCCTCTCTCACCCTTTAATCCTCAATTTCAATTTCAATTTTATTTGTCACATAACCAAATACAACAAGTGAAATCCAGTCAGTGAAATGTTTTTTTCTTAACGAGCCGAGCGCACCAAGCAGCAACGGACACTTAGCTGCCTGGTACGCACGGAGCCCACAAGAACGGCAGCCATCTTCATCGGCGCCATCACAATAGGGTCCGCTCTCGCCTCGATCCGCCTTTCCCGCACTCCTGCCCGACAGTCTTCAGCCGCCATAGTACCGACGTCCCAGGAGCTGCTTCTCCCTGGCTATCCTTCTTCCTCTTTACCTCCAGCGATCCTCTCTTCCCTTCGATCCTCTCTCCCCCTTCGAACCTCTCTCCCCTTCAATCCACTGTCTCCCTTCAATTCTCTCTCCCCCTTCGATCCTCTCTCTCCCCCTTCGATCCTCTCTCTCCCTCCTTCGATCCTCTCTCCCTCCTTCGATCCTCTCTCCCTCTTCGATCCACTCTCCCCCTTCGATCCTCTCTCTCCCCGCTTTGGTCCTCTCTCCCCCCTTCGATCCTCTCCCCCCTTCGATTGTCTCTCCCATTCGATCTTCTCTACCGCTTCGATCCTCTCTCCCCCTTCGATCCTCGCTCTCCACCTTCGATCCTCTCTCCCCCCCTTTGATGCCCTCTCTCTCCCTTCGATCTTCTCTCCCCCTTCGATTCTCTCTCCCCAATCGATTCTCACTCCCCCTTCGATACTCTCTCCCCCCCTTCGATCCTCTCTCTCCCCCTTCGATCGTCTCTCCCCCTTCGATTCTCTCTCCCCAATCGATTCTCACTCCCCCTTCGATCCTCTCTCCCCCCCGCGATGCTCTCCTTCTCCCTCTTCGATTCTCTCCCCCTTTGATCCTCTCTCACCCTTCGATCTTCGCTCTCCACCTTCAATCCTCACTCCCCCTTCGATAATCTTTCCCCCTTCGGTCCTCTCTCCCCCTGCGATCCTTTCTCTCCACCTTCAATCCTCTCTCCCCTTTCGATCCTCTTGCCCCCTTCGCTCCTCTCTCCCCCTTCAGTCCCTTCTCCCCCTGTTCGATCCTCTCTTTGTCCAATTTCGATCCTTTCTAACCCCCTTTGATCCTCTCTCCCCCTTCGATCCTCACTCCCCCTTCGAACCTACTCCTCTTCAATCCACTCTCACCCTTTGATTCTCTCTCCCCTTCAATCCACTCTCCCCCTTTGAACCTCTCTCCCCCTTCGATTCTCTCTCCCATTTGAGCCTCTCTCATGCTTTGATCCTCTCTCCCCCTTCGATCCTCACTCCCTCTTCCATCCTCTCTCCCTCTTCCATCCTCTCTTCCCCTTCCTTCCTCTCTCTATCCCTTAAATCCTCTCTCTCCCCCTTCAATCCTCTCTCCCCCTTCGATCTTCTCTCCCGAATCAATCCTCACTCCCCCTTTGATTCTCTCTCCCTCCTTCGATCCTCCCTCCTTTAATCACCTCTCCCCCCTTCGATCCTCTCTCCCCCCTTCGATCCTCTCTCCCCCTTCGATCATCTCTCTATCCCGTCGACCCTCTCTCGCACTCCGAACCTCTCTGCCCCTTTGATCCTCTCTCCTCTTCAATCCTCTCTCTCCCCGCTTTGGTCCTCTCTCCCCCTTCGATCCTCTCTCCCCCTTCGATCCTCTCTCCCTCCTTTGATCCTCTCTCCCCCTTCGATTCCCGTTCTCCACCTTCGATCCTCTCTCTCCCCCTTCGATCCTCTCTCTCCCCCTTCGATCTTCTCTCACCCTTCGATTCTCTCTCCCCAATCGATTCTCACTCCCCCTTCGATCCTCTCTCCCCCCCTGCGATCCTCTCCTTCTCCCTCTTCGATTCTCTCCCCCTTTGATCCTCTCTCACCCTTCGATCTTTGCTCTCCACCTTCAATCCTCACTCCCCCTTCGATAATCTTTCTGTCTTCGGTCCTCTCTCCCCCAGCGATCCTTTCTCTCCACCTTCGATCCTCTCTCCCTCTTCGATCCACTCTCCCCCTGCGAACCTCTCTCCCCCTTCGATTCTCTCTCTCCCCCTTCGACTCTCTTGCCCCCTTCGATCCTCTCTCCCCCTTCAGTCCCTTCTCCCCCTGTTCGATCCTCTCTTTGTCCACTTTCGATCCTTTCTAACCCCCTTTGATCCTCTCTCCCCCTTCGATCCTCACTCCCCCTTCAAACCTGCTCCTCTTCAATCCACTCTCACCCTTCGATTCTCTCTCCCCCTTCAATCCTCTCTCTCCCCTTCGATCCTCACTCCCCTTCGATCCTCACTCCCCTTCGATTCTCTCTCCCCCTTTGAACCTCTCTCCCCCTTCGATTCTCTCTCCCATTTGAGCCTCTCTCACGCTTTGACCCTCTCTCCCCCTTCGATCCTCACTCCCTCTTCCATCCTCACTCCCCCTTCCTTCCTCTCTCTATCCCTTAAATCCCCTCTCTCCCCCTTCGATCCTCTCTCCCCCTTCGATCTTCTCTCCCGAATCAATCCTCACTCCCCCTTCGATTCTCTCTCCCTCCTTCGATCCTCCCTCCTTTAATCACCTCTCCCCCCTTCGATCCTCTCTCCCCCTTCGATCATCTCTCTATCCCGTTGATCCTCTCTCGCACTCCGAACCTCTCTGCCCCTTTGATCCTCTCTCCTCTTCAATCCTCTCTCTCCCCGCTTTGGTCCTCTCTCCCCCCTTCGATCCTCTCCCCCTTCGATCCTCTCTCCCCAATCGATCCTCTCTCCACTTCCATCCTCTCTCCCCAATCGATCCTCTCTCCCCCTTCGATCCTCTCTCCCCCTTCGACACTCTCTCTCTCCCCCTTCGATACTCCTTCTCTCCCCCTTCGATCCTCCATCCCCCTTTGAACCTCTCTCCCCATTTGATCCTCTCTCCCCCTTCGATCCTCACTCCCTCCTCCATCCTCTCTCTATCCCTTCGATCCCCTCTCTCCCATTTCGATCCTCTCTCCCTCCTTCGATCCTCTCTCACTCGTTGATCCTCTCTCCCCCTTGATCATCTCTCTCCCCCTTCGGTCCTCTCTCCCCCTTCGATCCTCTCTCCCGAATCAATCCTCACTCCCCCTTCGATTCACTCTCGCTCCTTTGATCCTCTCTCCCTCCTTTAATCACCTCTCCCCCCTTCGATCATCTCTCCCCCCTTAGATCCCCCCTCCCCAAACGATCCTCTCTCCCCCTTCGATCCTCTCTCTCACCGTTCGATCCTCTCTCCACCTTCAATCCTCTCTCCCCAATTGATCCTCTCTCCCCCTTCGACCCTCTCTCTCTCCCCTTTAATACTCACTCTCTCCCCCTTTGATACACTCTCCCCTTCAATACTCTCTCTCTCCCCCTTCGATACTCTCTCCCCCTTCGATACACACTCCCCCCTTCAATCCTCTCTCCCCCTTTGATCCTCTCTCTCCTCCTTCGATCCTCTCTCTCTCCTTCGATCCTCTCTCTATCCCTTCGATCCTGTCTCGCACTCCGAACCTCTCTGCCCCTTTGATCCTCTCTCCCCTTCAATCGTCTCTCTCCCCACTTTGGTCCTCTCTCCCCCGTTCAATCCTCTCCCCCCTTCGATCCTCGCTCTCCCCCTGCAATCCTCTCTTCCCCTGCCATCCTCTCTCTATCCCTTCGATCCTCTCTCTCCCAATTCGATCATCTCTCTCCCTCCTTCCATCCTCTCTCTCCCCCTTCGATCTTCTCTCCCCCTTCGATCCTCTGTATCCCTTCGATCCTCGCTGCCCCTTCGATCCTCTCTCCCCCTTCGACCCTCTCTCTCTCCCCCTTCAATACTCTCTCTCTCCCCCTTCGATACTCTCTCCCCCTTCGATCCTCTCTCCCCCTTCGATCCTCTCTCCCCCTTCGACACTCTCTCTCTCCCCCTTCAACACTCTCTCTCTCCCCCTTCGATACTCTCTCTCTCCCCCTTCGATACTCTCTCCCTCCATCGATACTCTCTCCTTCCTTCGATCCTCTCTCCCCCTTCGACACTCTCTCTCTCCCCTTCAATACTCTCTCTCCCTTCGATACTCTCTCTCCCTTCGATCCTCTCTCCCCCTTCGATCCTCTCTCTCACCCTTTGATCATCTCTCCCCCTTCGATCCTCTCTCCCTCCATCGATACTCTCTCCTTCCTTCGATCCTCTCTCCCCCTTCGACACTCTCTCTCTCCCCTTCAATACTCTCTCTCCCTTCGATACTCTCTCTCCCTTCGATCCTCTCTCCCCCTTCGATCCTCTCTCTCACCCTTCGATCATCTCTCCCCCTTCGATCCTCTCTCCCTCCATCGATACTCTCTCCTTCCTTCGATCCTCTCTCCCCCTTCGATCCTCTCTCCCCCTTCGATCCTCTCTCCCCCCTTCGATCCTCTCTCCCCCTTCGACACTCTCTCTCTCCCCTTCAATACTCTCTCTCCCTTCGATACTCTCTCTCCCTTCGATCCTCTCTCCACCTTCGATCCTCTCTCTCACCCTTCGATCATTTCTCCCCCTTCGATCCTCTCTCCCTCCATCGATACTCTCTCCTTCCTTCGATCCTCTCTCCCCCTTCGATCCTCTCTCCCCCTTCGATCCTCTCTCCCCCCTTCGATCCTCTCTCCCTCTTCGACCCTCTCTCTCTCCCCCTTCAATACTCTCTCTCTCCCCCTTCGATACTCTCTCCCCCTTCGATACTCTCTCCCTCCTTCGATACTCACTCCCCCCTTCAATCCTCTCTCCCCCTTTAATCCTCTCTCTCCTCCTTCTGTACTATATATACCTTTAAGGGGGGAACTACTTTTTACAGCTCATGTATACTGCAGTACCGGCAGTAACCACACCTGTATATAGCGGAGGAAGCACCAGCAGTGGATCCTGTCGAAATATTTCATTCATTCATTCGACAATAGTTGAATACCTACCGGTAACTAACGCTCGTATAGAACAGGAGACCCAAAATGACCCGACACTCTCTCGGGTATATGATTTGACGGTGAAGGGATGGCCAGCACATGGCGACTCACTGTTGCCAACATTCTCGACAAGAAGAGAACAGCTGTCAGTGTGCCGGGGGACCTTGATGTGTGGATCCCAAGTGGTAATTCCACCCAAGTTAAGGGATAGAGTGCTCAGTGAGCTTCATGAGGGTCATCTGGGAGGGGTAAAAATGAAAAGCCTTGCCAGGGCTTATGTGTGGTGGCCGGGAATCGATAAACAAATCGAGGACCTGACCAAGAGCTGCTCAGGATGCCAGAAAGTCCAAAATGCACCACCACATGCCCCTCTACACCCATGGGAGTGGCCCTCATCTCCATGGCAACGGGTGCATATTGATTTTGCTGGTCCATTCATGCACTCAATGCTTTTAATAGCCATGGATGCGCATTCGAAATGGCCTCAGGTCATCAAAATGTCCTCCACCACCACGGAGAAAACTATTGCAGTCCTACGGACCATTTTTGCCAGGAATGGCTTGCCAGAGCAGATTTGCTCCGACAACGGACCACAGTTTGTATATAGCACTGAGTAGTAATCTGTACAGTTCAGTTCCAGAGTGAGCCACGTTGAGTAAACACCTGTTGTACCGTTCTCCTGCAGTCTTGTGTCTTATTACTCTCGGAAACAACACCTTCGATTCTCTCTCCCTCCTTCGATCCTCTCTCCCCTTCGATCCTCTCTCCCCTTTGATCCTCTCCCCCCTTCGATCTTCTCTACCCCTTCAATCCTCTCTCTCCACTCTTCGATCCTCTCTCCCCCCTTCGAAACTCTCTCCTCTTCAATTCTCTCGCACCCTTCGATCATCTCTCACCCTTCGATACTCTCTCTCCCCCTTCGATCTTCTCTACCCCTTCAATCCGCTCTCTCCCCCTTCGATTCTCTCCCTTCCCTCTTTGGTCCGCACTCCCTCCTTCGATCCTCGCTCCCCCTTCAATCCTCTCTCCCCCCTTCGATCCTCTCTCCCCCCTTCGATCCTCTCTCTCCCCATTCAATCCTCTCTCCCCCTTCGATCCTCTCTCCCCCCTTCGATCCTCTCTCCCCCCTTCGATCCTCTCTCCCCCCTTCGATCCTCTCTCCCCATTCAATCCTCTCTCCCCCTTCGATCCTCACTCCCCCTTCGATCCTCTCTCCCCCTTCGATCCTCTCTCCCCCTTCGATCCTCTCTCCCCTTCAATCCTCTGTCCACCCTTCGATCCTCTCTCCCCCCTTCGATCCTCTCTCTCCCCATTCAATCCTCTCTCCCCTTTGATCCTCTCTCCCCCCTTCGATCCTCTCTCCCCCCTTCGATCCTCTCTCTCCCCATTCAATCCTCTCTCCCCCTTCAATCCTCACTCCCCCTTCGATCCTCTCTCCCCCTTCGATCCTCTCTCCCCCTTCGATCCTCTCTCCCCCCTTTGATCCTCTCTCCCTCCTTCGATCCCCTTCGATCCTTTCTCCCCACTTCGAACCTCTCGTCCCCTTCGATCCTTTTGCCCCCTTCGATTCTCTCGCCCCCTTTGATCCTCTCTCCCCCTTCGATCCTCTCGCCCCCTTCGATCCTCTATTTCTCCCCCTTCGATCCTCTCTCCCCCTTCAATCCCCTCTCCCTCCTTCGATCCTCTCTGCCACTTCGATCCTCTCTCCCTCCTTCGATCCTCTCTCTGCCCCCTTTGATCCTCTCTCCCCGCTTCGATCCTCTCTCTCCCCCTTCGATCCTCTCTCACCCCTTCGATCCTCTCTCTCCCCCTTCGATCCTCTCTCTCCCCACTTCAATCCTCTCTCTCCCCCTTCAATCCTCTCTTCCCCTTCGATCCTCTCTCTCCCTCCTTCGATCCTCTCTGCCACTTCGAACCTCTCTGCCCCTTTGATCCTCTCTCCCCCTTCGATCCTCTCTCCCCTTCGATCCTCTCTGCCCCTTTGATCCTCTCTCCCATTCGAACCTCTCTGCCCCTTCGAACCACTCTGCCCCTTCGATCCTCTCTCCCCTTCGATCCTCTCTGCCCCTTCGATCCTCTCTCCCCTTCGATCCTCTCTCCACTGCGATCCTCTCTGCCCCTTCGATCCTCTCTCCCCCTTTGATTCTCTCTCCCCCCTTCGATCCTCTCTCCCCCGCTTTGATCCTCTCTCCCCCTTCGATCCTCACTCCCTCCTCCATCCTCTCTCTATCCCTTCGATCCCCTCTCTCCCATTTCGATCCTCTCTCCCTCCTTCGATCCTCTCTCACTCGTTGATCCTCTCTCCCCCTTGATCATCTCTCTCCCCCTTCGGTCCTCTCTCCCCCTTCGATCCTCTCTCCCGAATCAATCCTCACTCCCCCTTCGATTCACTCTCGCTCCTTCGATCCTCTCTCCCTCCTTTAATCACCTCTCCCCCCTTCGATCATCTCTCCCCCCTTAGATCCCCCCTCCCCAAACGATCCTCTCTCCCCCTTCGATCCTCTCTCTCACCGTTCGATCCTCTCTCCACCTTCAATCCTCTCTCCCCAATTGATCCTCTCTCCCCCTTCGACCCTCTCTCTCTCCCCTTTAATACTCACTCTCTCCCCCTTTGATACACTCTCCCCTTCAATACTCTCTCTCTCCCCCTTCGATACTCTCTCCCCCTTCGATACACACTCCCCCCTTCAATCCTCTCTCCCCCTTTGATCCTCTCTCTCCTCCTTCGATCCTCTCTCTCTCCTTCGATCCTCTCTCTATCCCTTCGATCCTGTCTCGCACTCCGAACCTCTCTGCCCCTTTGATCCTCTCTCCCCTTCAATCGTCTCTCTCCCCGCTTTGGTCCTCTCTCCCCCGTTCAATCCTCTCCCCCCTTCGATCCTCGCTCTCCCCCTGCAATCCTCTCTTCCCCTGCCATCCTCTCTCTATCCCTTCGATCCTCTCTCTCCCAATTCGATCATCTCTCTCCCTCCTTCCATCCTCTCTCTCCCCCTTCGATCTTCTCTCCCCCTTCGATCCTCTCTATCCCTTCGATCCTCGCTGCCCCTTCGATCCTCTCTCCCCCTTCGACCCTCTCTCTCTCCCCCTTCAATACTCTCTCTCTCCCCCTTCGATACTCTCTCCCCCTTCGATCCTCTCTCCCCCTTCGATCCTCTCTCCCCCTTCGACACTCTCTCTCTCCCCCTTCAACACTCTCTCTCTCCCCCTTCGATACTCTCTCTCTCCCCCTTCGATACTCTCTCCCTCCATCGATACTCTCTCCTTCCTTCGATCCTCTCTCCCCCTTCGACACTCTCTCTCTCCCCTTCAATACTCTCTCTCCCTTCGATACTCTCTCTCCCTTCGATCCTCTCTCCCCCTTCGATCCTCTCTCTCACCCTTCGATCATCTCTCCCCCTTCGATCCTCTCTCCCTCCATCGATACTCTCTCCTTCCTTCGATCCTCTCTCCCCCTTCGACACTCTCTCTCTCCCCTTCAATACTCTCTCTCCCTTCGATACTCTCTCTCCCTTCGATCCTCTCTCCCCCTTCGATCCTCTCTCTCACCCTTCGATCATCTCTCCCCCTTCGATCCTCTCTCCCTCCATCGATACTCTCTCCTTCCTTCGATCCTCTCTCCCCCTTCGATCCTCTCTCCCCCTTCGATCCTCTCTCCCCCCTTCGATCCTCTCTCCTCCTTCGACACTCTCTCTCTCCCCTTCAATACTCTCTCTCCCTTCGATACTCTCTCTCCCTTCGATCCTCTCTCCTCCTTCGATCCTCTCTCTCACCCTTCGATCATCTCTCCCCCTTCGATCCTCTCTCCCTCCATCGATACTCTCTCCTTCCTTCGATCCTCTCTCCCCCTTCGATCCTCTCTCCCCCTTCGATCCTCTCTCCCCCCTTCGATCCTCTCTCCCTCTTCGACCCTCTCTCTCTCCCCCTTCAATACTCTCTCTCTCCCCCTTCGATACACTCTCCCCCTTCGATACTCTCTCCCTCCTTCGATACTCACTCCCCCCTTCAATCCTCTCTCCCCCTTTAATCCTCTCTCTCCTCCTTCTGTACTATATATACCTTTAAGGGGGGAACTACTTTTTACAGCTCATGTATACTGCAGTACCGGCAGTAACCACACCTGTATATAGCGGAGGAAGCACCAGCAGTGGATCCTGTCGAAATATTTCATTCATTCATTCGACAATAGTTGAATACCTACCGGTAACTAACGCTCGTATAGAACAGGAGACCCAAAATGACCCGACACTCTCTCGGGTATATGATTTGACGGTGAAGGGATGGCCAGCACATGGCGACTCACTGTTGCCAACATTCTCGACAAGAAGAGAACAGCTGTCAGTGTGCCGGGGGACCTTGATGTGTGGATCCCAAGTGGTAATTCCACCCAAGTTAAGGGATAGAGTGCTCAGTGAGCTTCATGAGGGTCATCTGGGAGGGGTAAAAATGAAAAGCCTTGCCAGGGCTTATGTGTGGTGGCCGGGAATCGATAAACAAATCGAGGACCTGACCAAGAGCTGCTCAGGATGCCAGAAAGTCCAAAATGCACCACCACATGCCCCTCTACACCCATGGGAGTGGCCCTCATCTCCATGGCAACGGGTGCATATTGATTTTGCTGGTCCATTCATGCACTCAATGCTTTTAATAGCCATGGATGCGCATTCGAAATGGCCTCAGGTCATCAAAATGTCCTCCACCACCACGGAGAAAACTATTGCAGTCCTACGGACCATTTTTGCCAGGAATGGCTTGCCAGAGCAGATTTGCTCCGACAACGGACCACAGTTTGTATATAGCACTGAGTAGTAATCTGTACAGTTCAGTTCCAGAGTGAGCCACGTTGAGTAAACACCTGTTGTACCGTTCTCCTGCAGTCTTGTGTCTTATTACTCTCGGACACAACACCTTCGATTCTCTCTCCCTCCTTCGATCCTCTCTCCCCTTCGATCCTCTCTCCCCTTTGATCCTCTCTCTCCCCCTTCGATCCTCTCTCTCCCCCTTTGATCCTTTCTCCCCCTTCAATACTCTCTCCCCCTTCAATACTCTCTCCCCCTTCAATCCTCTCTCCCCCTTCAATCCTCTCTCCCGAATCAATCCTCACTCCCCCTGTGATTCTCTCTCCCTCCTTTGATCCTCTCTCCCTCATTTGATCACCTCTCCCCCTTCGATCCTCTCTCCCCCCTTCGAACCTCTCTCCTCTTCAATCCTCTCCCCCCTTCGATCCTCTCCCCCCTTCGATCTTCTCTACCCCTTCAATCCTCTCTCTCCACTCTTCGATCCTCTCTCCCCCCTTCGAAACTCTCTCCTCTTCAATTCTCTCGCACCCTTCGATCATCTCTCACCCTTCGATACTCTCTCTCCCCCTTCGATCTTCTCTACCCCTTCAATCCGCTCTCTCCCCCTTCGATTCTCTCCCTTCCCTCTTTGGTCCGCACTCCCTCCTTCGATCCTCGCTCCCCCTTCAATCCTCTCTCCCCCCTTCGATCCTCTCTCCCCCCTTCGATCCTCTCTCTCCCCATTCAATCCTTTCTCCCCCTTCGATCCTCTCTCCCCCCTTCGATCCTCTCTCCCCCCTTCGATCCTCTCTCCCCCCTTCGATCCTCTCTCCCCATTCAATCCTCTCTCCCCCTTCGATCCTCACTCCCCCTTTGATCCTCTCTCCCCCTTCGATCCTCTCTCCCCCTTCGATCCTCTCTCCCCTTCAATCCTCTGTCCCCCCTTCGATCCTCTCTCCCCCCTTCGATCCTCTCTCTCCCCATTCAATCCTCTCTCCCCTTCGATCCTCTCTCCCCCCTTCGATCCTCTCTCCCCCCTTCGATCCTCTCTCTCCCCATTCAATCCTCTCTCCCCCTTCAATCCTCACTCCCCCTTCGATCCTCTCTCCCCCTTCGATCCTCTCTCCCCCTTCGATCCTCTCTCCCCCCTTTGATCCTCTCTCCCTCCTTCGATCCTCTCTCCCCCTTCGATCCTTTCTCCCCACTTCGAACCTCTCGTCCCCTTCGATCCTTTTGCCCCCTTCGATTCTCTCGCCCCCTTTGATCCTCTCTCCCCCTTCGATCCTCTCGCCCCCTTCGATCCTCTATTTCTCCCCCTTCGATCCTCTCTCCCCCTTCAATCCCCTCTCCCTCCTTCGATCCTCTCTGCCACTTCGATCCTCTCTCCCTCCTTCGATCCTCTCTCTGCCCCCTTTGATCCTCTCTCCCCGCTTCGATCCTCTCTCTCCCCCTTCGATCCTCTCTCACCCCTTCGATCCTCTCTCTCCCCCTTCGATCCTCTCTCTCCCCACTTCAATCCTCTCTCTCCCCCTTCAATCCTCTCTTCCCCTTCGATCCTCTCTCTCCCTCCTTCGATCCTCTCTGCCACTTCGAACCTCTCTGCCCCTTCGAACCACTCTGCCCCTTCGATCCTCTCTCCCCTTCGATCCTCTCTGCCCCTTCGATCCTCTCTCCCCTTCGATCCTCTCTCCACTGCGATCCTCTCTGCCCCTTCGATCCTCTCTCCCCCTTTGATTCTCTCTCCCCCCTTCGATCCTCTCTCCCCCGCTTTGATCCTCTCTCCCCCTTCGATCCTCACTCCCTCCTCCATCCTCTCTCTATCCCTTCGATCCCCTCTCTCCCATTTCGATCCTCTCTCCCTCCTTCGATCCTCTCTCACTCGTTGATCCTCTCTCCCCCTTGATCATCTCTCTCCCCCTTCGGTCCTCTCTCCCCCTTCGATCCTCTCTCCCGAATCAATCCTCACTCCCCCTTCGATTCACTCTCGCTCCTTCGATCCTCTCTCCCTCCTTTAATCACCTCTCCCCCCTTCGATCATCTCTCCCCCCTTAGATCCCCCCTCCCCAAACGATCCTCTCTCCCCCTTCGATCCTCTCTCTCACCGTTCGATCCTCTCTCCACCTTCAATCCTCTCTCCCCAATTGATCCTCTCTCCCCCTTCGACCCTCTCTCTCTCCCCTTTAATACTCACTCTCTCCCCCTTTGATACACTCTCCCCTTCAATACTCTCTCTCTCCCCCTTCGATGCTCTCTCCCCCTTCGATACACACTCCCCCCTTCAATCCTCTCTCCCCCTTTGATCCTCTCTCTCCTCCTTCGATCCTCTCTCTCTCCTTCGATCCTCTCTCTATCCCTTCGATCCTGCCTCGCACTCCGAACCTCTCTGCCCCTTTGATCCTCTCTCCCCTTCAATCGTCTCTCTCCCCGCTTTGGTCCTCTCTCCCCCGTTCAATCCTCTCCCCCCTTCGATCCTCGCTCTCCCCCTGCAATCCTCTCTTCCCCTGCCATCCTCTCTCTATCCCTTCGATCCTCTCTCTCCCAATTCGATCATCTCTCTCCCTCCTTCCATCCTCTCTCTCCCCCTTCGATCTTCTCTCCCCCTTCGATCCTCTCTATCCCTTCGATCCTCGCTGCCCCTTCGATCCTCTCTCCCCCTTCGACCCTCTCTCTCTCCCCCTTCAATACTCTCTCTCTCCCCCTTCGATACTCTCTCCCCCTTCGATCCTCTCTCCCCCTTCGATCCTCTCTCCCCCTTCGACACTCTCTCTCTCCCCCTTCAACACTCTCTCTCTCCCCCTTCGATACTCTCTCTCTCCCCCTTCGATACTCTCTCCCTCCATCGATACTCTCTCCTTCCTTCGATCCTCTCTCCCCCTTCGACACTCTCTCTCTCCCCTTCAATACTCTCTCTCCCTTCGATACTCTCTCTCCCTTCGATCCTCTCTCCCCCTTCGATCCTCTCTCTCACCCTTTGATCATCTCTCCCCCTTCGATCCTCTCTCCCTCCATCGATACTCTCTCCTTCCTTCGATCCTCTCTCCCCCTTCGACACTCTCTCTCTCCCCTTCAATACTCTCTCTCCCTTCGATACTCTCTCTCCCTTCGATCCTCTCTCCCCCTTCGATCCTCTCTCTCACCCTTCGATCATCTCTCCCCCTTCGATCCTCTCTCCCTCCATCGATACTCTCTCCTTCCTTCGATCCTCTCTCCCCCTTCGATCCTCTCTCCCCCTTCGATCCTCTCTCCCCCCTTCGATCCTCTCTCCCCCTTCGACACTCTCTCTCTCCCCTTCAATACTCTCTCTCCCTTCGATACTCTCTCTCCCTTCGATCCTCTCTCCACCTTCGATCCTCTCTCTCACCCTTCGATCATCTCTCCCCCTTCGATCCTCTCTCCCTCCATCGATACTCTCTCCTTCCTTCGATCCTCTCTCCCCCTTCGATCCTCTCTCCCCCTTCGATCCTCTCTCCCCCCTTCGATCCTCTCTCCCTCTTCGACCCTCTCTCTCTCCCCCTTCAATACTCTCTCTCTCCCCCTTCGATACTCTCTCCCCCTTCGATACTCTCTCCCTCCTTCGATACTCACTCCCCCCTTCAATCCTCTCTCCCCCTTTAATCCTCTCTCTCCTCCTTCTGTACTATATATACCTTTAAGGGGGGAACTACTTTTTACAGCTCATGTATACTGCAGTACCGGCAGTAACCACACCTGTATATAGCGGAGGAAGCACCAGCAGTGGATCCTGTCGAAATATTTCATTCATTCATTCGACAATAGTTGAATACCTACCGGTAACTAACGCTCGTATAGAACAGGAGACCCAAAATGACCCGACACTCTCTCGGGTATATGATTTGACGGTGAAGGGATGGCCAGCACATGGCGACTCACTGTTGCCAACATTCTCGACAAGAAGAGAACAGCTGTCAGTGTGCCGGGGGACCTTGATGTGTGGATCCCAAGTGGTAATTCCACCCAAGTTAAGGGATAGAGTGCTCAGTGAGCTTCATGAGGGTCATCTGGGAGGGGTAAAAATGAAAAGCCTTGCCAGGGCTTATGTGTGGTGGCCGGGAATCGATAAACAAATCGAGGACCTGACCAAGAGCTGCTCAGGATGCCAGAAAGTCCAAAATGCACCACCACATGCCCCTCTACACCCATGGGAGTGGCCCTCATCTCCATGGCAACGGGTGCATATTGATTTTGCTGGTCCATTCATGCACTCAATGCTTTTAATAGCCATGGATGCGCATTCGAAATGGCCTCAGGTCATCAAAATGTCCTCCACCACCACGGAGAAAACTATTGCAGTCCTACGGACCATTTTTGCCAGGAATGGCTTGCCAGAGCAGATTTGCTCCGACAACGGACCACAGTTTGTATATAGCACTGAGTAGTAATCTGTACAGTTCAGTTCCAGAGTGAGCCACGTTGAGTAAACACCTGTTGTACCGTTCTCCTGCAGTCTTGTGTCTTATTACTCTCGGACACAACACCTTCGATTCTCTCTCCCTCCTTCGATCCTCTCTCCCCTTCGATCCTCTCTCCCCTTTGATCCTCTCTCTCCCCCTTCGATCCTCTCTCTCCCCCTTTGATCCTTTCTCCCCCTTCAATACTCTCTCCCCCTTCAATACTCTCTCCCCCTTCAATCCTCTCTCCCCCTTCAATCCTCTCTCCCGAATCAATCCTCACTCCCCCTGTGATTCTCTCTCCCTCCTTTGATCCTCTCTCCCTCATTTGATCACCTCTCCCCCTTCGATCCTCTCTCCCCCCTTCGAACCTCTCTCCTCTTCAATCCTCTCCCCCCTTCGATCCTCTCCCCCCTTCGATCTTCTCTACCCCTTCAATCCTCTCTCTCCACTCTTCGAACCTCTCTCCCCCCTTCGAAACTCTCTCCTCTTCAATTCTCTCGCACCCTTCGATCATCTCTCACCCTTCGATACTCTCTCTCCCCCTTCGATCTTCTCTACCCCTTCAATCCGCTCTCTCCCCCTTCGATTCTCTCCCTTCCCTCTTTGGTCCGCACTCCCTCCTTCGATCCTCGCTCCCCCTTCAATCCTCTCTCCCCCCTTCGATCCTCTCTCCCCCCTTCGATCCTCTCTCTCCCCATTCAATCCTCTCTCCCCCTTCGATCCTCTCTCCCCCCTTCGATCCTCTCTCCCCCCTTCGATCCTCTCTCCCCCCTTCGATCCTCTCTCCCCATTCAATCCTCTCTCCCCCTTCGATCCTCACTCCCCCTTTGATCCTCTCTCCCCCTTCGATCCTCTCTCCCCCTTCGATCCTCTCTCCCCTTCAATCCTCTGTCCCCCCTTCGATCCTCTCTCCCCCCTTCGATCCTCTCTCTCCCCATTCAATCCTCTCTCCCCTTCGATCCTCTCTCCCCCCTTCGATCCTCTCTCCCCCCTTCGATCCTCTCTCTCCCCATTCAATCCTCTCTCCCCCTTCAATCCTCACTCCCCCTTCGATCCTCTCTCCCCCTTCGATCCTCTCTCCCCCTTCGATCCTCTCTCCCCCCTTTGATCCTCTCTCCCTCCTTCGATCCTCTCTCCCCCTTCGATCCTTTCTCCCCACTTCGAACCTCTCGTCCCCTTCGATCCTTTTGCCCCCTTCGATTCTCTCGCCCCCTTTGATCCTCTCTCCCCCTTCGATCCTCTCGCCCCCTTCGATCCTCTATTTCTCCCCCTTCGATCCTCTCTCCCCCTTCAATCCCCTCTCTCTCCTTCGATCCTCTCTGCCACTTCGATCCTCTCTCCCTCCTTCGATCCTCTCTCTGCCCCCTTTGATCCTCTCTCCCCGCTTCGATCCTCTCTCTCCCCCTTCGATCCTCTCTCACCCCTTCGATCCTCTCTCTCCCCCTTCGATCCTCTCTCTCCCCACTTCAATCCTCTCTCTCCCCCTTCAATCCTCTCTTCCCCTTCGATCCTCTCTCTCCCTCCTTCGATCCTCTCTGCCACTTCGAACCTCTCTGCCCCTTTGATCCTCTCTCCCATTCGAACCTCTCTGCCCCTTCGAACCACTCTGCCCCTTCGATCCTCTCTCCCCTTCGATCCTCTCTGCCCCTTCGATCCTCTCTCCCCTTCGATCCTCTCTCCACTGCGATCCTCTCTGCCCCTTCGATCCTCTCTCCCCCTTTGATTCTCTCTCCCCCCTTCGATCCTCTCTCCCCCGCTTTGATCCTCTCTCTCCCTCCTTCGATCTTCTCTCTCCCCCTTCGATCTTCTCTCTCCCCCTTCGATCCTCTCCCCCCTTCGATCCTCTCTCCCTCTTCGATTCCATCTCCCCCTTCCATCCTCTCTCTGCCCCCTTCGATCCTCTCTCTCCGCCTTGGATCCTCTCTCCCCCTTCGATCCTCTCTCCCTCCTCGATCCTCTTTACCCCCTTCGATTCTCTCTCTCCCGCTTCGATGCTCTCTCCCACTTTGATCCTCTCTCTCTCCTTCGATCCTCTCTCCCCCTTCGATCCTCTCACTCCCCCTTCGATTCTCTCTCTTCCCGCTTTGGTCCACACTCCCTCCTTCGATCACCTCTCCCCCCTTGGATCCTCTCGTCCCCTTCAATCCTCTCACCCCCTTTGATCCACTATTTCTCCCCCTTCAATGCTCTCTCCCCCTTCGATCCTCTCTCTCCCCCTTCGATCCCCTCTCTCCACCTTCGATCCCCTCTCTGCACCTTCGATTCTCCCTCTCCCCCTTCGAACCTCTCTCTTCCGCTTTGATCCTCTCTCCCTCCTTCGATCCTCTCTCCCTCCTTCGATCCTCTCTCCCTCCTTCGATCCTCTCTCCTCCTTCAAACCTCTCTCCTCCTTCGATCCTCACTCCCCCTTCTATCCTCTCTCCCCCTTCAATCCTCTCTCCCCCTTCAATTCTCTCTCTCCCCCTTCAATTCTCTCTCTCCCCCTTAGATCCTCTCTCTCCCCCTTCGATCCTCTCTCCCTCTTCGAACCTCTGTCCCCGTTCGATCCTCTCTCCCCTATCAATTCTCTCTCCCCCTGCAATCCTCTCCCCCCCTTCAATCCTCTCTCTCCCCGTTCAATCATCTCTCCCCCTTCGATCCTCTCTCTCCCCCTTCGATCCTCTCTCCCCACTTCAATTCTCTCTCTCCCCGTTCAATCCTCTCTCTCCCCCTTCCATCATCTCTCACCCTTCGATCCTCTCTCCCCCTTCGATCATCTGTTTCTCCCCCTTCCATCCTCTCTCTCCCCCTTTGATTCTCTCTCCCTCTTTGATTCTCTCTCTCCCGCTTCGATCCTCTCTCCCTCCTTCGTTCACCTCGCCCCCCTTCGATCCTCTCTCCCTCCTTCAATTCTCTCTCTCCCCCTTCGATCCTCTCTCTCCCCCTTCGATCCTCTCTCCCTCTTCGAACCTCTGTCCCCGTTCGATCCTCTCTCCCCTATCAATTCTCTCTCCCCCTGCAATCCTCTCCCCCCCTTCAATCCTCTCTCTCCCCGTTCAATCATCTCTCCCCCTTCGATCCTCTCTCTCCCCCTTCGACCCTCTCTCCCCACTTCGATTCTCTCTCTCCCCGTTCAATCCTCTCTCTCCCCTTCCATCATCTCTCGCCCTTCGATCCTCTCTCCCCCTTCGATCATCTGTTTCTCCCCCTTCCATCCTCTCTCTCCCCCTTTGATTCTCTCTCCCCCTTTGATTCTCTCTCTCCCGCTTCGATCCTCTCTCCCTCCTTCGTTCACCTCGCCCCCCTTCGATCCTCTCTCCCTCCTTCAATTCTCTCTCTCCCCCTTCGATCCTCTCTCTCCCCCTTCGATCCTCTCTCCCTCTTCGAACCTCTGTCCCCGTTCGATCCTCTCTCCCCTATCAATTCTCTCTCCCCCTGCAATCCTCTCCCCCCCTTCAATCCTCTCTCTCCCCGTTCAATCATCTCTCCCCCTTCGATCCTCTCTCTCCCCCTTCGACCCTCTCTCCCCACTTCGATTCTCTCTCTCCCCGTTCAATCCTCTCTCTCCCCTTCCATCATCTCTCGCCCTTCGATCCTCTCTCCCCCTTCGATCATCTGTTTCTCCCCCTTCCATCCTCTCTCTCCCCCTTTGATTCTCTCTCCCCCTTTGATTCTCTCTCTCCCGCTTCGATCCTCTCTCCCTCCTTCAATCACCTCGCCCCCCTTCGATCCTCTCTCCCTCCTTCAATCCTCTCTCTCCCCCCTTCGATCCTCTCTCTCCCTTCGATTCTCTCCCTCCCGCTTCGATCCTCTCTCCCCCTTCGATTCTCTCTCTTCCTCTTCGATCCTCTCTCCTCCTTTGAACACCTCAACCCCCTTCCATCCTCTCTCTCCCTCTTCGATCCTCTCTCCCCCTTCGATCCTTTCTCCCTCCTTCGATCCTCTGTCCCTCTTCGAACTTCTCTCCCATTTCATCCTCTCTCCACCTTCGCTCCTCTCTCCCTCCTTCGATCCTCTCTCCCCCTTCGATCGTCTCTTCCATTCGATCCTCTCTCTCCCCCTTCAATCGTCCACCCCCCCCTCGATCATCTCTTTCTCCCCCTTCAATCCTCTCTCCCTCCTTCAATCCTCTCTCCCATAGAAACATAGAAACATAGAAGATAGGAGCACGAGTAGGCCATTTGGCCCTTTGAGCCTGCTCCGCCATTCAATGAGATCATGGCTGATCATCCAAATTCAGTACCCTGTCCCTGCCTTCTCCCCATATCCCTTGATCCCTTTAGCCTTAAGAAATATATCCAACTCTTTCTTGAATATATTTAATGAACTGGTCTCCACCGCCATCTGTGGCAGAGAATTCCACAGGTTCACCACTCTCTGGGTGAAGAAATTCCTCCTCATTTCAGTCCTAAATGGCTTACCCCTTATCCTTAGACTATGACCCCTGGTTCTGGACTCCCTGGCCATCAGAAACATCCTGCCTGCATCTAGTCTGTCCAGGCCTAACAGAATTTTATAGGTTTCAATGAGATCCCCTCTCAATCTTCTATACTCCAGTGAGTATAAGCCCAACCGACACAATCTCTCCTCATATGTCATTCCTGCCATCCCAGGTATCAGCCTGGTGAATCTTCGCTGTACTCCTTCCATGGCAAGAACGTCCTTCCTCAGGTAAGGCGACCAAAACTGCACACAATAATCAAGGTGCGGTCTCACCAAGGCCCTGTACAACTGTAGCAAGCCATCTTTGTTCCTGTACTCGAACCCTCTTGGTACGAAGGCCAACATACCATTTGCCTTCTTAACCGCCTGCTGCACCTGCATGCTTACCTTCAGCGACTGGTGCACAAGAACACCCAGGTCTCTTTGCACTTTCCCTTCTCCCAATCTATTGCCATTCAAATAATAATCTGCATTCCTGTTTTTGCCACCAAAGTGGATAACCTCACATTTATCCACATTATAGTGCATTTGCCATGTTTCTGCCCAATCACCCGACCTGTCCCCCTTCGATTCTCTCTCCCTCCTTCGATCACCTCTCCCCCTTCGATCCTCTCTCTCTCCCCCTTCGATCCTCTCTCCCCTTCGATCCTCTCTCTCTCCCCCTTCGATCCTCTCTCCCCCTTTGATCCTCTCTCCAGCTTCGATCCTCTCTCCCCCTTCGATCCTCTCTCCCCCTTCGATCCCCCCTCCCGTTCGATCCTCTCTTCCCCTTCGATCCTCTCTCCCCTTCGATCCTCTCTCCCCCCTTCGATCCTCTCTCCCGTTCGATCCTCTCTCCCCCTTCGATCCTTTCTCCCCCTTCGATCCTCTCTCCCCCTTCGATCCTCTCTCCCCCTTCGATCCTTTCTCCCCCTTCGATCCTCTCACCCCCTTCGATCCTCTCTCCCGTTCGATCCTCTCTCCCTCCTTCGATCCCCTCTCCCCCTTCGGTCCTCTCTCCCCCTTCAATCCTCTCTCCCTCCTTTGATCCTCTCTCCCCCTTCGATCCTCTCTCCCACTTCGATCCTCTCTCCCCCTTCGACCCTCTCTCCCGTTCGATCCTCTCTCCCCCTTCAATCCTCTGTCCCCCTTCGATCCTCTCTCCCCCTTCGATCCTCTCTCCCCCTTCGATCCTCTCTCCCCCTTCGATCCTCTCTCCCATTCGATCCTCTCTCCCCCTTCAATCCTCTGTCCCCCTTCGACCCTCTCTCCCGTTCGATCCTCTCTCCCCCTTCAATCCTCTCTCCCTCCTTCGATCCTCTCACCCCCTTCGACCCTCTCTCCCGTTCGATCCTCTCTCCCCCTTCAATCCTCTGTCCCCCTTCGACCCTCTCTCCCGTTCGATCCTCTCTCCCCCTTCGATCCTCTCTCCCCCTTCGATCCTCTCTCCCCCTTCGATCCTCTCTCCCCCTTCAATCCTCTCTCCCTCCTTCGCTCCTCTCTCCCCCTTTCAATCTACTCTCCCCCCATATGAACCCCGGGCCTTCTCCGCTGGGAGCCGCGGAACGCATACTTGTGCAGGCCGCAGCCGCTGCCTCATTTGGTTCTGTGCATATGCGACAGGATCGAGTGCGCTTGTGCAGAGGGACCAAAACACTGCGGAAATAATGACAGTGATATGGTAAATGGTACAATTTTAAAGGGTGCAGGAACAGAAAGACTTGGGAGTGTATGTACACAATCGTTGAAGCTGCCAGGACAATTTGAGAAGGCTTTTAAAGAACTCTATGCTGTCCTTATGGGGTTCTTGGCTTTATAAATAGAGGCATGGCGTACAATAGCAAGGAAATTATGTTGAACCATTATAAATCACTGGTTAGGCCTCAGCTGGACTGTTGAGTCCAATGCTGGGTGCCACACTTTAGGAAGGATGTTAGGCCCTGAGAGAGAGTGCGGAGAAGATTTACTAGAATGGTTCCAGTGATGCAGGACTTCAGTTATGTGGAGAAGCTGGGATGATTCTCCTTAGAGCTGGGAGAGCTAAAGGGAGATTTAATTGAGTTGTTCAAAATCATGAAGGGTTTTGAAAGAGTAAATAAGGAGAGTGTTTCCAGTGGCAGATGGGTCGGTAACCAGAGGATACAGATTTAAGGTGATTGGCAAAAGAACCAAAGGTGACATGAGGAGAGATTTTATTACGCAGCTAGTTGTTAAAATCTGGAATGCACTGCCTGGAAGGGTGGTGGAAGCAGATTCAATAATAAATTTCAAAATGGAATTGGATAAATAATTGAAGGGGAATAATTTGTAGGACGATGGGGAAAGGGCAGAGGAGTGGGACATATCAGATAGCTCTTTCAAAGAACTGGCACAGGCTGAATGGCCTCCTTCTGTGCTGTGTCATTTTATGATTCTATGATGTGACTTACAGCCGTGTGGCAAGTCTTCTCTGACTGTATTACAGAGCTGGCGACTTATTGTTCTCTGTTCATGAGGTTGTCGCCGGTGTCTGCACGGTTCCCCAGATATACGCACATACTTTGGAAGGAAGCTTCCCCTGGAAAAGATTCCAGTTGTTGGCTGTGGCGTGCATGACTGGGCGGTAATTCATGGCAGAATTCAATGCATGTCTGCACCAGCTGACTTCATGGGCCACAAGTTTCAAGGTCATCGCTGCAAAAGGGGCATTGGTTTAGAACAATAGGGCTGATTACACAATCTGTGTACCAGCGTCACAAATGTGTAACAGACATGGGCAATTGAAGAATGGCGGGGAAGCTTTACATAAGAACATAAGAAATAGGAGCAGGAGTAGACCATACAGCCCCTCGAGCCTGCTCCACCATTCAATAAAATCATGATTGATCATCGACGTCAACTCCACTTTCCCGCCCGATCTCCATATCCCTTGATTCCCCAAGAGTCCAAAAATCTATTTATCTCAGCCTAGAATATAATCAAAGACTTAACATCCACAGCCCTCTGGGACAGAGAATTCCAAAGATTCACAACCATCTGAGTGAAGAAATTCCTCCTCATCTCAGTCTTAAATGGCTTACCCCTTATCCTGAGACTATGCCCCCTAGTTCTAGACACCCCAGCAAGGGTGGAATGCTGCCTACAATTTTCCATCCTGACAGTTCCTTGGGTTGACTTACTGTCATCCAATTCTGGCCTCTTGTGCATCCTCCACCCCACCATTGGCGGCCATGCCTTCAGCTGCCTAGGCCCTAATTGACGGGAATGGTAGCATAGTGATAACGTCACTGGCTAGTTTATCCAGAGGCCTGAACTAATGATCCAGAGACGTGAGTTCAAATCCAACCACGGCAGCTGGGGAATTTAAATTCAGTTCTGGGATAAAAAGCTAGTATCAGTAATGGTAACCATGAAACAATCGGATTGTCATAAAAACCCAGCTGGTTCGCTTAGGGAAGGAAATCTGCCGTCCTTACCTGGTCTGGCCTATACGTGACTCCAGACCCACAGCAATGTGGTTGAATGTTAACTGCCCTCTGAAATGGCCTAGCAAGTCACTCAGTTGTAACTAACTGCTACGAAACAATATAAGGATGAAACCCGACGGACCACCCGGCACTTTCTATGGACCCGGCAATGGCACACCCAGCCCAGTCGACCCTGCAAAGTCCTCACCAACATCTGGGGAACTTGTGCCAAAATTGGGAGAGCTGTCCCACAGACTAGTCAAACAACAGCCTGACACAGTCATACTCACAGGATCATACCTTTCAGCCAATGTCCCAAACTCCTCCATCGCCATCCCTGGGTCTCTCCTGTCCCACGGGCAGGACAGACCCACCAGGGGTGGCAGCACAGTGGTATACAGTTGGGAAGGCGGGGCCCAGGGAGTCCTCAACATTGACTCCGGACCCCATGAAGTCTCATGGCTTCAGGTCGAGCATTGGCAAGGGAACCTCCAGCTGATTACCACCTACTGCTCACCCTCAACTGATGAATCAGTACTCCTCCATGTTGAACACCACTTGGACGAAGCACTGAGAGTAGCAAGGGCACAGAATGTACTCTGGGTGAGGGACTTCAATGCCCATCACCAAGAGTGGCTCAGTAGCACCACTACTGACTGAGCTGGCCGAGCCCTGAAGGACATAACTGCCAGTTTGGGCCTGCAACAGGTGGTGAGAGAACCAACACGAGGGAAAAACCTACTTGACCTCGTCCTCACCAATCTACCTGTCGCAGTTGCATCTGTATTGGTAGCAGTGACCACCGCACAGTCATTGTGGAGACAAAGTCCTGTCTTCACACCGAGGACACCCTCCATCGTGTTGTGTGGCACTACCACTGTGCTAAATGGGATAGATTCAGAACAGATCTAGCAGCTCAAAACTGGGCATCCATGAGGCGCTGTGGGCCATCAGCAGCAGCGGAATTGTATTCCACCACAATCTGTAACTTCATGGCCTGACATATCCCTCACTCTACCATTACCATCAAGCCAGGGGACCAACCCTGGTTCAATAAGGTGTGTAGAAGAGCAGGCTGGGAGCTGCACCAGGCGTAAAAATGAGGTGCCAACCTGGGGAAGTTGCAACACAGGACTACATGCATGCTAAAAAGTGGAAGCAGCATACTATAGGCAGGGCTAAGCGATCCCACAATCAACGGATCAGGTCAAAGCTCTGCAGTCCTGCCACATCCAGTCGTGAATGGTGGTAGACTAATAAACAACTAACGGGAGGAGGAGGCTACATGAATATCCTCATCCTCAATGCTGGCGGAGCCCAGCACGTGAGTGCAAAAGAGAAGGCTGAAGCGTTTGCAACCATCTTCAGCCAGAAGTGCCGAGTGGATGATCCATATTGGCCTACTCCTGAGGTCCCCCCCAGCACAGAAGCCAGTCTTCAGCCAGTTCGATTCACTCCACATGATATCAAGAAGCGGCTGAACGCATTGGATATAGCAAAGACTATGGGCCCCGAAAACATCCTGGCTATCGTGCTGAAGACTTGTGCTCCAGAACTAGCCGAGCCTCTAGCCAAGCTGTTCCAGTACAGCTACAACACTGGCATCTATCCGACAATGTGGAAAACTGCCCAGGTATGTCCTGTCCACAAAAAGCAGGACAAATCCAACCTGGCCAATTACTGCCCCATCTTTGGTGGAGGAATTCCTAGAGTGTATACGGGATGGTTTCCTGCACCAATATGTTGAGGAACCAACTGGAGATCAGGCCATCTTAGACTGGGTATTATGTAATGAGAAAGGATTAATTAGCAATCTTGTTGTGCGAGGCCCCTTGGGTCAGAGCGATCATAATATTGGCCCAGAAATTAGGGTCCCAACGCGTGAGTACGCACGGGGTACTCGCGCGTGGACCCGATGGAAGTGCCGGTTTCTTGCATGCACTGCGCATGCACGGGAAACCGGCACTTCCGTTCCTCTGAGCGAAGGGGTTCAGAGGTCGAACACGTGCGCGCGGGAGTCTGCGCGTGCGCTTTGAACTTACATTTTTTTTACAGGTTTTTCCGTGAGGGTAAGTCTTCAGATTTTAGAAATGTAAAAACCAGGTATAAGGCCTGCATTTTAAAAGGTAAGTCGTCAATTAATTAAAATTAAAACATTTTTTCCACAGGTTTATTATTTTTAAATACTTTAAAGCAAGGTAAGTTTATTTTTAGCCCCGTTTTTCTTTAAAATTATTTTTTTCAAAAATTTAAATTATTGTTTAAAATAGTTATTTAATGTAATTTATAGTTTATTTAAAAAGTGTGATTTTTTAAAAAATTTATTTGAAGGTTATTTTGGGGGCCGTATATTCATAAGTTTAGACAGGTCTTCCTGTCAATCTTATGAATGGGCTTTTCCCTCCTCTGATTGGCTGCCCATGGCTCACGTGATCCCAGGGGACGCATCGCACTAACTATGCCCCTGGGACACGCAAGCACAGCGCGCCGGGAGTTGGAGCAGGCCCCGGAGCGGAATTCCATGGGAGCCTAGAGCACAACTGCCGGCGCGCAAGGTAAGTGCAGGTCGGGGGCTTGCATCCGCGGGAAGCCCCCGACCCGAATTTCTGGGCCACAATGATAGAAATCTTCATTAAGATGGAGAGTGAACTAGTTCACTCAGAGACTAGGGTCCTGAATTTAAATAAAGGAAACTACAATGGTATGAGGCGCGAGTTTAGTAGGATTGATTGGGGAATGTCACTCAAAGGGTTGACGGTGGATAGGCAATGGCAAACATTCAAAGATCGCATGGATGAACTACAGAATTTGTTCATCCCAGTTTGGCATAAAAATAAAACAAAAAAGGTGACTGAACCATGGCTAACAAGGGAAATTAGGGATAGCATAAGATCCAAGGAGAGGACATATAAATTGGCCAGAAAAAGCAGTAAACCTGAAGATTGGGAGCAGTTTAGGATTCAACAAAGGAGGACAAAGGGATTAATTAAGAGGGGGGAAATAGAGTATGAGAGTAAGCTTTCAGGGAACATAAAAACTGACTGTAAAAGCTTTTATAGATATGTGAAGATAAAAAGATTGGTGAAGTCAAGCATAGGTCCCTTGCAGTCAGAATCAGGTCAATTTATAATGGGGAACAAAGAAATGGAAGGCCAATTAAATACATACTTTGGTTCTGTCTTCACAAAGGAGGACACAAATAACCTTCCAAAGATGTCGGGGAACATAGGGTCTAATGAAAGGGAGAAACTGAAAGAAATCAGTATTTGTGGGGAAATGGTGTTAGGGAAATTGACGGGATTGAAGGCCGATAAATACCCAGGGCCTGATAATCTACATCCTAGGGTACTTAAGGAAGTGGCCCTAGAAATAGTAGATACATTGCTGGTCATCTTCCAAAATTCGATAGACTCTGGAACAGTACCCATGAATTGGCGGGTAGCTAATGTTACCGCACTATTCAAAAAAGGTGGTAGAGAGAAAACGGGGAATTACAGACCGGTAAGCCTGACATCGGTAGTGGGGAAAATGCTGGCGTCCATTATAAAAGATGTAATAGCAGAGCACCTGGAAAACAGTGACCGGATCGGACAAAGTCAACATGGATTTACATAGGGTGAATCCTGCTTGACTAATCTACTGGAATTTTTTGAGGATGTAACTGGTAGAATTTATAAGGGAGAACCAGTGGATGTGGTGTATTTGGACTTAAAAAAGGCGTTCGATAAGGTCTCGCATAAGAGATTAGTGTGTAAAATTAAGGCACATGGGATTGGGGGCAAGGTATTGACTTGGATAGAGAACTGGTTGGCAGACAGAAAGCAAAGAGTTGGAATAAACAGGTCTTTTTCTGAGTGGCAGGCAGTGACTAGTGGGGTACTGCAGGGATTGGTCCTTGGACCCCAGCTATTCACAATATATATTAATGATCTAGATGAGGGAACTAAATGTAATATCTCCAAGTTTGCAGATGACACAAAGCTGGGTGGGAGTGTGTGCTGTGAGGAGGATGTGGAGAAACTCCAGTATGATTTGGACAGGTTGGGTGATTGGGCAGAAGCATGGCAGATGCAATATAACGTGGATAAATGCGAGGTTATCCACTTTGGTGTCAAAAACAGGAAGGCAGATTATTATCTGAATGGCAATAGATTGGGAGAAGGGGAAGTGCAATGAGACCTGGGTGTCCTTGTGCACCAGTCGCTGAAGGTAAGCATGCAGGTGCAGCAGGCGGTTAAAAAGGCAAATGGTATGTTGGCCTTCGTAGCGAGAGGGTTTGAGTACAGGAACAAGGATGTCTTGCTGCAGTTGTACAGAGCCTTGGTGAGACCACATCTTGAGTATTGTGTGCAGTTTTGGTCGCCTTATCTGAGGAAGGATGTTCTTGCCATGGAGGGAGTGCAGCGAAGATTCACCAGGCTGATACCTGGGATGGCAGGAATGACGTATGAGGAGAGATTGGGTCGATTGAGCGTATACTCGCTGGAGTTTAGAAGAATGAGAGGGGATCTCATTGAAACTTATTAAATTCTGAAAGGACTAGACAGACTGGATGCAGGAAGGATGTTCCCGATGGCCGGGGAGTCCAGAACCAGGGGTCACAGTCTAAGGATAAGGGGTAAGCCATTTAGGACAGAGATGAGGAGGAATTTCTTCACCCAGAGAGTGGTGAGCCTGTGGAATTCTCTACCACAGAAGGCAGTAGAGGCCAATTCATTAAATATATTCAAGAAGGAGTTAGATATATTTCTTAAGGCTAAAGGGATCAAGGGATATGGGGAGAAGGCAGGGACAGGGTACTGAATTTGGATGTTCAGCCATGATCTCATTGAATGGCGGAGCAGGTTTGAGGGGCCGAATGGCCTACTCCTGCTCCTATCTTCTATGTTTCTATGTTTCTATGTATCAGTCTACTCTCAATCATCAGCAAAGTGATGGAAGGTGCCATCGACAGTGCTTTCAAGCAACACTTACTCACCAATAACCTGCTCACTGATGCCCAGTTTGGGTTCCATCAAGACCACTCGGCTCCTGACCTCATTACAGCCTTGGTCCAAACATGGAGAAAGGAGCTGAATTCCAGAGGTGAAGTGAGAGTGACTGCCCTTGACATCAAGGCAGCATTTGACCAAGCGTGGCATCAAGGAGCCCTAGTAAAACTGAAGCCAATGGGAATGGGGGGGGGGGGGGAAACTCTCCACTGGCTGGAGTCTTACCAACACAAAGGAAGATGGTTGTAGCGGTTGATGGTCAATCATCACAGCCCCAAGGCATCGCTGCAGGAGTTCCTCAGGGTAGTGTCCTAGGCCCAACCATCTTCAGCTGCTTCATCAATGACCTTCCCTCCAACATAAGGTCAGAAATGGGGATGTTCGCTGATGACTGCACAGTGTCCAGCACCATTCACAACTCCTCAGATAAGGAAGCAGTCCATGCCCACATGGAACAAGACCTGGACGACGTTCAGGCTTGGGCTGATAAGTGGCAGGTAACATTCGTGCCACAGAAGTGCCAGGCAATGACTATCTCCAACAAGCGAGAGCCTAACCACCTCCCCTTGACATTCAAAGGCATTACCATTGCCGAATCCCCAACCATCAACATCCTGGGGGTCACCATTGACCTGAAACTTAACTGAACCAGCCACAAAAGTACTGTGGCATCAAGAGCAGGTCAAAGGCTAGGTATTCAGCGGCGAGTATCTCACCTCCTGACTCCCCAAAGCCTTTCCACCATCTACAAGGCACAAGTAAGGGGTGTGATGAAATACTCTCCACTTGCCTGGATGAGTGCAGCTCCAACAACACTCAAGAAGCTCGACACCATCCAGGGCAAAGCAGCCCGCTTGATTGGCACCCCATCCACCACCTTAAACATTCACTCCCTCCACCACCGGCGTACTGTGGCTGCAGTGTGTACCATCTACAAGATGCACTGCAGCAACTCGCCAAGGCTTCTTCGGCAGCACATGCCAAACCCGCGACCTCTTCCACCGAGAAGGACAAGGGCAGCAGGCGAATGGGAACACCACCACCTCCAAGTTCCCCTCCAAGTCACACATCATCCTGACTTAGAAGTATATCGCCGATCCTTCATCGTCGCTGGGTCAAAATCCTGGAACTCCCTCCCTAACAGCACTGTGGGCATACCTTCACTACACAACTGCAGCAGTTCAAGAAGGTGGCTCACCACCACCTTCTCGAGGGCAATTAGGATAAGCAATAAATGCTGGCCTTGCCAGCGACGCCCACATCCCATAAACAAAATAAAAAATAAATAAATCTCTGGAATTCCCTCCCTCCCTAAACCTCTCCAACTCTCTTCCTTTAAGATCCTCCTTCAAACCCATCTCCATGACCAAGCTTTTGGTCACCTGACTACTTTGTCTACTTCTTTGGCTTGGTGTCAATTGTTGTTTGATTATGCCCCATGAAGTGTCTTGGGATGTTCTACTACGTTAAAGATGCTATATACATGCAATTTGTTGTTGTTGTAGTTGCATTGCAATTTTGTTGCGTTCGAGTCTAATTTAGCCCTTTATTTTGATTTTTGTTCTTTATCTCTTTTTCCTGCCTACCATTCAAGGGAGTTTCATTGTCATTGGCTCCGCACCTGGGACGTGGTCCTCCTGACCTGTGACACACCATTCACCTGCTTTTCCACCTCTTCCCATGCAGCCTGCCTTCAGAGGAGGGTGTCCCTCGGCCCAAACGATGACGGCCCTCCTTCCTCTTGTTTCCCTCAGCAAGACCTCGAGAGATATGTTAGAGAAGGGAGCAGTGCCTCCAGCTTGTTGGGCTGAGGGAAGCCTTTCAGAGCCCATGGACATTCTGAAAGATGCCGCCTTGCAGTAATTCTCACAAGGAAGAACTTGCGACCACAACAGGAAATGTAGGTGCCCTTTTTAAACCACAACAGCTGCCCTTGTGACTTCCCAGACTTCATTAAAGCTTTTCTAGACTTGGGCAGTGTGGATATTACTTATTGCTCACGAAAATAAATATATAATGAGAATAAATGTATGGTTTATAACCCATAGGTGTTAGGCGTGGCTCAGTGGTAGCACTCTCGCCTCGGAGTCAGTCGGTTGTGGGTTCAAGCCCCACTCCAAAGACTTGAGCATATAATACAGGCTGACACTCCAGTGCAGTGCTGAGGGAGTGCTGCCCTATGGGAGGTACCGTCTTTCAGATGAGACATTAAATCGAGCCTCCATCTTCCCTCTCAGGTGGACGTAAAAGATCCCAAGGCACTATTCGAAGAAGAGCAGGGGAGTTATCCCCAGTGTCCTGGCCAATATTTATCCCTCAACGAACATCACAAAAACAGATTATCTGGTCATTATCAACAATGCTGTTTGTGAGATTTTTTTGCTGTGTGCAAATTGGCTGCAGTGTTTTCTACATTACAACAGTACAAAGTACTTCATTGGCTGTAAAGTGCTTTGGGATGTGCTGAGGGTGTGAAAGGTGCTATATAAATGCAAGTTCTTTCTTTTTTTAAAGAGTGGGTTGGCCTGAATACTCACAAGAAACAGAGCCAGGAGGGAGTTACGACCAGATTTCGGAGTTGGACCTTTGTCGTACAATGTATTACAATCAATCTGAGGATTGAGAACTGGAGCCCTGAGATAACAAACTGGGATACTAACATTTTGTCCAAGATTCCTATTTCTGCTATTTTAACAGAGAAATTCCCTCACTTCTTCTAAGTTCCTGTGCGTTGCTCTATAATTTTATCACTCCTTGTTTAAGCTTACTGACTAACAGAGGGTTTTTGCATCTCTTCACCCCATCCAATTAGTCCCACTCCCCCGCTCTTTTCCACATAGCCCTGCAATTTTTTCCTTCCAAGTATTTATCCGATTGCCTTTTGAAAGTTCCTATTGAATCTGCTTCCACCGCCCTTTCAGGCAGCGCATTCCAGATCGTTGCAACTCGCTGCATAAAAAAATCTCTCCTCATCTCCCCTCTGGTTCTTTTGCCAACCACATTAAATCTGTGTCCTCTCGTTACCAACCCTTTCTTATTTACTCTATCAAAGCAGTTCATGATTTTGAACGCCTCTATTAAATTTTCTTTAGCTTTCTCTGCTCTAAGGAGAATCATCCCAACTTCTCCAGTCTCTCCACCAGACACAAAATAATCATGAAATGTTGGATTGTGGTTAAAAAAAAAATGTATGTCCTTTGGGGAAGGGAACCTGTCATCCTTTCCCGGTCAGTGCCACATGTGACTTCAGTCTCACACTATGTGGTTGACTCTTAATGCCCTCAGGGCAACCTGGGATGGGTAATAAATACAGCTGTACCAATGTAACCCACGTCCCAAGAACAAGTAACAAACCCTTCTGTCTGATTCTGCTTTATTACTTCTCCTTAGTGTGAATTGTTTTTATTTTTAACTGTCCCACTTAGATGCTCCCTTTTTATTCTATAAAGAGGGAGTGAAAGCAGAGAAAAAAATACTTTAATATCAAAACAAGTCCTGATGAATCATAGAATCATGGAATGATACAGCACAGGAGGAGGCCATTTGGCCCAGCGTACCTGTGCCAGGTCATTGAATGAGCCATCAGTTAGTCCTACTCTCCTTTTCTTTCCCCATAGCCCTGTATTTTTTCCCTTCAAGTATTTATCCAATTCCCTTTTGAATATCACTATTCAATCTGCTTCCACCGCCCTTCCAGGCAGTGCATTTCAGAACACACCAACTCGCTGTGTAAACAATGTTTCCTCATGTCGCCTCTGGTTCTTTTGCCAATCACCTTAAATCTGTATCCCATGGTTACCGACACTTCTGGCACTGGAAGCAGTTTCTCCTTATTTACTCTATCAAAACTGTTCATGATTTTGAACACCTCCATCAAATCTCCCCTTAACCTTCTCTGCTCTAAGGAGAACAACCCCAGCTTCTCCAGTCTCTCCACATAACTGAAGTCTGGTACCATTCTGGTAAATCTCCTCTGCACTCCCTCTAAGGACCTGACACCCTTCCTAAAGTGTGGTACCCAGAATTGGACAAAATAGCCCAGCTGAGGCCTAACCAGTGATTTAAAAAAGATTTAACATAAATCCCTTGCTCATGCACTCTATGCCTCTATTAATAAAGCCAAGGATCCCATATGCTTTTTAACAGCCTTCTCAACTTGTCCGGCGCCTTCAAAGACTTGTGCATACACCCCCAGCTCTCTCTGTTCCTGCACCCCCTTTAACATTGTATTGTTTAGTTTATACTGCCTCACCTCATTCTTCCTAAAAATGTATCAATTCACACTTCTCTGCCATGTGACTGCCCATTTCACCAGCCTGCCTATGTTCTCCTGAAGTCTGTCACTATCCTCCTCATTGTTTATTACATTTCCATGTTTTGTGTCATCTGCAAACTTTGAAATTATACCCTGTAGTCCAGGTCATTTAGATCAAAAAAAAGCAGTGGTCCTAATACCGACCCCTGGGGAACACCACTGTATACTTCGCTCTAGTCTGAAAAACAACCGTTCACCACTACTCTCGCTTTCTGTCCCTTAGCCAATTTTGTCTCCACTCTGCCACTGTCCTTTTAATTCTATGGGCTTTAACTTTTCTACCAAATCTATTATGTGGTACTTTGTCAAGCACCTTGTGAAAGTCCATATACGCAGCATCAACTGTACTACCCTCATCCACCCTCTCTGTTACTGAATCAAACAACTCAATCAAGTTAGTCAAACACAATTTGCTTTTAACAAATCCATGCTGACTTTATTTATTAGCCCATACTTTTCCAAATGCCAATTAATTTTATCCTAGACTATTGTCTCTAAATGTTTTCACACCCTGACGTAAGGCTGTCTGGCCTGTAGTTGCCAGGTTTATCCCTCTCCCCTTTTTTAAACAAGGAAGTAACATTTGCAATCTGTGAGTTTGACTGAAGATTCCAGTCACTTTGTTACAATAGTTCTGTATTAGAATTTCTACAAGCAAATGCCTCCCTTCTCCCTCCCTCTCTCTCACACACATTGATTCAGTAATAGCTACTGCCATTGATTTATGGTAATCAATTAAGTTAAACTGGGTTTTTATTACATGATTTTTTTTAGCATTGTTTTGGGGGAAGCTGTTACCCAGAGGTCGTGATAATAGACCCGATCGATACCTGACCTCTGGAAGTGGCACTGCCCCCGATGTGTTGGGTGTCTAAACACAGTAATGCCTTCCCTTCAAACCCCAGCGACTGAAGAATACACTGAGAGGCAGCACAGCCGACTGTTCTGAAGCTCCTCACGTCCCTCATTATCTGTACAGTGTTAGTAATATCCCCAGTCAGGGGCAATGGGGGAGGGGGAGTGAAAACCCAATGGTAGCTGAGAGTGTTGCCTTGTCTGACTAATGTACATTCACTTTCATTTCCCAGTCAAATCCTTCATTTGGGTCTCACTATGAGTCTATGATCAATGTGTCTGAATGTTTGTATTCAAATATATAGTTTCAGTGCACAATCCCCTCTCCCCTTCTGACAGTCTAACCCTGCCTGAGTCTGTCTCTCCCTCTATGTTCCTTGGGTCCCTCTTATCTCAGTCTCCTACCCTTTTTATATGTCTCCCATATGCTTTTCATTCTTCACATGTCTGCTCGTTGGAATGATTTAAGATTTTTTCTCTCCGACTGCTAGCTGAGTCTCACATGGGAGCGCACAGCCATCCCAAACCAGTGCCCCAGATCAAACCAGTGTCCCAGTCCAAACCAGTGCCCCAACCCAAACCAGTGCCCCAGATCAAACCAGTGTTCCAGATCAAACCAGTGCCCCAACCCAAACCAGTGCCCCAGATCAAACCAGTGTTCCAGATCAAACCAGTGCCCCAACCCAAACCAGTGCCCCAGATCAAACCAGTGTTCCAGATCAAACCAGTGCCCCAACCCAAACCAGTGCCCCAGATCAAACCAGTGTTCCAGATCAAACCAGTGCCCCAACCCAAACCAGTGTCCTAGATCAAACCAGTGTTCCAGATCAAACCAGTGCCCCAACCCAAACCAGTGCCCCAGATCAAACCAGTGTTCCAGATCAAACCAGTGCCCCAACCCAAACCAGTGTCCTAGATCAAACCAGTGCCCCAACCCAAACCAGTGTCCCAGTCCAAACCAGTGCCCCAACCCAAACCAGTGCCCCAGATCAAACCAGTGCCCCAGATCAAACCAGTGTCCCAGTCCAAACCAGTGCCCCAACCCAAACCAGTGCCCCAGATCAAACCAGTGTCCCAGATCAAAGCAGTGTCCCAGATCAAACCAGTGTCCCAGTCCAAACCAGTGTCCCAGTCCAAACCAGTGCCCCAGTCCAAACCAGTGCCCCAACCCAAACCAGTGTCCCAGATCAAACCAGTGCCCCAACCCAAACCAGTGTCCTAGATCAAACCAGTGTTCCAGATCAAACCAGTGCCCCAACCCAAACCAGTGCCCCAGATCAAACCAGTGTTCCAGATCAAACCAGTGCCCCAACCCAAACCAGTGTCCTAGATCAAACCAGTGCCCCAACCCAAACCAGTGTCCCAGTCCAAACCAGTGCCCCAACCCAAACCAGTGCCCCAGATCAAACCAGTGCCCCAGATCAAACCAGTGTCCCAGTCCAAACCAGTGCCCCAACCCAAACCAGTGCCCCAGATCAAACCAGTGCCCCAGATCAAACCAGTGTCCCAGTCCAAACCAGTGCCCCAACCCAAACCAGCGTCCCAGATCAAACCAGTGTCCCAGATCAAACCAGTGTCCCAGTCCAAACCAGTGTCCCAGATCAAACCAGTGTCCCAGATCAAACCAGTGTCCCAGTCCAAACCAGTGCCCCAACCCAAACCAGTGCCCCAGATCAAACCAGTGTCCCAGATCAAAGCAGTGTCCCAGATCAAACCAGTGTCCCAGTCCAAACCAGTGTCCCAGTCCAAACCAGTGCCCCAGTCCAAACCAGTGCCCCAACCCAAACCAGTGTCCCAGATCAAACCAGTGCCCCAACCCAAACCACTGCCCCAGATCAAACCAGTGTCCCAGATCAAACCAGTGTCCGGGCACAGTGGGATTCGCAAAGGGGGGGGGGGGGTGTTGCTGGCTTTGTCTGTGTACACCTGGGGGTAGGTGGGGGGAATTAATGGCCAAAGCAGGGTTAGGTGAGCTGGCGGCTAAAGGCATCTGACAGTAACCTGTTTAGTAGGACACCGTGGAGTGAAGAGACGGAGTAAGATTGAGGTAGACAGGAAGCTCCAAACACATTGGCGAAACCTTAGATTTATCGAATTATAACAGTGTGTGTGAGATCCAGAAAACAATGGTTCGGTATCAATTCGGAGCGATGTAACCATTCGCCACCATTGAACAGACGGCCAGCAGAGCACAGCTCGCCCGTTTCTAAGCACAGTTCTGTTATATCTACTACCGTGGCGAGGAGATCTTCTAAATAGCACAGTGAAGCAACAAGGAACATCTAAACACTCGATAAACCAGAGTCAGTGGGACTGAGGACTGTATTCGACACGTTAAATAAATCGACAGGATATGGACTATCGATTTAGTCACCTACACACATCACCTCCTCTCTATCTCCCTGCTCTGATTCTATCTCTTAAGCTGTCTGAGATCCATGGTGCATATTAAATAGGGCTCAGAAACCCCTCACCCCTGCCCGTTAGGGGTCGGGAACAAACTTTAATTGAATTCACATCAACCTTCCATTGTACAGCAGTCCCTCAGTGAGACAGTCTCACCAAACCTGCCCCCGGTGTCTTCAGCCTGTCAGCGTCGTGTGTTCCCGTTTGCGATCTATCTCCTCCACTAAACTAGATTTCATATACATATCAACACATCGATATTCGACATATGTGGAACGGTTTTAAAACTCACCTTTTACTCTTCTTTCTCTCTATGGTCACTTCAAACAATGTTCTGAGGTTTAAATCACCAAATCCTGCTCCTTTTGGACTAGAGTTCCTTTGTGTGTGTGTGTGTCTTGGCGCGGGGTAGTGTAATATAATCCTATAGGCACAGAAGCCTCAGGATCTCTTGCACCGATTCCTCTCGCTCCCGTTAGTTAAAGGTGTCCCTCCAGCGATCCCCTATCTCCGCGCTGCGATGGAATTCTCCAGCTCAAGTGTTTTGGATCGACTGACTGTGAATTGCCTGTGATTGCTGCCACCGCCTGGGTGGGTGTCTACTTGCGCCTGGTGAATGTTGGGATGACACCATTAAGCCTGTGTGTGCGCTGGCTGGGATTTACTCAGCCGAAGCTTCTGTCCTGTAGTGCTGACATCACACACACATCGCTGTTTCCCCTGTAAACCCCTCTCTTTGGCCTTTAGGTCATTTGTGCCCGTGTGTATTATTATGTGTTGGGGGGAGCCTAATCTGGCTTTGGTCAGCCATCCCATGGCTCTGTCTAGCTGCCCTCGACCTCTCGCTATCCTTTCAGATTCCAGTTTTATTTATTTCGCTGTATTGCTGGCTGGCTTTAATATACTTTGGTTTTTTTCCCCAGATGTTTCATGATGTTCACACGTTTCTTTGTACCTTGTTTGTACCGGCACTGTTCCCTGACTATTTCGCGGTTCCAGCCAGAGCCCCAAATCTGTATTTCTCCCCATAGCCAAATATAGCTGCTATCCCATTCTACACACTGGGGTCGGTATCTAGTGGCGTATACCTCGCCATCTGTGTATCCGGATACAGACACAGACAATGGACTGATACCATGTGGAGCAAACTCCTGTTTAAATATCTGGTGAATCAGCAACTGAGCATAACTTGGGAGCAAAGTCAGTTTGGCCCAGAATTTGCTGGGACAGCACATCTGGGAAATCGTTCGATTTTTTTCCCTCATCCTTCAGCTGGAAAAAAAATTGCGCTGCAAATTGCTGGGAGTGGGAGTTGGTCGCAGGGCACCTGGGACCGTGCAGAACAACCGGGCCCATCCATGGTCCAGCTCACCAACCAATGAGATTTAAGGACTAGGAAAGAAACAGAATTATGGAGCAGGAAATATGGGGAATTGGAGTCAGATCAGGTACAGAAAGAGAAATAGAGGGAAAGAAAGATTGGATTAAGAGAGAAAACAGAAAGGAAAATCCTCTAGGATTTTACTACCAGCAGGAATGAGATTCCACCATTTCAATTATTCCCTTTCTGGGCTGGAGAGTTTGAGTGGCAGTGCAGGAACATAAATCTCATCAGTTAAAGGCCTAACTCATAGGGCGGTTGACGGCACGATCTCGTTTTTGTGAAGCTAATGGTGGAGTGGCGCAAATAATCCAGCAATTTGTGACAATTCGCAACTCTTCCTCGCCACAAATTGCTTGGTTGTTTACACACCAATAACAGTGTGCGTATTAAACTCACCATCACTGTCCCAGCAAATTCTGGGCCATTGTGATAGACAGCTACATAGACAGACAGATAGATAGATTATGTTGATGTGTAGCCCACTGGATAGCTAACTGAATAGATGGAGGACTGGCTGGAAAAAGGATTCGATAAATGGTTGCTTGGTGAGATGAATGGATGGATTGATAGAAAGAAAGAGACAGACATACATACTTACATATATACAAACTAAATACATAAGTACATGCATACTTAAATACATACATATGTGCATACGTGCATAATTCCATACATGATTACATATATACATATACATATTGCATATATATTTACATACATACTTGCACATACACACATAGTTACATGCATCCATACTTACATGCAGATATACATACATACTTACATATGCAATTACATACATACTTACATACATAATTACATACATACATACATACTTACATACATAATTACATACATACATACGTAATTACATACATACATACGTAATTACATACATACATACATACAAAAGCAAAATACTGCGGATGCTGTAAATGTGAAATAAAAACAGAAAATGATGAAAATACTCATCAGGTCAGGCAGCATCTGAGGAAAGAGAAACAGAGTTAGCGTTTCAGGTCGATGACCTTGCGTCAGAGCATACTTACATGCATAATTACATACACACTTCGTCATCATTCATCCTTCAATATTGAAGAAGACAGCTGGAATATTATCTCATGTTTTGCAGTGAGTTTATAGATTTTTTTTGCCACACTCTCTCCACACTCTCTCCACACACTCTCTCCACACACTCTCTCCACACTCTCTCCATGAGCATGTTGTTTCCACTTATAGACGTCGATTTTTCATTGTTTGAGTCGCTTATAAGCAATTTTTATATCTCTTTTACTGTCCACCACAGAATCGTTTCCCAGTTGTCAATGCTCTATAAAAGATCTTCTTTGGGATTCGTTCATAAGACATTTGCACCAGATGATGATTAGTGGGGTGTAATCCCTGTTTGGGGTTGGTTAGAAGAGTGCACCATCTTTTTAAGGCTGATAGTCATGATGAATTGCAGCAAACTGTTGTAAGTTGGTTTATGATTGCCATATCATACATTTATATATCATCCTGGCAGTGGGACACAAGAGCAGTCAACAGTAACTCAGAGTTCACAAACAAGTTCTTCCAGCATCTTTGTTTTAGCTTGTAGTCTTCTACGGTTGAAGAACTGCCCATCAGTCCTGAATCTGATCTCGCCTCCTATTTCGAGATTATTGAAAGCCACAAGAAGCATAGCCACAAACAAAACGCTGAAGAGTAATGGTGCAAGGACACATCCTTGCTTCACTCCATTTGTAATGAGGAAGGAGATGGAATTGTTCCCATCTTCCATCACTCGAGCTATCATGGAATTATTTAAATATTTCAATTAATTTGTCTGGACCCAAACTTGGAGATGAATTTTACAGAGACCTTCTTTACCAACTGTACCAAATCCCTTTGCCAGGTCAACAAAGGCAGAGTAGAGGTCCACATTTTGCTCTCTACATTTTTCCTGGAGCTGTCTGGCTGTGAAGATCATATCAGTTGTGCCTCTTCCTTTTTAAAATCCACATTGACTGTTGGGTAGGATTGTTTTCAGCAACATGTTGAATAAAGCAATTGAGCATCACTCTTACAAGGATGCTCACAGCAATGATAAGTAAAGAGATATACATACCTGCATACATAATTACATACATAATTACATACTGTAGGGGGTGGTGTGGTTGGCGCGTGCGCCCAGTCAGTTATGCCCCTGACTGTTTGTGAGCGGTTCAAATCGCTCCCACGCCCCTGGGTTCTAGACACCGGACTTAGGTACAGGTGGCGATACAGAGAAGACTTGAGTAGACAGGTGGTTTGGATGTAAGAAAACCAAGATTTTATTAAAATAGAAATTAACACAGCCTTACGAGAAGTTACTAGTATAAAATTACAGGCAAATACAAAATAACTATACTTATACAGGGAATGGGGAACACACGGCACATTGAGGGAAAACAAACTATCTTAACAAGTACACTTCACACCTAATCTCAGCCTATTACCATCTCGTCTAGCTTCGAACACCTTTTATTGTCTCTTTCTCTGCTTTTGTTTCTTTTACTTCTTTTGTCAGATCGCAGATTTTCTTTCCAGTTTTGAAGAAGGGTTCGACCCGAAACGTCAACTCAAATTTCTCTCCACGGCTGTTGCCTGACCTGCTGAGTTTTTCCAGCATTTTCTGTTGTTATTTCGGATTTCCAACATCTGCAGTATTTTGCTATCGTAGCTTAACAATCCCCTTATCCTTATTCCACCCCTTATACCTAACTAGATTAAGCTATGAGGGGCCAGAATTCATGCTCACCAATCCAAATTAAAGCCAACTGTTAACGAGTGCGAGTTTTGAAGTCTGGTCTCTGGTCCTTCTAGGTACCCCGTCGCCATGTGGTCTTTGGGGGCGCGGTGCTGGGTCTGCTACTGCGACACACCTTCTCCCCTCTGCTGCCGTCGTCATCTCGTCGCGATGGGTTCTCCTCTTCTTCTCCCTCGGGTGGTCGTCGGTGGCACCGTTGTGCCTTCAGGGCAGTTGGCAGTTTTAACTGCCTAGATTTTCCTACCCAAGCTTAAGAATGCTAGTCTATTCGTCGTGGCATGGCTACCTGCGTTCTTGCAGTGTTCAACGAGATGCCTGTTTTCCCAAGCGTCAGCTTATAACTAGGCGCTTGGTTTTCTTATCGATATGTTTTTCGCTGCCCTGCTCTGCCCTTATCGAGCTGTTATCGTCTTCTTCGTCCCTACTCGTCTCGTCTCGCTGGACTACTGTACAAGTCCTGGGCTACCTGCTCAACTTCGTCTTGCCCCTTTCTGCGGCCTGGGCATCCTGGATGGCTATGGACTTGGGTCTCGTTCCCCTCCCCTGCTGTTGGTATGGTGTAACTGGTTACTGAAAATCTGCTACTGGGAGAGAACCCACCATGAGGCCAGGGCATGAGTACGAGCGGCAGCCCAAGAGGCCGGAGCCACGAGAGCAGAGCAAGAGCCAAGAAGAGCAGAGAGCGATTGCTACCCAGGGCCTTCAGTTATACTCCTCACGAAAAATCTTATCTGCGCGCCAAATCAGGTTAGTTCATTGTTCCAATCTTGGCGGGCTAGTTTAAATAATTGTAGCAATCTAAACTAACTGTTTTTAGATGGCCGTTGATCACACCTACTGGCCTGATGTCTGAGCTGTATTGTTATTAATGCATTTTGATTGGCCTGTCCAGCCTCGATGGCTTCCTTAAGCTGTTTCCGATTATTTATGCAAACAACTTGATGGCCGCAAGTATAGGCCTAACTGGTTTTGGTCTGTCTATGATTTGGCTTAATGCATATTCAAAGTTCTGTCTGCTTTCAAAATACAAAAGTCCTTCTTCACAGAAACTGCATTTTAGTTTTCGATTTCCCCAAAAGCTGCTTGTGCCACAGAATCCAAGCTTTTAAAATCTTGCAGGCTTTTGGTCACGAGGTGCGGACACCATCTTTGGGTGCCCTTTTTAAAAATGTCCATGCAGTGTCCCTTTTATTAATAATAACCTTTGGGGAAATGTGGAAATTTTGCGAATCTTACAATACCTACTTAAATAGTTACATACATAAATAGACTTGCATGCCTACATACATACATGCATATTTACAAACATAAGGTGATACACTTTGGTAGGAAAAATAGAAACATCACCTACACCTTAGAAAATAAAAAAACCTGAATAGGGTAGAAGAGCAAAGGGATCTCGGAATACAGGTGGACATATCATTAAAAGCAGCATCACAGGTCAGCAAAGCAATTAAAACTACTAACAAAGCACTGGGATTTATTTCTAGGGGTATAGAATTCAAAAGTAGTGAAGTTATGTTAAACTTGTATAGGACCCTGGTCAGGCCATACTTAGAGTACTGTGCACAGTTCTGGTCTCCATACTATAAAAAGGACATAGAAGCACGGGAGAAAGTGCAAAAAAGTATGCATGGATGGTAGCAGAACTGAGAGGTTACAGCTATCGGGAAAGATTGAACAGGTTGGGGCTTTTTTCTTTAGAAAAGAAAAAACTTAGAGCTGACCTGATTGAGGTCTTTAAAATTGTGAATGGGTTGCACAGGGTAGATGTGGAGAGAATGTTTCCACTTGTGGGATAATTCAAAACTAGGGGCCATAAATACAAGATAGTTACTAATAAATCAAATAGGGAAATAAGGAGACATTTCTGCACAAATAGATGTAAACGGATATGATATAATTGGAATTACGGAGACATGGCTCCAGGGTAGCCAAGGCTGGGAATTCAACATCCAGGGGTATTCAATATTCAAGAAAGACAGGCAAAAAGGAAAAGGAGGTGGGGTAGCATTGCCGGTTAAAGAGATTAACACAATAGTAAGGAAGAATATTAGTTCTGATGATGTGGAATCTGTATGAGTAGAGCTGAGACATACCAAGGGGCAGAAAACGTTAGTGGGAGTTGTATACAGACGCCCAAACAGTAATGCGGAGGTTGGGGATGGCATTAAATGGGAAATTAGAAATGCGTACAATAAGGGCACAGCAGTTATCATGGGTGACTTTAATCTACATAGAGATTGAGCTAACCAAATTAGTAACAATACTGTGGAGGAGGAATTCCTAGAGTGTATACGGGAGGGTTTCTTGGACCAATATGTTGAGGAACCAACTAGTGATCAGGCCATCTTAGACTGGGTATTATGTAATGAGGAAGGATCAATTAGCAATCTTGTTGTGCGAGACCCCTTGGGGAGGAGTGATCATAATATGATAGAATTCTTCATTAAGATGGAGAGTGAAGTAGTTGACTCAGAGACTAGGGTCCTGAATTTAAATAAAGGAAACTATGAGGTGCGAGTTGGCTAGGATGGATTGGGGAACGTTACTTAAAGGGTTGATGGTGGATAGGCAATTGGAAACATTTAAAGATCGTATGGATGAACTATAGAATTTGTTCATCCCCGTTTGGCATAAAAATAAAACAAAAAAGGTGACTCAACCATGGCTAACAAGGGAAATTAGGGATAGCATAAGATCCAAGGAGAGGACATATAAATTGGCCAGAAAAAGCAGCAAACCTGAGGATTGGGAGCAGTTTAGGATTCAGCAAAGGAGGACAAAGGGATTAATTAAGAGGGGGAAAATAGAGTATGAGAGTAAGCTTTCAGGGAACATAAAAACTGACTGTAAAAGCTTCTATAGATATGTGAAGAGAAAAAGATTGGTGAAGTCAAGCGTAGGTCCCTTGCAGTCAGAATCAGGGGTTGGTGCTAGGACCCCAGTTATTCACAATATATATTAATGATCTAGACGAGGGAACTAGATGTAATATCTCCAAGTTTGTAGACGACACAAAGTTGGGTGGGCGTGTGTGCTGTGAGGAGGATGCAGAGAAACTCCAGTATGATTTGGACAGGTTGGGTGATTGGGCAGATGCATGGCAGATGCAGTATAATGTGAATAAATGCGAGGTTATCCACTTTGGTGGCAAAAACAGGAAGGCAGATTATTATCTGAATGGCAATAGATTGGGAGAAGGGGAAGTGCAATGAGACCTGGGTGTCCTTGTGCATCAGTCGCTGAAGGTAAGCATGCAGGTGCAACAGGCTGTTAAGAAGGCAAATGGTAACCACAGAAGGCAGTTGAGGCAATTAATTAAATATATTCAAGAAGGAGTTGGATATATTTCTTAAGGCTAAAAGGATCAAGGGATATGGGGAGAAAGCAGGGACAGGGTACTGAATTTGGATGATCAGCCATGATCTCATTAAATGGCGGAACAGGCTCGAGGGGCCGAATGGCCTACTCCTGCTCCTATCTTCTATGTACCGCTTCTATGTATTTTGTTACCCAGAGAGTGGTTAAAATGTAGAGCTCGCTACCACAAGTGTTTGAGGCAAATAGCTTAGTATTTTCAAAAGGAAACTTGATGAGTACATGAGCGAGAAAGGAGTAGAAAGATATGCTGAAAGGCTGAGATATGGTAGATGGAATGGGAGGAGACTCATGTGGAATATAAACACCAGCACTGACTAGTTGGGCCGAATGGCCTGTTTCTATGTAATAAATGCACTTACATATATATATACATACATATTTACATGCCTATTTTGTTGATTTATGAGTGACTGGCACAATGGACTGAAGGGAATGTATGGATGGATGGGTAAGTTCAAGAATAAGTAACATGCCGGCTTTCTGCATGCGTGGATGTCTGAACTGGTGACTTAGATAGATAACTTAAAGTTAGATGTCAAACAACTGATTGGTTAGGGAGATTGAAGACACACTTAATTACAGGTAGTTGGCGCACAGATCGATAGTGTGACGTGGGGCACATGTTTGCTGCACGTGCGTGGCATCTGCATCATGGTCATGTGACTCGCACGTGACTGGCTTTCTCTTTCTTGTGTGTGCGTACGTAGGTTGGGCTGCAGACTCATGGAGCTCAGTGATAGCTCCTGAAACTCCTGTAAGCTAACTTGCTGCTTTATATATTTAATAAAACGTTGATACTCTTTCTAACAGTGCACAGGTACGCCTACTCTTTAAAGAGATATCGACACATGGTGACAGCGATGGTAGCGATAGTTTAAAGCAACTTTCACATTTTGAGTGGACATATCGGTGGCCTACATGACTTTAAAAGTTACTTGAAAACTAAAGCGTGTTCACAATGGCACCTGGATATGCTCTGCCACCACCTCTGGCTCTTAACGATGCGAATGTTGCAGAAAAATGGAAGAGATTCGAGTGAGCCCAGAAAAACTATACTCTTGCAATGAAGCTTGACCTGAAGCCGGAACGAGTGCAGGTAGCGACACTTCTCACAGTGATCAGGGAAGAAGCGCTGTAAGATTTGGATCACAGGTCACACACAGATTACCCAAAGGGTCTTAGGAGTTGTAAGGCTTTTTATTAAAGAGCTACAGTTTTAAAGCATAAACAGATATTACATGTGGTTTAAACTAAGTATAATAGACATACAACCCGTGACAGTAGAGAGCGATCTACGACTCCCGAAGCGGAATGCCACGACTGCGCGGACGGTGAGGCACTACGGTGGTCTTGGATTGGGTGGATTCCTGCAGTCTGCGGCAGCGGTCACTTCCGTTGGGTCATCCTTCAAGCTGTTGGAGGTGTTAAGCCATCAGCCACCTCAGAGGCCAAACTTGACCAAAGTGTTAGGCTATAGCCACCTCGGGGAAGCCTTCGCCCCTAACTGCCTGATTTCCTCGCTTGGTCGTCTATATTTATAGTTATTTTGGTGGGCTGGTGGATACCTGATGTCAATCATTTGTTCCCCATCCTATTGTCCAATTACAAGGGAGAGGCTATCTATGACAGCCCCCTCCCAGCCTCATGAGGTCATTTTCCTCCTTATCTCTTTTACATAGAAACATAGAAGATAGGAGCAGGAGTAGGCCATTCGGCCCCTTGAGCCTGCTCCGCCATTTAATGAGATCATGGCTGATCATCCAAATTCAGTACCCTGTCCCTGCTTTCTCCCCATATCCCTTGATCCCTTCGGCCTTAAGAAATATACTTAACTCCTTCTTGAATATATTTAATGAATTGGCTTCAACTGCCTTCTGTGATAGAGAATTCCACAGGTTCACCACTCTCTGGGTGAAGAACTTCCTCCTCACCTCTGTCCTAAATGGCTTAACCCTTATCTTTAGACTGTGACCCCTGGTTCTGGACTCTCCCGCCATCGGGAACATCCTTCCTGCATCTAGTCTGTTTAGTCCTAAGAATTTTATAAGTTTCAATGAGATCCCCTCTCATTCTTCTAAACTCCAGCGAATATAAGCCCAATTGACCCAATCTCTCCTCATACATCATTCCTGCCATCCCAGGTATCAGTCTGGTGAATCTTCGCTGCACTCCCTCCATGGCAAGAACATCCTTCCTCAGATAAGGCAACCAAAACTGCACACAATACTAAAGGTGTGGTCTCACCAAGGCCCTGTACAACTGCAGCAAGACATCCTTGCTCCTGTACTCGAATCCTCTCGGTATGAAGGCCAACATACTATTTGCCTTCTTAACCACCTGCTGCACCTGCATGCTTACCTTCAGTGACTGGTGCACAAGGACACCCAGGTCTCGTTGCATTTCCCCTTCTCCCAATCTATTGCCGTTTAGATAATAATCTGCCTTCCTGTTTTTGCCACCAAAGTGGATCGTCGTCGTACGTGTCTTCACACTGTTCCCTTTGGGGAACTGTATGAAGTGGTGGAAGGATTTCTGGCCACGTTAACGCTCCTTCCGTGACCGTAACCATCTTCATACCAGCCATTAGGTTGGTTAGTCCTATGGCGGGAGGGTTTTACGGGCTCCCACAACCCATACGAGTGGGGGGGGGCACCCACACCCACAAGTATCCCGCTGGATGTCAACCCAGAATTTAGAGCCGGAGCTCCGACTCCACTTGCCGGGACTGTCTGGAGCGGGGTTCGAAACCCTACACCTTCTGGCCCAGCGGCGGGGATGCTACTGCTACACCAAAGGCCCACTCCACCAAAGTGGATAACCTCGCATTAATCCACATTATACTGCATCTGCCATGCATCTGCCATGCATCTGCCCAATCACCCAACCTGTCCAAATCATACTGGAGTTTCTCTGCATCCTCCTCACAGCACACACGCCCACCCACCTTTGTGTCATCTGCAAACTTGGAGATATTACATCTAGTTCCCTCATCTAGATCATTAATATATATTGTGAATAGCTGGGGTCCTAGCACCGATCCCTGCGGTACCCCACTAGTCACTGCCTGCCACTCGGAAAAAGACCCATTCATTCCAACTCTTTGCCTCCTGTCTGCCAGCCAGTTCTCTATCCAAGTCAATACCTTACCCCCAATCCCATGTGCTTTAACTTTACACACTAATCTCTTAGGCAGGACTTTATTGAAAGCCTTCTGAAAGCCCAAATACACCACATCCACTGGTTCTCCCTTATCTATTCTACCAGTTACACCCTCAAAAAATTCCAGTAGATTAGTCTACTAAAGGTCTTGTTGCCCTCTTTGTAGACAGCTTGTTTATCCTACAGCTGCTTGCTGTATGCCGTGTCAGGCCTAGTTATACCCACTCGAAGGCCTGTTTTTTGTGTTTTGACCTTGTAATTTAACTCTCTGTACAGCTATTTTTCTGACGTGACTGGAATCTTTCTGTGTCATCAACTTAGCCAAACTGCTGATCTAGGGAACCCACAACAGACTATTATTTCTTTTAATCCACGATTTCTTACATCTCCCCACCTTGAGAAGGAAATATCCTTATTGACTTCTCACAATCGGCTCTTGACTAATCTAGCTAGTTCTTATTGCTCTCTCAACTTGGGCGTTAGTTAGTAGGGAGTCTCAAAAATGATTTTCTCCTTCCTTACATTCCATTCCGTTGAGGGGGAGGAGCAACCTCTGACCCCTTACTCAAATTCAATTCACTGTTCCAGTGTTCCAATTCTGCCCCGCCTGGGGAATCCTCTGTTTCGTCTATCTTTCCTGATTTTATCCCGCCTGGGGTCTCCTCTACATTGCTTCGGATCTTCTCTTTCGGTGTGCTCAATTAATTTGTTGGTGCTGGTTAGTCATAGGCATGAGTGTACAATTGGCTTATGTATCAAAGTCTTACTACACAGGTTACATATATCAAATACACTATCATTACAAGTTGGAGAACTACCAGAGCATGTGAAATAATACGAACCTAAGGGGGTGCTGATATATAAATGCCAATAACCCACCAGTGTGAGTCCTCTATGCTGTCAGTTTCAATATCCATTCTCGAGTTGTCTTGCTCCAAAACATAAAAATGCTTTAGGGAGGAGTTCAGTCGCATCACGAGCTCACCGAAGCCCTCAGACAACAGGGGAATGTATTACCCGAATTGTGCCACTTAATTGTGCAGCTCATACTTAAGTGTCTCGTTTACTGTCAGTATCACTTGAGCATAGATTTTGATATTGAGTAAAACATGTTGGTTGATGGGACAGGTCCTGTTAGACCTGTAAAGCATGGTAGTTGTGGTCGTAGTAACACAGGAGGCATCACCAAAACAACCTCATACTGGATTTGTACTGGTTTTTCCCCACGCTTTGTTACCTACAAAACACAATTATTACAGTCACAGTAATAATTCAGTCTTACAATCATTTCAAGCGACATTACAGTTTAACATCTAATCAACAAATCAAGGCCATAAAAGATTCTCCAGATCTCTCTTTTACTCGTATCCATCTTGTGGATAATTCTTACTAAACATGATTTCTCCTTAGCCCTCAATTGTCCCAATCCAAATTCCATGTAACTCTCCACTTCAACTTCAATTTCAATGCCTCTAACAGGTACCAGTGTGTTTAACTCTATCCTGGTTGTTTCATTAATTAGATAGTTGCTCAATGTTGTGTCAATGTTGTGATAGTTGTGTCAATGCTTTAAAAGTTGTCTCACTCTCCTGAGCCACATTAACCATTTCACGTCTTGCTGTTGTCAAGTAACTGAGCATGTCTGAGACCCGTTCTTCAGTGCAGATTCACCATGCATTTCCGGATGGTAATTGCTTCATACGTAACAAATCACATTTGCACACTCATATCGGTATCTCCATATTATGCCACAGGTGCCATCCGATACAAGCCATTCTCGGGCTTTCAGGTATCAAAAGATTATAATCGTCTGGAGATCTTTGCTCATCTTCCTCTGCATGGTTCTGCTGTCTTGGATAGTGGCCAGGCTATCGAATTCAGTTTTCTTAAGAAGTTCAGTATAGGCAGGACACAAATGTCTCCAAGAGAATGCTATCAATGGTTCTATTCGTAGCTACACTTTCCTGACTTTAACTAGAATGAAAATTCCCATTAATACCAGATTCTATCTCATTCATGAGCGTTTGGAGAAACTTTACTGTCCGATACAATATTAAAGATAGAAAACATAGAACAAAGTTGTTTGGTGAACCAAGTTAAAAAAAAAACAGCTGCCAGAGGAAAGAGTCAACTCCTTTGCAGGTTTATAAGGCAGCGGAGCAAATATTCTTATTAACTAAACACGATACAGGACAGAAAATAAAACAAAAAGAATCAGTAAGTTACATAATATTTCTCTTTGTTCTTTCTTCAGATGTGTTTAAATGACTGTAAAAATATTGAATACAACTGGAGAAAAATTAGTTTTCATATTTAAACTAAACAAATCAAACTGCTTTGGAAAATTCATGATAGCAACCGCAACTCCAAGGTTAAACCTTAGACTGACACTTAGGGCTAGATTTTCAGTATAGGCAGTTTTGGGGCGCTAACCTTAGCGCCCGCCCGAAGTTAGCGCCCGCCCCAAAGTAGCGCCCCGTTGCCAGAAATTCAGTGGCTTCGCCCTAAGAGGTTGGTGGGGCGCTAAAAGAGGCGTTCCACTACTATCTTTAGGCGCTAAGCCGGTGGTCCAGAGGGATAGCGCCCAGGCGGGGCGCAGCGCGGGTGCGGTCATTTTTGGACTGACAGCAAACCCCGTGGCGCCGACCAGCTCTTAAAGGGGGAAGGGACGAATTGGTCTGCTGCCACGCCCTGCACACTGCAGCCTTGCAAAGAGGCCTCAACACTGCTGCTCAGCCCCAGGGAGTCATGGCAACGCCAGAGAAGGCCCGTCAGCGTGCCCTACGCTTCTCAGAGGGTGATCTGGACATAATGGTCACAGCTCTGGAGGTGAGGTGCAAGATCTTGTTCCCAGAGAGTGGGAGGAATCCAACCCACCACGACTACACCAAAGCCTGGAAGCAGATCGCCCAGAGGGTGACGTTCACCGGCGATGCCCCCAGGACCCACAAACAATGTCGTAAAAAATACAACGACCTGACCAAGATTGTCAGGGTGAGTACCCTTTCCAGTCTCCTCCTCATTCTTGCATGTACACCTGACATGATGGGCAAAGGGAGCTGAAAGTCCTATTGGCCAGCCCTCAGCCAGCAGCATTGGGACAGTCATGAGCATCAATTGGCCATTCGGCACTCTACACTCTGGCCAAGCTATTCCACCATGGGAGGCAGTGCACACTACATCAGGGCTTCACTCTGGCCAAGCTATTCCACCATGGGAGGCAGTGCACACTACATCAGGGCTACACTGCGCACTTACAGCCCGTCCTTTCTCTTGCAGGCTAACGTAGCCTTTAATCGCCAGGCCCGTGCCAGGGGTGGCCGCGCCAAGCTGCAGAAGCTCACTCAGCTGGAGGAGCGCGTGTGTGTGCTCATGGGAGCCCGTGTGATCGTCCCCACAGCGTCCGGAGTAGCCGACCCTCCACTGCCCGGCAATGGTAAGGACCTCGCCTTTTGGCCCTCTCGCATCGCACTGGCCCATCCGAGCTACCTCCTTTGCCACTGTCCCACCAATGCGCTGAATGCCACCAGTCCTAACTCCCTCGCTGACGCCATCTCCTCACTCTGAAGCTACTCTTGTGCATTCCTGCTTTCAGCTGGTGACGACCAGGACCCTGAAGCTGCCAGTGACAGCACCTCCGAGCAGGAGGAGGAGGAGGAGCAAGCCGGACCATCGGGGGAACAGTCACGTCCCGCAGGAGAGGAGGAAATGCTTGACACCTCCTCACTGGATGAGTGCCTGGAGGAACTGTCGCAGGGCAATGCAGCTTCTGGGACCAGTGGCGTCCAGCCACCCAGGAGCCGTGCGCGTGGCCCGCGGCCTTCCCCCCAAAGGGGGGAAGGATCAGAGGGGAGTGCTGCTGATCGGCACACTCGCCGCCACCAATGTGGCAAGGGTCCCCTAGTTCGGCCCCCTCCTCCCCAGCAGGAGAGTCGCGACTCCAGTCCGGACACCTTCACCTCGGAGGAGGTGCGGAAGCTGGATAAGATGGCCGAGGATTCGGACCGGCGCCACACGGAGCTCATGAGCGTGGTGGGGCGCATGCCTGAGGACATCGAGTCGCTGGCGACCAGTGTGCGCGAGTTCGGGGCAGCAACTGCCGCGAGTGGCCGCATGCTGACTGATGCCGTCAAGACCCTGGCGGATGTGATGCGGGCGCACACCAGGACAACAGGGGCACTCACTGCTGCCACACGCACTGTCTCAGGCAGGCATCGCCAGGGCAGCCGCCGCGCTGGACCATCCCAGCAAGCCGCCCCTCGGCTGATTGTTGCGGATCCTGCAGTGCGGGCCCGGCCGAGTGCCACCGCGCCACAGCACCAGCCAGCGCATCCCAGACGCCAGCTGGCCCACATTGCGCCATCCGTCGCCGCCATTCCCCCACTGGGGCATCAAGGGCAAGCGGCTGCAGCTGATGGTGGCCAGGCTCAGGTGCGCCACTCAGCAGATGGCCCCTCGAGGCCCAAACGCCGTGTAGGCCGCCCCCCAGCGGCATCTGGCGGAAGGGCATCTGAGCCTCAGGCGCCTTCCCCCAGCCTCGCAGCAGCCACTGGGCAGAGCTTGCGAAGGAGCAGCAGGCCGGGCAGGGGAGGCAAAAGGCTGGGCAAGGTCTCGCCCTCGCGGGCCACTCAGTAGAGGGTGTGGCCAGCTTTCCTTTTATATGGCGGTGGCCGTCTTTATTTTGCCCATGGTTGTGTTGTTGGAGGGCTTATTTTTTGCGTTAGGCCGACGTTGAGGCCCGGTTTGAAGAAATGTGGAGTGACTCCTCCCCAGTTTGTGGGAGTGAGTCGTTTGTTGGGCTTTTTGTGGGGCCCGTTTATTGTTTTTGGGGATTCATGTGGGAAGGGCTTTTCATTTTTGTGTAATAAATAATTATCTTTATTCATGCAGTCTCCATGGTTGTTCTTCTTAGTGTTTGTTGGCTTCGCCGGCTGAGGGCTTGCGGAGCGGCTGCATTCATCTTCCCTCATGGCCCCTGGCCATTCCCTGACAGGGGGCTTAGAAGTACCGTGTAATAAGGTGGCGTCGTGCGGCCCTTGGCCCTGGTCGCTCCCTCCTGGGAACGTACTCCTGCTCCTCCTCCTCCTCCTCCTCATGCTCCTCCTGCTCCTCCTCCTGAGGTGCTGGTCCAACGTCAGGTTGCAGTGCCTGAGTCCTGCGGATAGCCAGGTTGTGTAGCATACAGCAAACCACCACAAATTGGAAGACCCGGTCCGGCGAATACTGGAGAGCTCCTCCGGAGCAATCAAGGCAGCGGAACCGCTGCTTGAGGACCCCAATAGTTTGCTCGATGATGTTGCGGGTGGTTTGATGGCTCTCGTTGTAGGCCTCTTCAGCAGCGGTCCTGGGCGCGCGGAGCGGGGTCATGAGCCAGGTGCACAAAGGATAGCCTTTGTCCCCGAGTAGCCATCCTCTTGGGGGAGGCTGTGCCTGGAACATGTCATGCACAGTACTCTGCCGCAGGATAAAGGCATCATGGCTGCTGCCTGGGAAGCTGGCATTGACTGCCATGATGCGCTGCTTGTGGTCACACACCAGCTGCACATTCAGAGAATGGTAGCCCTTCCTGTTGCGATACTGCTCGCCATGCTCCAGAGGGGCCCGCAAAGCCACATGCGTACAGTCAATGGTGCCCTGCACCAAGGGGAATTCCCCGAGTCTGGAAAATCCCAATGCGCGCTGATGCTGGCTCTCCAGGGCCATGGGGAAGGAGATGAATTGGCTTCTCCTTCTGAACAGTGCTTCGGTCACCTGGCGGATGCAGCGATGCGCGCCGTACTGGGAGATGTTTGCTATGTCCCCAGCAGCGTATTGGAAGGAGCCGGTGGCATAGAAGTTCAATGCCACCGTCACCTTCACTTCCACCAACAGAGACGTCCTGCACCTGAACTTTGGCCACAGATCTCGGCGAAGCAGGTGGCAGATCTCTGCAATCACCTCCTTTCGGAATCGGAGCCTTTTAACACATCGCGCGGCACTCATGTTTAGGTAGGAGCGCTGCTGGCGGTATAGCCTGACTGGGTAAGGCCTACGTGGCCGACGCCTGTAGCCCCCTCTGCCTCTAACCAGGGCTGCCCCTCTCACAATGCGTCTGCGAGCCCTACGGACATGGAGCTGCAGCTCCGCGTTGGCACCCCATGCAACCCCCATCAAATCCTGGCAAACACTCAAATTTCCAAAAGGCCACTTGCAGCGCTCTGGCCTGAGTCCAAAAATACCTGAGCTCTTGCTGCTTGAAACCAGTTAGCTATCCTCCTTGTTGTGTCTCCAGAAATGCGTTGCACAAGAGTGTTTTCTGAAAAAAGGCTGGCCTTTATACTGGAGAGCACGTCCCCTTTAATTTGTGCCCCCCGGGGCCCGCGCTGGTTGTGTTGCGTTCCTTTTTCCAAACGCTCCGGCCGCCAGCCGCACAATGGGGCGGTCCGACTGAAGTTTGGAATCGGGGCGGCCAAAGGGCGTTGCACGAGGATGTGACGTCAATTTCTGCACGCGCATCCAGCCGGGCGCTAAACTTTGCGCCGGCGCTAACGGGCAACTTAATTTGGGGCGGGGCGCAAACTGCGCTGCGCACGGGTGCTACACGCATAGCGCCCGAAAATCACTTCTCTTAAGGCGCTAACTGCTGGCGCTAGCAATTGAAAATCTAGCCCTTAAACTTTTGTTAAATAAACTTTTTGTTTTTCTCAGTTTTTACACACCAGCTTAACTTAAATTGTAGTTCAAAGCTTTTTTTTCAAATTTTGGTTGCACAACCTTATTTGCACATTCTTAAAACTTCCAAAATTCCAAGACAAGACAAAAGGATTAAACGCTTTTAACACAGAGGTGGGTGGAGCTTAAACACACATAACAGACACTTTGGGGGAAAAATTCAGTTGGTTTGCATCTCCCTCTAGCGCCTTAAGAGGGCGCTAATAGGGCGCAAAGCAACTAGCGCCCGCGCGCGGCGATGTTTGCGCCGCTCACGAAATTAACTAGACATTTTGTGGCGGCGCTAAACACTACTGCCACGATCTCCTGTGCCCGCAGATTGTGACGTCAGTCGAGTGTGCAACGCCCCGGTAGCGCCCCGGACCGGATATTGAGTGGCGCCCCCTGCCTTACCGCCTGCCGCTAGCAATGACAGGTTGAGAGGAGCGTTTTGCAGTCAGGAAGTGACTGGGGGAGCACTATCTAAAGGCGACCGCTTCCTGCCTTTTTTTGTTGGTGACATTTTTGCACCACGCATTCTGAGAGAGAGAGAGACTTCTGGAGAGATTCAATGCTGTGTGAAGGAGTTTTAGGTACTGAGCAATACTTTCCAGGTTCATTTTGATTTGCCCTTCCTTGTATCGATTTAGAAGAGACTGTGGGGGCTGCACTCTGAGCTCTTTCCCTGGGCCTCTCCATTGTTCTTTCCAGCAGAATTGATGTACAGGTCTCTCCAGGCCGAGATTTAAGGCTGCAATGAGCAGGATGTGGATGGAGAGCAAGATCAACCCACCCCTTTAAGAACTGTCCGGCGCCATTGTGTCTGTGTTCCATTGCTGAGCTTCGCCAGTGCTCTGAGGTAGCGCCTTGCTCCTCGGCCTTTGCCCCTTAAGAGAGGTGTGTAGCGCCTAATTTAGTGCTCCAATCAACTCCGGGGCGATAAAAGCCAAGTTTGCAGTTGGAGGTGATAATTAGCACCAGGCGCTAAACTTTGCGCACGGCCGAAAATCGCGCCCCAAACGGGGCAATACTGAATTTTTCTCCCTTTAAGTTTTAAGGACAGAATTTCAGAGAAAAAGTGAAAAAAAAGAAAGACTTGCATTTATATAGCGTCTTTCACGACCACCGGACGTCTTAAAGCACTTTACAGCCGAGAAAAGGAATACTGTAACTTCTTAAACATTCACGGTCAGGAAAACATTCACACTTTAACACACACTTTCACACAAACTGAAATTCCAGCATTTTTTTAAGGTTCCTTTCACTCAGAAAATCTTGTGTTTATTGGTCTCGGCACAGATGTTAATAACTTCCATGTCGGTAAAACTTTAAGGGGGAAAAATTCGGTTGCTTTGCACCTTCCGTTAGTGCCCTAAGTGGGCGTTAACGGGGCGCAAAGCAACTAACACCCGGGCGTGGTGCCACCAATGCCTCCTGCGAAATTCAGCGGGAGGTTAGTGGCGGCGCTAACCGCTAGTGCCCCACGGCACTGCGCCGCCGGCGATGATGTCATCGCCATGCGCAATGCCCCGCTCACACCCCGGCCGTGATCTTCGGTAGCGCCCCCTGACTTACCGCTGGATGCTATGTCCGACGGGGTCAGGGGGGCCTACCTGCAGCCGGGGCGGCGCTATTTAAAGGCGAGGTGCCGGGCGACCATTTTTGTTGCTGGCCGCCTGCCAGCAGCTGCCATCCCCGGCCTCCTGACCTGCCCCCCCCCCCCGCGGAGTGCCGGCTTTCTTGAGCCCGGCACTTCTCTTGAGTGCCGGGCTCTTTTGCCTGCACTCCGATCCCCAGTGGCCCAGCTGGGCCCTAGGTCATGCTGCGCAAGGCCGCTCCCCTTTAAGAAGGGGAGGAAGGCCTGAAACACTGCGGCGTGATGTGCCGCAGCAAGATTTTCCCTCGCAGCGCCCCAAGAGGGAGGCGGGGCGCTTCCAGTAGCATCCCACTTCCCTCTTGGGTCACTACCACTCAATTTCGGCTGCAGGGGCGCTAGTTTTTCTGGGGCACTAAAAGTAGTGCCCCAGCAAAGTTAGCACCCCAAAGGGGCTGCGACTCAATTTTTCCCCCTAAATTTCTTTTTTTCCCCCTTTTTTTTAAAATCGGCATCTCAGCAGCTTTTCCTGGCTTTCCAAATCCCTGTTTTTTCCCTTTCTTTGCTGAGTTTTCAGATTGGTAAGCCTGCAAATTAGATTTTTTTCCTTCACTATCTCCCCCCTCTCTCTCCTGCACTTTATGCTTCCCCTCATTCTGGCTATCTATCAACTGTTCCCAGTGATATGCCAATGCCATTGTATTTCTGGCTTTACTTTTTAACACGCTTTTTCCCGCTCCCTTCTTTCAGAGAGAAAAATACTCAGTCTAAGCAACAATCACGTGCATTTGACCAAGCCCTCTGGTCCCCCCAACCGGAACCTTACAACTCCCAACTCTGTGATCCCACTTCTGACACCACTGTAAGATTTGGATCACAGGTCACACACAGATTACCCAAAGGGTCTTAGGAGTTGCAAGGCTTTTATTAAAGAGCTACAGTTTTAAAGCATAATCAGATATTACATATGGTTTAAGCTGAGTATAATAGACATACAACCCGTGACAGTAGGAGCGATCTACAACTCCCAAAGCGGAATGCCACGACCGGACGGACGGTGAGGCACTACGGTGGTCTCGGATTGGGTGGATTCCTGCAGTCTGCGGCAGCGGTCACTTCCGTTGAGTTGTCCCTCGAGCTGCTGGAGGTGTTAGGCCGTCAGCCACCTCAGAGGCTAAACTTGACCTGGTGTCAATCATTTGTTCCCCATCCTATTGTCCAATTACAAGGGAGAGGCTACCTGTGATGCCCCCCTCCCAGCCTCATGAGGTCATTTTCCTCCTTATCTCTGTTCTAAAGGTCTTGTTGCCCTCATTGTAGACAGCTTGTTTATCCTACAGCTCCTTGTTGCATCCCATATCAGGCCTAGTTATACCCACTTGAAGGCCTGTTTTTTGTGTTTTGACCTTGTAATTCAACTCTCTGTACAGCTATTTTTCTGACGTGACTGGAACCTTTCTGTGTCATCAATTTAGGTAAACTGCTGATCAAGGGAACCCGCAACAGACTATTATTTCTTTCAATCCACGATTTCTTACAGCACGTGAGGTCGACTCCATGTGGACAAACTTGGCTAAAGATAGAGACTGAAACAAGATGGCGCCGGTGCTGACGAAGTTCTCTCAGTATTGCCAACCATGCAAGAACATTCCCTTCGAGAGATATAAGTTCGACAGGAGTATGCAAGAAGCTGGGGAAACCTAATGAGTAATATCGTACAGCAAAGTGAAAACTCACTGAAGGCTATGATTTCCACTCTATAATGTCAGAAGAGATACTACGAGACTGACTCATGTTTGGGATTGTGGATATGACAGTGTGAGAGAGCCTGCTTCGAGAGGCTAATCTAACATTGTTGAAGATGGATGAGATTCGTCATGCGTCTGAAAACATGTTGCTGCAACTCAAAGTAATCGGGGATTCGGGTGGCCAGAATATGAGTGCAGTACAGAAAGCAGAGAAGACCCCAAGGCACAATAGAGGCAAGCTTTGGGTCAATGCCAAAGGCTCCCCAAAGACTTGTGAGTGCTGGAACTGTGGGAAGAGACATGAGTACCACAAAATAAAGCTGTTTTGGGGAAAATGTACAACAAATGCGGCAAAGGCAACCATTTCGCAGTGAATGCTGTGGAAAAGAACGCCTTGCACACAGACAGACAGCTAGAGCAATTGATGACGAACCAAGGACAGAAGACGTCTTCGTCATCAATGAGGTCAATGCTATTGGCTTGGGTGACTTGCAGTGTATTACACTTAAGCTGGTGTCAGGCAACTGCCTAAAATTTCAAATAGACATGGATGCACAATGTAACGTGATTCTGCTTCACCTATATCAGAAGCAACAAGAGATTTTAAGCTAACAAATGTTGAACCACTTAAGACCAAGATTAAGCTTAAGGCTCCCCATTAAAGGACAAGTATGAATCTCGGTCCAACGTGGTAATCTTTGGTGTAAGCTGATCAGTAAGCTCTTCAATAGCACAACTATACAGCCTCTGCTGGGTAGAAAGGCCTGCCTGGGCATGAACATCATTAAGTATACAGATAATGATGAAATTAATAGAACACCCTCTACTGGTGTATCAGTATACATGCTCAACAACTACAAGCTACTAACTAAGGAATGTTTAATATGAAACATCCTCGAGTATTCAGTAATAGGGTAGGACAAGTTGAAGAGAAGACCGAATCAAGCTCGACAAGGCAGTAGACACGGTCCGACATGTCCCGCGTCAAGTACCAGTGGTTTTAAGGGGTAAGCTGAAGGATACCCTGGATGGTCTTATAGACGGGACATCATCGCTCCTGTAACAATGCCGACCTCATGGATCAGTTCGATGGTAGTCATACCTAAAGAAAGGCACAATAGGCATCTGTTTAGATCCCAAAGACTTAAACAAGGCCATCAAGCAAGAACATTATCCTCTACCGACTATTGAAGATGTAGCTACGTGCCTACTCAGCACTAAAGTCTTCATGATTTTTGATGTAAGCCCCCTGTTTTAGTAACTTCTCTATTTTTGCTTGTAATTCTTCTACTCCTTCATTTACTCCTTCTATGTCCAAGCTATTAACTGTTGCTAACCCGGCCGCATACCCTGCTCCGGTCGTTTCCAATACTCCCCGTTTCTTACATCTTTGTAAGACAGATTTTTCCTGTGGATCCTCTAATTGTTTTACCCACAGGGAGTTCCAGGTTTGTTTTGTATCTCAAAAGTACTCATATTAATGGCAAGCTTAGTAACTCTCTGTGCTACACTAAAATACACCTCATCCTGTGTTCTCCTTATTACTAATCCCCCTCGATAATGGCAATACTTATGTTCATCCCTAGGATCAAGGCGAGGACGCTCCATCTCATTCCGGACGTCCAATGTTCCTGTAATTACAAAAAGGGGCTGGTCGCCACCAGCCAGTTAGAATTATTCTGCTCTTATCCATTTTATCAGTTCAAAATGCTATACATCGGGTTCATTTCTTGTTCTGTGGCTCTGTCCCCAGACATACCTGAAGATGCAAACTATGGCATATAATATTATCATCATACACAGCCTATTATCATCATACACAGCCCTATCATTGATATATGTAGTAACTCCCCTTCCCATTCTTTATATCTTCTAGTATACTCCTCACTCTGTCAAAAAGGGCACCATCTCTGGTTTACTCATTGTCTTTCTTATATATTTTTAACTGAGTCCAGTGTTTCCACCTTCCTTTACCCGTTCCAGACCCATCTACATGAGCACATGTGTCACTATTCATTAATACTTCATAAGGTCCTGACCATCTGAGTGCTAGCCCTGGTTTGGCTGGTATTATTTCTGCTATCACTTTGCTATCTATTGCTAAGACCTCCTTCTGGTCGTCCCGTGTATCCTGTTCTCGATCCCGTATAATCTGTTGGTCTTTGGCCTCATGTCTCTATCTGTCCAGATTTATCTTTGGGTAACAGGACAGCCTCCCAAGCAGTCTCCCGGCCGTTTGAGACGGTGCTGCAATTAGTTTATAAGATAACTACCATTTATCAAATCCTAATTTTCCTTCTATCACTGTGGGGAAATATCAGCTTAACATTAAGAAACTTAAATTTAATAATGTCCAATATCTTTAAATTCTATTCAGTAATACTGAAGTTGTTGCTTGGTGAACTCAAACAGCTGTCAGTGGAAAGGATTAACTCCTTCGCAGGCTTTTGAAGGTGGAGCTAAACATTATTGCGTCACTTCACGCAACCCAAAAAACATCCCTGACTGAAAGACAGTTGTGGTTTCACACTTTGACTCAACATGAACATTTGGGCTTCATTGGTCAGATTCCCTCTCAATTGCTCGTTTAGCTGCCCATCCTCTTGTGTGCTTTAATTTATTATTATACACTCTTTGGGTAGGAGAGAGGTTCCTACTCATTCCTTGATTATATTCTTGTCTCTTATGAGTCCTCCTCCTGGTGTCATATATCCCTGCCTACTCCCGCTATCATGTAATCAGACACCACCCCAAAGGCATTCCGACTATCTATATAGGTTTACACTTTTTCCTTTGGCTGCCCCCCTTTGATCAAATCCTGTATAGGCTGGGCCATTTCTACTTTGTTTCCTGGGCCTGTCTGTTTGTTTAACTTATAATCTGGGGGCCAGTACACTTCATTCGCTTTAGGGTCGACTAAAGCTCCTACTTCTCGCAGTGTATCTATCCCTAGGATTGTTCCTTCAGTATTGTCGCATACCCACAACTGTGTATGTACTATTATACATCCAATTTCTAGTAAGACTGTTTCGCTCTTATAAGTCCTGATTCTTCGTCCACCGATTCCTGCTATACTAACTGAAAGTTTCGTTCGGGGTAAGGGTAAGTCTGTCAATGAGATTGTGGCTCCTGTGTCTATTAACATTTTGCACTGTCGGCCCCCTACCAATGCGTCAACAAACATCCTCGGATCCCCCTCCCCTCTCTGGCGCGGTCCCTTCCTGCTGCCATCCCTAGAAGCTTGCGAGCAATCAAAGCACGCAGCCAGTCCTAATGCCCCGCCCATCTGTTTTTGGGCATTTGTCTCTTCCCTTGTGTCACTATGTATCCTAGGTTGACTACTTCATCCTTCCCTACCTATACCTTTCTAAGGTTTAACTCTAGTCCCGCCTTCTATAAGGCTTCCAGTACCATAGTCAATTAAATATTGTAAAGGGACCTGCCACTATCGGATATTCTTGCGGAGTTGAGTTATTTTATTCAATTTGGACTACACCAATTTACATCAACCAGAATTTCACTGTGGCCACAATGAAAGTCTGGTTTTAATAGGTTAATTTACCTCATAACTCCAAGGTTAGATCTTAGACTGAAACTTAATCTCTCGTTAAACAAACTTTTTGTTGCTCTTCTCAGTTTTTACACTCCAGCTTAACTCAAATTGTAATAGGTTTTTTTCATTCTGAGGGCACAATCTTATTTGCACATTCTTAAACTTCCAAAATCCAAGACAAGACAAAGGGGTTAAATGCTTTTCCTTTAACACAGAGAAGTGGGTGGAGCTACAACACACAGCAGTCATTTCTTTTTCTTAACGGACAGATTTTCAGACAAAGGAATATTGTAAGCTCTTAAACATTCCTAATCAGGAAAACATCCACACTCACACATTTTTATACAAACTGTAATTCCAGCATATGTCTAAGGTTCCTTTCATTCAGCAAATCTCTTGCTTTACTTGTCTTGGTACAGATGCTAATAACTTCCATGTTGGTAAAGCTTTAAGTTTATCTTTTCCTTCCTTTTTAAATCTTTGACTCAACAGCTTTCCCTAGTTTCCAAACCCCTGTTTGTTTCTTTTTTTTTCTTGCTGGGGTTTCAAATTGGTTCGCCTGCAAATTAGATCTTTTTCCTTCTTTATCTCTCCCTTCTGTTTCAATTCCATACATTATCTGTTGCCTCTTTATCTTTAGCTCCTCCCCACCAAGCCTTTGGCTCTCTGCACTGTTTTTTTTAATTTTCCAGGAGTCGGGTTATAGAATCCAGGTCCCTTGAGGATTCTTCTTCCACCCTCTTAGTCATAATTAACTGCTACATTTAATGCTTAATTCACGGTATTGGTGAATTAGGTTTATACACTACGTTGCTCACCCCTATAGCGTTACTCTGATTAATTGCTCACTTCCTGTCAATCACTCTGTTTCGTTAAACACACCAACCCTTTAGTCCCGAGGTTTTGAGTTTTAACCTCTTTGTGACTGTAGGGGTTTTATTTCATTCACTCACCACGGTGCACCCATTCATTCAATTGTTTAGGGAACGACCTGCCCCTAACTGAGGTTTCGCCGCCTCACGGCTTTTAGGGAACGACCTGCCTCAACTGAGGTTTCACCGCCTCACGGCTTTTAGGGAACGACCTGCCCCTAACTGAGGTTTCGCCACCTCACGGCTTTTGGGAACGACCTGCCCCTAACTGAGGTTTCGCCGCCTCACGGCTTTTAGGGAATGACCTGCCCCTAACTGAGGTTTCGCCGCCTCACGGCTTTTAGGGAATGACCTGCCCCTGAGGTTTCGCCGCCTCACGGCTTTTAGGGAACTACCTGCCCCTAACGGAGGTTTCGCCGCCTCACGGCTTTTACGGAACTACCTGCCCCTAACGGAGGTTTCGCCGCCTCATGGCTTTTAGGGAACTACCTGCCCCTAACTGCAGTTTACCTTTTAACCACCTTCAATTAAAGGTGTCTTTCTTTTTATAGTTCTTTTATACGTCGATTCTGACTCAACGTCTAGCCAGCGATTAACCCCTAATTTTACAGGTGGTAATTAAAACATACTCACCCGTCTTAAGTCATCGCTGTCCGAGAGTCTTGTTCAGAATGCGTATCCCATCCTCATCGCCAATTGATGTAAGCCCCCAAAGTGCAGACCAAGTGATATACAAGGTCGACGTCACTAACTTGTCGAAAGAAAGACAGACCACTAATTGAAGTCAAAACGGTTTACTCAGGCCTGAGGAGAGCCTCCAGATCATGTCTGAATCAAACTCTAACAAGCTTCTCAAAGTCCACACAATTATATACATTTTCCAATCCCTCCTTCTTCAGAGATCCAATCGATTTAAAAGTCTATACATTAATCATTAACTAGGTGTGTCTAACTTATACAAGGTAGCCTATAACATAAATTTCACTTTTCACTGAAGGGGCCTGTAGACTCTCTGATTTCTTGGAAATGAGTCATCCAGGACATGTGATTTCTGAGAAACGAGTCATTCTCTCTCTTGACCACTACTAAGTTTCGTTTTTCCAGAAAAGGGTTATGTCAGTGTCTCTTTTTGTAAGTTTCATCTCTCTAAACTGGTATGGTCATTTCTGCAATTAAACATAGAATAATTAGTACATCTCATCTTTACACATTTTGCTGCCGCAATTGCATTCTACTAAACGTGCCCTGTTACGCTCATTTTTTAATCTTACTTCAATTTTCAATGTCCGCAATGGGTTTTAGCACAATGAACAATCATCATACCTTTTGGATGATACCACTGGGATTTGGGATCAGCTCAGCGCCAGAAGTCTTCCAACGCAAGATGTATGAGCTGGTGGAAGGCCTGCAAGAGATAGAGGTCATTGCAGATGATTTTGTGATGGTAGGTTTTGGAGAAACACTTGAAGTAGCGATTCGAGACCATGACAAACACCTGGAAGATTTTCTTTATCAATGCAATGATCATGGTGTGGTATTAAACATGGAAAAACTGAAATGTCGTAGGCAAGAAGTACCTTTTATTGGACATGTTGCTACAGGAAGAGAACTTTGCGTTGATCCAGCCAAAGTTAAAACAATTTTGGAGATGCTGTCACCAACTGATGTAACAAGGATCCAGTGACTACTTGAACTTGCTCAGTATCTGAGTAAGTTTCTCCTGCATCTGTCAGACATCACAAAACCGCTCAGCGATTTGACACATAAGGATGCAGAGTGGTTCTGGGGTGAATCACAAGAATTGGCGCTGCGACGACTCAAAGTAGCGGTCACCGGCACGCCAGTCCTTCGGTATTATAACCTCAAGGAAGAAGTCATACTTCAATGCGACGTATCTCAAATCTGGAATTGGAGCAGAATGGACAACCAGTCGTGTATGCATCAAGAGCATTAACATCAGCAGAGATGGGATACGCACTGATTGAGAAAGAACTTCTAGTGATTGTGTTCGCCTGCAATAAATTTGAAGCCTGCATCTACGGCTGGGACGTGGTGAGTATTGAAATGGATCACCGTCTGTTGGAATCAATAGTGCTCAAGCCAGTAAACAACGCACCTAAACGACATCAAAGAATGCTGTTAAGACTCCAAAAATACAGTCTGATAGTTTCATATAAGAAAGGGGAGAAGATGGTCCTAGCTGATACACTTAGCAGAGCATACCTGCCAGAAGTTAATATCTGTGATTGGACGCGTGAACTGGAAGAAATTGATTATCGTGAATCACTTCTGGTTGGAGACTCACGCTGGCAACAACTCAGTCATGCTGTAGCAGATAACCCTGTTCAGAAGCAACTGCATTTAATCATTCGGTGAGGGTGGCCTGGGATCAGTCAGAGGTACCTGAATGCCTCCACCCCTACTTTGACTTTCAAGATGAACTAACAGTTCAGGGGGAATTTATATTCAAGGGACAGCAACTCATGGTGCCAGCTGCACTACATAAGGAACTAATGTCAGTAGCACATTCAACACACATCAGCATAGAAGGTTGTATCTGTAGAGTCTGCAACAGCTTCTATTGGCCCAGGATGTCAACAAAGCTTAAACAATACATCACAAATGTTGTGTCCGTCAGTAGTAAGACACAGACTGCAGGAGAACGGTACAACAGGTGTTTACTCAACGTGGCTCACTCTGGAACTGAATTGTACAGATTACTACTCAGTGCTATATACAGGTGTTGTCACTGCCGGTACTACAGTATACATGAGCTGTAAAAAGTAGTTCCCCCCTTAAAGGTATATACATTACAATCCCTCCCCTTTTAGATTAACAGTATTGTAATGTATATACCTTTAAGGGGGGAACTACTTTTTACAGCTCATGTATACTGCAGTACCGGCAGTGACCACACCTGTATATAGCACTGAGCAGTAATCTGTACAGTTCAGTTCCAGAGTGAGCCACATTGAGTAAACACCTGTTGTACCATTCTCCTGCAGTAGGGTGTTCAGTGGGTGTAGTATTGTAGACAAATTTGGCAAGAACTTATGGTAGTAGTTCCTCCCCTTTTAGATTAACAGTATTGTAATGTATATACCTTTAAGGGGGTAACTACTTTTTACAGCTCATGTATACTGTAGTACCGGCAGTGACCACACCTGTATATAGCACTGAGCAGTAATCTGTACAGTTCAGTTCCAGAGTGAGCCACGTTGAGTAAACGCCTGTTGTACCATTCTCCTGCAGTAGGGTGTTCAGTGGGTGTAGTACTGTAGACAAATTTGGCAAGAACTTATGGTAGTAGTTTACCAGCCCGAGGAACGACCTCAGTTGTGACACGTTTTCCGGTGCTGGAGCCTTGACTACTGCCTCAATCTTTTCAGGGGACTTATGTAACCCCTCTTTATCAATAACGTGGCCACAATACGAGATCTGCTTCTGGAAAAACTCGCATTTGTGGCGATTAGCTCGGAGCCCATATTCCTTCAATCTAGTGAGCACCTGCTCCAGGTTGGCGAGGTGATCACTGTCATTTTCGCCCGTGACCAGGATGTCGTCCAAATAACACTGGGTCCCTGGGATCCCTTGCAGGACTTGTTCCATTGCCCTTTGCCAAATAGCCGGAGCTGATGCTACCCCGAATACCAGCCGGTTATATTGGTAGAGACCTTTATGGGTGTTGATTGTGAGGTCTTTTTTTGATGCTTCTTCTACCTCCATTTGCAGATACGCCTGGGCCAGGTCAATCTTAGTGAAGCGCTTCCCTCCAGATAGCGAGGCGAAAATATCTTCAATCCGCGGAAGTGGATATTGCACGGTGTGAAGGACTGGGTTCACTGTTACCTTAAAGTCCCCACAGATGCAAACCTTCCTTGGTTCCCCAGACGTGCTGCTCAATGACTTTTTCATCACAGGGACGATGGGTGTAGCCCAGTCGCTCCAGTCTACCTTGGACAGTACTCCTGAACGTTCCAAACTCTCCAGCTCTGCTTTGACAGCTGGGTGGATCGCATAAGGTACCGGTCTAGCCTTAAAAAATTTTGGGCTTGCGTTTTCTTCGATTTTAATTGTTGCTGTCATGCCTTTTAGTGTTCCGAGTCCTTGCTGGAACACTTCTTGCGCGTCGGTTAGGATCTTTGACAGTCGCCCAAGTGTGACGTCGTCATCCTTTTTGGCAGCCACAGTCAATGCTTGTATGGAATGCCAATCCAGCTGTATTTTCCGGATCCATTCACGTCCCAGTAATGGTGGTCCTCCATCTTGCAATACATACAGGTCTAGTTTTGGTGTTTCCTTACCGTTATATATAACGGTCACCCTTATTTTTCCTTTGGGGTAGACTTTTTGCCCCGTGTACGTCTTCAAAATAATTTTTGTGTCTCTCAAGGGTATGTGTGAGAATAGCCGCTCGTAGTCCCGTCAGTTTATGACTGTTAGGGCTGATCCTGTGTCCAATTCCATTTTTACCTGCACTCCTGCTACCTTGAGAGTGACCCAAATGGTTCGGTGATCCTCCGTTTTGATCACATTATGTCGTTTCAGACAACTCAGCTCCCTGTTTTCGGAGTCGGTATCACTCTTTTGTTCGTCTAAACTATTCTCCGTCACCTTATGTACCTTCTTGTACTTTTCTTTTGGAGATTTCTTATTGCTGGTTTTCTTTCCCGACCTGCAGACTCGTGCTATGTGTCCTACTTTTCCACACTGTCTGCACACTTTGTCTTTGAACCAGCAATCATTGTGGTCGTGTGTTGTTCTGCCGCAGCGATAGCATTTCTCTGTTCTGTATGACATTTAGTTTGTGCCATATTCTTGCGGTCTCTGTTGTATCTCTGCAGCGCCCCGTGCTGCTGCTTCATATGATACCGCAATGCTGAAAGCCTTGTCCAGCGTAAGGTCCTTTTCAGATAAAAGCTGTTTCTGGGTTCCTTCCCTTTGAAGCCCACACACAAACTTGTCCCTTAAGGTATCTGCCAGTCCCGTTCCAAACTGGCAGTGTTTCGATAGTTTGCGCAGTTCTGTTAAATATTCAGCATTGCTTTCATCCTTATGCTGGTTCCGTTTGTGAAACTTGAATCTTTCTGCAATCAGCAGCGGTGTGGGGTTTAAATGTTCCTGTAGTATCGTCACTATGTCTCCAAAACTCATTTCCACTGGCTTCGCTGGGGTTACTAGATTTCGTAATAAGCCATACGTCTTTGCACCCATTAAATTTAACAATACCGGTGCTTTCTTGTCATCTGACACCTCATTTCCCTTGCAGTATACCTCTATTCGTTTGACATATGTAGTCCAATCTTCGACTTCATTGTCAAATGCGGTGATACTGCCACTCTTCGGCATTTTGGGTGTGGTTTAAAATGGCGTCTCCCGCGCTTTCCTTCCTCCCCCGCTGCTGCCAACGGCACTCTCGGCGGTCCTCGTGGCAATGGTGGCGCCCTGTAGGATCCGCGCGCTTCTCCTGCGCTGCTGCCACCGCTCTCGGCGGTCCTCGTGGCAATGGTGGTGCCTCGCGGGTTTCTGCGCATCTCTCTCTGTCTCCTCGATGCTGCTCAGCCCCTGAACACCGGCTGCGCCCTGTGCGCTCTGCCCTCTCTCTCTCTCCCCCGTCGACGCTGCTCGGCCCTTTGCTGTGCCGCTCGGTCGGGCTCTAGCCCGCCGCTGTCCGGGAAGGGTCTGCGCACTACCTGTTGCCAGCCCGTTTCGCTGGACCACCGTGACTGGAAAGCCAAGCCTGGCTCTCAACAGCCTCCCCCGCAATTCTCGAGTCTCTGCTGGATGACTGGGCGGTTGCCCGTGGTCGACGCCCGTGTCTCTGGCCTTGACTTCCAATCTACTGGTCTCCAGGAACGAATCCCTGGGAGGTGATGCAGAGTTGCAGGTAGGGTCGAATTTGCCTCGTCGCCAATGTTGTGTCCGTCAGTAGTAAGACACAGACTGCAGGAGAACGGTACAACAGGTGTTTACTCAGCGTGGCTCACTCTGGAACTGAACTGTACAGATTACTACTCAGTGCTATATACAGGTGTGGTCACTGCCGGTACTGCAGTATACATGAGCTGTAAAAAGTAGTTCCCCCTTAAAGGTATATACATTACAACAATGTGTGATACCTGTCTGGCTCATCGCAGTTCACCAAGTAAGGAACCATTATTACAGCACGAGAGTGTGGCTAGGCCTTGGTCAAAGGTTGGGGCTGACATTTGTGAACTACATGGCCGTACACTGCTCATCATGTGTGAATATAACAGTAACTTTATCAAAGTAGCCAGCCTCACTTTAGTTACTACACGCAGTGTTCTGAGAATACTCAAGGAACTGTTTATGAGATTTGGAATACCAGACATTCTAGTAACGGATAACAGTCCACAATTTGCATTAGCAGAATTTGTAGTTTGCCAAGACATGGGGATTTAAACAAGTGATGTCATCACCTCACTACCCGCAGTCCAATGGCAAAGTGAGAATGCCGTCAAGACCATCAAACGACTCTTCACAAAATGCAAGGTGTCCAGTCAATCAGAGTTTCGAGCTCTATTAGACTGGCACAGCACATCGAGTGAAAGTGTAGGTACAATTCCTGCCCACAGAGACTTATGGGTCGCAGGTGCAAGACACTACTTCCTATAGCTGGAACACTCCTGTAGCCTAGATATTCGACTGAGGAAGACACTCGTGCACTTGTCAGCATGAAGCAACATCAGCAGCATTACTACAATATGCATGCTAAATCACTTCAAGCAATACATCCTGGTGATACAGTGCAGACGAAACTCCCTGGCTGGAGTACTTGGAGTGCTGGAACATGCACACGTGTGGTGGGCCCTAGAAGTTATGATGTGCAAGTCGGAGACTCATCATACTGCAGGAATCGCCGTTAGTTGATTTATGCTGATGAGCCACCCATAAGCAACACTCCTGAGATTGAGGACTTTTCTGCAACGCAGGTCCCCAGCAGTCCTCTGAACTGTCCACAATCTCCAAAGGAAGTGTCAACACCAGAAACTCCTGGCAGTCAAACACCGATCTCCAATCGCAGATCTGGAAGACAGTGTCAGCTTCCATCTCGATTGAAGGACCATGGCCGTGAAATTCAATCCCTGGTAGTTTTAAAAAATAATCGGTGTCCGCCTCGCTTTCTCCCAATTCTGGGGCAGCCCACTCTGTTTGCCAACAGCAGTGTGTTCAGAGGCTCCGCTTCACCAAAGACGTGCCATCTCTTGGAACCAGACCTGCAGCATCAGAGCGGCATCACCTGCTCACCGTCATGGGGGCTGTACTTGCAGGCCCCCTCACACTCAAGTATCATAGGGAGATAGACCAGAGGCAGGGGAGAAGAGGACAAGATGCTCACAGAGGAGGGCCAGGAGGGCTCTCAGCAGGAGGCCTTACTCACCTAGGGTCTTCTGAGAGCACTTCTCTTACCTCAACTTAAGCCAGGAGCCGTGTATTAGGAGGCTCCGCTTCACCAAGGAGGTGGTCACAGAACTCTGTCACTTCCTGCAACCAGACCTGCAGCCTCAGAGCAGGGTGATGATGATGCTGCCAGTGGCCCTCAAGGTCACTGTGGCTCTGAATTTTTTTGCCAGCGTTTCCTTCCAGTCTGCAGCAAGAGACATAGCTAACATCTCCCAGTTTGCCGTCCATCACTGCATTCAGGAGGTCACAGAGGCTTTGTACACTAGGAGAGGGGACTTCACTGTCTTCTCTCTAAACAGAGAAGAGCAGGAGGAGCGTGCATGTGGCTTTGTCAGAATATCCGGCTTCCCCATGGTGTAGAGCGCCGCCAACTGCACACACATGGCTTTGCGGGTACTGCATCGCAATGGTGAGATGATCCGTAACTGCAAAGGGTTCCACTCACTTAATGTGCAGTTGGTGTGCGACTATGCCCAAAACATCCTGATGGTGAATGCCCGCTAACCTGGCAGCAGTGATGATGCATTCATCCTACACCAGTCCGCTGTGCCAGCAATCTGCTAGCCACCATGTCAAACCAGAGGGTGGCTGCTTGGCAACAAGGGCTATTCGCTCTACACCTGGCTGATGACTCCCCTCCGCAATCCCACCACTCGTGGCCAGCACTCATATAATGAAGGCCATGCTGCCACAAGGACCGTCATCAAGCAGACCACTGGGGTGCTGAAGCAAAGGTTCTGCTGCCTTGACCGCTCGGGAGGAGCCCTGCAGTACTCGCCGGAGCGGGTGTCCCAACTCGTGGTGGTCTGCTGCATCCTCCACAAATTGGCCATCATGAGGGCACAGCCCTTGCTACCACAGGTTCCGGTACCACTTCAGGAGGGGGAGGAGGAGGAGTTAGAGGAAGAGGAGGAGGAGGAGGTAGAGGAAGAGGACGAGGAGGAGGACAAGGAAGGGAATAGGCAGCCTGCACATCCATGTTCCGGACGGGCTATCCGTGAGTGCATCATCAGATTCCGGTTCCCCTGAATGAAACCCCAGATCCCCATTGCTCACTATTTCCCCACCTTACCATCCCTCTGTCATGGAATATTACAGCGTCCTCTTGGCACAATGCTGAAATGAGAGTCACCACAAAACAAACATTCCAAACCACATTTATAAATAATTCAATCCAATATTACATATCAAAGTCAACTAATCACCCTGTACAGTCCCTTACTGTCTGTCTGCCGTGTGCCTTTGCCTGTCCTAGTGCCCCTACAAAGTGGCTGCAGCATGGCTGGTGGAAGGCTGGTGACTTTCAGTGGGGGAGACAGCAGATGGCCTTGCAGGATGACATTGAGGAGCTCTGGGCCTAGAAGACCTAGCTGCAGACTGCACCACCTCGGCATGGGCGGCAGCAGTCTGGGCTGGCTGGCTGACAGGCAACAGCAAGGGCACTGGCGGAGTGTCAGTGGTGGAAGTACAAATGCTGTCACCCTGAGAGAGGACAGCAGGCTCGTGCGCCATGGAGCCACTAGCACGCCCCTGGGGTGGCGCCTCAGCAATCCTAGTAATCTGTTAGAGGACAGACTGCTGGACTGCTGTGACAACCTGCAAGCCCCTTTCCACACTGGTACACGCAGCCACGATGGCAGCAGTCTGTGCTTGCGTGGCAGAAAGCTGAGCTTGTATGACTTCAGTCTGAGTTTCCACTGCAGCACTCAGACATTGGGTCGCTTCCACTTGTGCTGCAATGGAAACTGAGACATCTCACATTAGACTCTGCATCACGGTTGGGTCCACAAATGCTCTAATGGAGTTGCCCATCACTTCCATCCTAGAAATCATGGGCTCCAAGCTCAGCGTAAAGCTTTGTGCAAAGTTGGAGCCGGACTCCTTCATGCTCCTTGACAGTGACAACAGGCTCTCTGGCAGGCCTGCCAATGCACCAAGCATTTGTGTGTGCATTCCCATCACCTTTCTTTTGTAGGATGCCCCATCGAAGTCCTCATCTGAGTCCTCTGCTGCAGAACTCGTGTGTTAGCTGGCACCTGCACTACCCTCTCCCCCTGTCCTGGCTGCAGGCAACTCGTGCCCAGTGACTCACCACATACAGATCCTGCCTCTATACTACCCTCTATAATACATGCGGTGCCAGCTTCTGAGCTGGTGCCTACAAGTTTGAGATCGAGTTACGGTGCCTCATCTTTTCCATCACTCTCCTCTTGCTCTTCCTGCCCTGGCTAGGCAGGTTGGAGTTCTTGGGTTTCTGAGAGGAGAAAGGCACAAGGATTGTGTTGTGGTGAGTGGAGGGGGGAAAGCAAGCTGTGCATGCTTACACCATGTGCAGCTTGTAAGTGAGAAGAGATTGTGGAATGAGGGGTGAAGTGGGATGTGAGAAGGAGCATTAGGTATGAGCATACCTTCATCTTCAATGGTTTCAGCCTCGCCGATAGCCACGACCCCTCCAAAATGTCAAGCACGGTCTCCTCCAGCTGGGTCAGGATGTGCAGGCTTGTAAGGGTGAGGTGAAGCTATGAATGTGAGGTATGAGTCGTGATTGATAGAGACTGTTGATAGCTGAGTGATTGGGGTGTGGTGCATTGAGCAGTGTGTGAGGCTAGTGGTGCAGTTGGTTGGAGATGGCTTTTAAAGATGCATTCACTGACCTTGACCACTTGTGTGAGGTCATTGAACTTCTTTCGGCACTGCATTCAGGTCCTTGGGGCAAGACTGCTGGCAGTGACCGCTTTGCCCATCTTTTTTATTTGTTCCTGGGATGTGGGCATTGCTGGCAAGGCCGACATTTATTGCCTATCCCTAATTGCCCTTGAGAAGGTGGTGGTGAGCCGCCTTCTTGAACCGTTGCAGTCCTTGTGGTGAAGGTACTCCCACAGTACTGACATGTCGTAGCGGTTTGGTACAACTGAGTGGCTTGCTAGGCCATTTCAGAGGGCAGTTAAGAGCCAACCACATTGCTGTGGGTCTGGAGTCATATATAAGTCAGACTGGGTAATCAATCATGGTAATTAGCAGGTAGCACAAATATCGCGTGCTGCCTACATTACTTTCAATGGGCGTGGGCCGATCCCGTGCCCGTTTCGGGCCTAATCGAATTTTTAGCCCATTAATGTGATTTTGTAGTGCCTGTCTGTGATTGTATGTTTTGCTTAGGCTAAATTTCAGATTTGCAATAAGTGTGTTTTTTTTAAACTCTGAAACAGTTTCATAGTATGGCCTAGAAATTGGATAAGGTTCTAAAACGGGCGGGGGCACTGGCCAGTGCTATTTGTCTGCACCTCTTCTGGTTGGAATGCTGATCTCAGCAAAGGCACTGCTGATTGGCTTAGCGCTCAACGGGGGTGCAATCTAATGGCCAATAAAGTTTGGCCTAGGCTCCCTCCACTACTTAAAGTGGAGGTGCTTTGTTGCAGAAGCACCTCATTGTTGTTTGGAGACACAATGGCTCAACAACCTAGAGAACGAGACAGACGATTTTAAGATGCTGCACTGGAGGCCTTGGTCTGGGGGTCCAGCGAAGGCGGGCTGTCCTTTACCCACAGGGAGACAAGAGACTATCCAAGCTCATTAGCTGTAGGTTATGGGAAGAGATTGCACAATCCATCATGGCCACCAGTGTTGCCTCAAGGATCTGGATCCAGTGCCCCAAAAAGTTTAATAACCTCACACAGCAGGTCAAGGTGAGTGATGGCTTCAGCAAATACCATATCCTACCATCTGCACCACAAGCCTCATACACTGCTCAATGCACCACACCCCCATCAATCACCTACCAACAATCTCTAGCTATCACCACTCATACCTCACAATCATAGCTTCACTTCACCCTCACACACATACCACTGCTGCAACACTCACATCCACATCTCACACCTTGCACACACTGACAGCTATTCAACCATGGTAGGCACAACACCCAAACTCATTGCACCACACTCACTGACACTCTTCCCTTTCTCTTGCAGGCAAAGATGGCACAGAGCAGACATGAGCAACAGCAGATCGGAGGTAGCCAAGCTAGGATTGAGACCCTGACCGACCTCAAGGAACCCGTCCTTGAAATTATTGGAGGGGCAACAACAGAGTGCGTGGCCAACAGAGAAGTTGAACTGTTGCTGATGATGATGGTATGGTCATACCTAATCCTTCTTCTCCCATCCCAGTTCCCCCTCATCCCACAATCTCTTCTCACGTACAAGCTTCTGATGGTGTATGAATGGATATCTTGCTTTCCCCCACTCCCCTCAGCACAACCCAACCCTTGTGCCTTTCTGCTTTCAGATACCCAAGAAGTGCCACCAGCACAGCCTGTCGCTGATCATCAGCTAACTGTCGGAGGAGAAGAGGAGGAGAAACCGGCGCTGCATTTGACACCCGCAGACACCAGCTCAGAAAATGGCACTGCATGTACTTTAGAGGGTAGTATAGAGGCGAATTCTGCATGTGGTGCACCAGGCACGAGTGGGCTGCAGCCAGGCCAGGGGAAAGGGTAGCTTGGGTACCAGCTCGAGTTCTGCTCCACAGGATTCAGATGACCTTGATGGGACGGCCTTCAGAAGAATGGCACGTCTGCCAGAGAACCTTTTGTCAGTGTCAAGGAGCATGGAGGAGTTCGGCTCCAACATTGCATGGGGCTTTGCGCAGAACTTGGAATCCATGATTTCCAGGATGGAAGTGATGGACAACTCCAGGAGAGACCTTGTGAACCCACAGATGATGCTGGGAGTGATGGGCGATGTCGCGGTTTCCATTGCAGCACAAGTGGAAGCAACCCAACGTCTCACTGCTGCAGTGGAAGCGTACACTGCTCTCCTGCAGTCTCAGTTTGCTGCCACGCAAGATCAGACTGCTACCATCGTAGCTGGGTTTACGAGTTTCTAAAGGGGCTTGCAGGGTGTCATAGCAGTTCAGCAATCTGTCCTCCCACAGATTTCTAGGATTGCTGAGGCGCCGCCCTCAGGGAGTGGCAGTGGGTGTGTGGAGCAAGAACCTGTTGTCCTCTCTCAGGATGACAGCATTCATGCTCCCACCACTGCCACTCTGCCATTACCCTTGCCGCTGCCTGCCAGCCAGCCCAGACTGCTGCCACCCATGCCGAGCTGGTGCCGTCTACAGCCGGGCCTTCTAGATCCACAGCTGTTCGAGGTCATCCTGCAAGGCCATCTGTAGTCTCCCTCACTGAAAGGCAGCAGCCTTCCACCAGCCATGCTGCAGCCACTGGGGTGGCACTTCGTAGGAGCACTAGGACAGGCAAAGGCACATGGATGACAGACACTAAGGGAATGCACAAGGGTGAATAGTTGAGATCGTCATTTTAATTGGATTTGGATAAATTTATGAATTTTGCTTGGAATGTGTGCTCTGTGGTGGCTTTCATTTGTGGCTTTGTGCCCAGGAGGATGCTGTGATGTTCCGTGACAGAGGGATGGTATGATGGGGAAGTGGTGAGCAACAGGGATCTGGGGTTTCAATCAGTCGAATCAGATTCTGATGAGGCGTTCACGGATAGCCCGTCCAGAATGAGGATTTGCTTCCATGCTTCCTTCCTCTTCCTCTTCCACTACCTCCTCCTCCTCCTCCTCCTGAGGTGGTACCGGAACCTGTGGTGGCAAAGGCTGTGCCCTCATGATGGCCAATTTGTGGAGGATGCAGCAGACCACCACGAAATGGAACACCCGCTCTGGCGAGTACTGGAGGGCTCCTCCCGAGTGGTCAAGGCAGCAGAACCATTGCTTCAGCACCCCAATGGTCTGCTCGATGACGTTCCTGTGGCAACATGGCTGTCATATGTAAGTGCTGGCCATGAGTGGTGGGGTTGTGGAGGGGAGTCACCAACCAGGTGTAGAGCAGATAGCCCTTATCTTTGAGCAGCCACCCTCTGGTTTGATGTGGTGGCTGGAAGATTGCTGGGTCACCAGACTGGTGCAGGGTGAAGGCATCATGACTGCTGCCAGGATACTGGGCATTCACCATCATGATGGGCTGGGTGTGGTCGCACACCAACTGTACATTAAGTGAGTGGTAGCCTTTGCAGTTACGGAACATCTCACCATTGAGATGCGGTGCCTGCAAAGCCACTTGTGTGCAGTCGGTGGCACCCTGCACCATGGGGAAGCCTGATATCTTGGCAAAGCCACATGAGCGCTCCTCCTGCTTCTCTCTGTTTAGAGAGAAGACAATGAAGTCCCCTCTCCCAGTGTACAGAGCCTCTGTGACCTCCTGAATGCAGCGATGGATGGTGAACTGGGAGATGTTAGCAATGTCTCCTGCTGCAGACTGGAAGAATCCGCTGGTGGAGAAATTGAGGGCCACGGTGACCTTGAGGGCCACTGGGAGAGCTGTGGTTGCCCTGGTCTGAGGCTGCAGGTCTGGCTGCAGGAGGTGACAGAGTTCTTTGACCACCACCTTGGTGAAGTGGAAACTATTAATACACAGCTCCTGGCATAAATGGAGGTAAGAGAAGTGCTCTTAGGAGACCCTAGTGGATAAGAGCTCCTGCTGAGAGCCCTCCTGGCGTTCCTCTTCCTCCCCCTGCGAGCATCTTCTCTTCTTCGTTGCTTCCGCTCCCTCTCCCTATGACACTCGAGCGCGAGGGAGACTGCAAGTAGAGCCCCCATGACTGTGAGCAAGTGGTGTGAGTAGAAGCAAAGCCTTCTCCACTTGCAGCAACACTCCCTGTCACCTCAGCAACTTTAAACACGTTTAGAAAGCACCAGGAGTTGCAGAAACCTAGACAGAGCCAGTAGAGCTGATAAAGCATGTCAGCTGGCAGTTGTTGCTGATGATCCCTTTAAACAGTACTGCTGGGGGCTTGGTCAGCTGGTCGTGATTAGGAGAGGGCGTTAAGTGGAGCGGCGATGTCCAAAATGGCAGATTGTGCATCAAATCAGAGTTGCACACTCACTGACGTCACGATCTGCCTCATTTCCATTTCTGCAGTGAGCGCAGGCAACGACAGCGCTGCCGACCTGCTGACCATGGCGGCTGCCGCAGGATCCGCCGAAAGTGGGCGGAAGCTAGTCAAACGCTATTTTTGCTTCAAAACCGCACTTAACGGCTGGCAGTAAACCCCCGAATTTCTAGGCCTATATCTTTTTTCTGAGAGGGGAAAGATGTGACACGAAGTGCACATTTGTTGTACGTACAAAGTGTCTGCGTAACGGACGCGTGACTCGTGTGTGACTGGCTTTATCTGTGTTTGTGTGTGTGTGTGTGTGTGTGGCTGCAGACTCATGGAGCTCAGTCAATTCAATTACTGGGGTCGCTTCTTTTGCAACAGATTAAGTTTCCGTTATGACCGGCAGAGGGAAAGAGGGTAAGGGGCTGGGGAAAGGTGGAACCAAGCAGCACCGCAAAGAAAAAAAAAGGGATATGGAGAGAAGGCAGGGACAGGGTACTGAATTTGGATGATCAGCCATGATCTCATTGAATGGTGGAGCAGGCTTGAGGGGCCGAATGGCCTACTCCTGCTCCTATCTTCTATGTTTCTACGTTTCTCAGTGCTAGCTCCTGCAACTCCTGCAAGTTAACTTGTCTTATATACTTAACTAGCTTGAAGTGCCCGGCTGCAAGTTAACTTGTCTTATATACTTAACTAGCTTGAAGTGCCCGGCGGTACCGAGGCTTTTTCGAGGGCATGTTGTTGTTGGAAGAGAGAGAGAGAGAGCGACTGGGGTGGGGGGGAGAGAGAGAGAGAGAGCGCGACTGGGGGGGTAGAGAGAGAGCGACTGGGGGGAAGAGAGAGAGCGACTGGGGGGAAGAGAGCGGGGGGGAAGGGAGGGCGGGGGGGGCGATGGGAGGGCGGGGGGGGCGAAGGGAGGGCGGGGGGGAAGGGGAAGGGGGGGCGAAGGGGGGGCGGGAAGGGAGGGGGGAAGGGAAGGGGGGCGGCGGTGGGGAAGGAGGGGCGAGAAGGGGAAGGTGGGGGCGAAGGGGGCGGGGCGGGGGCAGGGGCGGGGCCCAGGCCGAGAGCCCCGCTCTCCGAGCCCCGCCCCCACCCCGGCCGAGCCCGATTGCGGCTCTGAGAGACGGCTGGACGGCTGGCGGCCGAGCCCCGCCCCCCCCCGGCCGAGCCCGATTGCGGCTCTGAGAGACGGCCGGCGGCCGAGCCCGATTGCGGCTCTGAGACGGCCGGCGGCCGAGCCCGATTGCGGCTCTGAGAGACGGCCGGCGGCCGAGCCCCCCCCCCCCCCCCCGCTGAGCCCCTCCCCCCCCCGCCCAAGGGTCGCTGCCCCCCCCCCCCCAGGTGAAGACCGCCGATTGCGGCTGTGCGAGACGGCCGGCCGGGGTTGCCAGGGTAACGCTTGACGCTCAGCAAGCCCCGGCCGGCCAGAGAGAGACAGCGCGTCTCAGCTCCTGCTGCGCGTGCACCCTAGCGGCGCTGGGCTGAGGCTCGGCCCTCCAGCCTTCGAGTGGGGCCGGGAGGTGCCTAGCTCGGGCGTGGGTGCAGAGGAGACGCCGAGGCTTCTAGGCCTACCTGGAAAAACGGGGAAAGGTAGGAAAATTAATGAGATTAGATAAGTTAATTACTTTCTAAATCATTTTTTTTTAAAACAATATGTGTTTTAAAAGCAACGTTTTTTTTAAAGACGCAGAAAGCGGGGAAAAGAAAGGAAAAGTTTGGAATCAAGATGGCGGCGACTCACCTCGGTTCAGAACGATAAGGCCCGGCCACACACGCACCGATTGGCCCGGCGGCACACGCCAGCAACCCGGCGTACGATTGGTCGAGCTCGAGGTCACTCTGTCGCTAATGAGCGGATAATGAGATGCTAATGAGCGGAACGTTGAAAGTTTTTGGGATACCGCAGGCGCGATTTTAGCCCGGCCGAAACGTAAATACGCTTAAAACCTTCTCGGAAGCGTAAGCTTTCTTTGGAGGTAACGCGCGCGTAGGTACGCCCTGTAACTTTCGAGCGCATAGCCCGACAGACGCACACCGTGATGACAGACAGAATGACAGACAGAATGACAGACAGAAGTGCCGATTTATATATATAGACTAGCTGAAGTGCCCGGCGGTGCCGAGGCTTTTTCGAGGGCATGTTGTTGTTGGAAGAGAGAGAGAGAGCGCGACTGGGGGGGAGAGAGAGCGCGACTGGGGGTAGAGAGAGAGCGACTGGGGGGAAGAGAGAGAGCGACTGGGGGGAAGAGAGAGAGCGACTGGGGGGAAGAGAGAGAGCGACTGGGGGAAGAGAGAGAGCGACTGGGGGAAGAGAGCGGGGGGGAAGGGAGGGCGGGGGGAAGGGGAAGGGGGGAAGGGAGGGCGGGGGGGAAGGGGAAGGGGGGAAGGGAAGGGGAAGGGGGGGAAGGGAAGGGGAAGGGGAAGGGGGGGAGCGGGGGGGGAAGGGAAGGGGAAGGCGGGGGGGCGGGCGGGAAGGGGGCGGCGGAAGGGGGGGGCGGCCCCAGGCCGAGAGCCCCGCTCTCCGAGCCCCGCCCCCCCGGCCGAGAGCCCCGCTCTCCGAGCCCCGCCACCCCCCCGGCCGAGCCCGATTGCGGCTCCGAGAGACGGCAGGCGGCCGAGCCCCGCCACCCCCCCCCCCGGCCGAGCCCGATTGCGGCTCAGAGACGGCCGAGCCCCCGCCCTCCCCCCCCCCCCCCCGGCCGAGCCTGATTGCGGCTCTGAGAGACGGCAGGTGGCCGAGCCCCGCCACCCCCCCCCCCCCCGGCCGAGCCTGATTGCGGCTCTGAGAGACGGCCGGTGGCCGAGCCCCGCCTCTCCCCCCCCCCCCGGCCGAGCCCGATTGTAGCTCTGAGAGACGGCCGGCGGCCGAGCCCCGCCCCCCCAACCCCCCGCCTGAGCCGAGCGCGGAACAGAGACGCCGCGTCTCACCTGCTCCTGCTGCGCGCGCACCCTGACCCTCGTGGCTGACGCCGTTGCCCCGGGTAACGTGACGCGTTGCGGGGGGGGGGGGCGTTGTGTGAGGAGCTTAGCAGAAGCCCTAGCTCGGGCCTGGCTGGGCAAGAAAGGCCCAGGCTTTCAGGGCCTAACAAAAAAACAGGGAAAGGTAGCAAAAAGAATGTTGAGGTTAGAAAAAATATTTACAAATGAATGAAGTTTTTTTTAAAACAATTTAATAAATTCAATTTTATTTTGCTCGAAATGTATATTTGAAAAGAAAGACGCAGAAAGCAGGAAAAAGAACGGAAGCAAGATGGCGGCGACTCACCTCGGTTCAGAACGATAAGGCCCGCCCACACACGCACCGATTGGTCGAGTCAGGTCACCAAAGCGTAGGATTTGTCAATCGTCCCCGTCACTCGACCGTAGGAGGGCCCGGCCGCACGCGGCAGCAAGCCGCCATACGATTGGTCGACCTCGTGGTCACTCTGTCGCTAATGAGCGGATAATGAGATGCTAATGAGCGGAACGTTGAAGGTTTTTGGGATACCGCGGGCGCGATTTTAGCCCGGCCGAAACACAAATACGCTTAAAACCGTCTCGTAAGCGTAGCTTTCCTTTGGAGGTAACGCGCGCGTAGGTACGCCCTGTAACTTTCGAGCGCATAGCCCGCAGACGCACACGCGATGACAGACAGAATGACAGACAGAATGACAGACAGAAGTACCGATTTATATATATACTAGCTGAAGTGCCCGGCGGTGCCGAGGCTTTTTCGAGGGCATGTTGTTGTTGGAAGAGAGAGAGAGAGCGACTGGGGGCAAGAGAGAGAGCGGCTGGGGGGAAGAGAGAGAGCGACTGGGGGGAAGAGAGGGAGGGGAGGGGAGGGAGGGGAGGGGAGGGGAGGGGGGGAGGGAGGGCGGGGAAGGGAGGGCGGAAGGGGAAGGGAGGGGGGGAAGGGAGGGGGGAGGGCGGGGGGGGGAAAGGGGGCGGGGGGAGGGCGGGGCCCCCCCCGATGGTCGCGGCCCCCCCCCCCAGGGTCGCGGCCCCCCCAGGGTCGCGGCCCCCCCCCCCCCAGGGTCGCGGCCCCCCCCCCCAGGGTCGCGGCCCCCACCCCCCGCAGTGAAGACCGCCGATTGCGCGCGCAGCAGGAGCTGAGACGCAGCGTCTCTCTCTGGCGGCCGGCGGGCCCGGTAGCCAGGGTAACCGTGACGCTAACCAAGCCCCGCCCCCGGGCCGAGCCAGAGAGAGAGAGACGCCGCGTCTCAGCTGCTCCTGCTGTGCGCGCGGCCCCCGCCCGAGGGTCGCGGCCCCCCCCCCCCCCCCAGGTGAAGACCGCCGATTGCGACTGTGCGAGACGGCCGGCCGGGGTTGCCAGGGTAACGCTTGACGCTCAGCAAGCCCCGGCCGGCCAGAGAGAGACAGCGCGTCTCAGCTCCTGCTGCGCGTGCACCCTAGCGGCGCTGGGCTGAGGCTCGGCCCTCCAGCCTTCGAGTGGGGCCGGGAGGTGCCTAGCTCGGGCGTGGGTGCGGAGGAGACGCCGAGGCTTCTAGGCCTACCTGGAAAAACGGGGAAAGGTAGGAAAATTAATGAGATTAGATAAGTTAATTACTTTCTAAATCATTTTTTTAAAAAACAATATGTGTTTTAAAAGCAACGTTTTTTTTTAAGACGCAGAAAGCGGGAAAAAGAAAGGAAAAGTTTGGAATCAAGATGGCGGCGACTCACCTCGGTTCAGAACGATAAAGCCTGGCCACACACGCACCGATTGGCCCGGCGGCACACGCCAGCAACCCGGCGTACGATTGGTCGAGCTCGAGGTCACTCTGTCGCTAATGAGCGGATAATGAGATGCTAATGAGTGGAACGTTGAAGGTTTTTGGGATACCGCGGGCGGGACTTTAGCCCGGCCGAAACGTAAATACACTTAAAACCGTCTCGGAAGCGTAAGCTTTCTTTGGAGGTAACGCGCGCGTAGGTACGCCCTGTAACTTTCGAGCGCATACCCGCAAGACGCACAGGCGATGACAGACAGAATGACAGAAAGAATGACAGACAGAAGTACCGATTTATATATATATAAGATATATAACATTGATACTCTCTGTACACCAAGTAAAATAAACCAATAATAATAAAAGGCTGTAGACCTCCTTAAATAAATGAAACATGATGCAATGCCTGGGTCATATTGTGAGATCAATTTCAGAGAATGAGACAGAATGAAATGATGCTGAATCCTGGCAGTGTGTTGCCCCCTTCTGGTGCTGTTAGAAAACACAGGAACACGTACCCTCTCACAGCCCGACATAAAACCAGTGAGTATCCCCTGCCCCCTTCACTAGGAGAGCTTGCCTTTAAAATATGTCCTTCCCAGAGCCAATGGCTGAGAGGGTGCTGGGGGTTGATGGAGCTGTGGGCAGTTTCAGGGGTTACCCGTGTAACTCGGCCGCTGACGGCTGCTCTTTTCTCTCAGTCAGTAAACTACAATCGGTTGGAGAGAGGAGGGGGACGGTCAGCCAGATCAGCAAACAAAGCACATGTCGGTCAGATTGATGTCTACTGCAATCATTTTAATACCTTTGCCAATAAAACATATAAATAGGGCTAGTAAGAATGGCCGGAATTTTCTCCTAAAAATACGGGTGGGTTTCGAGCGTGGGGGCAAGTTAGTGTTAAAAATGGGATTTCCGACCTGATCCCGTCTCCAACCCACCCACTTCCAGTTTTGCTGAGGCGGGATGGGGGCAGGCGACCAACCCGCTCCCAGGGGTCGTTACCTCAATTTAAATATTGTAATAATGAGGCTGGAAGGCTCTTTTTTTCCCCCTGGCTGTGGACGGGTTTCACACAATTCATGAATCCCGGCAGTTAAACAAAGGCTGCGTCCAGGAGGCAAGTGGCTTTATACCTACCTCCAGGGTTCCGACAATATTCACCCTCTGCGATCAGAGACCCCCCACCCCGAGCCTCCGATCGTCTCCCCAGGCCTCCCACTCCAACGATGATGATGAAACCGGCCACGATCCTCCGGTGGCCGGCCCTGATCCTCTTTCTCCGCCCTGCCGATCCCCGGCCGACACCCGCCCCCCGCGATCCCCGGTTCCCCCCGATCCCTGCTGATCCTCTCTCCCCCCCCTCGATCCTGGCCGACCCTCTCCCCACACACACACCGATCCCCGGCCGATTGCTGCACCCCCCTCCTGCGATCCCTCCCCCTGGACTGGCCCCTTGCTTCTGAAGCCTACCCGCCCACAGCCAGCCAGCCTCTCAATCTAGCTAACTGCTGCGGGAATCCAAGGCTTCGCATTCAAATCAGGCCCCGCCATTAAAGTCGGCGGGAAACCCAGCCTCCCGCCAACCTCGGAGGCTCCCCCCCGCCACCAACCCGCCTCCCTTGAGAAAATTCCGCCTATGTATCTGTGTGCTTTATTTTCAAAGGGTCTGACAAGGATTTCTATAAGTGGACAATTCCTTACAATGTCACATTCTCTCGTTTGCAGCCTTTCTAAAGGTAAAACAGGCCGGATCAATTATTCAGTCTGATTGTGGGAAACTGCATCCTGGACTCTATTGGATTCGCACTCTATCCTCAGGGTATTGGCTAGCTGAAAATGTCACCCAATAAATCAGATTAGTACAGGTTAAAGCAAGGTGTCTTAGCCAATATTTATCCCCCAACCGATACCTGAAACAGATTATCTGGTCATTATCACATTGTTGTTTGTGGGATCTTGCTGTGTGCAAATTGGCTGCCGTGTTTCCTACATTACAACAGTCACTACTCTTCAAAAGTACTTCATTGGCTGTAAAGCGCTTTGAGATGTCCTGAGGTGGTGAGAGGCACGGCTGCTGTAACTTAGGTAGAATGCCCATTTAAGTATGTAAATGAGGTTTCCGCAGCAGAGCAGAAGAGGCCCTGAGAAAATTTCAGGCATTTGTTTAAGTCAAGTAAGATTAAGAAGTGAGATCAAAGACTAACAAGATATAACTGTATATCACTGCATTAAATTCTGATAAGTGAAGCACTCAAACCCAAGCCAGCCAAGGTCCATGCTGTGTACAACATGTTACCACCCTCAACAAGTGCAAGCTAAAATGCTACCTAGATACAGTCTTGAATCTAGCTCAGGATGCATGCCATCCCTTGGAAAAAGCTGCTGGAATCATACCTAGCACAAAGGAAGGTGGTTGTGGTTGTTGGAGGCTAATCATCTCAGCCCCACGATATTGCTGCAGGAGTTCCTCAGGGCAGTGTCCTAGGCCCAACCATCTTCAGCTGCTTCATCAATGACCTTCCCTCCATCATAAGGTCAGAAGTGGGGATATTCGTTGATGATTGCACAGTGTTCAGTTCCATTCGCAAATCATTCGCATGCAGCAAGAACTGGATGACATTTCGGCTTGAGCTGATAAGTGGCAAGTAACATTAGCGCCACGCAAGTGCCAGACAATGACCATCTCGAACCAGAGAGAGTCTACCCACCACCCTTGGCATTCAACGGCATTACCATCACCGAATCCCCTACCATCAAGATCCTAGTGGTCACTTAACTGGACCAGCCACATAAATACTGTGGCAAAAAGAGCAGGTCAGAGGCTGGGTATTCTGCAGAGTGACTCACCTCCTGACTCCCAAAGTCTTCCCCCCATCTACAAGGCACAAGCCAGGAGTGTGATGGAATACTCTCCACTTGCCTGGATGAGTGCAGCTCCAACAACACTCAAGAAGCTTGACACCATCCAGGACAAAGCAGCCCGTTTGATTGGCACCCCATTCACCACCTTAAACATTCATTCCCTCCACCACCAGTACTGTGGCTGCAGTGTGTACCATCTACAAGATGCACTGCAGCAACTCACCAAGGCTTCTTCGGCAGCACCTCCCAAATCCGAGACCTCCACCACCTAGAAGGACAAGGGCAGCAGGTGCATGGAAACTGCATCACCTCCAAGTTCCCCTTCAAGTCACACACCATCCTGTCTTGGAAGTATATCGCAGTTTCTTCATCGTCGCTGGGTCAAAATCCTGGAACTACCACCCTAACACCACTATGGGAGTACCTTCATCACATGGACTGCAGCAATTCAAGAAGGCGGCTCAACACCACCTTCTCAAGGGCAATTAGGGATGGGCAATAAATGCTGGCCTTGCCAGCGACACCCACATCCCAGGAACGAATAAAAAATAGAATGGCGAGCTCCTGAAGGAGGTCATTGGGTGCTATCAAAGCATGACAAAATATTCAGAGAGGTCAAGGGAATTGGTCAACAAAGAAGCAGGCCCCGTGCTGTAGTTCAATGGCAGGACCAAGCCAGTCACCTCCATAATTGATGCATCACAGGACAGGCTTGAAACAGTGAGAGAACATAAGAGCATAAGAAGTAGGAGCAGGAGTCAGCCATTTGGCCCTTCGAGCCTGCTCCGCCATTCAGTAAGATCATGGCTGATCTTCTAACTCGTCTCCACTTTCCTGCACTATCCCATATCCCTTGATTCCCTTAATATTCAAAAATCTATCGATCTCTTTCATGAATATACTCAACGTCTGAACCTCCACAGCCCTCTGGGGTAGAGAATTCCAAAGATTCACCACCCTCTGAGTGAAGAAATTTCTCCTCATCTCAGTCCTAAATGGCCGACCCCTGGTTCTACACTCCCCAGTCAGGGGAAACATCCTTCCTGCATCTACCCTGTCAAGCCCTGTAAGAATTTTGTATGTTTCAATGAGATCCCCTCATTCTTCTAAACTCTAGAGAATAGGCCTAGTTTACTCAATCTGTCCTCATAGGACAATCCCCCCATCCCAGGAACCAGTCTGGTGAACCTTCATTGTACTCTCTCTATGGCAAATATATCCTTCCTTAGGTAAGGAGACCAAAACTGTACACAATACTCCAGGTGTGGTCTCACCAGGGCCCTATATAATTGCAGTAAGATGTCTTTACTCATATACTCAAATCCTCTTTAATAAAGGCCAACATACCATTTGCTTTCCTAATTGCTTGCTGTACCTGCACGTTAACTTTCAGTGATTCGTGTACAAGGACACCCAGGTCCCTCTGAACACCAACATTTCTCAATCTCTCACCATTTAAAAAACACTCTGCTTTTCTATTTTTCCTATCAAAGTGGATAACTTCACATTTCTCCACATTATATTCCATTTGCCATGTTCTTGCCCACTCACTTAGCCTGTCTATATCCCCTTGAAGCCTCCTTATATCCTCCCCACAACTTACATTCCTACCCAGCTTTGTATCATCAGCAAACTTGGATATATTACATTTGGTTCCCTCATCCAAATCATTGATATAGATTGTGAATAGCTGAGGCCCAAGCACTGAACCTTGCGGTACCCCACTAGTTACAGCCTGCCAACCCCAAAATGACCCGTTTATTCCTACTCTCTGTTTTCTGTCCACTAACCAATCATCAGTCCATGCTAGTATATTACCCCCAATCCCATGAGCCCTAATTTTGTTTAATAACCTCTTGTGTGGCACCTTATCGAATGCCTTCTGAAAATCCAAATACACCACATCCACTGGTTCGCCCTTATCTATTCTGCTAGTTTCAACCTCAAAAAACTCTTAACAGATTTGTCAAACACGATTTCCCTTTCATAAATCCGTGTTGACTCTGCCCAATCCTATTATTTTCTAAGTGCCTTGTTACCACGTCCTTAATAATAGATTCTAGCATTTTCCCTACTACTAATATCAGTCTAACTGGTCTGTAGTTCCCCGTTATCTCTCTCCCTCCTTTCTTAAATAGTGGGGTTACATTTGCTACCTTCCAATCCGCGGGAACCGTTCCAGAATCTATGAAATTTTGGAAAATGACAACCAATGCATCCACTATCTCTATAGCCACCTCTTTCAAAACCCTAGGATGTCGGCCATCAGGTCCAGGGGATTTATCGGCTTTCAGTCCCATTAATTTCTCAGTACTACTTTTTTACTAATACTAATATCTTTCAGTTCCTCATTCTCGCTAGACCCTATTGTCCACTATTTCTGGGAAGATTTTTGCGTCTTCTTCCATGAAGGGGCTGGGTTTTCCAAGCCCCGAGGAGGTGGGTATGGAGACGGGACTGCCAGTAAAGTTGCAGAAAGTGGGGGCGGATGGCAAACCCACCCCCATCCCGCCTCCGTGCCCTTTTGCCAGGAGGCGGGAAGATGTGCTGCTTTGGGTCCCATCTCCTGGAGGCAGGAAAGGGATTAAATCCTTTTAACAGCCTGTTAACAGGTAGTTAACAGGCAGAAAAAAGGATTAGTCCCATTTTACCTTTTCAGGTGAAGGCTTCCCGACCTCGGAGAACCCCGCCGGGTTGGAGGAGTCGAGTAGGAGGTCTGCGGGGGTCGGAGGGGCCTGAAAGTAAGATGTAGAGGTGAGTGTTGGGTGCAAGTGTGGAGTGGTAAGTATGTAAGGTGAGCGTTAAGTGTTAAAAATTGTTCACTTACGTTGGTTTCTGCCTACAGCCTTCATCCACTCTGGATCGGGAGTCCCGACATCTTATAGATTTCACAGACTGGTTGTTGGATCCTCCGAACCAACAGTCATCTGAAATCTACAAAGTTGAAAGGTTTGATGAGTCCTGAACACAAGGTCTTATCAAACTACACAGAATGTCAGTGTTTGACAGCTTCACAGAGCTGACATTTCTTCTTTCAAGAAGTATTGACAGATGGCACGTCAGACATTGATGTGCTCTGTCAGTGACTTCCCCCTAATCGGCCTGCTGAGCCCGCAGGGTGGGCTTAACAAGGTCAATCAGGGGAAAATCCCACTTGTTGGCCAGAAGATGATGGAGGCGGGACTTAGACCCGACAAGCAGCAGTCCCGCCTCCAACTCGCCTCCATTCACAAAATCCAGCCCAAAGTATTTGTTTAATTTCTCTGCCATTTCCTTATTCCCTGTTATAATTTCTCCTGTCTCAGCCAATCTTTTACTTTTTACATAATTATAGACATTTTTACAGTCTGTTTTTATGTCTCTCGCTGGTTTACTCTCATATTCTATTTTCCCTTTCTTTATCAATTTCTTGGTCCTCCTTTGCTGAATTCTAAAATCTTCCCAATCCTCAGGCTTACTACTCTTTTTGGCAACTTTATAAGCATCTTATTATAAGAAAGAAAGATTGAAGAAATAAAGAAAGAAAGATTGAAAGAATTACTGCATTGATATAGCACCTTTCAGGATGTCCCAAAGTTCATTACAACCAATTAAATACTTTTGATGTGTAGTCACTATTATAATGTAGGAAACATTGCAGCCAATTTGCACACAGCAAGGTCTCACAACCAGTAATGAGATAATGACCAGATAATTAGTTTTTGTGCTCCTGCAGCAGGCCAAGCTAGTCAAATGTACTTTAGAAACATATCTGGCAGTCAGACTAACAATGCCCAAAAAGAGGCTTCAGCAATAGTCTACAGGTGTGAAAGGTTTAGCCAGAACCCATGTAGTACATCACATGTAGCCAGTTCTAAGCTCTGCACATGTATCACAGCCTTTGGAAGGTTTGGGTTTATGAGACGGCCTTCTGGGATTGCACCAATACCAGGAGTGCCTCACAAGACCATTCACAGGATCTTTGCAGATGTTCTAGGAGTAGATCTGATGATGGATGAGAACAAACGTTGGTCATTCTTGCTGCATGACCATGTTGAAAGGCTAAGACTCATTTTAGAAAAGATCAGGAAAGTCAACCTGAAACTAAATAGAGGCAGGAGGACAAGATCCCTATTTAATGACAACAGGAGTCATTTTCACCTTCAATGTCTGGGTGGATGAAAATTGTATGGGTTCTACAACGGGCGGGTGATCCACTCTGCTAGATTAATGCCCAGGTGGTGAAGGTGAACATTTGCTCCAACAAGTGACCAAGGAATGAAAGCAGACTCAGAGAGAGTTTCAGTCTTCAAAAATATGGAAACACATGATTAGATATGATTTAAAGGTATCATATTTCATGGGCAAATATACATGGTGGATACATTGCCAGGAGTGATGGATTGCCAAGAAGGAGCAGAGAGCATCATGGAATATTATGCACGTGTAGACATGCTGGACCACAGAATCCATATATGTGTCAGACATGTGCAATGCCCAAATTCAAATAGAAACAGATTATGCAGGGATGGTTAAATGGAAAAATATGACTGTTCTCCACAAAGTGAGTATTATCATGACTGTGATGAATTGACTTGACAACAGTGGATAAAATCATCTACAAAGGGATAAGGATGGTGCTTTGTCAAAGTGTGTAGAAATTCATGTTGTCCGAGATACATGACGGACACTTAGGCATTGAAAAATGTCAAAGGGCATGCATGTGGTATGGTACTGATAGAGATAGAGCCGGATTTTCTTCCTCCGGCATCAAAGCTCAAGTTACAAGATGCAATGGCCAAGTTGAAGCATGTCTTCAAAGGAAGTTAGAAGGTACTCCGTGCCTTCAAATTAATCCCAAAGTTCCACCTACACAGTGGGCAGACAGAAACTAACCCTAGCTGTAAAAGGTCACGTTTGAAGGACACTAGTGAGCTTGTTGACGGGAAAGCTCTTGCATCAAGTGATTAGATCTCTTCAATGGTGGGGATAATGAAAGGAAATGATAAAGCATGCCAATGCATCGATCCAAAGTCCCTTATCAAAGCCCTTGCATGTGGCCAAAATCCATTTCGAGCCATGGGTTATGGTCTGCCTGAACGAGCATAAGCAAAACTATTCATGGATGTGGAAGTAAAGAATAGGTTTTGAATTGTTGTGTTAGATGAAGAATTAAGTCTCCTAACCGCTTTTCAGCAACAGTTGGAAGATTGAGACAGGTGCATGTGCCTTTCGGAATCTCTGCAGCTCATGAGCAATTTCAGAGAATACTTCATGAGGCGCTTGAAGCATCTGGAAGGAGTGGCTGCTAGGGTAGATGATATTTGAATCTGTGTTACAGCTGAACAGGACAATGATCAGAATGCAAATATAAAGATATCAAATTGAACAAGGGTAAAAGGACATTCAAGGAGCGAGAGGTGAAATATTTAGGTCATAGGTCTCACTGAAGATGGACTAAGCCAGGTCCTGCCATAGTTGAAGCAGTGCTTAAAATCTCACCAAGCTTACTTTGACAGCATCTTCCAGCCACATGACCTCCACCACCAAGCACAGGTGCAGCAATCTCATGGGAACACCATCACCTCCAAGTTCCCCTCCAAATCACACGCCAAGCTGACTTGAACATATATCATCCTTCCTTCATCATTGCTGGGTCAAAATCCTGGAATTCCCTACCATTGTGGGAACTCTGTCAGCGCAAAGACTGCAGTAGTTCAAGGAGATGGCCCACCACCACCTTCCCAGGGCAACTAGGGATGGGCAATAAATGTCGGCTTTTCCAGCATCTCTCACATCCCGAGAACAATAAAAATGTGTTTTCTCTGACTAACAAATATAGATCTGTTACCATGAGAAATATCTAGCCGAGGTAAGAAGATCATCTCACAAGTACTGGTACTAAAATACTATGCCAACAATAAGGACATATTTCTACAGTGTGACATATCTGAAAGAGGAATGAAGCACAGAGCCTACTCAAACCACATTGGAAAGCAAGGTTGACTTCAGTAAGCTAGATAAGTGAATTACTGGCCTCTAATGATCAAGGACATAAGGATGTTCGTAGCAAGTTGTGATGTGTGCCAGCAGTTTTAAACCAAACAGTTAAAGGAACTACGTATTAGCCACCAAATATCAGAAAGCCCCTGGGGAAAATTGGTTGTGATCTATTTGAAGCAGATGTAAGAAGCTATCTTATAGTATCTGACTACCACTCTAATTTATTTGAAATAGACAAACTGTCTGAATTTCTCTCTCTCTCTCTCACTCGAAATCTGAGACAGGTAGATACACAAATACCTCTCTTTCTTTCTCTCTCTAGTAAGTCAGAGAGAGAGAGAGGTTGAGGCCAAATCTATGCAGACTAGCCTATTTGGGACAGCTAGCTTGTAAGTGAAATCTGTCTACAGTCCTGGCAATGTTTCTGCCACAAGGGATGATAAGAACATGAGAACATAAGAACATAAGAATTAGGAGCAAGAGTAGGCCATAGGGCCCCTCAAGCCTGCTCCGCCATTCAAAAGGTCATGGCTGATCTTGGACCTCAATTCCACTTTACCGCCCAATCCACATATTCCTTAATTCCTCTGTAGTCCACAAATCTATCTATCTCACATTGAATATATTCAACGACTCAGCATCCACAGCCCTCTAGGGTAGAGAATTACAAAGTTTCACAACTCTCTGAGTGAAGAAGTTCCTCCTCATCTCAGTCTTAAATGGCCAACCCCTTATCCTGAGACAATATCTATAGATATGTGAAGAGAAAAAGATTGGTGAAGTCAAGCGTAGGTCTCTTGCAGTCAGAATCAGGGGAATTTATAATGGGGAACAAAGACATGGCAGACCAATTAAATACATAGTTTGGTCCTGTCTTCACAAAGGAGGACATAAATAACCTCACAGAGATGTCGGGGAACATAGGGTCTAATGAAAGGGAGGAATTGAATGAAATCAGTATTTGTAGGGAAATTGTGATAAATCCATGTAGTGGAACAAGAACTCGAAGAGGCGATATCTTAGAATTAGCACGAGTACTTTATTAACAACTGTGTAGCAAACAAAACAGGCCTGCATCCTGGCATTCCACCTTTGCTCACCTTGACAGGAAGCAACCCCCTGACCTTAACTAGTGGCAGCACTGGCTACAGCACCACCTGGTGGATAACCTTAATCATAACATCCCAGATTACTATATTCCTCCCCCCTTAAGATTTCAGTATGAATTTCTTAACAACCAACCATTCCTAAGGGTCACATAAGAAGTCTCCATTCACTATGTTCCATACGTGATGAATCTAACAGGTCAGTACCAATCTCTCTGGTGGCTTGCGAGCCCTTTGTGAACGTCTAACAGTAAAGTCCCTGCTTGTTTGTGGTGAAGTCACTAGCTGCTCCTGAGCAGTGCTCAGAGTATCTGACTCTGCAATGATGGTTTCCTCTTGAAGAATAGGTTCCAGTGGAATTGTCTCTGTCCATGGTGGTGGCACCACAGATGCACTTGGATAACTGGGGGCAAACCTGTCCTCAGCCATTGCATCTGGGACCTTCATTTCAATTTCCCCATGTCTGTGAAGTATCTGATCTACATGTCTGCGTATTACCCTACCATCTCCCAACATGACCTTGTATGATACTGGCCCTGTCATTGAGTCTATGTAGCCAAGAATCCACTTTGGTCCATAACTGAAATTCCTGGTAAGGACCGTATCTCCTTCTCCAAAACTTCCGCTCTTTGTTCTTTTGTCATGGTTCTCTTTTTGTTTGTTTTGTCTGTTTTCCATTTTCCTTATCTCAGCAGGAGAGAGTCCTGTGGTGGATTGAGGTGTTATTCTGTAGCTGAACAGAACCCGTGACACTTTGGCTGCTAAACTCCCTTCTGCACTTTTTTTCATCCTCTCTTTAAATGTTTGTATGGCTCTCTCTGCAAGTCCATTTGAGGATGGATGATATGGAGCCGATATGCCATTTATTCTCATGAACTCTTTTGTCTCTGTACTCAAAACAAGTGGCATTGTCACTTACCACGATCTCCGGTAGCCCTTGATTACTGAAGCTCCGATGCAGGCAGTCTATAGTAGTAGTGGAGGAAGCAGAATTAACAGGATAAACATCCATCCATTTGGAATGTGCATCAATGATTATGAGGAAGATCTTCCCCATGAATGGAACCGCATAATCTAAGTGCAATCTTCTCCATGGTTTATCCGGCCACTCCCAGGGTTGGAAAGGAGCCGCTGCTGGTGCCTTCCTGTGTGCCTGACAAGTGCTGCATGTCTTGACTAGATTTTCTATCTCCTCATCTAGCTTTGGCCACCACAAGTAACTCCTAGCCAAGGCTTTCATATGCGAGACCCCAGGATGACACTGATGTAGTTGCCCTAGGATAGACTGTCATGCTGGCTGTGGAATAATCACTCGTGCTCCCCACAACACGCAACCATCCTGCACACTCAGCTCTGTTTTCCTGACACTGTAGGGTGTGAAGTCAGCCCCTTCCGGATGCTGTGGCCATCCCCTCACCACATATTCTTGAACTCTAGACAGTACTGGATCTTTACCTGTCCATGTTCTTACTTGCTTTGCAGTCACAAGTGCCGTGTCAGTGTCCTCCAACATCAAAACTCTGTCCTCTGGAGCTGCACGGATAGGTGTGCCTGGCAGTGGAAGACGGCTCAAGGCATCTGCGTTCCCATGGTACTTGTCCGCCTTGTAGACGATGACATACTCATATGCCCTCAACGTCACGGCCCACCTCTGGATCCGGGGCGACACCATCTGTGGAACTGCTTTCATTTCATTGAGAAGAGAGATAAGAGGTTTATGATTGGTGCATATGGTGAACTTCCTGCCATATATGTACTTGTGGAACCTCTGTAACCCAAACATTACTGCTAACCCCTCTTTGTCTAACTGGGAATAGTTTTTTTCCGCTGGTGTTAGAGTTCGGGACATAAACCCTATTGGTCTTTCAGTTCCATCTTCCATGCGGTGTGAAAGAACTGCCCCCACCCCATAAGGTGAAGCATCACAAGAGAGAATGATGTCTTTCTCTTCATTGTAGTGAACCAGCACATCCAACAACAGCATCAATTTCTTGGACTGTTCAAATGAAACCCCCTGCTCCTCTCCCCACTGCCAATGTGTCTCCTTGCGTAGTAGTTTGTGAAGCAGTGCTAACACAGTTGACAAGTTTGGTAAAAACCTGTTATAATAGTTCAGCAGTCGCAGGTAAGCTTTTAACTCAGCCACATTGGTAGGAGCAGGGGCATCCTGCAGTGCTTGTACCTTCTCCTTGAGTGGATGGAGCCTGGTGACATCCACTCTGTGTCCCAGGAACACTGCCTCATTCCCTAGGAAAGTGCACTTACTCCTCTTGAGTCGTAACCCTGCCCTCTCCAATCTCTGTAGTACCTCTCTCAGAGTGCTCAGATGCTCCTGGTCGGTTCTTCCCATCACCAGAATGTCATCCAGATAGATGGAAACATGTGGAATCCCTTGCAGTACACCTTCGATTGTCCTCTGGAAGATAGCTGGACTAGGTGAGACACCAAATGGTAAGTGGTTATATGTAAACAAGCCCTTGTGTGTATTTATGGTGACATACTTCTTTGATTCGTCATCCAGTGTAATCTGCAAGTATGCATGACTCATGTCCAACTTTGTGAATTTCTTTCCTCCAGCCAGGTTTGCAAAGAGATCCTCTGTTTTGGGAATAGGATACTGCTCTAGTTTGGACACCCGATTGACTGTCAATTTATAATCTCCACAGAGTTTTACCAAATTGTCCGGTTTCAAAACAGGTACTATGGGAGCTGCCCATTCCGAACATTTCACTGGCTCCAGTATGTTCTCTCTCAATAGACGGTCAAGCTCAGCCTCTACCTTTGGCTTCATGGCATAAGGCACAGGTCATTGTTTAAAAAACCTTGGCGGTGCCTCCTTGTCTACATAAATCTTAGCTGGGGGGCCATTAAATGTGCCAAGTTCCTCCTTGAACACATTCTCATGTTCACTCAACACTTCTTGCAAAGTCAACTGTTTGCCCTCATCTATTTGATTTACTGCTCCTCAGTCTAATTTAAGTTCTTTTATCCAGCCCCGACCTAACAGGTTTGGTCCGGTACCCGATACAATAACTACAGGTAGCTGTTTCACTGTGTCCCTGTGCTGCACAGTCATATTAGCTGCACCTAATGTCGCTACTCGTTCACCTGTATATGTTTTAAGATGCAGAGAGCAAGACTTTAACTCTGGAACTTTTGCACGGTTCCACAATTTTGAGTACTCTGCCTTGTTCATTATGGTTACACCGCACCCTGTATCGACTTCAAAGTTCACCTTAGAGTCATTTACTGTCAGTTGCAATGTGATAGGAGCCACTTTTGGAATGTTCTCTAACATGCTATACATTATGAACATGTCCTCTTCTTCCTCAGCTTCCCCGCTGATGTGGTGTGATCCCTGTTTTTTCACTTCTCTTCCTTGGTTTTGCTTTCCTCCCCCTTTTTGTTTGGATTCCTCCACAGGTGAGTTTGCCCTGCATGCTCGTTTTATGTGTCCTTGTTTCCCACACTTATGGCACTTTTCCTCCAGAAACCGGCATTCACTCGCCAGGTGATCACCCTTGCATCTATAACATGCCTTCCCATGCTCATGTTGTGGTTTCTGATGCATGTTTAACTTGTGCACAACAACCTGACCTGCAACTTGCTTAGCATTAGCCCTGTCTGAACCCTGTATTTCTTTTACATCTCGGTTCGCTGTCTCTATGGCTTGAGCAAGTTCCAATGCTTTTTCATAAATAAGCCCAGTCTCAGATAATAATCTACGCTGCATTCGGTCGTCCATTATTCCGCAAATTAGCCTATCTCTCAGCATTTCCTTCAGGTTGTTCCCATAATTGCAATTTTGTGCTAATTTATGCAACACCGCTACATAGTCCATTACACTCTCTTCCTCTTTATGTTCCTTGAATTAAACTGGAACCGCTGTACAATCTCACTAGGCTTGGGATTGAAATGTTCTTTGAGCAAGGCCACTAATTCAACAAATGATTTGTCTCCAGGCTTTTCAGGACTGAGCAGATTCCTCATCAAACTGTAGGTCTGGCTTCCCACTGAACTAAGCAGAATGGCTTTCCTTTTTCCGGCATCATTTATATCATTTGCTTCGAAGAAATAACCCAACACTTCACAGTATTCCTCCCAGGTGTGTGCTCAAATATCAAAAGCGGAGACCATTTCTACTGTGGCAGCCATGCTCTCTTCCAACTAGTAGCTAACTTCAGCTCGTGATTTTGTTGTTTAAAAGTCCCGACTTCACTTCTTTATTCAGGGTCCTTTTTACCTCGTCGCCAAATGTGATAAATCCATGTAGTGGAACAAGAACTTGAAGAGACGATATCTTAGAATTAGCATGAGTACTTTATTAACAACTGTGTAGCAAACAAAACAGGCCTGCATCCTGCATCCTGGCATTCCACCTTTGCTCACCTTGACAGGAAGCAACCCCCTGACCTTAACTAGTGGCAGCACTGGCTACAGCACCACCTGGTGGATAACCTTAATCATAACATCCCAGATTACTATAGAAATGGTGTTAGGGAAATTGACGGCATTGAAGGCCGATAAATCCCCAGGGCCTGATAATCTACATCCTAGGGTACTTAAGGAAGTGGCCCTAGAAATAGTAGATGCATTGCTGGTCATCTTCCAAAATTCTATAGACTCTGGAATAGTTCCCATGGATTGGAGGGTAGCTAATGTAACCCCACTATTTAAAAAAGGTGATAGAGAGAAAACGGGATATTATAGACCGGTAAGCCTGACATCGGTAGTGGGGAAAATGCTAGAATCCATTATAAAAGATGTAATAGCAGAGCACTTGGAAAACAGTGACAGGATCGGACAAAGTCAACATGGATTTACAAAAGGTAAATCATGCTTGACTAATCTACTGGAATTTTTTGAGGCTGCAACTGGTAGAATAGATAAGGGAGAACCAGTGGATGTGGTGTATTTGGACTTTCAGAAGGCTTTCGATAAGGTCCCGCATAAGAGATTGGCATACAAAGTTAAAGTACATGGGATTGGGGGTAAGGTACTGACTTGGATAGAGAACTAGCTGGCAGACAGGAAGCAAAGAGTTGGAAAAAACGGGTCTTTTTCCAAGTGGCAGGCAGTGACTAGTGGGGTACCGCAGGGATCGGTGCTAGAACCCCAGCTATTCACAATATATATTAATGATCTAGACGAGGGAACTAGATGTAGTATCTCCAAGTTTGCAAACAGGGGCCACAGGGGCCAGAAGGTCCTCCAGAAAGAACGATCTGGGAGTACATCACTAAGGCCATCACTGCCAGTAGTGTTGCCCCCACCACCAGGCTCCAGTACCCAAAGAAGCTTCATGACCTCAGACCACTGGTCAAGGTCAGTGAATGCATCTTCAAGAGCCGTCTCCTACCAACTGCAGCACTAGTCTCACACACTGTTCAATGCACGAAACCCCCCCCCCCTCCAATCACTCATCCACCAACAATCTGCACCAATGCTGAGGTACATCTCCCATTCCTAGACTCACCTCACCCCCTTGGAGGAGACGGTGCAGGCCATTCTTGGCAGGGGCATGGTTGAGCCCTTGGCCAGCGGCGGGGCTGAAAGGATACAATATGCGGGTATCCTCGTAGGTTGTCCTCCTTCTGGTATGCATCTCTTGCTTTCCCACCCTCCCGTCAGCACAATTCCACCCTTGTGCCTTCCTCATTTCACACACCGAAGAAATACAGCCTGCACAGCCAGTGGGTCAATAAGAGGTAGCCTGCCGAGCCAGTGGGACTGCAGGCAGATAATTCCATCCCGGATATCCCAGCCACAAAGAGGCTGTCTGGGATGCATCCTACCATCTGATTCCTCTTCTTCGGCTTCCTCCTCTTCTGCATCTTCCTCTTCTGCATCTTTCTCTTCTGCGTCTTTCTATTCCCTCTGCAAGCAGATACTGTAAATGTGAAATGGCAGCATAAAATGCTGAAAATACTCAGTTGATCAGGCAACATGTCGACCTGAGACGTGAACTCTGTTTCTCTCTCCACGGATGTTTCATGACCTGCTGAGTATTCGCAGCATGTTCTGTCTTCTCGAAGACCTTCATTTACCATCCGAGCCCTTGAAAGCATCCAGCAGCACTCCCTACACACTTAAAAAAACTTTTCACATCTATTATAGCAAGCCACCACTTCAATAAAATTTTATAAAAACAGTCCAGACCCTTAAATTCAAATTTACCTGAATGATGTGTGTTTATTCAGCAGGGCCAGGGTTATGCACTGTGAAAGTGTGAAGATTGTTTATTCAGCAGGATAAAGGTTATACACTGTGACTGTGTGGCGCATGTTATTCAGCAGGATAAAGGTTAGAAACTGTAACTGTGTGGAGCCTATTTATTCAGCAGAGTAATGGTTATAAACTGTAACTGTGTGGAGTTTATTTATGCAGTACAGTAACAGCATATCGGGAGACCCCAGAGCAGCTAAAAAAGAGCACGACAGCAGAGTACAGTAAAACAGAAGAAGAGAAAAATTTGAAAAAGTGACATCATAGTCAATGCAGAGAGAGGAGTGGTGGAGCCCGAGAAATTTAAAGATGTGTTTAATTTATTATCTACACTCTAATTTTAACCTGATTAAGAGGAAAATAATGTTAAAAGATAAATAAATAAACAATACGTAAGAGGCAATGGTAAAAAACAATCTATCGACTTTAAATAAGTAATTTGATCTAATAGGATAAACTTAATCAACAGGGTAGCAGAAGAAATTTAATTAACATTAAAAGCAATTCAGTTGAAATTGGAGATAAATAAATAACTGCTATATAAATAAATAAGTATTGTATAGAAAATGACAGCACAGGCAGTGTGTTGGGACTGTAGAATGTGTTTGTGGCTAGTGAGACAATCCCGGATGACCAAATCTGTAGGAAATGTCTCTGCCTTGAGTCACTCTGGCTCAGAGTCATTGAGCTGGAGTGCAAATTAGAGACGCTCCAATACATAAGGGAGGGGAGGAATACTCCACAACTCAGTCATATCAAATAGATAGGTACAGGCTCAAGAAGAGGAGTGTGTGACTGACAGCAGTGTAGGGGAACCTCTTCTTCTTAGGCAGTCCCTCGGAACCGAGGATGACTTGCTTCCACACTAAAAATGAGTTTTCAGGTGACTGATGCGTCCATTGCGGTACCCTACACTCTGTCACAGGTGGGGCAGACGGTGGTTGAAGGGGTGGGTGGGTGGGGTGCTTGGGTTGACGTGCGTTCCTTCCACTGTTTGCGCTTGGCTTCTGCTTGGTCCTGCCGAAGAGACTAGAGGTGTTCGGCGCCTTCCCAGATGCTTCTCCACCACTTTCACAGAATCACAGAAACCCCACAGTGCAGATAGAGGCCATTTCAGCCCATCAAGCCTGCACCGACACATATCCCACCTGATCCCTGTAACCCCACATATTTAATCCCCCTAACACTAAGGGTCAATTTATCATAGCCAATCATCCTAACCCGCACATCTTTGGACTGTGGGAGGAAACCGGAGCACCCGGAGAAAACCCACACAAACACGGGGAGAATGTGCAAACTCCACACAGACAGTCACCCGAGGCCGGATTCAAACCCGGGTCCCTGGCGCTGTGAGGCAACAGTGCTAACCACTATGTCACCGTGTGCGGTCTTGGGCCAGGAATTCCCAGGTGTCGGTGGGGATGTTGCACTTTTTCAAGGAGGCTTTGAGGGTGTCCTTGAAGCGTTTCCTCTGCCCACCTGGGGCTCTCTTGCCGTGTCGGAGCTCCGAGTAGAGCGCTTGTTTTGGGAGTCTCATATCGGGCATGCAGACGATGTGGCTTGTCCATCGGAGCTGATCGAGCGTGGTCAAAGCTTCGATACTGGGGATGTTGGCCTGAGCGAGCCCACTGGCGTTGGTGCGCCTATCCTGCCAATGGATTTGCAGGATCTTGCAGAGGCAGCGTTGGTTGTACCTCTCCAGTGCTTTGAGCTGCCTGCTGTACATGGTCCATGTCTCTGAGGCATACAGCAGGGCAGGTATCACTACTGCTCTGTAGACCATGAGCTTGGTGCTGGGTTTGAGGTCCTGGTCTTCAAACATTCTCTTCCTCAGGTGGCCGAAGGCTGCACTGACACACTGAAGGCGGTGTTGGACTTCGTCATCGACGTCTGCCCTTGTTGACAGTAGGCTCCCGAGGTACTTTTTGGGGATGTAACTGGTAGAATAGATAAGGGAGAACCAGTGGATGTGGTGTATTTGGACTTTCAGAAAGCTTTCGATAAGGTCCCGCATAAGAAATTAGCGTGTAAAGTTAAGACACATGGGATTGGGGGCAAGGTACTGACTTGGATAGAGAACTGGTTGGCAAACAGGAAACAAAGAGTTGGAATAAACGGGTCTTTTTCCGAGTGGCAGGCAGTGACTAGTGGGGTAGCGCAGGGATCGGTCCTGGGACCCCAGCTATTCACAATATATATTAATGATCTAGATGAGGGAACTAGATGTAATATCTCCAAGTTTGCAGACGACACAAAGCTGGGTGGGCGTGTGTGCTGTGAGGAGGATGCTGAGAAACTCCAGTATGATTTGGACAGGTTGGATGATTGGGCAGATGCTTGGCAGATGCAGTATAATGTGGATAAATGCGAGGTTATCCACTTTGGTGGCAAAAACAGGAAGGCAGATTATTATCTGAATGGAAATAGATTGGGAGAAGGGGAAGTGCAAAGAGACCTGGGTGTCCTTGTGCACCAGTCGCTGAAGGTAAGCATGCAGGTGCAGCAGGTGGTTAAGAAGGCAAATGGTATGTTGGCCTTCGTAGCGAGAGGGTTCGAGTACAGGAGCAAGGATGTCTTGCTGCAGTTGTACAGGGCCTTGGTGAGACCACACCTTGAGTATTGTGTGCAGTTTTGGTCACCTTATTTGAGGAAGGATGTTCTTGACATGGAGGGAGTGCAGCGAAGATTCACCAGACTGATACCTGGGATGGCAGGATGACGTATGAGGAAAGATTGGGTCGATTGGGCTTATACTCGCTGGAGTTTAGAAGAATGAGAGGGGATCTCATTGAAACTTATAAAATTCTAACAGGACCAGACAGACTAGATGCAGGAAGGATGTTCCCGATGGCGGGTGAGTCCAGAACCAGGGGTCACAGTCTAAGGATAAGGGGTAAGCCATTTAGGACAGAGATGAGGAGGAATTTCTTCACCCAGAGAGTGGTGGACCTGTGGAATTCCCTACCACAGAAGGCAGTTGAGGACAATTCATTAAATATATTCAAGAAGGAGTTAGATATATTTCTTAAGGCTGAAGGGATCAAGGGATATGGGGAGAAGGCAGGGACAGGGCACTGAGTTTGGATGATCAGCCATGATCTCATTGAATGGCCTACTCCTGCTCCTATCTTCTATGTTTCTATGTATGGAAAGTGGTCCATGTTGTCCAAGGCCTCGTCATGGATTTTGCTAATCGGGGAGCAGTACTGTTTGGCAGGGGCAGGTTGGTAGAGGACCTTTGTCTTACAGATGTTTAGTGTAAGGCCCATGCTCTTGTACGCTTCGGTGAAGGTTTTGATGATGGTTTGGATTTCGGCCTCAGAGTGTGTGCAGACGCAAGCATCGTCTGCATACTGTAATTTGATGACAGAGGATAGGACGACCATGAACCTGGACAGGAGGCGACAGAGGTTGAACAGTTTCCTATTTGTTCTGTAGATTAGCTCCACTCTAGCAGGGAGTTTACTGAGGGTGAGATGGAGCATTGCAGCCAGGAAGATTGAGAAGAGCATTGGTGCAATGACACGGCCTTGCTGGGGGAACCTAGTGGAGGCAAAAAAGGAGGGACCGCAGAATCTAGCCCTGTCCAACAAGTATGATGCCTGTAAGGATAAGGAGAAAGGGAGGATGGCCACAATGCTGACCAAGGCACCATGGAGCAAAGGCAGTTGAAGGTGGGGGATTAACCGAATAGAAATGTAGTTATAGGGGATTCAATAATTAGGGGGCTGGATAGCATCCACTGGAGTCACAAATGAGAGCCCGAAGGGTGTGCTGCCTACCTGGTGCCAAGGTAACTGATATCTCAAAGTGGTTGGAAATAAGCCTGGAAATTGAGGGTGAAGAACCAGTTGACATGATCCATGTCAGGACCAACAACATAGGAAAGAATAGGGAGGAGGTCCTACTAAGGGAGAATAAGGATCTAGAAGCTAAATTAAAATGCAAGACCTTGAGGATAATATTACCCAAGCCACATGCAAAATTGGCACAGGAATAAATAGATCAGGAATGCAGGATTGGTGTGGAAAAGAGGGGTTCCATTTCATGGGACACTGTTACAGGGACAGGAAGAAGCTGTGGAAGGGCTGCACCTGAACCAGGCTAGGACAAAGGTCCTAGCGAAAAGGATAAATAGTGCTGTCGAAAGGACTTTAAACCAATAAAGGGGAGGTGGGAAGGCTCAAGCAGAAATGAAAATAAGAATTTAAATACCCTAAAGATGAGAAAAAGGCATGAGAACAAAGTCCAGATCATACATCGTGTTAAAGGCAATATAAGCACGTCAGGTTCAGAAAAAATATAGGAAATAATAACAAAATAACTAATAAAAAATACAACAGGAGTAATGAGAATCAAAAAGTGCGATAAGGTAATATGTGTGAGAAAAACAGCATCAGGGCAAAAGAGCAGAATGGAACCTGTTGCCCAAATAAGGGCTCTATACACTATCGCAAGTAGTATAAGGAATAAAACAGTGAATTAGATGGCTAGAAAACAGGGAGTGCTGGATGGGGACCAATTTGCGCTGTATTTATTTTCCTGCAGAAAATTGCTTAGTGTGCAAATCATTTGAAGTGAAGCTACACGTTCCAAGGGTGATCACTGCAGAGTCATGCCAGTTCTTTGCGTTGGACCTGAGGCTTGCATCAACCCAAGCCCTGGCACTACGAGTGGCAATGACAATGACAGTGCCACTCAACTTCTACTCCACAGGATTACTTCAGGCCCCATTGTGGGGGGCAGGGTGGGGGGATATGTGTCCCATTCGTCAATCTGCAGCCCACTGTTCCATAAAGCAGGTTACTGATGCCTTGGTTTGAAGTGACCTAGTTCATCTCTTTCCCAATGGACATTGGCCCATTAGCAAGAAAGGGTGACACATTTTTACAGAGTAGCTGGATTTCCCCAGGCTCAGGGGAGCATTGATAACAAACATTGCCACATGTGTACTGTTGCAGAATCCAACAAACTATGTAAACAGGAAAAGGTTTCACGCTGCCATTGTGCAGCTCGCAAGTGATGCTGAACATGTCACCAGCTCTGTCACTGCCTGAGGAACGGTCATGGTTCATTCATCTTCAGACAGTCAGTCCACATCATTGGTTCAGTTCAGGGGCTCAATTAGCTGCTTGGAGTCAAAGGATACCCCTTACAGCAATGGCTCATGACTCCACTAATGAACACTTGAACAAATGAGAGACAGTGATGTGCCTTGTGTCACACAGACTATTGGCATTCTCAAATTTTATTCTATTGCCTTGACCGATCGGGATTGGTGCCCTCTTACACAGTCCTGCCACCATCTCCCGGATCATTGTGGCTGGCTGCATGCTCCACAGGACCAGGAAGGTGAACCCTAGCCATCTCATAAGGTACTACTTCAGATAAAATGGATCATCGCCTACTTCATTCTAAGGTTATGCCATCAGGGCCGTGTACACCAAATGTCTGCTATAAACAGAACTACAGCAACTGCACCCTCCATAAGTCAATCTTCAAGACAAACACAAGCATACCATCTTACTTAGAAACATAGAAACATAGAAGATAGGAGCAGGAGTCGGCCATTCGGCCCCTCGAGCCTGCTCCACCATTCAATGAGATCATGGCTGATCATCCAAATTCAGTACCCTGTTCCTGCCTTCTCTCCATATCCCTTGATCCCTTTAGCCTTAAGAAATATATCCAACTCCTTCTTGAATATATTTAATGAATTGCCTCTACTGCCTTCTTTGGCAGAGAATTCCACAGGTTCACCACTCTCTGGGTGAAGAAATTCCTCATCTCTGTCCTAAATGGCCTACCCCTTATCCTTAGACTGTGACCCCTGGTTCTGGACTCCCCGCCATCGGGAACATCCTTCCAGCATCTAGTCTGTCTAGTCCTGTTAGAAATTTATAAGTTTCGATGAGATCCCCTCTCATTCTTCTAAACTCTAGCGATTACAAGCCCAATTGACCCAATCTCTCCTCATATGTCATTCCTGCCATCCCAGGTATCAGTCTGGTGAATCTTCGCTGTGCTCCTTCCATGGCAAGAACATCCTTCCTCAGATAAGGCGACCAAAACTGCACACAATACTCAAGATGTGGCCTCACCAAGGCCCTGTACAACTGCATCAAGACATCCTTGTTACTGTACTCAAACCCTCTCGCCACGAAGGTCAACATACCATTTGCCTTCTTAACCGCCTGCTGCACCTCCATGCTTACTTTCAGTGACTGGTACACAAGGACGCCCAGGTCTCGTTGCACTTCCCCTTCTCCCAATCTATTGCCATTCAGATAATAATCTGCCTTCCTGTTTTTGCCACCAAAGTGGATAACCTCACATTTATCCACATTATATTGCATCTGCCATGCTTCTGCCCAATCACCCAACCTGTCCAAATCATACTGGAGTTTCTCGGCATCCTCCTCACAGCACACACGCCCACCCAGCTTTGTGTCATCTGCAAACTTGGAGATATTACATCTAGTTCCCTCGTCCAGATCATTAATATATATTATGAATAGCTGGGGTCCAAGGACCGATCCCTGTGGTACCCCACTAGTCACTGCCTGCCACTCGGAAAAAGAGCCTTTTATTCCAACTCTTTGCTTTCTGTCTGCCAACCAGTTCTCTATCCAAGTCAATACCCTGCCCCCAATCCCATGTGCCTTAATTTTACACACTAATCTCTTATGCTTACAAGAAATCACTCCAAAACTGCAAATCTTAGGTGACAAAAATGTTCACGTGACTGGTGCTCTTTGTTCCCATAACCATTTCCCCTCCGGGCAGCTACATGACCCTTTAATCCCAGCCTTCTACTTCCCCTCGATGCGACCTCAGTTGCAGAAGATTCTGAAGTAGGTGGCTGGTTCTTTCCATAGGGAGCCATGGTGACCGAGATGGCCATCATTTCGGTTCAGCTGAGACCTGAGAGGGACCTGCCCTGGGTCTGCAATTCCAGCGTTGATGTAAGGTTACCCTTGCCCTGACTGCTCACTCCGGCATGTTGAGATACCTGAGCAAGCTGACAAGAGGGCACAGTTGCCAAGATGCGAGTGCTGAATTGAGGTTCTGGCTGGCGACTGATCAGTGGAAAAGTAAACCAAATGATACCAAACTGATCTCCGAAGCTGTGAAAGATACTTGTTCGAATTCTAGCCTCAATCATTTGGACACCCATCAAGTGCCAAAGTCATCTACAGGAGCAATTGTATCTGCTATGCCAGAAGCCAGTGTCAACTGAAATTGCTATTCGGGAGAGGGGAAAGCAATGACGGGGTGGGTGAAGTGCGGAAGATGGAGGCCACTGAAAACTGTGACAGCTGCTCCTCAGAATGATGCTGTGGTTCCCCTAATAGGAAATAACAAGAGAGATCAAAACGGGTGATTGAACCCCAAATGGCAACAGCAGTCTCTAAGCAAGTTGTATGGTTAAGAGCCAACAATATTTTGAGCCAAGAGAATGTGATTCAATGGCAGGAACACACCCGTTCCTGACCAATCTTCAGCTACCATATTGCTTCAGAATTCTCCATCTACCACAGGCTCACTCATCTGCCAGCCCAGCAGCTTCAGGGCTGCCCCCTCAAAGGAGGCGAGGGCCTGAAAACATGGGAGTTGTTGTACAGTGGCAATTCCCTGCCAGGCATAGTACATAGCCTGACCCATCGAGAGGAAGGTACGGAGTTTGAATGCATTTGCTTGCCATCAGAAGTGATGTAACACAGGTATGAGTGAAGATTCTTTACTGGGGTGAAAACAAATGCAACAATGCCACTAATACACAACCAAGCCTTTCGTGTCATTTTTGTGTTAAGATGTGAGTGAAAGAGAATTTGCAAGGTAGGAAACAGGGTGTGAAGCGACTTGTGCTTCCTTGGAGTGATTTCAGGGAAGTACAGCATGGTGTGAAACACGGGAATGGCCTGGGGAGTGACGCTGGTACACATGCATTGAAATTAACTTCAGGAGAAGCTGTCATGCATGCTCTTATCTTGGCTGACCTGGTGAGATCATTAAACTTCTTTCTACATTGATTAGCCATTCGGGGGCAGGGGGTGTGAAAGGTGGTATTCACTGGCTCTTCCCTCTCTTCCACTGGATTGTTGACTTTTCAAGTTTCTTTTCCTTGGTGCTGAATATAATAGTTTGCCTGGCTCAAATGTCCCTCAGCAGGGGTAAACATTAAGGGGGAAAAATTGGGTCGCGCCCCGAAAAAGTTAGCGCCCCCGTGCCTGAAATTCACTGGTAGCGCCCCAAGTAGAAGGCGGGGCGCTACTGGAAGCGCCCTGCCTCCCTCTTGGGGTGCTGTGAGTGAATATTGCGGCGCTACTGCTGCAGCGCCACGCACTGCGGCATGTCGTGCCGTGGTACGGCAGGCCTTCCTCCCCTTATTAAAGGATGGGGTATTGCACAGCGCGACCCAGAGCCCAGCTGAGCCACCGGGGATTGGAGTGCTGGCAAAAGAGCCCGGCCCTCAAGAGAAGTGCCGGGCTCACGGAGCGCAGCCTGCACCCGGAGGGGAGGGAGGGGGGGTTGCACAGAAGGCTGGGGACAGCAAAGCGACCAGGTGCTGGCAGGCGGCCAGCAACAAAAATGTCTGCCCGGTACCTTCCCTTTAATTTGCGCTGCCCCGGCCGCAGGTAGGCCCCCCTGACCCTGTCGGACATAGCGTCCGGCAGTAAGTCAGGGGCCGCTACCGAAGATCGCAACCGGGCACGAGTGAGGTGTTGCGCACGGCAATGATGTCATTGCCGGCGGCGCAGCGCCATGGGGCACTAACAGTTACCGCCGCCAGAACCTCCCGCTGAATTTCACGGCAGGCGTTAGCGGTGCTGCACCCAGGCGCTAGTTCCTTTGCGCCCCGGCAGCGCCCTCTTCGGGCGCTAATGGGAGGCGCAAATCAACCAAATTTTTCCCCCTAAACTTCTTATGTTGCTCATAAGCCGAATGAAGAGAGTATTAAACCATTCATACTCTTCAGATCTCATTGTTAGAGAAACAATAGCACTTGGACAGATGGTATATCTTATGCTATAAGCTATAACTCAGATTTATTGAGAATACATTTTAAAGAGAAGCAAGACTAAACAGCAGATTTCACTAGATTACAATTCCTCATGTAATCTCTTTGTGACTCTTTCAAAACAGCAAAAACCAAGAATGTTTTAGTATCTCTCTGCAGTACTTTAAACAGCTTGTGTCCTTGAAATGCTTTTATAGGAGATAAATAAGCTCAAGGAGTCCTGTGTTACCGACCACTCAAGTGGCAGTATGGCAAAAAAAACCTCATTAACTGGGACAAGGCTCTCGTTAATATCTCTCTGTCCAATGGACTCTGAGCATGGAGCTGTTAGTCAACACCAGCTCCTGACAACCTGGCTGACACACCGGGTACAACAGGCTCATACCCCTGGCGGGTTAGCAATCCCAAACAAATAGCCCTGCCTCCCATTCACCTTCACATTTTTAAACATCTTTCTATACAAAGAGCATGTGGAGCTTCTTCTTCCCTTAACGGATGAATTGCCAGATCAAACGAGCTGTAGCAGCCAACCCGACTTGTACGATAAAGTGAGAGAGTTTTCCCCTCTGATATCAAGTCTGTGGCCGCAAATGAATTCCCCCAAAATGTAACTGAAGACATCGGAGGAGAAAGGGAACTCAAAATCACTCCATTTACATAGCTCTGAGCCAGGCAATGTGGATGCCCCAACTGACCAGTCAGTTAACCAAGTTCAATTAAAGAGAGATTGGGGGTGAAATTGGTGGTCAGCAGTAGTGTAAAACGGGCGACAGCGAATGGGCAGCCCATTCTACACCTCGCACACTTTTCTTTTCCGTTGAAGTCATTGGATAAGAAAATAAAACTGGCTGCCAATTCATTATCTGATGTTTTATACTCGCTCCCAAGACCAATTTCACTCTCATTGAACGTATAGAGTAACTTATGAAATGAAACAAGACAGATATTTGATCCATCACATTTCAACTTTTCATCTGAACTGCATTCAAACCCAGCCCAAGCCCTAACCTACTGTGCGGCCCAGTTCAGGTATCTAATGGGGTTGAATTAATTTGATATTAGTCTAAGTGTAGAAATTTGAGCTGCAGTGCAAATACAACACACAGTGGGACATCTCTTATCCATAAGATGATAGGTAAGGGAGTCAAGGGCTATGGGGAGCGGGCAGGGAAGTGGAGTTGAGGCCAATATCAGATCAGCCATGATCTTATTGAATGGCGGAGCAGGCTCAAGGGGCCAAATGTCCTACTCCTGCTCCTACTTCTTATGTTCTTATGTTATGTTCTTATTAGATGGATAATGTGACACACAGTGGGTGGAGTGAGGCTGCAGCTCACTGGCACTTCAACCCGCTGTTGCTATGCAATGTCAGAACACAAATCCAGGCAGTGATTTTGCACACCGTGCATGGCTGATCTCGGTCGTGAGTGATTTTCTGAGTTATGACCAAGAGTTTTCTCCACAGAGAAGAGGAGACAATTAGAAGGCTGGTCATCCTGGGACACTCCCGTCGTTTGCCTGGGGAACTGCTACACAATGGAAGTAGCCAGTACTGGGCGCCTGCTCACAATCCAGGTTCCGGGAATAGTCTGTGACACAGTCCTACCCAAGGGAAGAAGATTGCAAAATAACTAACCCCTCCCCAAAAAATTGACCTATCTTCCCTGTTACATATAAATAACCTATGTCTGCCCCCCACCACTGTATCTGTTATAGATCCAAAGCACTAACCAGTACAGCTAAGTTTTGCTTTGTTTCTATTTTCTTCTCAGTTCTTCCAGTCTCTCTCAAACTTGCACTAATAGAAAGAAAAAAACTTGCATCTATGGCGCCTTTCACCATCTCAACATGTCCCAAAGTGCTTCACAGCGATGAGTCACTTTTGAAATGTTGTTATGTTGGTAAATGATGTGCATCCATGTTTCTGCCTCCAATTTTCTCTTACTCTGTAAGGGGAAATGTCTTAAACTTCCCCACAGAAACTCACCAGTTACTTACTATGTAACGTTGTGGCGCTCCCAATTATTCTGCAGGTTAAAGTTGCTCACTGTAACTGTGTGAAGTTCCTGTTCATTCAACAGGGTCAGGGTTACTCACTGTGTAATTCTGTGGTTTCTGTTTATTCAGCAGTGTTGCACAGTAATAACCCTCCTCTCCACCCTAAGTCTTCCTTCATCCAATGGCACACCTGGCCTCACTGTCTCCTGTCTCCATAAGAAACTCCTACATCTCCCCAGTACTAATCCTACCTCTTAGAAGCTCAGTTTCCTCTCTTGTGCCAAACATTTACTTTCCTCTCAATAACTTTTAACTCTATAAAGTCACATCGGCTTGAAACTTGAGTATTGTTCGATGTCGAGGGAGGATATTTTAAATGCCTCTCATACTCCTAGACAAGATACAAGAAAAAGCATATCATCTGTTAGGCAATCCTTCTCCCATCTCTAGCCTTCAGCCTCCCTCTCTGTCTCAACTTTTCTTAGCTCTCAATTTTAGCAATTCTACTGTAACCAGCGCTCTTCCATATGCTTGTTCATCCTAATTGAGAAACCTACACACCCCTACATCCTCATTGTTTAAAAGCAAAGCACAGTATTTCTGATTTACCCTTTTCAAATTTGGTGGTAGGCCTCCTGCACTATAGACCTTGGCCTTCAATGAAGACCCTCACTGCGCAGTTGTGCAGAGTCACTGATTATTCAGCAGTGTAAGGGTTATACACTGTGTAACTGTGTAGAGTTTCTGATTATTCAGCAGTGTAAGGGTTATACACTGTGTAACTGTGTAGAGTTTCTGATTATTCAACAGTGTAAGGGTTATACACTGTGTAACTGTGTAGAGTTTCTGTTTATTCAGCAGTGTAAGGGTTATACACTGTGTAACTGTGTAGAGTTTCTGATTATTCAGCAGTGTAAGGGTTATACACTGTGTAACTGTGTAGAGTTTCTGATTATTCAGCAGTGTAAGGGTTATACACTGTGTAACTGTGTAGAGTTTCTGATTATTCAGCAGTGTAAGGGTTATACACTGTGTAACTGTGTAGGGTTTCTGATTATTCAGCAGTGTAAGGGTTATACACTGTGTAACTGTGTAGGGTTTCTGTTTATTCAGCAGTGTAAGGGTTATACACTGTGTAACTGTGTAGAGTTTCTGATTATTCAGCAGCGTAAGGGTTATACACTGTGTAACTGTGTAGAGTTTCTGATTATTCAGCATCACGGGGAGGAATAAACTCATTAACAGTCTACACATGTTATATACATACAGATAAAGTGGAGAGTGTTTACCAGAGAGAAACTGAAATGTCATTGAAGTGAGGAGAGATGCCTGTTGGACAATTCAGTGACATGAAGGGTCAAACTGAATCCCGCTAGCACTCGTTACCCTGCCACATCCCCTTGAGGGTGTATTACACATTTAGTTGCCTGTAACCTGCATCGTGTTCTGCTCCAGCTCTTCCCTATAAAAAGCACAAGTGTAATCTGTACAAAACTGCTGAAGTTTTATTTCCTTTAAGTTTAGGTAGTTGAGGTGTGATCTAACTGATAAAGGGATTCGATAGAATAGATGCAGAGGAATTATTTCCTCTGGTTGGCGAATGCAGAACAAGGATGCACAATCTTCAAATTAGAGCTCAGCCATTTAGGAGTAAAATCAGAAAACACTTTTCCACACAAAGGGTAGTGAAAATCTGGAACTCTCTCCCCCAAAAGACAGTGGATGCTGGGTTAATTGAAATTTTCAAGACTGACAGCGATAGATTTTTGTTAGGTAATGGCATCAAAGGATATGGAGCAATGGCGAGTAAATGGAGATAAGGTACAGATCAACCATGATCTAACAGAATGGCAGAACAGCTTGAGGGGCTGATTCCTTTGTTTAAGGCTTTTTTGGCATCTTGTCAAAATACTCAGCCTGAAACAGCCTAACCTAGAAATAGGAAATGCTTGACATGCATGGCTTTTATTAGCCAATCATTCTACCTGATTCCTACATGTGGTAGATACTCAAGCAGCCCAAATATTATGATCCAGAGCATGATTGGTTCTTCTGAACCCTACTACTGAATTAGAAACATCACTGCTTAAACCCTTACCAAAGGCACAACATTTGTTGTGTAACCACACAGAGCTTTAGTTTCCTTGTCAGGGTAAGAATTAACGCACTACTCACAGCATTTGTTCTATAAGTATATTGAGTTCATTTCCTTTAAATTTAGGTAGTTGAGGGGTAATCTAAGTGATAAAGGGATTCGATAGAACAGATGCAGAGGAACTATTTTCTCTGGTTGGCGAATGCAGAACAAGGATGCACAATCTTCAAATTAGAGGTCACAAAGGAGGACATAAATAACCTCCCAGAAATACCACGGAACATAGGGTCTGATGAAAGGGTGGAACTGAAAGATATCAGTATTTGTAGGGAAATGGTGTTAGGAAAATTGATGGGACTGAAGGTCAATAAATCCCCAGGGCCTGATAATCTACATCCCAGGGTACTTAAGGAAGTGGCCCTAGAAATAGTAGATGCATTGCTGGTCATCTTCCAGAACTCAATAGACTCTGGAACAGTACCCATGGATTGGAGGGTAGCTAATGTTACCTCACTATTCAAAAAAGGTGGTAGAGAAAAAGCGGGGAATTATAGACCGGTAAGCCTGACATCGGTAGTGGGGAAAATGCTAGAGTCCATTATAAAAGATGTAATAGCAGAGCACTTGGAAAGCAGTGACAGGATCGGACAAAGTCAACATGGATTTACAAAAGGTAAATCATGCTTAACTAATCTACTGGAATTTTTTGAGGATGTAACTGGTAAAATAGATAAGGGAGAACCAGTGGATGTGGTGTATTTGGACTTTCAGAAGGCTTTCGATAAGGTCCCGCATAAGAGGTTAGCGTGCAAAATTAAGGCACATGGGATTGGGGGCAAGGTATTGACTTGGATAGAGAACTGGTTGGCGGACAGAAAGCAAAGAGTTGGAATAAACGGGTCGTTTTCCGAGTGGCAGGCAGTGACTAGTGGGGTACCGCAAGGATCGGTCCTAGGACCCCAGCTGTTCACAATATATATTAATGATCTGGACGAGGGAATTGGATGTAATATCTCCAAATTTGCAGACGACACAAAGCTGGGTGGGAGGGTATGCTGTGAGGAGGATGTCATGAAACTCCAGTACGATTTGGACAGGTTGGGTGATTGGGCAGAAACATGGCAAATGCACTATAATGTGGATAAATGTGAGGTTATCCACTTTGGTGGCAAAAATAGGAAGGCAGATTATTATTTGAATGGCAATAGATTGGGAGAAGGGGAAGTGCAAAGAGACCTAGGTGTTCTTGTGCACCAGTCGCTGAAGGTAAGCATGCAGGTGCAGCAGGCGGTTAAGAAGGCAAATGGTATGTTGGCCTTCGTAGCAAGAGGGTTCGAGTACAAGAACAAGGATGTCTTGCTGCAGTTGTACAGGGCCTTGGTGAGACCGCACCTTGAGTATTGTGTGCAGTTTTGGTCACCTTACCCGAGGAAGGATGTTCTTGCCATGGAGGGAGTGCAGCGAAGATTCACCAGGCTGATACCTGGGATGGCAGGAATGACGTACGAGGAGAGATTGTGTCAATTGGACTTATACTCACTGGAGTTTAGACGATTGAGAGGGGATCTCATCGAAACCTATAAAATTCTGTCAGGTCTGGACCGACTAGATGCAGAAAGGATGTTTCTGATGGCCGGGGAGTCCAGAACCAGGGGTCATAGTCTAAGGATAAGGGGTAAGCCATTTAGGACTGATATGAGGAGGAATTTCTTCACCCAGAGAGTGATGAACCTGTGGAATACTCTACCACAGAGGGCGGTGGAGGCCAGTTCATTAAATATATTCAAGAAAGAGTTGGATATATTTCTTGAGGCTAAAGGGATCAAGGGATATGGGGAGAAGGCAGGGACAGAGTACTGAATTTGGATGATCAGCCATGATCTCATTGAATGGCGGAGCAGGCTCGAAGGGCCGAATGGCCTACTCCTGCTCCTATCTTCTATGTTTCTATGTTTCTAGAGCTTGGCCATTTAGGAGTAAAATCAGAAAACACTTTTTCTGTTTATTCAGCAAGGTAAAGATCACTCATTGGGTAACTGTGGAGTTCCTGTGTACTCAGTCAGACAGGAGTTACTCCCTTGGTTTATTCAATCTCTTCTTCTCTTCCATGCTTAGTGGTGCATGAGGTAACCCAATTCTTTCGCTGCTTTTACATCTAGTAGATCAGGCTCTGGGTTGTTTTTGTAAAAAAAGTCTTTTTATGTAGATAGATGGTTAACCTGGCCAGGGTTTTTTCAATAGAGTAAGGATTCAACTCCACAAAAATGTGTCCACATTAGAATAGATTATTTTGTTTACCTCATCTCACCAGTACAGCAACTTAAATGAAACTGAAGCAAAAAATAGTGGAAACGCTCAGCGGGTCAGACACGGAGAGAACAGAGGGATTAATGTTTTGGGTGCGGACCCTTTGTTAAAACCTGCTGTGAGTTTCCAGAACTTTCTGTTTTTGTTTCACATATCCAGGATCAGCAGTTTTTTTTTTTGCTTTTTGTTCCTTAAATGAGTTCAGAGTCCTGGCATCAACTGCTGTTCCTGCTAACCAGTTCCAGGTATCGTTCACCCCTGTGTAAAGAAAAAACTCCTGGAACCAGTCGTAAATTTGTCCTTTACAACTGTGAACCTGTGCTCCCTTGTCCTGCTGCATAGACATATCTGAAAGCATTGTTTAGGATTTAAGCTCTCTATCCTGTTCAGTGCCTTATGCAGCTCAGTGTGTCTTTGGAGTCCGAAGAGCCCAAGCTTATCGCGTTGGTTTTCGCCTCTGAGTCTGAAGGTTGTGGGTTCAAGTCCCAATCCAGAGACTTGAGCACATACCCTAGTCTGACACTCCAGTGCAGTACCGAGGGAGTGCTGCACTGTCGGAGGTCCCATATTTTAGATGAGACAGGCTGGGGGTGGGGGGATAAAATTGACCTGAAGATGGAGTGAATTTGATCCCTGGGATGGGGTGGGGAGTGATTTTGATGGGGTGGGAGGGGTGAATTTTATCCCTGGGGGTAGGAAGTCAATTTTACCCCTGGGGTGGGGGCTGAATTCAAGCCCTGTGGTGGAAGTATGAAATCATTTTAATTGGATAGTTTAGAATTGCATGTCCTAAGAAAGAATCGGAACCATAATTTCAGTCATTTGATAAGAAGGATGATCTGTGCTGACTGGCTAAGCTGTTACAATGTATATATTGGTTATCTTGTGTAAAAATATCAAACAGATCAAACGATACAAACCCGAAACCAAACGCCATTGCTCCTGTAGGCATTGTGAGATGCTGCCTTATGAAAAGAGTCTTATTTCAAATGTTTTTCAATCCAGTCTTTGAATGGGGTTACATTTGTGTAGACAGTGAAAAGTTCTTGACTGCATCCTTTCTCATACCCCCAGCTCACCAACCCCACCAGGTACCAGGTGAGAGCAGAGCCCGCCCTGTCTGCTGCAGGGAAGGTGGCGACACCACCTGTCTCCAACGGGCAAATGTTTGAGAAACCACTCGGATCTTGATGGGCGCAGAACATGTTCTCGGTGATGCTGACGGAGATCCCGTGATCCTCGTACTGCTGCTCACACTGGACGGAATCACCTATTTCAATGGTGCCCACACGGAGGGTGTCATTTTTATGGACTGAGTCCTTGGCATCACTTTGCATACTCCACCCAGAGACATAGCCCTGAGTATTCATGGTGGATAGATCTTTTACATCAGGGAGACACACAGGCTGCACCTGGTCAGTGATTTTCGCCTTGTCCATCAGTTTGATTATTGCAATATCTGAATCCAGCAGGATTGGGTCATAGGAGGGATGCACAATAACTGCAGAGATCTAAAGGAATGAAAGCAGAATAATGTAAACGTGGTTCGAATGTGTTTTTATTGTTTTATAGATCTTTTTGTGCCCTTCAAGGTGGAGGCTGTCAGTGATGAGAATGGAAGACATTTCACTTCTACATCGAGTTGCAGTATTAAGCACCCTCAGCATGGGTTTTATGCAGAGTAAAGCTCCCTCTACACTGCCCCATCAACGACTCTGAGGGCAGGTATAGCATGATTTGGATACAGAGTAAAGCTCCCTCTACACTGTCCCATCAATGACTCTGAGGGCAGGTATAGCACGGTTTGGATACAGAGTAAAGCTCCCTCTACACTGCCCCATCAATGACTCTGAGGGCAGGTATAGCACGGTTTGGATACAGAGTAAAGCTCCCTCTACACTGCCCCATCAACGACTCTGAGGGCAGGTATAGCATGATTTGGATACAGAGTAAAGCTCCCTCTACACTGCCCCATCAACGACTCTGAGGGCAGGTATAGCACGGTTTGGATACAGAGTAAAGCTCCCTCTACACTGCCCCATCAATGACTCTGAGGGCAGGTATAGCACAGTTTGGATACAAAGTAAAGCTCCCTCTACACTGCCCCATCAACGACTCTGAGGGCAGGTATAGCACGGTTTGGATACAGAGTAAAGCTCCCTCAACACTGCCCCATTAACGACTCTGAGGGCAGACATAGCACGGATTGGATACAGAGCAAAGCTCCCTCTACACTGCCCCATCAATGACTCTGAGGGCAGGTATAGCATGGTTTGGATACAGAGTAAAGCTCCCTCTACACTGCCCCAATAAGCACTCCCAGGGAAGGTACACAGTAACATAAGAAAGTACAGAACTGGAAAAGACTCTACAATCCAGCTGGCTGAAATCGCGCTCAGTTATCAATTAAATTCACCCTTAAATTCTTCTACACTATCTGTCTCTCTCCTGTAGTTTTGTCTAATCCAGAGTAAGCAATCCCATGCTCTTCAATCTCTACTCATAGCCCAGATGGCTTAAGATAGATAGCAGTTTAGTTGCCCTTTTCTGCACTGCCCCAATCTGGATATCCTGTGGCCAAACCAGTGTCTCCTGGGATTTGTGCTCTATCCATCCCAAGAGCTGGTTAGCTTTCCTTACTGCTACCATGTGCTGTTGGTTTCAGTGAACTATCCACCAATGCTGCCAGACCCCTTTCCTGTGTTGTGTCCTGTAGCCTAGAGTCACATCGAATATATTGCCACTGTTTATTTCAGTTCCCTCATCTCATTACTTTGCATTTAGAGTTAGACACAGAGTAAAACTCCACTGCATTGCCATGCCAAACACTACCACCCCTGCCCCCTTTATGTTGATCTTGCAAAGTTCCGCTGGAAGTGGGAGCGGGCTCTTCTTGTGTTCAGAAAGAGCGGGGGAGATTGTATTATCCACCGCAATTGCCTGCTAGTTCCGCCTCCCTCACGCCATATATACCTGCAGATGTATTAGCATGTCAGGATCTGAACCTAGTGGAAGAGGGGACCCACTGTTATTACTAGGGCCAGTTTCTCTGCGGTAGCTGATCGCAGGTTGTAAAATTTTAAACATTTTTTTTTCTTTTGCGGATCCTAAGCCGGCACAGGATGAACAGTAAATACGCCCTTGCTAGTGTTGCCCACATGCCAAGAATGCATTTTTTTTTAAAAAGGTGACCAATTTCGTTCTTTCAACAACAGAGGTATGGGACCTGGCAGCACCTTGAAATACAAGTGGGAGCAATAAACTTTGTCTTTCATTGGTTGGTAAACATACTGTACAGCAGTGTTCTGGATGTCACAATGTAAAGGTTAAAGTCAGAGGGCCTGCAGTCAGTGGCTGAGCATCTTCCCTTCCTCCCCCACACTACCACCACCCACCCCCACCCCCCGCCTTCCCAGGGTGAATGTTACTCACTTGTAGGTACTGCCGGCTCTTCTCTTGGCGCTCCTCGTCGTGGTAATGCTTTCCCAGAACCACCATCATATCGGCCGTGCTAATCAGCGTCACTTTGCCCAGCTCTGTCACGCAGTGAGCAGCGACCACGATGTTCCGCTCATTCAGGACTGCCCCGCTGCAGGCCAGGAACCACGTGCGCTGCTGGACAATCTCGTTGCTTGTCCGCGATGTCTTCTGGTAGAGCGCGGCCTGCCAAGGCCAAGCCATCGAGGTCAGATTCTGTAGGCTGAAATTGCCGAGTTTTCCGCAAACTGCCAAGTAGGAGACAAACAGCCAAATGTTACACTTTAAGGCGGCCATGCTAGAAAACACCAGCCGGAATAAAATCCTGATTTCCACAGGCTCAGTGTCATCAAAATGCACTGAGCTGGTTCAGTTGATCTGTGTAAAGTTCTGGGCACCACACCACAGGAAGGCTATATTGGCCTTGGAGTGGGTGCAGTGCAGATTCACCAGAATTATACTGGGGCTAAAAGGGTTAATTTATAATGGCAAGTTGCAAAGGCTAGGCTTGTATTCCCTTGAGTATAGATGATTAAAGGGTTTTCTAATTGAGGTGTTCAGTATGATTAAAGGATTTGTTAGGGGAGATAGAGAAAAACAATTTCCTCTGGTGGGGAGTCCAGAAGAAGGGGGTATTACCTTAAAATTAGAGCTGGGCCATTCTGGGGTGATGGGAGGAAGCACTTATTCACAATAAGGGTAGTGGAAATCTGAAACTCTCTGCCCCAAAAAGCTGTTGAGACTGGGGGGTCAATTGAAATTTTCAAAACTGTGATTGATATATTTTTGTTAGGCAAGCGTATGAAGGGTTATGGTACCAAGGCAGGTAGATGGAGTTAAGATACTGATCAGCCATGATTTAATTAAATGACAGACAGGCTCGAGGAGTTGAATGGCCTACTCCTGTTCCTAAGTTTCTATCTAGCTTGGATTAAAGAAACAACCACAGAAATGCTAAAGATTCTCACATTATAGCTGTGGGATATAGGGAGCGAATTTCCCCTTGTTTGCGCCTCCGGTGGGAGGTGCCAATGGGGCGCAAATGGCTTTTCGTCCCCCCAAGGCGATAACCGCGAAATTCAACGGGAGGTTAGAGGTACTACCGGGTATCGCCCCAATCTTCTGCGCCTGGAGATCATGACGTCATCTCTGGGCGCAGTGCCCCAGTAGTGCCTTGGGAGAAAAATTCGTAATTGCACCCCGCAGCAGCGCTGGGCAATGTTACCGACTGCTGCAGGGGTCGCGACCAGTGAGGCCGGCTGCTCGTGGGGCACAACTTAAAGGTGCGGTGGGCGGCCGCCCAAAAAAAAAGCTGATTTTTTTTTCAGCCACCGGTTGTGGCGTCCGTGCCGCAATCGCTTAACCCGGCACTCTGCTTGAGTGTTGAGTTGATCCTGCAGCACTCCTGCTCCCCGTTGGCCCAGAAATCTACAGTGAAACTTGCAGAGCTCGCAGTATGGGGCCCTTTCCTTTAATGCAGGGAAGAGCCCCTGCAATGTGGCAGCGCCTCGCATGGCCACACGTGGCGCTGCTGAGCACATCGCCCTGGATCGGGACATTCCCCACCTCTTGCGCTCCGAGAGGCAAGTGGGGCGCTTGATTTAGTGGGAGTTGTATACAGATCACCAAACAGTAATGCTGAGGTTGGGGATGGCATTAAATGGGAAATTAGAAACACATGCAGTAAGGGCACAACAGTTATCATGGGTGACTTTAATCTACATATAGATTGGGCTAACCAAATTAGTAACAATACTGTGGAGGAGGAATTCCTAGAGTGTATACGGGATGGTTTCCTGGACCAATATGTCGAGGAACCAACTAGAGATCAGGCCATCTTAGACTGGGTATTATGTAATGAGAAAGGATTAATTAGCAAACTTGTTGTGCGAGGCCCCTTGGGGCAGAGCAATCATAATATGATAGAATTCTTCATTAAGATGGAGAGTGAAGTATTTGACTCAGAGACTAGGGTCCTAAATTTAAATAAAGGAAACTACGATGGTATGAGGCACGAGTTGGCTAGGATGGATTGGGGAACGTTACTTAAAGGGTTGATGGTGGATAGGCAATGGCAAACATTTAAAGATCGCATGGATGAACTACAGAATTTGTTCATCCCTGTTTGGCATAAAAATAAAACAAAAAAGGTGACTCAACCGTGGTTAACAAGGGAAATTAGGGATAGCATAAGATCCAAGGAGAAGGCATATAAATTGGCGAGAAAAAGCAGCAAACCTGAGGATTGGGAGCAGTTTAATAAAGTAAAGTAATAAAGGATAGCATCCGACTGAAAACAAGGGCATATAAAGTAGCCAAATCTAGTGGGAATATAGAAGATTGAGAAGCATTTAAAAGCCAACGAAGAATAACTAAAAGATTAATTAAGAAAGGGAAGATAGATTATGAAAGTAAACTAGCAAAAAATATAAAAACAGATAGCAAGAGTTTCTACAGTTATATCAAAAGAAAAAGGGTGGCTAAAGTGAATGTTGGTCCCTTAGAGGACGAGGCCAGGAAATTAGTGGTGGGGAACATGGAGATGGCAAAAACGCTGAACAAATATTTTGTATCAGTCTTTACAGTAGAGGACACTAAAAATATCCCAACACTGGACAAACAGGGGGCTCTGGGGGGGGGGGGGAGGAGCTAAACACGATTAAAATCACTAAGGAGGTGGTACTCAGTAAGATAATGGGACTTAAGGCGGATAAATCCCCTGGACCTGATGGCTTACATCCTAGGGTCTTGAGAAAAGTAGCGGTAGGGATTGCGGATGCATTAGTGGTAATTTTCCAAAACTCCCTGGATTCAGGAAAGGTCCCAGCAGATTGGAAAACTGCTAATGTAACGCCCTTATTTAAAAAGGGAAGTAGACAAAAGGCTGGAAACTATAGACCAGTTAGCCTAACATCTGTGGTTGGTAAAATGTTGGAGTCCATTATTAAGGAAGCAGTAACAGGACATTTGGATAAGCATAATTTAATCGGACAGAGTCAGCACGGTTTTATGAAGGGGAAGTCATGTTTGACAAATTTGCTTGAATTCTTTGAGGATGTAACAAACAGGGTGGATAAAGGGGAACCAGTGGATGTGGTGTTTTTGGACTTCCAAAAGGCATTTGACAAGGTGCCACAGAAAAGATTACTGCACAAGATAAAAAATCACGGGATTGGGGGTAATATACTGGCATGGGTGGAAGATTGGCTATCTAACAGAAAACAAAAGTTGGGATAAATGGTTCATTCTCGGGTTGGCAATCAGTGACTAGTGGTGTTCCGCAGGGGTCAGTGCTGGGACCCAAACTCTTTACAATCTATATTAACGATTTGAAGGAAGGGACCAAGTGCAACATATCCAAGTTTGCCGACGATACAAAGATGGGAGGGAAAGCAGTGAGTGAGGAGGACATAAAAAACCTGCAAAAGGACATAGACAGGCTAAGTGAGTGGGCAGAAATTTGGCAGATGGAATATAATGTTGGAAAGTGTGAGGTTATGCACTTTGGCAGAAAAAAATCAAAGAGCAAGTTATTATCTAAATGGAGAGAAACTGCAAAGTGTTACAGTACAAAGGGATCTGGGGGTCCTGGTGCATGAAACACAGAAGGTTAGTATGCAGGTACAGCAGGTGATCAGGAAGGCCAATGGAATCTTGGCTTTTATTGCAAGGGGGATGGAGTATAAAAGCAGGGAAGTCTTGCTTCAGTTATACAGGGTACTGGTGAGGCCACACCTGGAATACTGTGTACAGTTTTGGTTTCCATATTTAAGAAAAGATATACTTGCTCTCGAGGCAGTTCAGAGAAGGTTCACTCGGTTGATTCCGGAGATGAGGGGGTTGACTTATGAGGAAAGGTTGAGTAGGTTGGGCCTCTACTCATTGGAATTCAGAAGAATGAGAGGCGATCTTACTGAAACATATAAGATTGTGAGGGGGCATGATCGGGTGGATGCGGTGAGGATGTTTCCACTGATGGGTGAGACTAGAACTAGGGGGCATAATCTTAGAATAAGGGGCTGCCCTTTCAAAACTGAGATGAGGAGAAACTTCTTCACTCAGAGGGTAGTAAATCTATGGAATTTGCTACCTCAGAGAGCTGTGTAAGCTGTGAAATTAAATAAATTTAAAACGGAGATAGACAGTTTCCTAGCTGATAAGGGAATTAGGGGTTACGGGGAGCGGACAGGGAAGTGGACGTGAGTCTAGGTTCGGATCAGCCATGATCCTATTGAATGATGGAGCAGGCCCGAGGGGCCGTATGGCCTACTCCTGCTCCTACTTCTTATGTTCTTATGTTTAGGATTCAGCAAAGGAGGACAAAGGGAGTAATTAAGAGGGGAAAATAGAATATGAGAGTAAGCTTGCAGGAAACATAAAAACTGACTGTAAAAGCTTTTATAGATATGTGAAGAGAAAAAGATTGGTGATGTCAAACGTAGGTCGCTTGCAGTCAGAATCAGGGGAATTTATAATGGGGAACAAAGAAATGGCGGACCAATTAAATACTTACTTTGGTTCTGTCTTCATAAAGGAGGACACAAATAACCTCCCAGAGATGCTGGGGAACATAGGGCCTAATGAGAGGGAGGAACTGAATGAAATCAGTATTTGTAGCGAAATGGTGTTAGGGAAATTGATGGGATTGAAAGCCGATAAATCCCCAGGGCCTGATAATCTACATCCTAGGGTACTTAAAGAAGTGGCCCTAGAAATAGTAGATGCATTGCTGGTCAACTTCCAAAATTCTATAGACTCTGGCACAGTTCCCATGGATTGGAGGGTAGCTAATGTAACCCCACTATTCAAAAAAGGTGGTCGAGAGAAAACGGGGAACTATAGACTGGTAAGCCTGACATCGGAAGTGGGGAAAATGCGTCCATTATAAAAGATGTAATAGCAGAGCACTTGGAAAACAGTGACAGGATCGGACAAAGCCAACATGGATTTACAAAAGGTAAATCGTGCTTGAATAATCTACTGGAATTTTTTGAGGATGTATCTGGTAGAATAGATAAGGGAGAACCAGTGGTTGTGGTGTATTTGGACTTTCAGAAGGCTTTCGGTAAGGTCCCGCATAAGAGATTAGCGTGTAAAGTTAAAGCACATGGGATTGGGGGTAAGGTATTGACTTGGATAGAGAACTGGTTGGCAGACAGGAAGCAAAGAGTTGGAAGAAACGGGTCTTTTTCCGAGTGGCCCGCAGTGACTAATGGGGGACCCCAGCTATTCACAATATATATTAATGATCTAGACAAGGGAACTAGATGTAATATCTCCAAGTTTGCAGACGACACAAAGCTGGGTGGGCATGTGTGCTGTGAGGAGGATGCCGAGAAACTCCAGCATGATTTGGGCAGGTTGGGTGATTGGGCAGATGCATGGCAGATGCAATATATGTGGTGTATGTGCCTTTAAGAGCAATTATGGTGTATGTGCCTTTAAGAGCCCCAGGTGTGCGTAATGCCGGTAATTGCCACTTGGGCTATATAAGCCTGTGTATTGTGTATATCCTTTAGAAACCCCCCCAGACTTGCTTAGTAAATACCTATGAACCAATTCCTGTCTTCAGTGTCTTTATCTACACACGGACACTACAGTATATGCATGGCAAATGCAGTATAATGTGGATAAATGCAAGGTTATCCACTTTGGTGGCAAAAACAGGAAGGTAGATTATTATCTGAATGGCAATAGATTAGGAGAAGGGGAAGTGCAGCGAGACCTGGGTGTCCTTGTGCACCAGTTGCTGAAGGTATGCATGCAGGTGCAGCAGGCAGTTAAGAAGGCAAATGGAATGTTGGCCTTCATAGCAAGAGGACTCAAATACAGGAGCAAAGATGTCTTGCTGCAGTTGTTAAGGGCCTTGGTGAGACCACACCTTGAGCATTGTGTGCAGTTTTGGTCGCCTTATCTGAGGAAGGATGTTCTTGCCATGGAGGGAGTGCAGCGAAGATTCACCAGACTGATACCTGGGATGGCAGGAATGACATATGAGGAGAGATTGGGTCGATTGGGCTTATATTCACTAGAGTTTAGAAGAATGAGAGGGGATCTCATTGAATCTTATAAAATTCTAATAGGACTAGACAGTCTAGATGCAGGAAGGATGTTCCCGATGGTCGGGGAGTCCAGAAGCAGGGGTCACAATCTAAAGATAAGTGGTAAGCTATTTAGGACAGAGATGAGGAGGAATTTCTTCACCCAGAGAGTGGTGAACCTGTGGAATTCTCTACCACAAAGGCAGTTGAGGCCAATTCATTAAATATATTCAAGAAGGAGTTAGATATATTTCTTAAGGCTAAAGGGATCAAGGGATATGGGGAGAAAGCAGGGACAGGGTACTGAGTTTGGATGATCAGCCATTATCTCATTAAATGGCGGATAGCCTCGAGGGGCCAAATGGCCTACTCCTGCTCCTATCTTCTATGTTTCTATCTATATTTCTTGGTGCAAAAGGAAGGAATTTTACAAATGTTTGAAAAGGTTAGCGCCTGGTGATAACTTTCCAAATATTTTTCACTTAGCGCCACAAACAGCCCTCTACGGGAATTTCTTTCCCACAGTCTCTCCACTGGTCGGCTATTTACATACCCTTACTGTTGGGAACAAAAGTCACAATCTACCAGGAACCATAGTACCATAGAGGTTTGCAGCAGAGGGACGTCCCAGCCCTTACGAGTCAGGCCGGAAATTTCCAGAAACGGCAACAAAATTATCCTTGCCATTTTCCTGTGTGTATCATGGTTTCTCTTCCTCCTTTTGTTGAACCCTACTATTACTCATATACTTGCAGCCCCTCGGTGACATCTGCAGGCAGCGAGTCAGCTTCCATGTGTGTTGATGGCAGCAACCACTACCTCTTTCTTGACCCCATGACTACCTCTTTACTGTCAGACATGAAGCCATGGATGAGTCAAAACCAGACCATGCAAACTCTGCAACTTAGAGTTGATCTTCAAACCCCACATCAACAAGACTGATTATTTCACCTCCACAACATTACCCGCCTCACTCGAAAAGATAGGTTTAAAGGTGAACAGGGAAGTAAAGAGGTGGGGATGTTTAGCGAGGGAGTTCCAGAGAGGCTGAGGTGCTGAATGCCCAGCCACCAATGGTGTGGTGAAAGGAGGGGGAAATGCACAGAACATCAAATTTGGAGGACTGATTGGTGCAGGAGAGATATAAGAGATTGAGTGGGCCTCTCTGGAACTCGCTCGCTAAACATCTCCACCTCTTTGCTTCCCTCTTCACCTTTAAACCTATCTTTTCAACCAAGCTTTTGATCACCGTCCCACCATGGCTCTGCATCTGTTCCTTTAATTTATTTATTCTTCCCATGCCCCCACCCCCGTAAAGTGTCTTGGGATGTTTTCTACATTAAAGGTGCTATGTAAATACAAGTTGTTGTTGTTTAAAATGGGTCCTGATAGAGAGTCTCTGCTTGAAAGTGTTCTGAATAGGGAGACTGTTTAAAGTGGCCCTGACATGAAGACATGTGCTGGGATTGTCCTCTTTGGAGCAAACTTCCAACCACACTCCAAATTTATCCCTAGCCGGCCTAATGCCCACCAGCTAGAGTTAACCTGCCAGTATGAGAAGAGATCTCAATGATGTTGCACCAGCCATGCTGCTGCAGAACCAGCCAGTGACCCAAAGGGGCAGAAGCGTCCCAAAGATCGGGACAATGTCTCACTGAACGCCTCAGTTGAAATCAGGTAAGTGGTAAGTGTTGGAGGCTGGAGGGTGAGGAGGCCGTCAGATGATCCTGATAAGGAAAGTCGCTGTTTAATTGCGGTTCTGATAAGGAAAGTTGCTGTTTAAAGTGGTCATGATAAGGAAAGTTGCTGTTTAAAGTGGTTCTGATAAGGAAAATTGCTGTTTAAAGGTGGTTCTGATAAGGAGACTCCTTGTTTAAACCACTTTCATAACCACATGTAGAGAGGAAACTTTAATATACTTTTCATTCCATTGGAGCGTGAGAGCATTACTCATGATCAGTGAACTACCAATGGAAGCCATCTTAAACACTTCCACATGTGGGGTTATGTCTATGCCAGGAGTCTGTTTTGTTTTGAACTGGAGAAGGAGGGAAGGGCATTTTAACTCGAGGATCCTATATTTCTAGGATTGTGGCTGAGATTCAACTCATGACACCATCAGAGATCAGTATTGTGTAATACAGTTCTGTATTTAACACTAGAAATCCTTTCACCTAACTATCCAAGTGGAAAAACAATAATGAGGCACTGTTTCTGTTCTTAAATTCCTTACCTCTGCCAGAGTCTCTTCAAACCTATCTCTTGGATGTTTCAAACTGACTGGTTCTTTCTCGCCAAAATTTTCAAATTGACTCTCAAATTTAAACCGAACAGCTATTTTTATTCATATTTATATATCCATAAAACAGTTACTGTGACTTAAATTCATTTGAATAACTGAACACTGAAATGTAAAAAGGAACTGTCAATCATATACAAATTCAACCAATTGCACAGCATTGTTTGAATTCCTCTTTCAAGCTTGTAACTGATGAAACTTCCAACATTGCATCAGAGTAAGCTTGGTGCAGGAATCTAAACTGCAGTCGTTTTTTTTAAAACTGCTTAGGAACCGTGACTAGATTTATTGGAATAGCCACCAAACTAATACTAGACAAAAATATTTCATTGTTATCACACCCTTCTCACATCATAGCACCAGAAAGATGAGAAATTAAATCAAATACCCTTTTAATGAATCATACTTACTGGGAATGCACGATGGTGATCGTCCACTCCATTTGCCCGTTTTAAGACATGTTCTTTTCCTGCTCCCAAGACGCCTGTAGAAGGGGGAGATGCACTCATACTCTAGCTGTATATGAGGATGATAGAATCCTGCTGGCAGATTCCCAATATGGTGTACTGGGGTTTTAGTGGGAGAGATTTGAGACTGCTCCTTGTCCTGTATAGTGGATAACAGCCTGTGCAGTGGAGTCTTCCTGTTGGTGAAAACAAGCAACACAATACCTAGACAATGTGATGAGGTTATTGCTCTTCCAAAGACATCAAATCTCACCAATAACAAACACTCAAGGATTCTACCATTGGATCTTGTGTCAGCCTGTATTGGTGGGTGTGTCTGCGAGATTGCCTGTGCTTGTAAGTGTAAGTGTGTCAACACTTGTATGTCAGTCTGTACCTGCGAGTATGCCTGTATCTGTGAAAAGGAATCTCTAAGCTGTGAAAGCTAGTATTTGAGAACATTACATTGCTTTACAATAGCAGGCATTGGGCATCGCACCTGGTCTGAAGCTGCGTTGACAGAACTTTCTGTCTCACCAGGTTAGGGATCTTGGGTTTCTTGCAAGCTGAAACAGAAAGAAATGCATGTAAGCAAAACAGCAGAGAGAGAAGGCATTAACCTCACCCTATCCCTCCCATTATTGACAGGAAGGTCTGCACTCAGAGCGCCACATTACAAACCTTCCTGTCATGAACCTAAGATAACATTTTAAGAGGGAAGATTCTGGAGAGAGAGGGAATGGGGAATACAGAGCATATATACGGTGAGATTGTAAGCAATGACAGCGGACTGGGCTTTTGGGTCTAATAGCCTTTTCCTGCTGTTAAAAATATCCGATGTTCTTTTTTAAAATTAGTTCCTGGGATGTGGGCTTCGCTGGCAAGGCCAGCATTTATTGTCCATCCTTAATTGCCCTTGAGAAGGTGGTGGTGAGCTGCCTTCTTGAACCGCTGCAGTCCCTGTGGTGAAGGTACTCCCACAGTGCTGTTAGGGAGGGAGTTCCACGATTTTGACCCAGCAACAATGAAGGAATGATGATATATTTCCAAGTCAGGATGGTATGTAACTTGGAGGGGAACTTGGAGCTGATGGGATTTTCATGCACCTGCTGCCCTTGTCCTTCTAGAATATAAGAACATAAGAAATAGGAGCAGGAGTAGGCCATTTGGCCCCTCGAGGCTGTTCCGCCATTTAATGAGATCATGGCTGATCTGATCTTGGGCTCAGCTCCATTTCCCTGCCCGCTCCCCATAACCCATCACTCCCTTATTGTTCAAAAATCTGCCTATCTCCACCTTAAATATATTCAATGACCCAGCCTCCACAGCTCTCTGGGGCAGAGGAATCCACAGATTTACGACCCTCTGAGAGAAGAAATTCCTCCTCATCAGTTTTAAACGGACGACCCCTTATTCTGAAACTATGCCCACTAGCTCTAGATTCCCCCATGAGAGGAAATATCTTCTCTGCATCTACCTTGTCGAGCCCCCTCAATATCTTATATGTTTCAATAAGATCATCTCTCATTCTTCTAAACTCCAATGAGTGTAGGCCCAACCTGCTCAACCTTTCTTCATAAGTCAACCCCTTCATCTCAGGAATCAACCTCGTGAACCTTCTCTGAACTGCCTCCAATGCAAGTATACCCCTCCTTAAATAAGGAGACCAAAACTGTACGCAGTACTCAAGGTGTGGTCTCACCAATACCCTGTACAGTTGTAGCAGGACTTCCCTGCTTTTATACTCCAACCCCCTTGCAATAAAGGCCAACATTCCATTTGCCTTCCTGATTATTTGCTGTACTTGCATGCTAACTTTTTGTGCTTTTTCTAGGTGGAAGAGGTCGTGGGTTTGGGAAGTGCTGTCAAAGAAGCCTTGGTGAGTTGCTGCAATGCATCTTGTAGATGGTACACACCGCAGCCACTGTGCACTGGCGGTGGAGGGAGTGAATGTTTAAGGTGGTGGATGGGGTGCCAATCAAGCAGGCTGCTTTGTCCTGGATGGTGTTGAGCTTCTTGAGTGTTGCTGGAGCTGCACTCTCAAAAGTAGAGAGTATTCCATCACAGTCCTTACTTGTGCCTTGTAGATGGTGGAAAGGCTTTGGGGAGTCAGGAGGCGAGACACTCGCCGCAGAATACCCAGCCTCTGACCTGCTCTTGTAGCCACAGTTAAGTTTCTGGTCAATGGTGACCCCCAGGATGTTGATGGTGGGGGATTCGGCGATGGTAGTGCCGTTGAATGTCAAGGGGTGGTGGTTAGACTCTCTCTTGTTGGTGATAGTCATTGGCTGGCACTTGTGTGGCATGACTGTTACTTGCCACTTATCAGTCCAAGCCTGAATGTGGTCCAGGTCTTGCTGCATGGTCTTGTTCACAAGATGGGTTTAGGTGAAGAAGCTTATTTGAACTCAGGGCAGCAGCCCTACTGTCCATTCTTTACAGCATTCAACTATTTCTTCAGAGTCAGTCAAATGTTCATCTGAGCCCACCTGACCTTCTGTAATCAGAATTAAACTTCGATAAGATGAGGCTCTGATGAGCTTGTCCTTCCCCAAGTCTTTGTTCATTTACCTGGAGTCAGTACTCACAACTGGAGAAATGCTGGTCAATTTTTAAAATCATTTTTTACTGTACACTTTTGAAGAGTGGGGTAATTAAGAGGTTTTTTTACTCTTGCGATACATTGAGAGTTATGTACAGTCCTATGTTATGTCTCTATTTGGAAACCTTTGTAAAACTTTTACTCCTTAACATTTAAAAATTCCATCCACAGAGTCAATTAGAGCCATGAGCTACTTATACATTTTATATAAAAAATACATACAAAGCCTTTCGAGGCGATGTTGGACAGGTTGGACTAGCAGATTTAAACTAAGGTGGTTCAGTGAGTCAGTGATTATCCTGTGATGAATGTAAAGATTCTATCTAAAAATGAGTTTAGATATTCCCAGCCCAGCTCTTATTCAACACACATCATCCACAGCTCAGCACAGAAACTAGCATCTCACTAACGGTTGGTGTCAGAAATGTAAATGTTGCACCTGCAGTAATGGTGCCCCTTTGAGGTTGGGCTTGAAGGACATTGTTAAGGTAGAGTACAAGCAACTTTACTCTGTATCTAACCCGCGCTGTACCTGACCTGAGAGTGTTTGATGGGAATGTGTCGAGGGAGCTTTACTCTGCGTCTAATCCATACTGTACCTGACCTCGGCGTGTTTTAATGGGACAGTGCAGAGGGAGCTTTACTTTGTATCTAACTCGTGCTGTAACTGACGTGGGAGTGTTTGATGGGACAGTGTAGAGAGAACTTTATTCTGTATCAAACCCATGCTGTACTTACCCCTGAGAGCATTTGATGGGAAGGTGTAAGGGAACTTTACTCCATATCTAATTTGTATAGGTATCTGCCCTGGGAGTGTTTGATTGGACAGTGTAGAGGGAGCTTTACTCTGCATCTAACCTCTGCTATGCCTGAAATGGGAGTGCATCATGGTACAATGTAGAGGGGGCTATACTCTGTTGTACCTACTCTGGGAGTTCTCTATGGGGCAATGTAGAGGGAGCTTTACTATGTATTTAAGTCATGCTGTAACTGACGGTAGTGCTTGAAGTTGATGCTTGTGATTTTTTTTTTAATGCACTAAAATTGTTTCAGTCTCCAGCACTACCATTTTTCTTATTTATGAACACAAAAAAAATCAGCACAATTTACTGTGAGCCACCAAAACAGATGGTAACCCCTGTTCCCCACCAGGGGGAGTTGGTGGGGTGGGGTGGGGTAATAATACAATCTATGACCCCAACCACATGCATATACGGGCTCTGCACAGTCCATGGTCACAAGAACATAGGAATTTTTAGGAACAAGAAACAAGTCTATCAATTTTTGATTAATCTCAAATATATTTTCATACCTCCTCTCTGCCACATCCTCTCTTTCTCCAAAACACATTGGTTTAAAATTTTGGGTGATCTCCCGTGGCAACCTCAGCAGAAATCCAGGAGAAGTGGAGTAAAGGGCCTATTTCCCCAGGATTCTCGCCAATCTACCACCGAAGTTACCACGGGACATCGGGACAAGCCTTGTAGGTGTTTTGCCCTCACTGGTGACCTACAGAATCAGTTTGTACCATTTGGTTCAAAGGTTGTCCCTGGCAACTTGCTCCACAACTCAGCCACCCTACATACAAAAATAACCCACCTGTTTTTCATTCTTACTCCGAACTTCCTAATTTTCCTATGTAGCCCACGACATCCAAGCCCTTCATACCGCCTATTCTTTATAAAGCCTGGATTGCATCCTGTGACATGTGATATTACACCAGCCACACCACATACAAAAAGGGTTTCGCTGCATTACCTTTTGTGCAGGTTGGCTGCTTCTCCGTCCACGTTCCATCCTGTTGACAAGTTCTCTGCGCACTGCCGCTCAGAACAAACGAATAATTGCAGGTGAACTGCACGATGGTGCCCACGGTCACATTGCCCTGGTGTATGTGCCCACTTCCTGGAAGAATTCGTCGATGCCCGTTCAGTGGTACACCAGAGTCAATACAGCTCTTACTCTCTGGAACTAAAGATCGAAGCAATGCTTTATACAGCAGTTACAATAGTCGGTTGTCTTCTGCTCTTGGTTTATTAAGTGTTAATAATCCTATTTTTTTGACTGATAAATGCTGAAATATTTTCCTGTCAAACCTCTGCGGTTTAGCCATACAGAAGCCACTCCTGACACACCTGAGCAATGCATGTATTAATAATGCATAATAAATATTGCAGTCAATTGACATATCATGCAGTCTACGGCTATTGCATACAGATCATTAGTGTAAGTGTTAGGATGTAGGGCAGCGGGAATCCCAGCAGCACACTCAATGAGGACATTTTTACTTTTGCTGGAGGGGCAACAGCTCTGGGCCAGCTACACTGTAAGTGATGGCACTGAGGAATTTAGTATATAGCTGCAATTGGAGTTAGTAACCCGGAGAAAGCCCTTAATTTGTGTTAATTGGCAGCTTGAAGAATAGTGCCAATTTTGACACGATGGAATACTAATGGGAAAGCGGGCACTGTTTTCCCAGTTTTCCATTCCTTTTAACACCATCTGCATTGGTGGAGCAACAGGAATCCATATTGAAGGCTGGAACGTGTGTCCCGATGTCACTCAGCGACACCATCAAGTGATCTCTGGTCTTTAAAGAACGTCCATCACCCGTGAGCTGTCCCAGGCTGAAACATCTCACTGAATGTCAAATGTCTATTCAACAGCCCAAAGCAGGGGTAGGCTCCCTTTGTGTCATTTGACATTCATACCATTGGTAGACCCAACCGCTGAGTGACTGAGCTCGACAACCACAAGTACACCGTGTTATTTGAAATCATATTTCAATAAATAAATAAATGCCTTCAGCTGCCTAGGTCCTAAGCTCTGGAATTCCCTCCCTAAACCTCTCTGCCTCTCTACTCTTTCCTCCTTTCAGATGCTCCTTAAAACTTACCACTTTTGGTCATCTGCCCTAACATCTTATATGGCTGGGTGTCAAATTTTGTTTTTGATAACACTCCTGTGAAGCGCCTTGGGATGTTTTACTACATTAAAGACCCAATATAGATTTAAGTTGTTGGTATTTGAAATCATGGGCTATCAGATGTACACAATGAAAATGCTGAGGGGTTTCTATGTGTATCAGATACCTGAGGTTATTTCACTTTAAAGTTTAAGTTTGGCTACAAAAGGGTTTCACTGCATTACCTTTTGTGCAGGTTGGCTGCTTCTCCGTCCACGTTCCATCCTGTTGACAAGTTCTCTGCGCACTGCCGCTCAGAACAAACGAATAATTGCAGGTGAACTGCACGATGGTGTCCAAGGTTGCATAGCCTTGGTGTATGTGCCCACTTCCTGGAAGAATTTGTCGATGCCCGTTCAGTGGTACACCAGGGTCAATACAGCTCTTACTCTCTGGAACTAAAAATCAAAGCTTTGTATAAAAGTAATAATAGAAACAGAGAAGATAGGAGCAGGAGTAGGCCATTCGGCCCCTCGAGCCTGTTCCGCCATTTAATGAGATCATGGCTGATCATCTAAACTCAGTACCCTGTCCCTGCCTTCTCCCCATATCCCTTGATCCCTTTAGCCTTAAGAAATATATCTAACTCCTTCTTGAATATATTTAATAAGTTGGCCTCAACTGCCTTGTGTGGTAGAGAATTCCACAGGTTCACCACTCTCTGGGTGAAGAAATTACTCCTCACCTCAGTCCTAAATGGCTTACCCCTTATCATTAGACTGTGACCCCTGGTTCTGGACTCACCCGCCATCGGGAACATCCTTCCTACATCTAGTCTGTCTAGTCCAGTTAGAATTTTATAAGTTTCAATGAGATCCCCTCTCATTCTTCTAAACTCTAGCGAATATAAGCCTAATCAACTCAATCTCTCTTCATACGTCATCCTGCTATCCCAGGTATCACTCTGGTGAATCTTTGCTGCACTCCCTCCATGGCAAGAACATCCTTCCTCAGATAAGGCGACCGAAACTGCACACAATAGTCAAGGTGTGGTCTCACCAAGGCCCTGTACAACTGCAGCAAGACATCCTTGCTCCTGTACTCGAATCCTCTCGCTATGAAGGCCAACATACCATTTGCCTTCTTAACCGCCTGCTGCACCTGCATGCTTACCTTCAGCGACTGGTGCAAAAGGACACCCAGGTCTTGTTGCGCTTCCCCTTTTCCCAATCTATTGCCGTTCAGATAATAATCTGCCTTTCTGTTTTTGCCACCAAAGTGGATAACCTCGCATTTATCCACATTACACTGCATCTGCCATGCATCTGCCTAATCATCCAACCTGTCCAAATCATACTGGAGTTTCTCTGCATCCTCCTCGCAACACACACGCCCACCCAGCTTTGTGTCGTCTGCAAACTTGGAGATATTACATCTAGTTCCCTCGTCTAGATCATTAATATATATTGTGAATAGCTGGGGTCCTAGCACCAATCCCTGCCGTACCCCACTTGTCACTGCCTGCCACGCGGAAAAATAGTTGGGATGTCTTCAGCTTGTGTTTTTTTCATTGTTAATACTCATACTTCTGACTAATAAGAGGACCTGGAACTTGCTGCCGATGGAAGTGGTGGAAGCGGACACACTCAACGTTTTCAAGGGGAGACTGGATAGGCACTTGAGGGAAATAAACTTGCAGGGCTACGGAGATAGAGGGGGAAATGGGACTGACTGGATTGCTCTGCAGAGAGCCGGCATGGACTCGATGGGTCGAATGGCCTCCTTTTGTGCCGTTATGACTCGATGACTCTATGACTAATAAATGCTGAAGTTCTTCCCTGTGAAATCTCCCATGATTCCCTGCTGGTAGATCAATATAACCACATTGAAAGAGAGAACTTATATTTACATAGCGCCTTTCATGTCCTCAAGACATCTCAAATTGCTTTAAGCCAATGAATTACTTTTGAAGTGCAGTCACTGTTGTCTTGTAGACAAATGTAGCAGTCAATTTGCACTCAGTAAGGTTTCACATAAAACAATGGGGGTGATTTTGACTTTGTGCAAGTGTAAAATGGGTGATAGCGAGTCTGCAGCCTATTTTACAGCAGAAGTCAATGGAAATAAAAACTGTGAGGAATGTAAACTGGACTGCCGATTCGCTATCACCCATTTTACACTATCGCACAAATTCAAAATTACCCCACTGAGATAAATAACCAGATAATCTGTTTTTGTTGGCGTTGGTTGTGAGATAAACCTTGGCAGATCACCGGGAGAACTCCTTTGCTCTTCCTCAAATAATGCCATGGGATTTTTCATATTCATCTGAGAGGGTTGACAGGATCCGATTTTAATATCTCATCTGAAGCATGGCAACTCTGATAATGCCGCACGCTTAAGTGTCAGCCTAGATTACGCACTCAAATTCTAGAGTGGGGCTTGAACCCATGATCTTCTGACTGAGGTAAGAACAGTACCACTGCGCCAAGGCTGATGGATTAGCATTGTAAGAAAGGGAGAAATCTTAATTTCTGAGTCTCCCTACTAACTAACTGGATTAAATGAAATAAGTATTATTAGTTATAGTTTTAAGTTTGTATTGTTATTATTATGTAACTGATACTCAATGCACAATGATGCTTGAATAATCATGCTTTTAAAACTAGTACAGTATGCCCTGGGTAGATTAGATATTAAAACGTCCTCTTGACGAACATTCTTGACCAACATTTTAAAAGTGCTTCTCAGCAAACTTATTAATAAAAACAGACAGTGGGAACAGGACTAGCAAGGTCATATATGGCTGCCACTGTGTGGAATATTACAATATCTGCAGGGAATTAAAAACACAGGCAAATAGCAAGGACACATATCTCTACACATGGAGACGTGTTCTATTTGTGTTGCCATAACTACCCAAGATAGGAGTCTTGATGGTCAAAAACAGATGGGCCATGATTTTATTGGAGGAGGCGGGTTAGACTCAGGTTGCCTGATGGGTGGGTTCCAGTCCCGCTGCCAGTTTCAGCCGCTCCCAATTTGCGATTTTAAATTAAGTGGGCTCATTAAGCCCGCCATGCGCGCTGCCCGGTCCAATGAGTGGGAGCGGGTCTGCTGCTCGCCTCTGATGACGTAATTCCTTCAGTTACTTTTAAGGGGGCCATGTAGCCTCAGTTTATCATTTCGTTTGTGCTGCTGTGGGAATCGGCCCAGGTGACCATGACTGCTGCCAAAGCAAAGGCTGCTCCGCGCTTCGATGAGGACTCCCTCCAAGCTCTTGTGGAGGGAGTAATAAGGCGCAGGGAGATTCCGTTCCTTCCCGATGGCCGGAGGAAGCCTCCTCAGCAGACAAAGGCAGCCTGGCTGCAAATTGCTGAGAAGGTAAGTGCTAGGTCCTTCTGCTCATGCACCTGGGTGCAGTGCCGAAAATGGTTCAATGATCTTCTGCGCTCATCAAAAGTATCATATCACAATTACCTTCAATCTGCTTCCCTTCTCATCACCAGCACTCTGTTTTGTCAGCCTGCTCCTCCACATCCCACCTTACCCTTACTTCCCTTGCACCTTTACCTATCCATCTCTCTCTATGTACAGAATCACTTCACCATCCTACTATGCACCCCTCACACTCGCTCTCACTGTTATGCAATGACAACACTGTTATGCAATGACAACAACTAACAACTCACAGGGAGGCAGCTTCCTCTTGGCACCTCACTCCATCTTGGTCTCCCTCTAAGCTTCTATGTTATGGATTCTTCACAGTCACTCCATCAATCTTGCTGAAACTCCACCTGTGTCCCTCCTTGCAGGAAAAGATAGCCCACAATAAGAGGGAGAGAGCAACAACAGGAAGAGGACCACCATCCCTCGTTACATTGACTAGCGCTGAGGAGGCTGCTCATGACATTGTGGGAGGTGGCGAGGAGCTGGAAGTGGGGGACGGAGAGACGGACGCAGTAGTGGAAGCTGGTGACAGAATAGATTTTCACCCTCTCATTTAGATTTCACGATTGACTGAAATGGCATATGATGTTCATAAAGATTAACTTTTGATCATCTGCACAATAGGATGAGTGTGCTACCTAAATATCAGGGCCTAGAAATTCGGTGGGCTGCGCCACCAGTTAGCGCCTAAAGAGGGCACTCAGTGGCTTTAGCGCCACTGGCCACGCCTCCCGCGATATTTAGCGGGGCGCTAATGGCGGTGTTAACCTGTTGTGCTGCGCCGCCACCGATGACGTCATCGGTGTGCGCAGTGCCCCGCTACCGCCCCAATCTCGATATTCGGCAGCGCCCGTCTCTGTAGCGTCGTTCGCAAATGGCGCCCGGTTCACGGGGCCTACCTGTGGCGGCAGTGGCGCAAATTAAGGTGGAGGTGCGGGGCGGCCGTTTTTTTCGGTGGCCGCCTGCCAGCACCTCCGTCCCCGGCCCCCTGATCGCCCCCCGCGGCATTGCCGGCTGTTTTCCGAGAGCCCGGCACTTCTCCTCGGTGCTGGGCACTTTTGCCGGCACTTGCGATCTCTGATCGCGCTGGTGCAGGCCCCTCCCCCTTAAGAATGGGAGGAAGGCCTGCAGTACCGCAGCGCGCCGTGCCGCAGCGTGTGGCGCTGCGGCACGTTACGCTGCAATATTCAGTTTCAGCGCCCTAAGAGGGACGCGGAGCACCTCGAGCCTCGCCCCATGTCCCTCTTGGGGCGCTCAAGCTGAATTTCCGGCGGTCGCAGCTGCTCCCAACACTGCGCTAAATCCGGCGCCCAGGCGAGTTTGGCGCCCCGTTTGCGGCTCCACCCAATTTCTCCCCCCAGATGTTTAACTCATGCCTTTACTCTCCCACAGGACCATCGAGAGCTACCCCTTCCCACTGTCCAGGAGGAAGAGCCGAACGACTCCTCAGAGGAAAGTGCAGCCTCTGAGCGAGCAGCGTCACCAGGACTCAGCGCACCCAGCACCAGCACAGAAACGCACACCTCGGTGGGTCCTGCGCGCCATGGAGTAGTGTTGTCACCTGGTGCATCACAGCTCACAAGTGAGCATCAGCAGATGGTGGAGACAACGACAGCAGTGGAGAGTCCTTGTTGGAGGTCGCAGGACTCTACTAGCTCTGCTCAGCTGCATGTAGACGCTGTGCATCTGGGGTCAACCAGGAAGAGAGCGGTGCTGGAACTTCAGTAACAAGTGCAGGAGTCTCTGACAGGTTTTGCATCCATGGTAACTGCAAGTGTGCAGAGAATGGAGGAGTCCATCTCAAACATCAGCACTGCCTTGGTGGAGTCAATAGCACATGGAGAGTGTGGCAACCTCCATGGAGGAAATAACTCGCCAGACACAACAGAGCATGGTGACTCTTCTAAATAGATGGTCTGCTATGGAGGAGAGATGGGCATTGATTGAGGAGAAACACCAGAGGTACATGGACGTCCCCATTATGAGGACTGTCAGTACAGAGACGGGTCCTCATGGCTCCATTGATGTTCAGCAAGGTGCTTTCCAGCCATTTGCTAGCACTGAAGTGCGGGTGACCCATGAGAGGGATGTTGGTGGCCGACAACAAGGAAGTGTGGGCTCCTCTCCAAGCGCTCACACCACCATGCCACTGCGGCGCTCTCGATCAGAGCCCCAGATTCCGCACCCAACTGAGATGGCCGTTTCAGTCCCTGCACAGCCGCAGGAAGAGCAGACTGTTGCGGAGCCCTCCCAGGCTCTCAAACCCAAAGGACGCAAATCAAAGACGTCTAAGCAGGTGCAGCAGAGAAGTGAGCAAGCTGCCTCTACATCTGCTGAAGCCACCGGAGAAGCACTACGTAGAAGCACGCGTTCTTGCCATGGAAGGAGTGCAGCGAAGATTCACCAGACTGATACCTGGGATGGCAGGAATGACGTATGAAGAGAGATTGGGTCGATTCTTATATTCGTTAGAGTTTAGAAGAATGAGAGGGGATCTCATTGAAACTTATAAAATTCTAACTGGACTTGACAGACTAGATGCAGGAAGGATGTTCTCGATGGCGGGAGAGTCCAGAACCAGGGGTCAGAATCTAAGGATAAGGGGTAAGCCAATTAGGACTGAGATGAGGAGGAATTTCTTCACCCAGAGACTGGTGAACCTGTGGAATTCTCTACCACAGAAGGCAGTTGAGGCCAATTTATTAAATATATTCAAGAAGGAATTAAATATATTTCTTAAGGCTAATGGGATCAAGGGATATGGGGAGAAAGCAGGGACAGGGTACTGAATTTGGATGATCAACCATGATCTCATTAAATGGCGGAGCAGCCTCGAGGGGCCAAATGGCCTACTCCTGCTCCTATCTTCTATGTTTCTATGTAAGAGAAAGTTAACACACAAATAGTCACAAGGGGAGTCACTTGGGTGTTTTCATCTGAAACAAAACTTTGTCATCGTTATTATTAATGTATTAAAGAAAAGCGATGGCAAAGATTCAAAGAGTTGGCCTATGTGTGCTCAGAAATGGCAGTTGCACAATGAAGGGTCAGGGTGCCTTTCATCTATAATGATGGTGGTGAGAGAGAGAGAAAACCACAGTTTATTGCACAGATGATGTATGGTGTGTAAAGAAGGTCGGCCAGACATTCATTTCCATGTGCCAGCCATATGTAGTTGATGCGTCATATTACGCGAATCTGGCATGGATAAGTACATCCCTTGCCTCATGGCCAGCAATGTGCTCATCTTCTGCTGGTTTTGGCACATCTGCCCCCGCAAGGCGTCCCTCATCTGCCACCTCCTCCTCCTCCTCTTCCGAGGAGGCTCTGTGCTGGGCCACTTGTTCCTCAGGCAGCGCTAGGCCACACTGCTATGCGATGTTGTGCAGGCAATGATGATTCTGGAGAACCGTGGCTGGTGCGTACTGCAGGGCTCCACCAGATCTGTTGAGGCATCGGAATTGCATTTTCAGCAAGCCGATGGATTGCTCTATGATGCTTCTGGTGGAAATGTGGCTCACATTGTACCGCTCCTCAGCCTCGTTTGATGGCCTCCTCATCGGTGTTATGAGCCACTTTTTCAGGGGATAGCCCTTCTCACCAAGTAGCCATCTGGAAAGTTGGGTTGGCGGATTGAAGAGCAGAGGCACAGTTGACTGCCGCTGGATGAAGGAATCATGGCAACTGCCAGGGTACTTGGTGCAAACATGCATAATGATCTTCCTGTGGTTACACAACAGCTGGATGTTAAGGGAGTGTAAGTCCTTGCGGTTGACAAATACAGCTGGGTTGTGATGGGGTGTCCTTAAGGCCACATGTGTGCAGTTGACGATGCCCTGCACCCTTGGGAAGTCTGCCATATTTGAAAATCCAACCGCATGCAAAGTTACACTTGCTTCATCCGTGGAGAAGTGGATCTAATTGTGCAACTTTGCAAAGAGGGCATCCAACCTGCATGATGCAGGTGTGTGTGGCCGACTGGGTGATGCCGCTGATGTCTGCTGCTGATCCCTGGAAGGAACCCGAAGCAAAGAGGTTGGGTGCAGTGGTGACTTTAACAGCCACTGGTATGGAGTGTCCACCTGCTCCTCTGGGCTCCAGGTGTTTGTGCAGATGTCTGTGACTAGCTCTCGCGAAAGTCCCAGCCTCCTTTGGCACAGCTACTCACTCATGCTGAGGAAGCTCATCCTCGACCTGTAAACCCTGTGGAGGGGGTATCTCTGGCGGCGAGGTGCAACCCTCTGCTGACGCCCTCTGCCCTGTTCATCATGATGTGGCTGAGGAGAAGGTTGGCACTCTTGTTGCTGGTGCTGCTGTTCTGCCTGGTTGTACTGCTGCCGTGGCTGCTCTTCCTCCAAATCTGGCGACCAGGATGAGAGGATATAAATGGTGCCCATTCCACTTGTGGATATCTCAGTTAAGAACATAAGAACATAACAACATAAGAAATAGGAGCAGGAGTAGGCCATTCGGCCCTTCGAGCCTGCTCTGCCATTCAATGAGATCATGGCTGATCTTCTGCCTCAATTCCATTCACTGGCCTTATCGCCATACCCCTTGATGCCCTTACTAGTCAGAAATCTATCGACTTCTGTTTTGAATATACCCAATGACTGAGCCTCCACAGCCCTCTGGGGTAGAGAATTCCAAAGATTCACCACCCGCTGTGTGAAGAAATGTCTTCTCATCTCAATCCTGAATGGTCTACCTTTTATCCTGAGGCTGTGGCCCCTGGTTCTAGACTCCCCAGCCAAGGGAAACATTCTCCCAACATCCACCCTATCAAGCCCTGTAATAATTTTGTATGCTTCAATGAGATCCCCTCTCATTCTTCTGAATTCAACAGAATGCAGGCCTAGTTTACTCAATCTCTTCTCATACGACAGTCCCGCCATCCCAGGAATCAATCTCGTGAACCTTCGTTGCACTCCCTCTGTAGCAAGTATATACTTCCTTAGGTAAGGAGACCAAAATTGTACACAGTACTCCAGGTGTGGTCTCACGAAGGCCCTATATAATTGGAGTAAGATTTCTTTACTCCTGTACTCAAATCCTCTTGTAATGAAGGCCAGCATACCATTTGCCTTCCGAATGGCTTGCTGCACCTGCACATTCACTTTCAGTGACTCATGTACAAGGACACCCAGGTCCCTTTGAGCATCTGCATTCCCCAATCTTTCACCATTTAGGAAATAAACTGCCTTTCTGTTTTTTCTACCAAAGTGGATAACTTCACATTTATCCACATTATATTCCATCTGCCATGTTCTCGCCCACTCACTGAGCCTGTCGAGATCCCCTTGAAGCCTCTTCACATCCTCTTCGCAACTGACACTGCCACCTAGCTTTGTGTCATCAGCAAATTTGGAAATTTTAGTCCCCTCATCCAAATCATTGATATAGATTGTGAATAGCTGGGGCCCAAGCACCGATCCTTGTGGTACCCCACTAGTCACAGCCTGCCATCCTGAAAAAGACCCATTTATCCCTACTCAGATAATTGAGCAATAGAGGTTGCAAGTGCTCAGAGGGTCTTCCAAGGAGGTCAAACTGCAGATGGATCTCAGCTTGAACACTCACAAGATCAGTTGAGCTGCAAAACCTCAAAGCACTAACTTGTGCCATCTCAAACTCAGCCATGGTGTAGGATCACTTTTAAGCTGCTCCAGCAGCTGCTAACAATTCAGCTCCTTGCTAAACCCGGCACAATGCAGCTGGCGTGTTTGTCTGATGACGGGCAAAACGCAGAAAAAAATCAAAAATCGCAACAGCCAGTTAAAATAAGATTAGCAAGGCAGTTAACAAGTTGCGAGTGCCTCTCCCGCCGTTTGGTGTCGGGTCTGATCAGGACTCACAGACCTGACACTTGGCAAAGTAGCATGGAGGTGGGATGGCGGCGGGTTCGCAACCTGCCATCAGTCATTCCGATTTTTACTCCCAACTGGCCTCCAAACCCACCCTCTGAGTGCCGGCAAATTTGTGGCCATGATGTCAGGGTGTCGAGATGAGAACCTGACAGGGTCAGGTGGGATCATTAGTTATATGGCATCCCTGTAATTGGACGGGGAGGTAAGGTTGGGTTAACTGGTCCACATAGGCTTTGCTGGGAAGAAGTATAAGAACATAAGAAATAGGAGCAGGAGTAGTCATTCGGCCCATCGAGTCTGCTCTACCATTCAATAAGATCATGGCTGATCTTCTACCTCAACACTTTCCTGCACTATCCCCATATCCCTTGATTCCCTTAATATCCAAAAATCTATCGATCTCTGTCTTGAATATACTCACTGACTGAGACCTCGGGTGGAGAATTCCAAAGATTCACCACCCCGTGTGAAGAAATGTCTCCTCATCTCAGTCCTAAATGGCCGACCCCTTATTCTGAGACTGTGACCCCTGGTTCTAGATTCCCCAGCCTGGGGAAACATCCTCCCAGCACCTACCCTGTCAAGCCCTGTAAGAATTTTTGTATGTTTCAATGAGATCACCTCTCATTCTTCTAAACTCCAGATAATATAGGCCTAGTCTACTCAATCTGTCCTCATGGGACAATCCCCCCATCCCAGGAACCAGTCTGGTGAACCTTCATTGCACTCTCTCTATGGCAAGTTTTTTCTTCCTGAGGTAAGGAGACCAAAACTGTACACAATACTCCAGGCGTGGTCTCACCAGGGCCCTATATAATTGCAGTAAGACGTCTTTACTCTTCTACTCAAACCCTCTTGTAATGAAGGCCAGCATACCATTTGCTTTCCTAATTGCGTGCTGTACCTGCATGTTAACTTTCAGTGATTTGTGTACAAGGACACCTAGGTCCCTCTGAACACCAACATTTCCCAATCTCTCACCATTTAAAAAATATTCTGCTTTTCTATTTTTCCTACCAAAGTGGATAATTTCACATTTCTCCACATTATCGTCCATTTGTCATGTTCTTGCCCACTCACTTAGCCTGTCTATAACCCCTTGAAGCCTCCTTGCATCCTCCCCACAACTTACATTCCCACCCAGCTTTGTATTATCAGCAAACTTGAATATATTACATTTGGTCCCCTCATCCAAACCATTGATGTAGATTGTGAATAGCTGAGGCCCAAGCACTGATCCTTGCGGTACCCCACTAGTTACAGCCTGCCAACCCCAAAATTACCAGTTTATTCCTACTCTCTGTTTTCTGTCCACTAACCAATCCTCAATCCATGCTAGTACATTACCCCCAATCCCATGAGCCCTAATTTTGTTTAATAACCTCTTGTGTGGCACCTTATTGAATGCCTTCTCAAAATCCAAATACACCACATCCACTCGTTCTCCATTATCTATTCTGTTCGTTACAACCTCAAAAACAGATTTGTCAAACACGATTTCCCTTTCATAAATCCGTGTTGACTCTGCCCAATCCTATTATTATTTTCTAAGTGTCCTGTTACCACGTCCTTAATATTAGATTCTAGCATTTTCCCTACTATTGATGTGAGGCTAACTGGTCTGTAGTTCCCCGTTTTCTCTCTCCCTCCTTTCATAAATAGCAGGGTTACATTTGCTACCTTACAGTCCGCGGGAACCATTCTAGAATCTATGCAATTTTGGAAGATGACAACCAATGCATCCACTATCTCTGTAGCCATCTCTTTCAAAACCCTAGGATGTAGGCCATCAGGTCCAGGGGATTTATCGGCTTTCAGTCCCAATAATTTCTCCAGTACTATTTTTTTTACTAACACTAAGAAGGGGTCTCTCAAGCACTTAGTTTGTGGAGGCATTCGGCAAGAAGCTTGGGAACATCCACGAGACGAGGCAAGGAGAGTTTTGGGTTTGGGTTGGCGGAGGACCCACACCCGTCACACCGGGTGGACGAGCAAGCCTAGAGGTCAGGTCCAATGGAGGTTGACCCATGGAGATCGCGTCTTCTACCCAGGGCCCAACGGATAATATAAACCTTGATTGCGCCTTGTTTAACTAATGCTCAGATGCTGTAATGTATCAAGTCTCACTTTCACTGAATAAAATATAATTGCTGTCACCAATACGGGTCAAGTCGAATCTTTCGGAACTTAGGAATGAAAGGATTAATTGGCACAGGCCCAGAAACTCAACAGCATTAAGAGTTCAAGCTGGAAATCTGGTCAATCCTACGCCACCTGTGATCAAGACCTTTGCACTTCACTCAAGTGGTTCTACAGCTATTTAGTTTAAGTAGCTGTATTTAAACTACAGCTGCAGAGGTCAACCGTGCTGTGAAGAGTGGAATATGATGGAAATGATGGCGCAGAGCAAGAACTTGTTTTACTGACAGGGCTTCGTCAGAATTCATTGACGCGGTGCTGGAGAGGCTGGCTGCTCCTTATGGGTCTGTGGGCCCCAGCGCTGCACAGGCTGGGCAGCAGCCTTTCTGGAAAGGTGTTGCAACCAGGGTAAATGCTCAGGACTGAGATGCACAAGATATTCAGCAAAGAAAAACAGGGCAGGTAGGATTATGAGCACATATGTTGGAAGCTGCTTGTAATCCACGCTCCCTATTACTGCCACAATATGTGGTGTGACATTTGAAATTAGTGCAAATATTCATCAAACATTATTGACTTGCACGATAGGAACCAAATCAACCTGACTGCCATTGTAAAGGGATATTTGCAAGGAAACCACACACTGTCCTATAAAGGTATTTATCTCTCACAAAATGGAGCACACTGCATAAGGTCGATTTTACAAAGTCAAACTTTACCAAATAGCACTTTTGGATTATGTAATCTAGGAACAAGCACTCCATAACTTTCTGTCCATTAAATTAAATTAAATTAAGTTAAATGACTGGATAGAAAATCATGGGATCCATGTACCTACATTCTCAAAATGCACTGCCAGTGGGCGAGGTAGGAGTGTGATTTTGTAAATTCCTCCTTAAGTGCACTTACTTTTATTCATGTTCTATGTTGGAAATACATGTGGGAATGCACGAGAATGACTTACAGGCCATAAATGGAGCATGCGCTGGGAATTCAAAGTGCTATGCCTGACTAACCCATAGTTATAAAACAGCTGCACCAGTGAACCTTTACCAGCAATATTTTGTACAGATGTACTTAATACTTCTTCTAGGCCAAGTTATCCTACAACAGCTGAGCCAGACACTGTCTGGAGTGTCCAGTTTAGTGGATGAAGGATGCAGAGGTCTGCTCTCTAGTACCTCGCTTGGCCATGGTGCAGACAACACTGGTGAGCCTCATCTCTCCTTGTGTTTCACCAATAATACACACATTACCAGCTTCGCAGGTCACAGGTGAAAAGGAGGTTACCGTTCCTTTTAAGACTAACTGCATTGATGGAGCAACAGGAAACACACCCAACGTTAGCGTCCGCACTGAGGGCTGGAGTGTGCATCAAGTGATCCCTGGTCAGGTACAGCAGCAGTTAGGCGAGATTCAGAGTTTGTACTGCACCCAACCCGAACTTCACAGAGTGGTTCCAGAAAACAATGTCCAGGTCATCAATGTGAAGTGACTAGGCTAAAACCAGCTGCATTTGTAGAGTAGCAGGAGTCTGTATTGAAGGCTGGAGCATGTGTCCAGATGTCACCCAGCGACACCATCAAGTGATCCCTGGTCTTTAAACATCATTCATCACCTGTGAAGTGTCCTGGGCTGAAACATCTCACTGAACGTCAAATGTCTATGAGAAAATTCAACAGCCCAAAGCAGGGGTAGGCTCCCTTTGTGTCATTTGACATTCATACCATTGGTAGACCCAACCGCTGAGTGACTGAGCTCTACAACCACAAATACACTGTTATTTGAAATCATATTTCAATAAATAAATAAATGCTTTCAGCTGCCTAGGTCCTAAGCTCTGGAATTCCCCCCCTAAACCTCTCTGCCTCTCTACTCTTTCCTCCTTTCAGACACTCCTTAAAACCTACCACTTTTGGCTGGGTGTCAAATGTTGTTTTTGATAACACTTCTGTGAAGTGCCTTGGGACGTTTTACTACATTAAAGGTGCTATATAAATTTAAGTTGTTGTTATTAGAAATCATGGGCTATCAGATGTACACAATGAAAATGCTGAGGGGATTCTATGTCTATCAGATATTTGAGGTTATTTCAATTTTTAACTATAAAAGGGTTTTGCTGCGTTACCTTTTGTGCAGGTTGGCTGCTTCTCCGTCCACGTTCCATCCTGTCGACAAGTTCTCTGCGCACTGCCGCTCAGAACAAATGAATAATTGCAGGTAAACTGCATGATGGTGCCCACGGTCACATAGCCCTGGTGTATATGCCCACTTCCTGCGAGAATTCTTCGTTGCCCATTCATTGGTACACCAGGGTCAATGCAGCTCTTTCTCTCTGGAATTAAAGATCGAAGTAATGCTTTGCACAGCAATCAGAATAGTGGCCAAATTATGCTCAGGATTCAACTGCACAATAGGGAGCTGTGGGTTGCATCCTATCAACATGGGAGCCCTCTGTAAACCCACAGATAACAAAGACCCTCATATCGGCAAAAAGGATGTTACCAGTATAACATATGGTGTGTGTGACCAGTTAACATATTATGTGTGTGACCAGTAGGGCATTATAGTAATCTCGGATGCAATGCTTAAGTTATCCACCAGAGGGAGACAAATGTTAAGGGTTCATTTACCAGTTTTTTAAGGTAAAATTGCATTATGGGTAGAATGACTCATAGGATCATCCATCTTGGATGCATCGTGCAGTAGAATTACAAGTGCATGCCTGTAGCTTGTAAGAGCTCTGTTCTCTCCTTATTCTGTGTAAATTAAAAGTAAAGTTGAGTTCCTGAAGTCTCACTTATATCAATTAATTGGACCTTACTACTCGGATATAACATTTGGCGATGAGGATTAACTGTTTCAACTTGAAGAAGGGAAAATACAAGAACACTGCATCTGAATCATGGCTACTCGAGTAGGAGAGATTTCTGCTTTTGATGTTCAAAATCAAACATGGATAGAGTACTGTGAGTTATTGGAGCATTTCTTTGTGGCAAATGATATAGTTGATGTCGGGAAAAGGAGAGCTATTTTGCTCACTTCCGTGGGAAGTCTGACGTATAGTTTATTGAGAAACTTATGCAGTCCTGCAAAGCCTGGAGATAAATCATTTACTAAATTAGTGGACTTGCTAAAGGAACATTTCAATCCCAGACAGAGTGAGATTGTACAGCGTTTCAAATTTAATTCACGGAACAGGAACCCGGGCGAGTCTGTGTTGGATTATGTAGCGGTGTTGAGAAAACTGGCACATGATTGCAATTACGGGAACAGTTTGAAGGACATGCTGAGAGATAGGCTGGTTTGTGGAATAATGGATGCTCGAATGCAGAGGAGATTATTGTCCAAGACTGGGCTTACGTATGAAAAAGCATTGGAACTTGCTCAATTAATAGAGACAGCAAACCGAGATGTAAAAGAAATACAAGGTTGCGACTGGTCTACTACAAAGCAAGTTGGAAGTCAGTTTATTGTGCACAAGTTAAATATGAGTCATACACCACAACGTGCGCATTTAAAGGCATGTTATAGATGCAATGGAGATCACCTGGCAAGGGAATGCAGGTTTCTGGAGGAAAAGTGCCGCAAGTGTGGGAAAAAAGGACATATAAAATGTGCATGTAGAGCAAAAGCTACCCTGGAGGTATACAAACCTAAAGGGGCAGAAAAGCAAAACCTTGGAAGAGAAGTAAAAAAACAGGGAGCACATCACATCAGTGGAGAAGCTGAGAAAGAAGACGACGTGTTCATAATGCATAGTATGGTAGAGGACATTCCTAAAGTGGATTCTATCACTTTGCAACTGATAGTAAATGACACTAAGGTGAACTTTGAGGTGGATACTGGATGTGGCGTTACCATAATGAACAGGGAGGAATATTCAAAATTGTGGAACCGTGCAAAAGTTCCAGAGTTAAAGTCTTGCTCTATGAAGCTTAAAACCTATACCGGTGAATGAGTGGCAACATTGGGTGCAGCTATTGTAACTGTGAAACACAGGGACACCGTGGAACAGCTACCTGTAGTTGTAGTATCGGGTTCTGGACCAAATTTGTTAGGTCGGGGCTGGATAAAAGAACTTAAATTAGATTGGGGAGCAATAAATCAAATGGAGAGAGGCAAACAGTTGTCTTTGCCAGACGTGTTGATTGAACATGAGAACGTGTTCAAGGAAGAACTTGAACATTTAATGGCCCCCCAGCTAAGATTTATGTCGACAAGGAGGACATGGACACGGCAATTGTGACCGCAGAACAAGTAAGGACTTGGACTGGTAAGGATCCAGTACTGTCTAGAGTCCGAGAATATGTACTGAGGGGTTGGCCACAACATCCGGAAGGGACTGATTTCACACCTTACAGTGTCAGGAAGACAGAGCTGAGTGTGCAGGATGGTTGTGTGTTGTGGGGAGCTTGAGTGATTATTCCACAGCTAGCACGACAGTCTATCCTAGTGCAACTACATCAGTGTCATCCTGGAGTTTTGCGCATGAAAGCATTGGCAAAGAGTTACTTGTGGTGGCCAAAGCTAGATGAGGAAATAGAAAATCTAGTCAAGACATGCAGCACTTGTCAAGAATACAGGAAGGCACCAGCAGCGGCTCCACTCCACCCCTGGGAGTGGCCGGAAAAACCATGGAGAAGATTACATGTTGATTATGCGGGTCCATTCATGGGAAAGATGTTCCTCATAATCATTGATGCACATTCCAAATGGATGGATGTGTATCCTGTAAATTCTGCTTCATCTACTGTTACTATAGACTGCCTGCGTAGGAGTTTTAGTAATCAAGGGATACCGGAGATCGTAGTAAGTGACAATGCCACGTGTTTTATGAGTACAGAAACAAAAGAGTTCATGAGAAACAATGGCATAGTGCACGTGACTTCAGCTCCATATCATCCGCCTTCAAATGGACTTGCCGAGAGAGCCATACAAACATTTAAGGAGATGATGAAAAAAAGTGCAGAAGGGAGTTTGACAGCAAAGATGTCACAAGTTCTGTTCAGCTACAGAATAGCACCTCAATCTACCACAGGACTCTCTCCTGCTGCGTTATTGTTAGGATGTCGACTACGCTCCACTCTTGACCTGGTTCACCCAGACCTAAAAAGGAAGGTGGAAAACCGACAAATCAAACAAAAGGAGAACCATGACAGAAGGACAAAGAGCCGCAGGTTTGGAGAAGGAGATGCGATCCTTACCAGAAATTTCAGTTATGGTCCAAAATGGATTCCTGGTGTCATAGACTCAATGACCGGTCCAGTTTCATATAGGGTTATGTTGGGAACTGGTCAGGTAGTACGCAGACATGTGGATCAGATACTGACCAGACAATGGGAGATCGAACTGGAGGTTCCAGAGGAAAGGTTGGAGGACAGGTTGGTCCCCAGTTATCCAAATGCATTGGTGGTACCAACACCACGAACAGAGACAGTTATACCTGGACCCCTTCATCAAGAGGAAACCATCGTAGCAGAGTCAGATACTCTGAGTACTGCTCAGGAGCAGCAGGTGGCTTTACCACAACAAAGCAGGGACTTGACTGTAAGACGTTCAACAAGGTCTCACAAGCCACCAGACAGATTGATCACGACCTGCTAGATTCGTTCAGGATGGACTATCGTTGAAGAAGTTTCCTTATGGACTTTTAAGAATGTTGTTAAGAATTGTTGTAACTTAAGAGGGGGGGGGGATATAGTAATCTCGGATGTAATGCTTAAGTTATCCACCAGAGGGAGACAAATGTTAAGGGTTCATTTACCAGTGTTTTAAGGTAAAATTGCATTATGGGTAGAATGACTCATAGGATCATCCATCTTGGATGCATTGTGTAGTAGAATTACAAGTGCATGCCTGTAGCTTGTAAGAGCTCTGTTCTCTCCTTATTCTGTGTAAATTAAAAGTAAAGTTTTGAGTTCCTGAAGTCTCACTTATATCAATTAATTGGACCTTACTACTCGAATATAACAGGCATATTGTGTGTGTGACAGCTAGGTCATATTCTGTGTGACCAGTAGCACATATTGTGTGTGACCAGTAGGTTATATTGGCCCGGATTTTGCGGTGGGTATGACGGAGTACTCAGGGTACAGCATCATACCGCCTTGGAAATATACCACAAGTTCGAGATTTCCGCATGCTTACGCACGCACTAAATCCCGAACTTGCAATCTGTCAAGTTACGCATTGACAGATGATCTACACCGCCTTGGAAATCCCAATTGCTAGCACAGAGTTGAGCTACTTGCCCTCCAACTGCCCAGTAATTATGGACGTTTTTCTTATGGTTAGTGAAAGCAGGCACAGGATCCTGTTTCACATCTAAAAAGCAGATCTATGTGTGTATATTGTGTACGTTTTGGTGGAGGAAACCTTTTTTTGTTGGTCGAGTTTCATTTTAATTACTTGGGAAGTTGAATAAGAAAGTTAAATAAAGTGAACATCTGTCAGATTTTAGTGACCATTTCTGTCCTTTCAACTCAAAAATGAACAACAATACAAACAATATAATGCATCTATAACAAGGAAAATAGATTTATCTATTGGCAGTCTAAATGAGGTCTGAATAATATATTTTAATCCTGAAAATTAACATTAAATATATGGCTGGGAATCTCTTTTTGAAGTTCAATAACATTACTTGTAGGAGATATAAAACATTGTTAGCTCTTTACTGAGTATCAAAACAGGAAGTTGTATACATAGGGACATATAAATTGTGAGTTTGGATGAAAAAACTTAAGCAAAATTATGTATGCAGGTTATTTCCAAAATCTAACAGAAGTTGTACAGTGAGGATGATTGTGAAAATGCCCTGCTGTCAAATCACTGCACTTTTGATGTAGTCACAAGCTTTAATTCACATTTAACTTTGGTGTGACAGGTTAACCTCTAAGATCATTCAGTGTCCTCTTAAAACCTACTTATTAAATGTTTGAATGTGTTAGTCACCCATACAGGAAAACATTGGGCCCATTAGAGTACGTCTGAAAGGATTGTTAATGGTTCTGGTATCACTTCAAATAGCCCAACTCTCCGCCCGCAGATGCCCTTTTCCCAGGAATGCGAAGGATCTGTCAAGAAAATTCTTGACAGATTGCAAGTTCAGGGTTTTAGCACATGCGCAGCGCATGCCTAAACCCGGAACTTGCGAGGCCCTTACGAGCGCGTGCGCACCTTGTATGCACCTGTCGGGGGCCGCAAATTATGTCCCATTGTATGTGACCAGTAGGTCATATTGTGTGTGACCAGTAGAACATAGTGGGCTGGATTTTCATTAAGCTGTCGGGAAGGAGGCAGGACTACAACTTTCGGGTTTTAGTCCCGCCTCCATCGACGTACGGCCAATCGATGCGATTTTCCGTTGATTGACCTTGTTGAGCCCGCCCAGCGGGCTCAGCAGGCCAATTAAGGGCCACCCGGCAACAGGTGACGTCACAGACTGAAATTTCATCTGTCAAGAGTTTTTGACAGATGAAATATCAGTGTTTCACAGCTGTTTGAAGCTGTCAAACACTGACAGTCTGACTTCTAACCTGAGTCCTTCTACGCAGACTCAGTTAGAACTTTCACCGGCACTGAAAGCTGAAGGCTGTCACTTTGGACAGATCGCAGCCGTTCAGCTTTCAGTTCCGGCTGAGTGATGGACTCCCGACGCCTAGAGGAAGAAAGGCTGTTAAGGTAAGTAAAACGTAAGTAAAACTTCTTTACACACTTTAGACACACCAAACATACTTACCTTTGCACTCATGCACCCATCACTCACCTGAACACCGACATCGCGACCTCTCCAAGTACTTCAACCCGACGGCCCGCCTGCTCTAACCTGTCGTGGTTTGGAGCCGTCGGGAATCCCATACGACACCCCTCAAAATAGGGATTAGGCTAAAAACTGCCTGTTAACTACCTGTTAACAGGCGGTTAATTGGCACTAATCCCTTCCCGCCTCGGGTCGGTGGGTCCCAGTGCGGGGCCGGTACCCGCCTCCCTTGAAACTTACGTGGAGGCGGGTTTTGGGCGAGATGGTGTCGGGACCCCTGAATTCGGGATTTTTGCCCCCCGCACGCCTGAAAACCCGCCTCATGGCACACTGAAAATCTGGCCCATTCTATATGGCCAGTAGGACTGTGTGACCAGGAGAACATATTGTATATGACCAGTAGGACTGTGTGACCAGGAGAACATATTGGGGGGAATTTTAACCTAAAAGATCGAGTGGGTTTGGAGCGTGGGGGGTTAAAAATCGGAATCCCGACCTGAACCCACCTCCAACATGCCCACTTTCAGTTTTCGGTTTTAGCAGAGGCGGGATGGGGGGGTTAGGGCAGGGGTCGGCAGCCAACCCGTTGCCAGAAGGCGGGATGTCAATTTAAATATTTTAATAATGCTGGAAACCTCTCCTTTAACCTCCATTTTGTTTTTAACTCGAGCTGGTCAGGTTTTACACACCTCATAAAACCCGGCAGTTACAGCAAGGCGAGGATTGCTGCATTCAGGAGATTACACCTACCTCCTGGATCCAGGGACCCTGGCTAACCCAGCCCCCATGAATGGAGGCTCCCCACAAGGCCTCTGATTGCCTTCCCTCCAACCCCCCACCAATGACCCTGAGGCCAGCCCCGATCCTCCGGTGGCTGACCCCAATCTTCTCTTCGCTCCCCTCCAACCCCACAATGTTGATCCTGAGGCCTGCTCCTATCTACTATTTCCTCCCCCAGTCCTCTGGAGGCTCCGATCATCCTTGTTCTCCTCTGCCCCCGCCTGCCAATCCTTTGGAAGCCCCAATCATTCTCCTCCCTCCTCGATCTTTCTTCTCCCCTCCGAAGGCTCTGATCATCCTTGTCCCCACACCCTCCGATCCTATGGAAGCCCTGAGCTTTCTCCTTCCCCTGACTTTTCCCTCCGGAGGCCCCTATCTTCCTCGTCCCTCCCCCGATCCTTTGCATGCCCCAATCTTCCTTCTCCCGCCCCTGCCACCCACCTCCCCCCGAAGGCCCCGATCTTCCTTGTCCGTTCCCCTCCCCTGATCCTCTGGAGGTTGGCACCTGCCCCCACCCGATCCCTCCCCTCCTCCTCTGTGTGGCCTAGTGTGGCATGGCTACCCGCCCGGAGCCAGCCAGCCTCTCAATCAAGCTACCACCACCTTTTCAGGACGAGCATTCTAGATCCCGACAACTCTGAGTGAAAAAAATTCTCCTCGTCTCCCCTCTAGATCTTTTCCAATGATTTTGAATCTATGCCCTCTAGTTATTGACCCACTCACCAGAGGGAATACTTTTTCCCTATTTACTCTATCAAAACCTATCTTGAAGACCGCTATTAGGTCACCTCCTAACCTTCTCTGTTCCAAGGAGAACAGTCCTAACTTTTCCAACCTCTCCTCATAACTGAAGTCCCTCATCCCTGGTAACATCCCGGTAAACCTCCTCTGTACCCATTCTAAGGCCTTTACATCTTTCCTGAAGTGTGGTGCCCAGAATTGTCCACAATACTGGGGCCTAACCACTGATTTATAAAGTTCTAGCATGATCTCTTTGCTTTTATATTCTAGTTCTCTATTTATAAACCCAAATAATCCATATGCTATTTTTAACCATCTTATCAACTTGTCCTGCTACTTTTAAGGATTTGTGTATATGGACACTGTAGTGTATGTGCCTTTAAGAGCCCCATATGTGCTGTAATGCCGGTAATGGCCACTCAGGCTATATAAGCCTGTATATTGTGTTATATCCGTTAGTACCCCTCCAGACTTTGCTTAGTAAACACCTATGAACCAACTCCTGTCTTCAGTGTCTCTATCAACACACGGACACTACAGTGGCGACGAAGTGGAAACGGACTTAACTACAATTCGGCAGCACCTCAAGGACATCGATTCATCTGGCGTCCAGAAGAATCAAGAAGTGAAAGAAGCTGTTGTTTCACCAGCTGGCCAAGCTGGTGGCAGGTACTGCGGTAATCCTTCCTGGGCATCAGGCTGGGGCTCCAGCGGCTGGCTCTACAGCTGGGCCAAGCAGCAAAAGCGGAGGCAAGCAATAACAGACGGGGAGGGAGCACTCGGGAGACGGCCGCGGCTGCAAGCAGGTCGGCGTTCAGACCTACAGAGAGAGTCCGGCGGGAACGAGTCTCCAACTATAAATAAATAAATAAATAAATAAAAACGAACGGAAACCGCGGGAAACAGCGTTGTCATCGGCAGCAGCGGCGGGAAAGCGCGGGAAGCGCCATATCTTTTCTAAGATGCCTAATTCTGGCAATATTGATGCTTTTGATAACGAGATAGAGGATTGGACCACATATGTGGAAAGAGTGGAGGTATATTGCACCGCAAATGGAATAGAAGATGAGAAAAAAGCTTCAGTACTTCTGGATCTAATGGGCGCAAAGACATACAAGCTGTTACGAAACTTAATCACTCCAGCCGAACCGATGGACAAGAATTTTAAGGAGATTGTTGATACCCTACACTGCCAATTCGAGGCAGGACTGGTAGATTCTCTGCGAGACAAATTCGTCTGCGGTCCCCTAAGTGTAGAAACACAAAAAAAACTATTTTCTGAGAAAGATTTAACACTGGACAAGGCTTTCAGTGCAAGAGGAGCTGCAGAGATACAACAAAGGCCACAGGACTTCGGCACCCATGAAATGACACGGGGTTTCGAGAGATGCTATCGCTGCGGCAGATCCACCCATGACCAGAGGGACTGCTGGTTCAAGGACAAAGCATGCAGGCAATGCCGAAAGATGGGACACATTCCACGTGTGTGCCGATCTGGAAACAAAAAATCCACTAACAGAAAAAGAATCAATAATGAAAAGCACAGAAGACCAGAAGAGCGATAGCGACTCCGGGAACAAGAGACTAAGCTCTCTCAAATTACATAATGTAATTGCCAAAGAAGATTACCAGACCATTTGGGTTACCCTCACAATAGCAGGGTCCCCAGTTAAAATGGAGCTAGATACAGGATCAGCTCTGACCATCATAAATCGATGGGATTACGAGCGGCTATTTCCGCATATACCTTTAAAAGACACATCCATTTTCTTGAAAACATATACGGGGCAGAAAGTATACCCCAAAGGAAAAATAAGGGTGCCTATTGTATACAACGGCAAGGAAATACAGAAGTTGTATTTATACGTTCTACAAGATGAAGGTCCACCGCTGTTGGGACATGAATGGATCAGGAAAATACGTTTAGACTGGCACTCCATTCAGGCACTGACGGTGACCAGTAAGAAAAAAAATGATGATGATGTCATACCTGAACGATTAAAAGACATCTTGGCCAACGCCAAGGAAGTGTTTCAAGAGAAACTAGGAACCTTGAAAGGCATCACCGCCTCAATAAAAGTGGAAGATGCAGCAATTCCCAAGTTTTTTAAGGCAAGACCGGTGCCATACGCAATTCGTCCAGTAGTCGAGGCAGAGCTGGAGAATTTGGAAAAGGCAGGCGTATTATCTAAAATAGATTGGAGCGAGTGGACAACACCCATCGTTCCAGTCATGAAGAAAGCATTGAAGAATGATAAATCTGAAGAACAGAGAAAAATTTGCATCTGTGGAGACTTCAAGGTGACTGTAAACCCGGTCCTTCACACAGTACAGTATCCTCTTCCGAGGATCGAAGATATTTTCGCCTCACTATCCGGAGGGAAACGTTTCACCAAAATTGACTTGGCACAGGCATATCTACAGATGGAGGTCGAAGAAGCCTCTAAAAAATATCTCACGATAAATACACACAAAGGTCTGTACCAGTACAATCGACTGGTTTTCGGAGTAGCATCCGCTCCAGCTATCTGGCAAAGAGCTATGGAGCAAGTCCTCCAAGGGATTCCGGGGACTCAATGCTACCTAGACGACATCCTTGTAACAGGAGAAAACGACAACGAGCACCTTGCCAATTTAGAGCAGGTGCTCACTAGGCTAAGAGAACGGGGCCTACGAGCAAATCGCCCCAAGTGCGAATTTTTCCGAAATCAAATATCATATTGTGGCCACATAATAGATAAGGAAGGGTTGCATAAGTCACCTGAAAAAATTGAAGCGGTCATAAAAGCCCCAGCACCTGAAAATGTTTCACAATTAAGGTCGTTCCTGGGATTAATAAATTACTATCATAAATTTTTACCGAACTTATCAACTCTTCTACACCCTCTTAATGAACTGCTACAAGCAGGAGTAATTTGGAAATGGAACGAAGACTGCAAACGTGCCTTCCATAAATGCAAAGACTTAATCACATCCAAAGAAGTTTTGGCTCATTACAACCCATCACTGCCAATCAGACTGGCGTGCGATGCATCCCCTTACGGCATAGGAGCAGTATTATCGCATAAATTCCCTGATGGCTCGGAACGGCCGACAGCTTTTGCGTCACGCTCATTGAACTCAGCTGAGCGTAACTATGCCCAAATCGACAGGGCACTCAGCCTGGTATGGGGAGTGAAGAAATTCAACCATTACCTACACGGACAAAAATTTACCTTGTTGACTGACCATCAACCCCTCATCTCCATATTCAACCCTAAAAAGGGTGTTCCCATTATGACAGCGCAAAGGCTACAGAGGTGGTCCCTTTTTCTAGGGGCACACCAATACAACATAGAATACAAAGGATCAAAACAGCATGGGAATGCTGACGGTTTATCGCGCCTACCGTTGCCAACGGTAGAAGAGGCACCTACAGTAGACCCAGTGGAGATGTTCCACTCTACCATAGTGGAATGTCTACCAATAACAAATTCTGCCATTGAAAGGGAAACGAGAAATGACCCGACTCTCTCACGGGTCTACGATTTAACAGTGAAGGGATGGCCAGCACATGGCGAACCACTGTTGCCAGCATTCTCGCAAAGAAGAGAACAGCTGTCAGTGTGCCGAGGAACCTTGATGTGTGGATCCAGAGTGGTGATTCCACCCAAACTCCAGGATAAAGTGCTAAAGGAGCTTCACGAGGGGCATCTGGGTGGAGTGAAAATGAAGAACCTAGCTAGGGCGTTTGTATGGTGGCCAGTTATCGATGGAGACATCGAAGAAATGACCAAGAGCTGCCTAGGATGCCAGAAGGTCCAAAACACTCCACCACAAGCCCCTCTACATCCATGGGAGTGGCCCTCATCTCCCTGGCAAAGGGTACACATCGATTTTGCTGGTCCATTTATGGACTCAATGTTCTTAATCGCGGTTGATGCACACTCCAAGTGGCCGGAGGTAATAAAGATGTCCTCCACCACCACGGAAAAAACCATCACAGTATTAAGGACCATATTTGCCAGGAATGGGCTGCCGGAACAGATCTGTTCTGATAATGGACCGCAATTTGTGTCCGAAGAATTCAGGAAGTTCTTAAAAAACAATGGGGTTAAGCACTACACGTCCACCCATACCATCCCGCCACCAATGGATTGGCTGAAAGGTTTGTCCAAACCTTCAAGAAGGCCATAAAGGCCATGGGTAATGAAGACATAAAACTTCAGCACAAGGTGGATAACTTCTTGTTCGCATACAGGAATGCAACACATATGGTTACCAACCAAACTCCCGCCATGATGTTCTTCAATAGAAACCTAAGATGCTGGCTGGATTTGGTCAAGCCCAACATCAGAAGGGACGTGGAGAACCGGCAGTTTCAAGGCATGAATGAAAGGCCAACTAGAACCTTCCAGATAGGTCAACAAGTTTTGGCCCGGGACTACCGTACCAAGAAATGGCAGCCTGGAACTATCTGCACACGACTAGGACCACTGATGTATACCGTGGACATCGGAGAAAGCATAATAAGGCGCCATGCTGACCAAATCATAGAGTCATCCGAAAAGGGTCAACCTACACCACAACTCTATACGCCGAACGATGAAGTAGAGATACCCATATCTACCTCCGATCCGGTGATACTGGAACCCGATGAACCCGACACTGGCATTCAAGCCGAATCAGCCTTGCCAAAAGAACCTACTACACCACCAGAAACTACTACACCACCGAGGTGTTATCCGGACCGAGTCAGGAAGCCTCCAGAGAGACTGACTTATAATTAATTAACTACAGCAATGTGTATATTATTTTTCTTATAACATGTAATTAATAATTACTTAAAATATGATGTACTGGTTAGCTAAAAGGGGAGGAATTGTAGTGTATGTGCTTTTAAGAGCCCCATATGTGCTGTAATGCCGGTAATGGCCACTCGGGCTATATAAGCCTGTATATTGTGTTATATCCGTTAGTACCCCTCCAGACTTTGCTTAGTAAACACCTATGAACCAACTCCTGTCTTCAGTGTCTCTATCAACACACGGACACTACAGACACCAAGGCCTAGAAATTCAGTGGCCTGCGCCACCAGTTTGCGCCTAAAGAGGGCTTTTGCGCCACTGTGCAAACCTACCGCGATATTTAGCGGGGCGCTAATGGCGGCATTAGCCATTAGCGCTGCGCCGCCACCGATGACATCATCGGTGTGCGCAGCGCCCCGCTATCGCCCCGCTGGCCATATTTGGTTGCTGCCGCCTCCCCCGCGCCGGCCGCAAACAGCGACCGGTACACGGGGCCTACCTGTGCCGGTAGTGGGGCGAGTTAAGGTGGAGGTGTGGCCGGCCGCTTTTTCGGCGGCCGCCTGCCCGCACCTTCTTCCCCGGCCTCCTACACCCCCCCCCCCGCGGCATTGCCGGCTGTTTCCAGAGAGCCCGGCACTTCTCCTTGGTGCCGAGCTCATTTGCCGGCACTCGCGAGCGGGGATCGCGCTGTTGCAGGCACCTCCCCCTTAAGAATGAGAGGAAGGCCTGCAGTACCGCAGGCTGCCGTGCCGCAGCGGGTGGCGATGCGGCACTTTACACGCCGATATTCAGTTTCAGCGCCCCAAGCGGGGCGCCGAAACCCTTGTTTAGCGGCCGGCTTCCACTTGGGGCGCTGAAACTGAATTTCCCGCTGGCGCAAGTGGCTCCGCGCGCAGCGGTAATTCCGGCGCCCAGGCGAGCTTGGCGCCCCCAACAGAATTTCTAGCCCCAAGTCTCTCTGCTCATCTACACTTTTCAGAACCTTGCCATTTCTAGCCCACTGTCTTTCCATATTACTACTCTGTGACTCTATCCTCCCAAAGTGCATCACTTTACACTTCCCGCATTGAACTTCATCTGTCATGCTTCTGCCCATTTCACCATTCTGTCTGTCATCCTGAAGCCTATAACTATCCTCATCATGATCTACTACTTTGCCAAGTTTTGTATCATCTACAAACTTTGGCCACGATTTTCCCGGGGCCGTCGGGCGGGGTTTCAGGCAGACGGGGGCTGAAATTTTTTTTTTTGCAGAAATAGGGGGTTGCGACCCCCCCCGCCCGATTCCCCGCCCCGCCCGACTTTTGACCCGTCTTTCAGTGGGACCCGAATCAGTCCCACCCGCCACAGGCGGGAATGGTCGGCGGGAGCCTAATGACAAATAATTGGCACGTTTAATCCTATTTTCAGGGGCCCTTGGAATTTTCAGTCTTTCCCCACATAAAACACGCCAGGTGGAACACCGCTGATGAAACCTGACGTGAACAATGTCGGCTTGCTTGCTTTCAGCTGCAGGTCAATCAGGACTGAAGAGATTTAATTAGCCAGCATTTGTAGGCTGCAGGACCTTGTTGCTGAAGGCTTGGGGCAACTTGTTGAAGGCTTAGGTACAGCTGTGGAAGGTTGGAGCCTCACACACTTCTCCAGTGTGAGCTCCTGGGAAGCCCCTCTCACCACCCTAACTCAGCGCCTCCTCAACGGAGGCATCTGCCAGAAGCATGGGAGGCCTTTTGTTCCTTCCCTTCTTGGCATTAGAGGATCTCCAACAGCATAGGAGGCTGCATCAGATCCAGCAACAACAGCAGATCTAGCAGCAACAGCAGATCCAGCAACAGCAGCAGCACCAGCAACAGCAGCAGCACCAGCAGGAGCGACAGGCTGCGGCTCAGCCACCTGAGGCAGCACAGGCTAGAAGGGGCCAGCGCATGGAAGGCCGTCGGCGCAGGAGATACCCCCCAATCAGGGTCTACAGACACAGGGTCAGCTACCTCAACATGACTGAGCAGCAGTGCCAGAGGCAGCTCCGACTTTCGCGAGAGGTAATGACTGACATCTGTGCAATGCTGCAGCAAGACCTGGAGCCCAGAGGACCAGGTCGACACTCCTTACCAGTGGCCATCAAAGTCACCACCGCACTCAACTTTTATGCCTCAGGCTCCTTCCAGGGATCAGCAGCAGACATCAGCGGCATCTCCCAGGCGGCCGCACACACTTGCATCACGCAGGTAACCGATGCCCTCTTTGCCCTCGCGCACAATCACATCCATTTCACCCGGGATTGCGCAAGTGTGAGGGCGTGAGCGATTGGATTAGCTCAGCTGGCAGACTTTCCAAGGGTGCAGGACATCATTGACTGCACACATGTGGCCCTTAGGGCACCCCACCGCAATCCAGGAGTTTTTGTCAACCGCAAGGGCTTCCACTCCCTTAACATTCAGCTGGTGTGTGACCACAAGAAGGTGATTTTGCATGTTTGTGCCAAGTACCCTGGCAGCTGCCATGACTCCTTCATACTGCGCCAGTCTATTGTGCCTCCGCTATTCAGTCCGCCAAATGAACTTCGGGGATGGCTACTTGGAGACAAGGGATATCCCCTGCGCTCCTGGCTAATGACGCCATTGAGGAGACCAGCCAATGAGGCTGAGGAGCGCTACAACTCCAGCCACATTTCCACCAGATGCATTATCGAGCAAGCCATCGGACTGCTGAAGATGCGCTTCAGATGCCTCGATAGATCAGGGGGAGCCCTACAGTACTCATCAGCCAGGGTCTCCAAAATCGTTATGGTATGCTGTGTGCTGCACAACATGGCACAGCGTCGTGCCTTGCCGATTCCGCAGGACCAAGAGGCTCCTCACAGAGCCTCCTCGGATGAGGATGATCCTGAGGATGATGCTGAGGAGGAGGAGGAGGAGGAGGAGGACGGGAATGAGCATCCTGCAGTGGGCCGCCAACCAGCGGCATCAGTGCGCGAGAACATTGCTGGGTGAAATGCAAGGAACACACTCATCCTAGGCAGATTTACCTAGCCTGGTACATCAAACACTGCAGCCTCACTGCTTCTTAACTGACAATGGACATTGGCCCATGCCTGCGCATTTCTACCTATTTGACCAGCTTGCTTACATCTGCAAGTTATCCTAAGGCCTCAATGTGATATCCCCATTCGTCAAATGACAGACGCCATAACTGCTGCAGCTGCCACCAGATTTTTTATGCCCAAGAAAGTGATGGCATTAAATATATTTACAAGACTTTTCACCCAAGTGATTAGTGGTGCTTCATTTTTCTCTTACGCGTGCTCCTACGTAGTGCTACCCCTGTGGCTTCAGCAGATGTGGAGGCCCCTTGCTCACTTTCCTGCTGCGCCTGTCTCAACACCTTTGGCGGGCGTCCTCTGGGGTGGCGAGCCTGTGAGGGCTCGCCAGCAGTCTGCTGCTCCTGCGGCTGTGCAGGGCTTGAGACTCTTATCTCACTGGGGTGTCGACTCCGGCGGGGCTCTGACCGAGGGCTCTGCAGTGGCATGGAAGTGTGAGCGCGTGGAGAGAAGCCCCCACTTCCTTGAGGTGTGCCAACAACCTCCCTCTCATGGGTCAGCTCCCCCTCAGCGCCTGCAATTGGCTGGAGAGCACCTTGCTGCACATCGGGGGGCCATGGGGACCCATCTCTGTACTGGAAGTCCTGATCAGAGGGACTTCCATGAAGGTCTGGTCTCGGTGCTCAATAGATGCCCATCAGTTCCAGGGAGCAGCGGCAGCAGAGAGGAGGTGAGCCCGGTATAAAAACCGGCACGAAGACCGAGGCCCGACCAGTTCCAGGGAGCAGCGGCAGCAGAGAGGAGGTGAGCCCGGTATAAAAACCGGCGCGAAGACCGAGGCCCGACCAGTTCCAGGGAGCAGCGGCAGCAGAGAGGAGGTGAGCCCGGTATAAAACCCGGCGCGAAGACCGAGGCCCGACCAGTTCCAGGGAGCAGCGGCAGCAGAGAGGAGGTGAGCCCGGTATAAAAACCGGCGTGAAGACCGAGGCCCGACCAGTTCCAGGGAGCAGCGGCAGCAGAGAGGAGGTGAGCCCGGTATAAAAACCGGCGCGAAGACCGAGGCCCGACCAGTTCCAGGGAGCAGCGGCAGCAGAGAGGAGGTGAGCCCGGTATAAAAACCGGCGCGAAGACCGAGGCCCGACCAGTTCCAGGGAGCAGCGGCAGCAGAGAGGAGCTGAGCCCGGTATAAACCCGGCGCGAAGACCGAGGCCCGACCAGTTCCAGGGAGCAGCGGCAGCAGAGAGGAGGTGAGCCCGGTATAAACCCGACGCGAAGACCGAGGCCCGACCAGTTCCAGGGAACAGCGGAAGCAGAGAGGAGGTGAGCCCGGTATAAAAACCGGCGCGAAGACCGAGGCCCGACCAAATCAACAGCAGAGGAGAGAGGTAAAAAGTAATCAGAGTGTGACGTCACCAGGGAGCAGGTAAGTGATTGGTTGGTGAGTATTTCTCTCTTTTCAATACAAGCTTGACTTCTGTGGTGTTAAATTTCTAGGGTCTCTGGTGTAGTGGGGACAGTTGGTAAATAAAGCGCCCTAGAGTATACCTGTAACTGGGGTATTGAATAAATTTTTTAATTAATTAAAGGAGTAAGTCATGGCAGGAGAGCTCAGACCCGTGTTCTGCTCCTCTTGCTCCATGTGGGAAATCAGGGACGCTGCCAGTGTCCCTGACGACCATGTATGCGGGAAATGCATCCAGCTGCAGCTACTTGTAGACCACATTGCGGCGCTCGAGCTGCGGGTGGATGAATTTTGGAGCATGCGCGATGCTGAGAGGGTCGTGGATAGCACGTTTAGCGAGTTGTTCACGCCTCAGGGTAGGGCTGCACAGGGGGTGACCATCAGGCGGAGCAACAGAGGCAGGCAGGAAGTGCAGGGAACCCCTGCGGACATCCCCCTTTCAAACAAGTATACCAAGTTAGATACTGTTGAGGGGGATGACTCACCAGGGGAAGGCAGCAGCAGCCAGCTTCCTGGCACCAGGGACGCTTCTGCTGCTCAGAAAGGGAGGAAAAAGAGTGGGAGAGCAATAGTGGTAGGGGATTCTATCGTAAGGGGAACAGATAGGCATTTCTGTGGCCGCAAACGTGACTCCAGGATGGTTTGTTGCCTCCCTGGGGCCAGGGTCTGGGATGTCACTGAGCGGCTACAGGGCATTCTTAAGGGGGAGGGTGAGCAGGCAGAGGTCGTGGTCCACATTGGGACCAACGACATAGGAAGGAAGGGGGATGAGGTCCTGCATCAAGAATTTAGGGAGCTAGGTAACAGATTAAAGAGCAGGACCTCAAAGGTTGTAATCTCTGGATTACTCCCAGTGCCACGTGCTAGTAAGTATAGGAATGGGAGGATAGAGCAGATGAATGCGTGGCTAAAGAGTTGGTGTAGGGGGGAGGGTTTTACTTTCCTGGATCACTGGGCCTGCTTCTGGGAAAGGTGGGACTTGTACAAGTCGGACGGGTTGCACCTGAACCAGAGCGGGACAAATATCCTTGTGGGGAGGTTTGCTAGCACTGTTGGGGGGGGTTTAAACTAACTTGGCAGGGGGATGGGATACAGAGGGGAGCTGAAATAGGGGGTGATGTGCTGCCAATTATAGAGAAAAAAACAAGTCAGCTTGGTAGACAGGGCAAATATATAAGGGCAAGGCTGGATGGCATCTATTTTAATGCAAGGAGTCTTGCAAATAAGGTGGATGAACTGAAGGTGTTGATAAACACATGGGAGTATGATATTGTTGCTATCACGGAGACATGGTTGAGGGAGGGGCAAGACTGGCAGCTCAATATTCCGGGGTACAGAATCTTCAGGCGAGACAGAGGGGGAGGTATAAGTGGAGGGGGTGTCGCGATATTAATTAAGGAGTCAATTACTGCAGTAAGGAGGGATGATATATTAGCAGGGTCCTCTAATGAGGCCATATGGGTGGAGCTTAAAAACAAAAAGGGGGCAAGCACTTTGCTGGGAGTGTACTATAGGCCTCCAAACAGTCAGGGGGAGATAGAGGAACAGATATGTAGGCAAATCTCAGAGAAATGTGCAAATAATAGGGTGATAATAATGGGGGATTTCAACTTCCCCAATATTAACTGGGATAGTCAGAGTGTGAAAGGCTCAGAGGGTGTAGAATTCTTAAAGTGCATCCAGGAGAGCTTTTTGAGCCAGCATGTAGAAAGTCCTACAAGAGAGGGGGCGGTACTGGACCTAATTCTAGGGAATGTGGCCGGCCAAGTGGAAAAAGTGCTAGTAGGCGAGCACTTTGGTGATAGTGACCATAATATGGTAAGATTTAAGGTGGTCATGGAAAAGGACAGGGATGGGCCGGAAATAAAGGTTCTAAATTGGGGGAAGGCCGATTTTAATAGGATAAGGCAGGATCTGGCCAAAATGGACTGGGATCAGCTACTTGTAGGAAAATCCGCATCGGAGCAATGGGAGGCTTTCAGAAGGGAGATTGAGATCATACAATGGCAACATGTTCCCGTAAAGGTCAAGAGTGGTTCCAAAAACCACAGGGAACCTTGGATGTCAGGGGATATACGAGAATGGATTAAGAAAAAAAGGAGGGCTTTTGGTAGATACAAAAGGCTAAAGACGGAGGAAGCCCTAGAGGAGTACAAAAAGTGCAGGGGGATACTTAAAAAAGAAATTAGGAGATCAAGGAGGGGCCATGAAATAACACTGGCGAGCAAAATAAAGGAAAATCCGAAGATGTTTTATAAGTATATTAAGGGTAAGAGGATAACTAGGGAAAAAATAGGGCCCATTAGGGACAAAAGTGGCAATCTGTGTGTGGAGCCGGAAGATGTAGGAGGGGTTCTAAATGAATTTTTTGCATCTGTTTTCACTATGGAGAAGGACGATGTAGACATAGAAATAGGGCGGGGGGACTGTGATATGCTCGAACATATTAACATCGAGAGGGAGGAGGTATTGGCGGTTTTAGCTGGCCTAAAAATGGATAAATCCCCAGGCCCGGATGAAATGTATCCCAGGCTGCTGTGTGAGGCAAAGGAAGAGATTGCGGGGGCTCTAACACATATATTCAGGACCTCTCTGGCCACAGGGGATGTGCCAGAGGACTGGAGAACCGCTAATGTAGTACCATTATTCAAGAAGGGTAGTAGGGAAAAACCGGGGAACTACAGGCCAGTGAGCCTAACATCAGTGGTAGGAAAATTATTGGAAAAAATTCTGAGGGACAAAATTTGTCTCCACTTGGAGAGGCAAGGATTAATCAGGAATAGTCAACATGGCTTTGTCAAGGGAAGATCATGTCTGACTAATTTGATTGAATTTTTTGAGGGGGTGACTAGGTGTGTGGATGAGGGTAACGCAGTGGATGTGGTATACATGGATTTCAGTAAGGCCTTCGATAAAGTCCCGCACAGGAGACTGGTCAAGAAGGTAAGAGCCCATGGTATCCAGGGTGCCTTGGCACATTGGATACAAAACTGGCTTAGTGGCAGAAGGCAGAGGGTGATGGTCGAAGGTTGTTTTTGTGACTGGAAGCCTGTGGCCAGTGGGGTACCACAGGGATCGGTGCTGGGTCCCTTGCTGTTTGTGGTCTACATTAATGACTTGGATATGAATGTAAAAGGTATGATCAGTAAGTTCGCGGATGATACAAAAATTGGTAGGGTGGTAAATAGCGAGGAGGGTAGCCTCAGTCTGCAGGACGATATAGATGGGTTGGTCAGATGGGCGGAACAGTGGCAAATGGACTTTAACCCGGAAAAGTGCGAGGTGATGCACTTTGGGGGGACTAACAAGGCAAGGGAATACACAATGAATGGAAAGACCCAAGGCAAGACGGAGGGTCAGAGGGATCTGGGTGTGCAAGTACACAGATCCCTGAAGGCGGCGGAACAGGTGGATAAGGTGGTAAAAAAGGCATATGGGATACTTGCCTTCATTAGCCGAGGCATTGAATATAAGAGCAAGGAGGTTATGATGGAGCTGTATAAAACACTGGTTAGGCCACAGCTGAAATACTGTGTGCAGTTCTGGTCGCCACACTACAGGAAGGATGTGATCGCATTAGAGAGGGTGCAGAGGAGGTTCACCAGGATGTTACCAGGGCTGGAGCGCTTCAGCTATGAAGAGAGACTGGGCAGATTGGGTTTGTTTTCCTTGGAGCAGAGGAGGCTGAGGGGGGACATGATTGAGGTGTACAAAATTATGAGGGGCATAGATAGGATGGATGCTGAGGAGCTTTTTCCCTTAGTAGAGGGGTCAATAACTAGGGGGCATAGATTCAAGGTAAAGGGCGGGAGGTTTAGAGGGGATTTGAGAAAGAACTTTTTCACCCAGAGGGTGGTTGGAGTCTGGAACTCACTGCCTGAAAGGGTTGTGGAGGCAGAAACCCTCACAACATTTAAGAAGCATTTGGATGAGCACTTGAAATGCCATAGCATACAAGGCTACGGGCCAAATGCTGGAATATGGGATTAGATTAGACAGGGCTTGATGGCCGGCGCGGACACGATGGGCCGAAGGGCCTCTATCCGTGCTGTATTACTCTATGACTCTAACGCTCCTCAAGAGATGTCATTCTATTCAGAGCACTCACCATGTTTCCGATACCCTGGCGACTAAACTCCTCCATGGCCGCAGCCGTCCTCTCCTCAGCTGCAGCCGTCCTCTCCTCGGCTGCAGCCCTTCTCTCCTCGGCTGCAGCCCTCCTCTCCTCAGCCACAGCCCTCCTCTCCTCAGACACAGCCCTCCTCTCCTCGGCCACAGCCCTCCTCTCCTCGGCTGCAGCCCTCCTCTCCTCGGCTGCAGCCCTTCTCTCCTCGGCTGCAGCCAGCATTGCCGCGGAGGTAGCCATCCTTTCCGTGGTGATGCTTTGATGCGCCAATGACTCCAATAAGGCTCTGCTCATTCTCGCCATGGACTCCTCCATTCGCTCCACACTCACAGCGACCCTGGAGACAAAACCTGTCAGAGACTCCTGCATCTGTGCATGGAGATCCATCACCTCCTCTCTTGCGGATGGACCCAGAGGCATAGGGTCGACATGCAGCTGAGCTGAGCTGGCAGAGCCCTGCGCCCTCCGACGAGGACTCTCCACTGCTGTCCCTGTCTCCACAATCTGCTGATGCTCACTTGTGAGCTGTGATACACCAGGTGACAACTCTACTCTATGTCCCGAAGGTCCCACCGAGGTGTGAGTGTCTGCGCTGGTGCTGGGTGCGCTTACTTCTGCTGGCGATGCGCCCTCAGAGGCTGGAGCTTCCTCTGAGGAGTGTGGCTGCAAAGCCTCTTCCTCCTGGGCAGTGGCGGCGGGGGCTCCGGATGGACCTGTGGGGGAGTAAAGGAAAGAGTTAGAGATGTGATGACAAGGCTACTTGCACATTGGATTTGGCAGATGCTCATAAATTCAAATGATGTGGCTTCAGAATTATATCAGCAACTCATGCTATGTCAACGAGAGAGATGGGAAACTTTTCTGTCACCAGCTTGCGGGCTTGCTCCTGTCTCTCCTGCCCCAGCTTCCTCAGGCACGTCAGCCCCAGCAATCTCCAAAACTGCTTCTTCCCAGGGGGTCAGGTGGGCGAGTGAGGGTGGTCCTCCTCCAGTCTTCGCTCGTTCTCTCCTATTTTGAGCTCTCTTTTCCTGCAATGAGGGAGACAAGTGGAGTTTGAGTGAGAATGAAGGAGTGAGTGTAGAGAATGCATAGCAAAGATACTTAGAAGGAGACAAAGATGGAGTGAGGCTGCAAGACCAAGGGCCCTCCCTGTGTGCTGGCAGTTGTGTTACAAACATCAGAATGAGAGGCAGTGTGAGGGCTGCATGGTGGAAGAGTTATGTGAATGTGAGCATAGAGAGATAGGGAATGGGTAAGGGTGCATGGAAGTGACTGTGAAGTTGGATGTGGAGGAGGTGATAGCTGAAGCTGAGTGCTGTTGGGGAAAGGCAATGGGGAGCAGCCTGAGGGTGATGGGAACTTCATACTTACTTTTCCTGTGCGGTGCTGGTCATGGAAGCGCTTCCTGCACTGCATCCAGGTATGACGGGTCACTCCCACAGAGTTCACCTCTTCAGCCACCTGCATCCAGGCAGCCCTGGTCTCTTTGGGAGGCCTCTTCCTCCCTGAGCTAGGGAAGAGGACCTCCGTGCGGGCCCTAACCCCATCTACCAATGTCTGCAATGATGTTTCGTCGAATGTTGCGGCAGCTCGGCCTCTGCCGCTGGCAGCGGCTGGTGCAGGCTCCTCTGCCATTCTGATAGGCTGGTTGGGAAGCCTGCAGAGGTGGAGAAGTTTGCTGGACACTTTAAAAGCACCACGAATGATGACATCATATTGTGGGGCGCTCTGACTGGAAATGGACAATTAGCAAGGGTGCCCACTCGCTGGAAATTAATTGGCCATTCGAGGGAAAATTGCGTGCAGCTGGCTGACCCATTTATATTCGGGTCGGAACCCGACATTCGGGGAACCCGAAAATTTCCCGCGCGATCAGGAAAATCGGGGCCTTTATAATGCTGCTCCCTACACCCGAGTCTAGGTCATTGCAATTTTTATAAAAGAGTAGTGGACCAAAAACTGACCCTTGGGGATCACCACTGCAAACCACCTCACAGTTTGAAAAATATCCATCCACCACTACCCTTTGCTTCCTGTCACTAAGTCAGTCTTGTAGCCATACCGCCACTTTCCCTTTAATTCCATGGGCTTCCATCTTCTAATAAGCCTCCTGTGTGGCACTTTGTCGAATGCCTTCTGAAACTCCATATATACAACATCTACTGCACTACCTTGATTAACCTTCTCTGTTACCTCATCAAAGAATTCAATCAAGTTATTTAGACACAATTTACCTTTAACAAATTTATGCTGGCTCTTCTTGATTAACCTATGCCTTTAAAGTTTATTTTGTCCCTGATAATGGTTTCCAATAACTTCCCCACCACCGATGTTAGGCTGACTGGCCTGTAGTTTCCTGGTTTATCTCTCTCCCCTTTCTTGAATAGTGGTAAAACATTAGCAACCCTCCAGTCCTCCAGCACTACTCATGTATCCAATGAGGATTGATTGATTGTGACCAATGCCTCTGCTATTTTTACCTTTGCTTCTTTCAGCAACCTGGGATGCATTCCATCTGGACCAGGCGACTTACCAACCTTCAGTAAAGCTAATCTTACATCTTCTCTATCTATTATTATCCTGTCCATAACTTCCCTCTCCTCTTTGAGTGTAACATTCACCTCATTTGCTTCCTTTGCGAAGACAAATGCTTTTGCCATGTCCTCTGCCTCTATATGAAGATTTCCTTTTGGGTCCTTAACAGACCCAACATTTTCCCTCGCAAACTGCTTACACTTTATGGCCTAGAAATTCAGTTGGGCGCGGCAGCCGTTAGCGCCTTAGGAGGAGTAGATTTCGAGCGCTAGGCGCTTAGCGGCCGGGCGCAGCGCGATCTGCGCCTCGCCCCAACTTCAGTACACATTTAGCGCCGGCGCAAAGTCTTAGCGCGCGCCCTGCTGCACGCGCACATCATGACGTCATTTGCTAGTGCAACGCCTTTTGTGCTCCCCGAACCGGAACTTCACTCGCGCCGGCCCATTGTGCGCCGGGCGGCCCGAGCGACTGTGAAGTGGAACAGTACACAGCCCAGCCGGGCCGCGGGGAGCGCAAATTAAAGGGCACTTACCCAGCAGTATAAAGGCCAGCCATTTTGCAGCATTCACTCTTGTGCAACGGTTTTTTGGACAGAGACCAAGGAGGAGAGTTTACTGGTTTGGACCAACACTTGGACAGGTATTTTTGGCTCAGGCCAGAGCTTACCAATTATCTTTGCCTTCATTCAGAGCTCAGTGTTTGCCAGCATATAATGGGGGCTGCATTGGGTGGCAAGGCTGAATTTCAGCCTTATGTCAGAAGGGCTTACAGACGCCGTGAGTGGCAGCCCTGGCTAGACGCAGAGGGGGCAACAGGCGTCGCCAACTGAGGCCTTACCCACGCAGGGTATACCGCCAGCAGACCTCCTATCTGACCATGTCTGCCGCGATGTGTGTTAGGAGGCTGCGATTCCGAAGGGAGGTGGTTGCAGACATCTGCCGGCTGCTTCAGAGAGATCTGCAGCCACAGCTGATGCGCAGGACGTCTCTGTCGGTGGCAGTGAAGGTGACGGTGGCTCTCAACTTCTATGCCTGCGGCTCCTTCCAATCCGCTACTGGGGACATCGCTAACATCTCCCAGTTCGCCGTGCATTGCTGCATCCGCCAGGTGACCAAAGCCCTTTTCAGAAGGAGACATCAATTCATCTCCTTCCCCATGACCCTGGACAAGCAGCAGCAGCATGCAGTGGGGTTTGCAAGAATAGCGGGCTTCCCCATGGTGCAGGGCGCCATTGACTGCACGCATGTGGCTTTGCGGGCACCTCTTGAGCATGCCGAGGATTACCGCAACCGGAAGGGCTACCATTCCCTCAATGTACAGCTGGTGTGTGACCACAGGCAGCGCATCCTAGCTGTCAATGCCCGCTTTCCAGGCAGCAGCCACGATGCCTTTATCCTGCGACAGACAACTGTGGCTGACATGTTCCAGGCACAGCCTCCCCCAAGAGGATGGCTTATCGGGGACAAAGGCTATCCTTTGTGTACCTGGCTCATGACCCCACTCCGCGCGCCCACGACCCCTGCTGAAGAGGCATACAACGAGAGCCATCAAGCGACGAGGAACCTCATAGAACAAACAATCGGCGTGCTCAAGCAACGGTTCCACTGTCTCGATCGCTCCGGGGGAGCCCTCCAGTATTCGCAGGATCGAGTCTCCCAATTCATCGTCGTTTGCTGCATGCTGCACAACCTGGCTATCCGCAGGACTCAGGCACTGCCACCTCACGTTGGACCACCACCTCAGGAGGAGAAGCAGGAGGAGCATGAGGACGACGAGGATGAGGAGTACCAGCCCAGGAGGGACGCACAAGGTCCAAGGGCCGCCCGTCGGCGGCTTATTGAACATCACTTCTAGGCCCCCTGTCAGGGAATGGCTTGTGCCAATGATAGAACATGATTGCAGCCGCTCCGCAAGCCCTCAGCCGGTTAAGGCAACAAACACTTCAAAGATCAAACATGGACAATGTGAATAAATAAAATGGTTTATTGTACAAACTCTGGGCCCTTCCCACATGAAAACCAAAAACAGACGAAACCCCCAAAAAACACTCAAACACATTACTCGCTCCCACAACCTGGAGAGGATTAACAAAATAGGGCAACTAAAATGGCCGTCATTCTCGGCCTTCGTCAAAAACAAACATCACATCATCGGCCTTCAAAAAACAAACATCCAATTCTCGGCCTCAAGAAACAAACACAAATGGCCACACATTCGACTATTTGGCCCGCTAGAGCGATGCCTTGGCCATCTTTGGGTGGCCCCTGCCCGCCCTGCTGCTCTGCCTCAAAGTAAGGCCATTGGCTGCTGCAAGGCTGGGGGCAGGCTCCTGAGGGGCACATGTCGTGACGGCAGATGCCCTTGGGAGTCGGCCTAGTCGAGGTCTGGCCGTCGAGCAGGCGGCTGTTGATTGCTGCAGCTGTGGCTGGCCAGCATCAGTCGCTGCAGCAGCTCCTGGCAGCTCCACTGGGGGACTGGCAGTGGCGGCTGGAGGAATGGCGGCAAGCTGGCGGATGGCAGGCGCTCGCTGGTCACCTGAGACACTGGCACTCGCCCGGGCCAGCACTGCAGCATGCGCACCAATCTGCCGAGGGACAGACCGCTGTGCTGCTGCAGCGCGCCGGGTGCCCTGGCGATGCCTGGCTGACACAGCGAGTGTGGCAGCAGTGAGTGCCCGTGTTGACCTGTTCACTGACCGCATCAGAGCAGCCAGTGACTGGACGGCACCACTGATCACCTGGCCAGTCGCTGACAGAGCTGCCCCGAATTCCGCCCGACTCGCTGCCTGATCTGCCCGGTATTCCGCCCGACTGGTGGCCTCTGAGGGCCCGAACTCGGCCACACTCCGAGAGAGGGAATCGATGGACTCAGGCAACCGTGCCACTGCCGCCATGAGCTCCGTGTGCCGGCGCTCCGAGTCCGCGGACAAGTCTTCGAGGCGTTCCATCTCCTCAGCGAAGAGCATCTCCTGACTGGAGGCCGGACTCTCCCTCTGGGGAGAAGGCTGCCGAGCTGGCCGACCCTTCCTGCGTTGCTGGAGGCCGCTGGGCCCAGCAATTGGACTCCCCTCCGACGCTTCCCCCCTCTGGGGAGAAGGCCGCCGAGCTTCCACCCCCCTCCCGCCTTTCTGCAGCCCGCAGGTCCCAGGAGCTCCCCTCCCCTTCGACACTTCCGCCACGCTGCCCTCCAGGGAAGACGTGTCCCCTACATTGGCCTGGGTGGCCGCGGCTGAGGGTTCCCCTGATGGGCCGCCTTCCTCTTGCTCCTCCTCCTGCTCCTCTTTGGAGGGTCTGTCACTGGCAAGTTCAGGGACCTCCTCTTCACCATCTGAAAGCAGGAAGGCACAAGAGTAGCTTTAGAGTGAGGAGAGGGCGTCAGTGCGGGATGCATGAGTGGTGGCATTCAGCGCATTGGTCGGACAGTGGCAAAGGATGTAGATCTGATGCGCAAGTGGGACGAGAGGTGCAAAAGGTGATGTCCTTACCATTGCTGCCCAGAACAGGGTCGGCATCTCCACATGCAACGGGCCCAATCACCCGGCCACCCATGAGGCGCTCCACGCGATGTTGCAGGTCGGTGAGTGGCTGGATATGGGGTCGGCCTCCTCCGGTCGCAGTCCGGCTCTTGCGATTATTTGCCAGCTTGGCCTGCAAGAGAAAGGACGGCCTCTAAGTACAGTGTGTCGCCGTGATCTTGTGTGCACTGCCTCCCATGGTGGAATAGCTTGGCCAGTGTGTCGCCATGATCTGGTGTGCACTACCTCCCATGGTGGAATAGCCTGGCCAGTGTGTCGCCATGATCTGGTGTGCACTGCCTCCCATGGTGGAATAGCCTGGCCAGTGTGTCACCATGATCTGGTGTGCAATGCCTCCCATGGTGGAATAGCTTGGCCAGTGTGTTAAGTGCAGAAAGTGCAATTGATGCTCATGCCTGTCCCATAGCTGCTGGATGAAGGCTGGCCATTAGAGTTTTCAGGTCCCTTTGCCCATAATGTGAGGTGCACATGCAAGGATGAGGAGGTCACTGGAAAGGGTACTCACCCTGACAATGCGTGTGAGGTCATTTAACTTTTTGCGGCATTGGGCACCGCTCCTGGGGACGTCGCTGTTGGCTGACAGCTTGGTGGTGACATGCCTCCAGGCTCTCCTGTAGACGCGGACCGTCGCCTTCTTGCCATTGTCCGGGTACAAAACATGGCGCCTCTTCTCCACAGCAGCAAGCAGCACACTCAGATCATGCTCTGAGAAGCGCTGCGCACGTTCACGGGCCTTCTCCATGTCTTCAGGTGCTATTTGGGTCCAGCAGCAGTGTTCAGGCCTAGCTGGAGGGCTCCACTATCCAGGGCGTGGCAGCAGACACAGTCGACCCTTCCCCCTTAAGAGCTGGCCGGCGCCAGGGTGTCTGCTGTCAATCACGAGATGGCCGCACCTGCGCTGCGCCCGGCCTCGGCGCTATCGATCACCACCTCCGGCTTAGCGCCCAAAGAGAGGCGTCCAGCAGCAGTTTTAGCGCTCGCCCGAACTCCTAGGGCGAAGCTAATGAATATCGGAGAAGTGGCATCGATTTGGCGGCGGCCGCAAACTTTAGCGGACGCCCCACTTTAGCGCCCCAAAAGTGGCGTCAATTAATCTCTAGGCCTATATGTTTATAAAATGTTTTAGGGTTCAATTTAATGTTGCCTGCTAATCTTTTCTCGTAATCTCTCTTTACCTCCCATATTAACTTTTTCAATTCCCTGCTGTACTTTCTATAATCTTCCTGGTTATTAACTGAATCTTGCTCCTGACATTTGTCATAAGCTTCCTTTTTATGTTTTATTTTAACTTTTATTTCCTTTGTCATCCAGGGCACATTAGCTTTGTATGCTCTACCTTTTCCCTTCAAAGGACTATGCCTAGTTTGTGCCCGAACTGTCTCTTCCCTGAAAGCCCTCTATTGCTCAGTTACTGCTTTACCCTGAAATTGCCTTTTCCAGTCTACCTGTGCCAGGTCCCTTCTTAAATCACTGAAATTAGCTCTTCCCCAGTTGAGCATTTTTACCGTCAATATTTTCTGTCCTCTTTCCGTAATTACTTTAAATCAAATTATGTTCTGGTCACTGATAGCTAGATGATCTCCTACTGTAACACATTCCACTTCCCCTACTTCATTTCCCGGAACCAGATCCAAAGCTTCCTTCCTTGTTGGACTGGAGACACATTGAGCAAGAAAGTTCTCCTGTGCCCAAACCAGAAATTCTTGTCCTTCCCTATGCTTAGCACTATGATTTTCCCAGTCTATATTCCAAAGGAATACTTAACGTTGGCACGAGAGCTAAGGGAGTATTAGTGTTGACAGTGGAGACACGGGAGTGATTAATGTTGACGTGGGAGTGATTAATGTTGATGCTGGGACCACAGGAGTTCTCAGTGTTGATACTGGGGCCACAGGAGTGATTAGTGTTGACACTGGAGCCACAGGAGTGATTAATGTTGATACTGGGGCCACGGGAGTGAGTAATGTTGACACTGGGGCCACAGGAGTGATTAATGTTGACACTGGGGCCACAGGAGTGATTAATGTTGACACTGGGGCCACGGGAGTCAGTAATGTTGACACTGGGGCCACAGGAGTGATTAATGTTGACACTGGGGCCACAGGAGTGATTAATGTTGACACTGGGGCCACGGGAGTGATTAATGTTGACACTGGGGCGACGGGAGTGATTAATGTTGACACTAAGGCCACGGGAGTGATTAATGTTGACACTGGGGCCACGGGAGTGATTAATGTTGACACTGGGGCCACGGGAGTGATTAATGTTGACACTGGGGCCACGGGACTGATTAATGTTGACACTGGGGCCACGGGAGTGATTAATGTTGACACTGGGGCCACGGGAGTGATTAATGTTGACACTGGGGCCACGGGAGTGATTAATGTTGACACTGGGGCCACGGGAGTGATTAATGTTGACACTGAGGCCACGGGAATGATTAATGTTGACACTGGGGCCACTGGAGTGATTAATGTCGACACTGGGGCCACGGGAGTGATTAATGTTGACACTGGGGCGACGGGAGTGATTAATGTTGACACTGAGGCCACGGGAGTGATTAATGTTGACACTGGGGCCACGGGAGTGATTAATGTTGACACTGGGGCCACGGGAGTGATTAGTGTTGACACTGGGGCCACGGGAGTGAATAATGTTGACACTGGGGCCACTGGAGTGAATAATGTCGACACTGGGGCCACGGGCGTGATTAATGTTGACACTGGGACCACGGAAGTGATTAATGTTGACACTGGGGCCACGAGAGTGATTAATGTCGACACTGGGGCCACTGGAGTGATTAATGTTGACACTGGGGCCACGGGAGTGAATAATGTCGACACTGGGGCCACGGGAGTGAATAATGTTGACACTGGGGCCACGGGAGTTATTAATGTTGACACTGAGGCCACGGGAGTGATTAGTGTTGACACTGGGGCCACGGGAGTGATTAATGTCGACACTGGGGCCACGGGAGTTATTAATGTTGACACTGAGGCCACGGGAGTGATTAGTGTTGACACTGGGGCCACGGGAGTGATTAATGTTGACACTGGGGCCACGGGAGTGAATAATGTTGACACTGGGGCCACGGGAGTTATTAATGTCGACACTGGGGCCACAGGAGTGATTAATGTTGACACTGGGGCCACAGGAGTGATTAATGTTGACACTGGGGCCACGGGAGTGAATAATGTCGACACTGGGGCCACGGGCGTGGATAATGTTGACACTGGGGCCACAGGAGTGATTAGTGTTGACACTGGGGCCACGGAAGTGATTAGTGTTGACACTGGGGCCACGGGAGTGATTAATGTCGACACTGGGGCCACGGGAGTGATTAGTGTTGACACTGGGGCCACGGAAGTGATTAGTGTTGACACTGGGGCCACGGGAGTGAATAATGTTGACACTGGGGCCACGGGAGTGATTAATGTCGACACTGGGGCCACGGGAGTGATTAATGTCGACACTGGGGCCACGGGAGTGATTAGTGTTGACACTGGGGCCACGGGAGTGAATAATGTTGACACTGGGGCCAAGGGAGTGATTAATGTCGACACTGGGGCCACGGGAGTGATTAATGTTGACACTGGGGCCACGGGAGTGATTAATGTCGACACTGGGGCCACGGGAGTGATTAATGTCGACACTGGGGCCACGGGAGTGATTAATGTCGACACTGGGGCCACGGGAGTGATTAGTGTTGGCACTGGGGCCACGGGAGTGATTAATGTCGACACTGGGGCAACGGGAATGATTAATGTTGACACTGGGGCGACGGGAGTGATTAATGTTGACACTGGGGCCACGGGAGTGAATAATGTTGACACTGGGGCCACGGGAGTGATTAATGTTGACACTGGGGCCACGGGCGTGATTAGTGTTGACACTGGGGCCACGAGAGTGATTAACGTTGACACTGGGGCCACGGGAGTTATTAATGTCGACTCTGGGGCCACTGGAGTGATTAGTATTGACACTGGGGCCACGGGAGTGAATAATGTTGACACTGGGGCCACGGGAGTGATTAATGTCGACACTGGGGCCATGGGAGTGATTAGTGTTGACACTGGGGCCACGGGAGTGATTAGTGTTGACACTGGGGCCACGGGAGTGATTAATGTCGACACTGGGGCCACAGGAGTGATTAATGTCGACACTGGGGCCACGGGAGTGATTAGTGTTGACACTGGGGCCACGGGAGTGATTAATGTCGACACTGGGGCCACGGGAGTTATTAATGTTGACACTGAGGCCACGGGAGTGATTAGTGTTGACACTGGGGCCACGGGAGTGATTAATGTTGACACTGGGGCCACGGGAGTGAATAATGTTGACACTGGGGCCACGGGAGTTATTAATGTCGACACTGGGGCCACAGGAGTGATTAATGTTGACACTGGGGCCACAGGAGTGATTAATGTTGACACTGGGGCCACGGGAGTGAATAATGTCGACACTGGGGCCACGGGCGTGGATAATGTTGACACTGGGGCCACGGGAGTGATTAGTGTTGACACTGGGGCCACGGAAGTGATTAGTGTTGACACTGGGGCCACGGGAGTGATTAATGTCGACACTGGGGCCACGGGAGTGATTAGTGTTGACACTGGGGCCACGGAAGTGATTAGTGTTGACACTGGGGCCACGGGAGTGAATAATGTTGACACTGGGGCCACGGGAGTGATTAATGTCGACACTGGGGCCACGGGAGTGATTAATGTCGACACTGGGGCCACGGGAGTGATTAGTGTTGACACTGGGGCCACGGGAATGAATAATGTTGACACTGGGGCCAAGGGAGTGATTAATGTCGACACTGGGGCCACGGGAGTGATTAATGTTGACACTGGGGCCACGGGAGTGATTAATGTCGACACTGGGGCCACGGGAGTGATTAATGTCGACACTGGGGCCACGGGAGTGATTAATGTCGACACTGGGGCCACGGGAGTGATTAGTGTTGACACTGGGGCCACGGGAGTGATTAATGTCGACACTGGGGCCACGGGAGTGAATAATGTTGACACTGGGGCCACGGGAGTGATTAATGTTGACACTGGGGCCACGGGCGTGATTAGTGTTGACACTGGGGCCACGAGAGTGATTAACGTTGACACTGGGGCCACGGGAGTTATTAATGTCGACACTGGGGCCACTGGAGTGATTAGTATTGACACTGGGGCCACGGGAGTGAATAATGTTGATACTGGGGCCACGGGAGTGATTAATGTCGACACTGGGGCCATGGGAGTGATTAGTGTTGACACTGGGGCCACAGGAGTGATTAATGTCGACACTGGGGCCACGGGAGTGATTAGTGTTGACACTGGGGCCACGGGAGTGAACAATGTTGACACTGGGGCCACGGGAGTGATTAGTGTTGACACTGGGGCCACGGGAGTGATTAACGTCGACACTGGGGCCACGGGAGTGATTAGTGTTGACACTGGGGCCACGGGAGTGATTAATGTTGACACTGGGGCCACGGGAGTGATTAATGTTGACACTGGGGCCACGGGAGTGATTAGTATTGACACTGGGGCCACGGGAGTGATTAATGTTGACACTGGGGCCACGGGAGTGATTAGTGTTGACACTGGGGCCACGGGAGTGATTAATGTTGACACTGGGGCCACGGGAGTTATTAATGTCGACACTGGGGCCACTGGAGTGATTAGTATTGACACTGGGGCCACGGGAGTGAATAATGTTGACACTGGGGCCACGGGAGTGATTAATGTCGACACTGGGGCCACGGGAGTGATTAATGTCGACACTGGGGCCACGGGAGTTATTAATGTCGACACTGGGGCCACGGGAGTGATTAGTGTTGACACTGGGGCCACGGGAGTGATTAATGTCGACACTGGGGCAACGGGAATGATTAATGTTGACACTGGGGCGACGGGAGTGATTAATGTTGACACTGGGGCCACTGGAGTGAATAATGTTGACACTGGGGCCACGGGAGTGATTAATGTTGACACTGGGGCCACGGGCGTGATTAGTGTTGACACTGGGGCCACGAGAGTGATTAACGTTGACACTGGGGCCACGGGAGTTATTAATGTCGACACTGGGGCCACTGGAGTGATTAGTATTGACACTGGGGCCACGGGAGTGAATAATGTTGACACTGGGGCCACGGGAGTGATTAATGTCGACACTGGGGCCATGGGAGTGATTAGTGTTGACACTGGGGCCACGGGAGTGATTAGTGTTGACACTGGGGCCACGGGAGTGATTAATGTCGACACTGGGGCCACGGGAGTGATTAGTGTTGACACTGGGGCCACAGGAGTGATTAATGTCGACACTGGGGCCACGGGAGTGATTAATGTCGACACTGGGGCCACGGGAGTTATTAATGTTGACACTGGGGCCACGGGAGTGATTAATGTTGACACTGGGGCCACGGGAGTGATTAATGTCGACACTGGGGCCACGGGAGTGATTAGTGTTGACACTGGGGCCACGGGCGTGATTAGTGTTGACACTGGGGCCACGGGAGTGATTAGTGTTGACACTGGGGCCACGGGAGTGATTAATGTCGACACTGGGGCCACGGGAGTGATTAGTGTTGACACTGGGGCCACGGGAGTGATTAATGTCGACACTGGGGCAACGGGAATGATTAATGTTGACACTGGGGCGACGGGAGTGATTAATGTTGACACTGGGGCCACGGGAGTGATTAGTGTTGACACTGGGGCCACGGGAGTGAGTAATGTTGACACTGGGGCCACGGGAGTGATTAATGTCGACACTGGGGCAACGGGAATGATTAATGTTGACACTGGGGCGACGGGAGTGATTAATGTTGACACTGGGGCGACGGGAGTGATTAATGTTGACACTGGGGCAACGGGAATGATTAATGTTGACACTGGGGCGACGGGAGTGATTAATGTTGACACTGGGGCCACGGGAGTGATTAGTGTTGACACTGGGGCCACGGGCGTGATTAATGTTGACACTGGGGCCACGGGAGTGATTAGTGTTGACACTGGGGCCACGGGCGTGATTAATGTTGACACTGGGGCCACGGGAGTGATTAGTGTTGACACTGGGGCCACGGGCGTGATTAATGTTGACACTGGGGCCACGGGCGTGATTAATGTTGACACTGGTTCATAAAATTTCTAACCACGTGCCAGCCCTTGTGTGTATTGGTAAATTGTGGACAGGCTGCCTGTCATTTTCTGATACCTGCTAGTCATTAAGGAATGTCGCCACCAGCTGGTAAAAGGAAACTTTACCCATGGGAAGTCTGAATGGGAAACTCTTCATTTCTGCCTTGCTGGCATCTTTTACATTAATGAATACAAATATATTTATCAAAATATAGGCATTTTGTGCTGTGGGCTCATAACCACTTTGAACTTGGTTGACATGATACTGGCTACATTCATTTAGAGTCCTTACACCCAGCAGAAAGAGGAGACTAGGCCCAATTCCCCTACCCCAGCAGTCTGACCTGGACTAGCTTGCAGGCCCCAGAGCTAAAATGAAGTCAGCACACTAACCACGCAGTCCTTTGATTCATGCTGCCCATGTGTTAGTGATGGTGAGACACAGAAATCAGCTGTGCAGACATCTGTTATCCAGAATTTCTCTCTGTTACCCCAAAGTGGTCTGTACAGATTGATCCTAAATGGAGTGCTTCTAAAGTTGGGAATTTGAAGAGAGTGGGATTCTCTGGTAAGTACTGGGTGAGTATTAGCTGTAAAAAGTGGAATTTTGTTGAACATTTTGAATTTAACCTAGAACTTTAAAAACTGTAGTTAACAGAAACAGCCTGCCAGCGGCAGTTAACTGTCAGTCAGCTGTAAGTGTTTGTCTTGAATAGGTGCTAATCACCAGGAGCAGTGGAGCTGAATCAACACTTGCAACTTGGTGCGGCCCCAAGTACACAAAAGTAAACACTATCTGCTGACACACTGAATGGTCTGCACAGAGTGATCCGAAACGAAGTGCTTCTAAACAGAGTGATAAAGTTGGGAATTTGGAGAGAGTGGGAATTTGGAACAGAGGGGGAAGGAGGAAAGAGTTAGAGGAGCGGCCGGAGATAAAGGTAGGCCTGAGAGCCCAGAGGGAGCATGAGAGCCCGGAGGGAGCGAGGTAAGTGACGCCAGCACAATGGATGGAGCTGAAAAGAAAAAAAATGGGTGAGTAGCTACTGATTTTTTTTTAAGTCTTGAGTTTATTTCTGTTAAGTTAGTTAATTGTCTATTAAATAGAGGCATAGCAGGGCACCTCAGTCCCACGGAATGCACATCTTGTGCCATGTGGGAACTCCAGGACGCTTCCCCTATCCTGGACAACCACATGTGCAGGAAGTCTAGTCAGCTGGAGGAGCTCAAGCTCCGGGTTTCTTCAGAATGCTGAAAGGGTGGGGGGAAGGGAAATGTGTTTGGTGGTGGGATCACGCTGGAGGTGGCAGAAATGGCGCAGGATGATCCGTCGAATGTGGTGGCTGGTGGGGTGAAAGGTGAGGACAAGGGAGGGAGGGGAAGGGGTGAGAGCAGAAGTGCAGGAAAATGGAACGGACATGGTCAACGGCCCGGTCAACCACGGTGGAGGGGAATCCTCGGTTGAGGAAAAAGGAAGACATACCGGAAGCACTAGTATGGAAGGTGGCATCGTCAGAACAGATGCGGTGGAGATTGAACAAGTTTGTTTCTTAATTTGTCCCATCACCTCTCTTTATGCCTTGCACCATCATCCCTTTTGTCAGTCAATCTCTCCTGCCTTCCAGCCTGTCACAGACCTTCCCTTTGTTCTTTCCTCCCCTTCTCCCTGCCCCTGCTTAAAAATCTCTCTTCTCTAACCTTTTCCAGTTCTGACGAAGGGTCCTCGACCCAAAACGCTGACTCTGTTTCTCTCTCCTCGATGCTGCCTGACCTGCTGAGTGTTTCCAGCATTTTCTGTTGTTATTTCAGATTTCCAGCATCTGCAGTATTTTGCTATTCTATCTTAGACCTTCTTGTATTCTCTCTGACCCCACCTAATACCATACTATTTCTTACTCTAGTGCTATCTGTCTCTCCCAATCCTTTGTGCACCTTGCTTCTTCTTTCTAATGCTACATCCTGGTGCCCATACCCCTGCCAAATTAGTTTAAGCCCTCCCTAACAGCACTAGCAAACCCTCCCCATGAGGATATTGGTCCCGCCTCTGTTGAGGCGCAACCTGTCCAGCCTGTACAGGTTCCACCTCGCCCAGAACCAGTCCCAATGTCCCAGGAATCTGAAGCCCTCCCTCCTGCACCAGTTCTCCAGCCATGCATTCATCTGCTCTATCCTCCTATTTTTATATACTCACTAGCTCTTGGCACCGGGCGTAATCCAGAGATTGCTACCTTTGAGGTCCTGCTTTTTAATCTCTTTCCTAGCTCCCTAAAATCTGTCTGCAGGACCTCATCCCTCTTTCTACCTATGTCGCTGATACCGATATGGACCACGACCTCTGGCTGTTCACCCTCCCCCCTCAGAATGTCCTGCAGCCGCTCAGTGACAATCTTGTCCCTGGCACCAGGGAGGCAACATACCATCCTGCAGTCACAGCTGTGGCTGCAGAAACGTCTCTCTGTTCCCCTAACTATTGAATCTCCTATCACTAATGCTTTCCCGATCTTTCTCCTCTCCCCTTTAGGAGGGATGTGAAGGCCTTAGATAGGGTGCAGAAAAGATTTACAAGCATGGTTCCAGTGATGAGGGACTTCAGTTACGTGGATAGACTGGAGAAGCTGGGGTTGTTCTCCTTTGAGCAGTGAAGGTTGAGAGGAGATTTGTTAGAGGTGTTCAAAATCATGAGGGTTCTAGACAGAGTAGAGAGAGAAAAACTGTTCCCATTGGTGGAAGGGTCGAGAACCAAAGGACACAGATTTAAGGTGATTGGCAGAAGAACTAAAGGCGACAGAGGAAAAACTTTTTTATGCAGTGAGTGGTATGATCTGGAATGCACTGCCTGAAAGGGTGGTTGAGGCAGATTCAATCATGTCTTTCAAAAGGGAATTGGATAAGTACCTGAAGGAAAAAAAATTGCAGGGCTACCGGGAAAGGGTGGGGGAGTGGGACTAGCTGAAGTGCTCCTGCAGAGAGCTGGCATGGGCTCGATGGGCCAAATAGCCTCCTTCTGTGCTGTAACCATTCAATGATTCTAAGGGAGGAGGCAGAGAGGGGATTGGACACAGCTAGCGCTCATGGGTTAGGAAAATAAGACGTAATTGTATAGGAAAACTCATTTGAGTGAAGAAAGAGAAAGCCACGGGAGATTTGCTCTTCAAGCTGTTGGGAGGTAAAATCGTAAATGTATTCCCTATACAGGTACTCGCATTTCTAATTTTATCTTTACAACAGACAGAGCAAATGCCGTCCCTTCCCTCGCCGACCCTCACGCCCAGCAGAAGTATGGTCTTCGCTTCTCAATACATAAGATGTTAAAGAGCCTTACCACAGCGCGGTGTAGTCATGCTCCAGTTCCCGTCCAGTTGACAAGTGATAACGTTACTTCCAACCAACTGGAAATCCATATCACAGCTGAAGTAGATATGGGAGCCGAACCGGAAGTCGTCCCCTTCCACTCTACCATTGATGGGGGCCACGGGATTCCTACATATCACCACTGACAGGTCACATAGTTGACATTTAAACAAATCCTGCAATCACGCAAATTCAAGAACATTTAACAGTTTACTAGATACTTAAAATCAAGGCGATTCTCTACTTTTGGTTCAGCCTCACCAAGAGAATGAAAGGCTGCAGACTCCTGGAACCCTCACTGGAGAATGAAAGACTGCAGACTCCTGGAGCCCTCACTAATCTGCACTGAGTGAATCTTCCCGGGAGACTGCTGAGAAACAATTCTCAGAGCTGGAAATCTCCCAGACCTGCTGGTAATGGGACACAGGAGGTGGTGAATTTCCTTGGGACTTCTCTTACTCACAAACAGCTAAACTTCTGTGTAAGTTATCGCAGCGGAGCAGGAGAAGCTTTGAGGAAATTCCCGGTAAGAAGCCTCTCTGTTCTGCCTCAATAAGGTACCACATGGTAGGCTCATGACAAAGACTAGAGCATGCGGAGCTCGGGGACAAATACCTGAATGTATATCAAATTGGCTAAAAAATAGGAAATAGAGAGTATCGGTAAAAGATAGTTATTAAAATTGGAGGAAGGTAGAAAGTGGTGTTCCACAAGGATCAGTGCTGGGACCACTGTTATTCATAATTTAATGATTTGGACCTGGGAACAAGTAGCTCAATATCAAAATTTGCACATGATACCAAACTGGGGGTTATAGCTAACACCGAGGAAGAATGCAATGTAACACAAGAAGACATTAGAAAACTTGTAGACTACGAAGTTAAGTGGCGAATTAACTTTAACAGGTAAATGTCAGGTGATGCATTTTGGTAAGAAAAGTAGAAACATCACCTACATCTTAAAAAATAAAAAAAACCTGAATGGGGTAGAAGGGCAAAGGGATTTAGGGGTATAGGCGAACATATCTTTAAAAGCAGCATCACTGGTCAGCAAAGCAATTAATAATTCTAACAAAGCACTGGGATTTATTTCTAGGGGTATAGAATTCAAAAATAGTGAAGTTATGTTAAACTTATATAGGACCCTGGTCAGGCCGCACTTAAGAGTATTGTGCACAGTTCTGGTCTCCATACTATAAAAAGGACATAGAAAAGGACTGGAGAAAGTGCAAAAAAGATTTACAAGGATGGTATCAGAACTGAGAGATTACAGCTATCGGGAAAATTTGAACAGGTTGGGGCTTTATGTCCTAATAGAGTCCTACAATGTAGGAGGCATAGCAAAATCATAAACCTGTTTATAAAAAACGAGTTTAGCATTACTTTACACATTGTGCACAGTGGGGTTTATCTGATATATCGGTACTATCAGTTTGTCTTCTCTTTCTGGGCTCTGATTTGCACACAGTCTCTTGTCGGGTCAGCCAGCAGAAAGTGAAATTCCCGTGGCTCGAGGCGACTTGTGATACCGTGTACCATGAAGGTGCGGGAGGATTCAAGATGACTCTTAGAAAGCCAAGAGTCCGCAGCAAGTGACAGAGTCCCGCTGATTAGCTCAGGCACCCTTTGTCCAGCCCAAAACTGAAAGGGGTGGAGTATCAAGAAAACAAGAACAAGGATAGTCACATTACAGGTTTGCTTGTCGCCCATACGCATACAAGTGTACATCATCTTTTTAAATGCAGCAATCGAAAATCAAGCTTTTGCTGTCTGGTTTTCTCTGAGAATCACTCAGTGACCACCATTGAAATGGAGCTATCCGGGTCACTGGGGAATGGGGGGGCGGTGGGGGGTGGTGCTACTGTCGAAATGTAGCTATCCGGGTCACTGGGGAATGGGGGGGGGGCTACTGTCGAAATGGAGCTATCCGGGTCACTGGGGAATGGGGGGGGGGGCTACTGTCGAAATGGAGCTATCCGGGTCACTGGGGAATGGGGGGGCGGTGGGGGGTGGTGCTACTGTCGAAATGTAGCTATCCGGGTCACTGGGGAATGGGGGGGGCTACTGTCGAAATGGAGCTATCGGGGTCACTGGGGAGTGGGGGGGTACTGTCGAAATGGAGCTATCGGGGTCACTGGGGAATGGGGGGGTACTGTCGAAATGGAGCTATCGGGGTCACTGGGGAATGGGGGGTACTGTTGAAATGGAGCTATCGGGGTCACTGGGGAATGGGGGGTTACTGTCGAAATGGAGCTATCGGGGTCACTGGGGAATGGGGGGTACTGTCGAAATGGAGCTATCGGGGTCACTGGGGAATGGGGGGGTACTGTCGAAATGGAGCTATCGGGGTCACTGGGGAATGGGGGGGTACTGTCGAAATGGAGCTATCGGGGTCACTGGGGAATGGGGGGGTACTGTCGAAATGGAGCGATCGGGGTCACTGGGGAATGGGGGGGTACTGTCGAAATGGAGCTATCGGGGTCACTGGGGAATGGGGGGGTACTGTCGAAATGGAGCTATCGGGGTCACTGGGGAATGGGGGGTACTGTCGAAATGGAGCTATCGGGGTCACTGGGGAATGGGGGGTACTGTCGAAATGGAGCTATCAGGGTCACTGGGGAATGGGGGGTACTGTTGAAATGGAGCTATCGGGGTCACTGGGGAATGGGGGCTACTGTCGAAATGGAGCTATCGGGGTCACTGGGGAATGGGGGGGTACTGTCGAAATGGAGCTATCGGGGTCACTGGGGAATGGGGGCTGATGTAAGAAAAAGGAGACTTACCATCAAGTAACTTTAAAGTAAGCTTTAAGTAACTTATAAACACACTATATACAAGAGAGGTCTTTACCATGCCTCTGGTAGAAGCCTCTTACAATACTGAACAGACCAGTATTTATACCAGTCCAACAGGAAGTGACATATGACAGGAAGTGAGGTATGTACACAGTTCATAGTTCATAGTTCATAGTTCACAGGAAGTGATGACATAACTTCCCGGATGTTATCATTTTTATCACATTCTTCCCTCCTGCAGGATTAGGAGGCTGTGGTCTACCTTTTGGTCCGCAGCCGCCGAACAAGGAAGAGTCGCACCCGTTTGGATTCCCGTCGTAGAGGGTCGCTGGTCCGCTTACATGCGGTTGGCCATTGGTCAGAGTCTGTGTGGCCTGGATTGCCCTGTGAAGGGTCGGGGAGATCATGGCTTCGAGTACGAGCCCCAATAGGTTCAAAGTCGGACTGCCTCTGTTGAGAGGGAGGTGCAGAGCTGGTCTGTGGCGGATCAGTACTTTCATGCGCGGTACTGGGAGGGTCGCAACCTTGAGCACGGGGTTCTACCGGCACCAAGCTAGTTGGTGTCCGATCAGGATCCTGGAGAGGGGTACCCGATAGGTCCCAAGAGTTTCCTGGTGAAATGCCATCACCCGATGTCCCACTAGGTCCTGGTGGGCAGGGAGCCAGATCCCGTAATGATACGGTAGATTCTCGGCCGTCGGAATATCGTATGTTTGCATAGGTGGGGTTGGCATCGGTTAGTTCGACCTCATCTACAAGAGGGTCATTTTTAGACGTCCGAACGTATCTTCGGAGTAATACAGGTCCAGGAGTAGTTAGCCATGACGGGAGTGATGTCCCATGAGATGAGCGACGCTGGAATCCAAAGAACCGCTCATGAGGTGTAGTATTTGTGGCTGTAGAAAGCAGGGACCGTATAGAGTGCAATGCATCCGGAAGCACGGTTTCCCATTGCTGGTCTGGTAGGCCCCGAGATCTTAAAGCGAGACGTACGGAATTCCAGATGATACCGTTATACCTCTCTACCTGCCCATTTCCGATGGGATGGTATGGTGTTGTTTTGCTTGTAGCAATTCCCCATTCTGAGAGGTAGTCCTTGAGTTCCCTTGACATAAAGGATGGACCCCGATCTGAGTGAATATAAGCCGGCATGCCACAGAGAGAAAATACCTGCTCAAGGCAGCAGATTACTGTGGACGCCAGCATATTGGAGCAGGGGAAGGCAAACGGAAAACGTGAATATTCGTCGATCATGGTGAGCAAATATGTGTTCCGAGTTGAAGAGGGCACTGGGCCCTTAAAATCGATGCTAAGTCATTGCATCGGTTGGGTTGCATGTATGAGTATACCATCTGAGGGGCGGAAGAACTGAGGTTTTAATTCCGCACAAAGCCGGCATTCTGAGCATATTTTCTTTACATCTCCAGTGGAAAAAGGGAGATTCCGTGATCGTACGAAATGTAGCATGCGCGTAATGCCAGGATGACACAAACCATTGTGGACATCCATGAGAGTGGAGGATGACATAGTGGAGCAGAATGCCCGTGTGAGGGTGTCCGGGGCCACATTCTCCTTGCCAGGCCGATAGAGAATGGTATAACCAAAAGAGGCCAGTTCCATCCTCCAAAGTTGTATTTTATTATTCTTAATTTTGGTTCGTTTTCGATTATCGAGCATGAAGGCGACTGATCGTTGGTCCGTGATCAATGTAAAGTGCTGGCGAGCTAGAAAATGGTTCCACTTCCGTACTGCCTCTATGATGGCTGTGGCTTCTTTCTCAACCGGAGGATAATGTAGCTCAGCACCTTGTAAGGTCCTGGACATAAATGCTACAGGACGACCTTCCTGATTCAGAGTAGCCGAGATCGCCACCTCCGAGGCATCACATTCAACCACGAAAGGGAGATTCTCATCAATGGAGTGAAGAGCCGCTTTCTCCAACTGTTTTTTGAGAAGGTTAAAGGCTGCAACAGCCGCTGTTCCCAGTGGAAATGATCTAGCATGCAGCAAGGGTTGGATTTCGTCCGAAAAATGAGGAATCCATTTAGCGTAGTATGCAAACAGACCGAGAGCCCGACGTAAAGAAGCCGGATTCTTAGGTGACGGGAGCTCTTGGAGCGGGCGAAGTCTTTCTGGGTCTGGCTTAATGATACCATTGCCTACGCAGTAGCCAAGGATGTTGATGGTCGGTTGCGACTCAACAGATTTGGATTCATTCAGGGTCAAATTACGGCGATGGAGGGCATCCCGAAATTTTTGGAGGTTGGAGTCGTGTTCCTGTTGAGCGTGACCTGCAATGGTAATGTTATCAAGATAGGGAAAAGTGTCCCTTAGGTTTTCCTGCTTAACCAGGCCATCCATTGCCCGTTGAAAGACAGCCACTCCATTAGTAACCCCGAATGGGAGGTGACGAAATTGGTACAGCCGTCCATTAGCCTCAAAGGCTGTGTACTGCTTATCTGAGACCTTCAAGGGTAACTGATGATAGGCACTTTTTAAATCGTAAGTTGAGAACACTTTTATTCGGCCAGTTTATTAACCATATCATCAATGTGTGGCAATGGGTAGGCGTCCAAGTCGGTATATTGATTGATGGTTTGCGAATAATCGATGCATAGTCGCTGTTTGTGAGGTTTTAGAGGGTTCTTGACAATGACGACTTGAGCCCGCCAGGGCGACGAACATGGTTCAATGATATCCTCTGCTAGAAGTCGAGAGATTTCAGCCGCAATAAAAGATTGGTCTTCCTGATTAAAGCGCCGCGATTTCGTTATTATCGGTTGGCATTGAGGCGGAATACTGGCAAATAATGAGGGTTCATTAAGTGAAGCTGCTGATAATGCACAAAATGGTAATTTAGATGGTATATTAGAAATAGTAAGTCCGGGTTTGGATCCACCAAACTCAATGGTGAGTTTCTTATGCTGTTTTTGGAAGTCCAGCCCTAAGAGGAGATCACTACATAAGTCTTTGAGCACCGAAAGTCGGGTGGAGGGATACATACGACCATGAAGTGTCATATCAACAACACAAAAGCCGGAGATTCTGGTATTAAGTGATGACTGGGCCATCGCAATTGCCTGGTCCGATGGGAAGACATGTAGTTTCAATTTCGCAACAATCTGTTCCTTAATGAAACTATCAGTACTTCCTGAGTCAATTAAGGCATCTAAGGTATGCCCTTTAATTGAAATTTTTGTGGCTGCCTGAGACAGGTTCTGTGGGCAAGCAGCTGTAATTGGTGTCGTTGCACAGAGAGTGGCTAAAACTCTCGGTGTGCTTCTTCGGGAGAGAGCTCGAGAGGAAGCTTGATAGGTCCTAGCTGGAGCATCTTGATAGGCCCTAATTGGGGCAGTTCGGTAGGCCTTAGCTGGATTGGCCCTCGTAGAGGCCCTTGATAGGCAAACTTTAGCAAAGTGTCCTTTTTTCCCGCAATAACTGCAGATTGCATTGCGAGCAGGGCAGGCTTTCCTAGGGTGAAAAGCATCTCCACAAAAGAAGCATTCCTTCCTAGATTGCCAAGAGGCTGCTAAAGTGGGGTCATCCTCCTCTTCTTCATCAGAATTATCAGAATTAGATTCCCCCATGATAGGGTTCACCTGAGACCGCTTGAATTGTCTGGTTGCAGCTACAGCAGCAGATCGAGATCTGGGCAGCTGATAGAGGTCTGCATTTCTCTTTGCCAAATCCAGTGAACAAGCTAGGTCAAAAGCTTTTTGTAGCTCAAGTGTTTTACTTTCTAGTAGACGCTGGCGTATAAATGGAGAGGCAATCCCGCAGATGAAAGCATCACGAATCATTTCTTGGCGGTACAGCTCAGCTGAGGCTGCCTGAAAGTTACAATCTACGCTGAGCCTGCGAAGTTCTTGCAGGAATTCGTCAATTGATTCCCCTGGCCCTTGTCGGGCTGTGGCCAGTAGATGTCTAGCATAGACCTCATTTGGGGTCTTCGCATACAGTTTCTTAAGTGCCCGAATCACCTCTTCGTAACTATCCCAGTCATCAACATATTCGAACACTTTTGGGGTCACATAATTGACAAGTATCTTCAATTTAGCAGGAGCATCCACTTTACATTCATCCAGAAAATTCTCAAAAGTACGATACCAATGCTTCCATACCCTGCCAGCTGCTGGTGTATTCGGGTCCAAGTCCAGACGAATAGGTCTAAGGATTTTCTCCATGATGGGTGGTTCCCTGGATCCTTAACTTCCGAGTTTGTCTGAAGGTCTAGTATTTGTCAGTGTAAATATTAAGTTACTTAAATTGATGTAAGAAAAAGGAGACTTACCATCAAGTAACTTTAAAGTAAGCTTTAAGTAACTTATAAACACACTATATACAAGAGAGGTCTTTACCATGCCTCTGGTAGAAGCCTCTTACAATACTGAACAGACCAGTATTTATACCAGTCCAACAGGAAGTGACATATGACAGGAAGTGAGGTATGTACACAGTTCATAGTTCATAGTTCATAGTTCACAGGAAGTGATGACATAACTTCCCGGATGTTATCATTTTTATCACAGGGGCTACTGTCGAAATGGAGCTATCGGGGTCACTGGGGAATGGGGGGGTACTGTCGAAATGGAGCTATCGGGGTCACTGGGGGGGGTACTGTCGAAATGGAGCTATCGGGGTCACTGGGGAATGGGGGAGTACTGTCGAAATGGAGCTATCGGGGTCACTGGGGAATGGGGGGGTACTGTCGAAATGGAGCTATCGGGGTCACTGGGGAATGGGGGGGTACTGTCGAAATGGAGCTATCGGGGTCACTGGGGGGGGTACTGTCGAAATGGAGCTATCGGGGTCACTGGGGAATGGGGGAGTACTGTCGAAATGGAGCTATCGGGGTCACTGGGGAATGGGGGGGTACTGTCGAAATGGAGCTATCGGGGTCACTGGGGAATGGGGGGTACTGTTGAAATGGAGCTATCGGGGTCACGGGGGGGTACTGTCAAAATGGAGCTATCGGGGTCACTGGGGAATGGGGGGGTACTGTCGAAATGGAGCTATCGGGGTCACTGGGGAATGGGGGGTACTGTTGAAATGGAGCTATCGGGGTCACGGGGGGGTACTGTCGAAATGGAGCTATCGGGGTCACTGGGGAATGGGGGGTACTGTCGAAATGGAGCTATCGGGGTCACGGGGGGGTACTGTCGAAATGGAGCTATCGGGGTCACTGGGGGGGGTACTGTCGAAATGGAGCTATCGGGGTCACTGGGGAATGGGGGGTACTGTCGAAATGGAGCTATCGGGGTCACTGGGGAATGGGGGGGTACTGTCGAAATGGAGCTATCGGGGTCACGGGGGAATGGGTGACCACCCTACACATGGTGGTAAAATTTCCATTGGGCTTTCCCAATACCCCACTATAACTTGAGCAGAAACCCCAGAGCAACAATGTAGACAGCGGGAGATTGAATGAATCCCGCCCCCGGAAAGTGTACCACACGGCGTCATGAGATATCAGTCGGCCTCCATAGAAATCAGTGAACACAAAAAGAAAACAAATTAATACAACGATACTTAAAGGAACTATGTTCCATAATGGGGGAGTGGCCACTCTATATGCTATGTGTAGAGGAACTGTAAACACCTTCTTTATAAACAGGTCTTTTCTAACATTCTTAGCCAAGAGTTTTTTTTCACACTTGTATTTCAGATCACTCTCATGGGTAAGTCCCAACTCCTCATATCTTTGAGAGTGTCCACACTCTCCTTGCAATCTAGGTAAATTTAAAGTCGGGAAATGAACAAAGTCTTGAAATCAGTACACAAGTGACAACTTGGCTTAACATTTAAAATATGAAAAGAATTTATTATTGAAACAATGAACAAGCGAATAATCTAGCAGTGATAGGATACAATTATATATTTACAGTAGAACATCTTTATGTAACTTAAGTCAATAAAATAATAACAATTAGCACTCTTTACAACTAAACTAAACCTTTGTAGGTAACTTTTTAACCTACAGTATATATTAATTCTCCTGTCTTTCAGGAATACCAACCTGGCAATTGTTCTCAGGCTGTCTCCCCTTTCTTTTTCTGAGATTCCTAAACTGTTCCTACTCATAAGATTTCCAACTGCCAACTAGTCTTATCGAATAGAAGAACCTTTTTTTATATCCCAGAAAAGAGTTGCCGTTACTTCCTAGATTTTGAATACCTGACCTCTCAAATTCAAAAAGAAACAGGAAACTCTCCGTCAAACTCAAACAGAACTAATCATAAAGCCTGGATATATTTGAAGATGGTACATCAAACTATCTCTCAAGCCTGTCATCTGGGAGACAATGAAAGCAAACTTCACAGCATTGCATCAGGATCAGCTTGATGTAGGATTCTGACTTTGCCTGGTTATTAAACAGCCTCAGCACAATGATTGAGTTTTAAAGAGACAGTTACTAAATCAAAACAAAAACATAATTATTGTCTCTCAAAATTACAGTTTGGCTACACACAGTACACAGTGGTAATATTCCCCCTGTATCACTGAACATTTGGTCACTTCCATATCCCTTTTCCCCGTCCCAAACAAAATTATTTTATCTACGTTTTCCCAATATTGCCACTGGGGCCATTTTGGAATGAAGTCTCTAAATATCTGGGTTTAGGCTGCCACTTCCTTTATTCAGCATATCTCCATAGCAACACGCAATTTTATTAAAAAATTCAGACTTAGAAAGTTGCTAAAATGCAGATGCAGCTGCTGGAAAATGTTTAGAGTGACATTCCAGCAAAACTAAAATATTTTAAAAAAATACAAATTATTAATGCTGTACAAACTTTTATAAGATCAGCAACAACAACTTGCATTTATATAGCATCTTTAACATAATAAAATGTCCCAAGGCACTTCACAGGGGCGTTATCAATCAAACTTTGACACCGAGCCACATAAGGAGATATTAGGGCTGATGACCAAAAGTTTGGTCAAAGAGGTAGGTTTAAAGGAGCGTCTTAAAGGAGGAAAGAGAGGTAGAGAGGCGGAGAGGTTTAGGGAGGGAATCCAGAGCTTAGGGCATTGGCAGCTGAAGGCATAGCCGCCAATGGTGGAATGATTAAAAACGGGGATGCGCAAGAGGCCAGAATTAGAGGAGCGCAGATATCTCGGTGGGGTTCTAGGATTGGAGGAGATTACAGAGATAGGGAGGGGCGAGGCCATGGAGAGATTTGAAAACAAGGATGAGAAATTTAAAATCGAGGCGCTGCTTAACTGGGATCCAATGCAGGTCAGCGAGCACAGGCGTGATGGGTGAATGGGAGTTGGTGCGAGTTAGGACACGGGCAGCTGAAGGTCAGCGAGCACAGGCGTGATGGGTGAGCGGGACTTGGTACGAGTTAAGATACAGGCAGCCGAGTTTTGGATGAGCTCAACTTTATGGAGGGTAAAACGTGAGTTGGAATAGTCAAGTCTAGAGGGAACAACGGCATAGATGATGATTTCAGCAGCAGATGAGCTGAGGCAGAGGCGGAGTCGAGTGATGTTACAGAGGTGGAAATAGGTAGTCTTAGTGATGGTGCGGATATGTGGTCGGAAGCTCATCTCGGGGTCAAATATGGCACCAAGGTTGCGAAAAGTCTGGTTCAGCCTCAGACAATTGCCAGGGAGAGGGATGTAGTCGATGTCTGGGAACGGAGTTTGTGGCAGGGACTGAAGACATTGGGAGTGAAATACGATTAAGCTCAAAAATGAACGCAGGGATGGCGATGTGCGATATGCCCATGCCCGTTGAAAGGAGTTCAGGCAGCATGTAAAGTTCGTGCTGCCTGCTACTTTACATGATTGCAATGCACAGCCCACGCTGAACGCGCTGCTGACAGGCTGTGTGCTCAGCAAGGGCCGAAGTTCGCAGTGTTCGAGCGAGGCTAGTTTTAGTTAAAGCTAGCCTGCGCCTCCTAAAAGGTGATGAAAAATGTTAAAAGTGTTTCAGCAGAAACCCAAATGGCTTAACAGGCCAGAGAATGGGCACCCAGGGTCTCAGACTCAGCATTCAAGGCCTTTGTGCAGGGGGTGAACACTCAGCGAGGTCCTCTACCCACAGGGGGCCAGGAGGTCCTCCAGACAGAAGGATGTGAGACTAGATCACCGAGGCAGTCACTGCCAGCAGTGTCATCCTTAGGGCGTGGCTCCAGTGCCCAAAGAAGTTTCATACCTCAGACGAGTGATTAAAGTCAGTGAATGCATCTTCAAAAGCTGTCTCCTACCAACTGCATCAATAGCCTCACACACTGCTCAGTGCACGACCCCCCAATCACTCACCTACCAACAATCTCAACCAAACACGAGGCACACTTCACATTCCTAGCTTCGCCTCACCTCCTTGATGGAATTAGTGCTGGCCATTCTTGGCAGGGGCATAGCTGAACCCGTAGCCAGCAGCAGGGCTGAAAGAATACAAGATTCCGGTATCCTCATACATTATCCTCTTTTTCACATCCCACTTCCCCCTCATCCCACAATCTTTTATGATTTACAAGCTGCACATGGTGTAAGCATGCACCTCTTGCTTTCCCCCCTCCCCTCACGACAACCCTACCCTTGTGCCTTCCTCATTGCAGACACCCAAGAAATCCAGCCTGGCTAGCCAGTGGTTGAGCAAGAAGAGGGGGAGGAGAGTGAAAAAGAAGATGAAACACTGTCACTCAATTTCACACTTCCCAGCCACCAGCTCCTCGAGGTTGTCCTGTAAGACTATCTGCAGTCTCCTGTTGAGTCTGTGTTTTCAATTGCAGTTATAATGAATAACAGGACACAGACTACAGAAGTAAATAAACAGGTCTTTAGTGATTGAGGGTCAGGGCTGAACTGAGATACACTTTGCTCTGCAGGGTTTATATACCGGTGTGGTCACCACCGGTACTACAATGTACAGGAGCCATCAAAAAGTAGTCCATCACCTTAAGGTATCTTCTTAAGGTGGTACAGGTTACATACACTACAATTCCTCCCCTTTTAGCTTAACAGTGTACACCCCAAATTAAACATTACATGGATAACATATATACAATTTACACACAAAACTGTTCAAAGATTCAGTCTCTGAGGAGGCCTCCTGATCCGGGCCGGATAACGCCTTTCAGGGGTCTCTGGTTCTCGTTGCTGGGGTGACTCATCCACTTGATCTCCTATGGATTGAACATCATCATGTATGTTCGAGTCTGAGGTAGATGCTACAGGCTCAATAAATTCTTCAACTGGTGTCTCTGCCGTAGACATGGGGTCGACCCTTGTTCTCGATTCCACAAGTTGGTCAGCATGACGTCGTATTACGTTCTCCCCAACGTCTACCGTGTACATCAAGGGTCCTTGTCGTGCACGAATTGTTCCAGGTTGCCATTTATCATCCCTATAGTCCCTGGCCAACACTGGTTGTCCTATTTCGAAACTACGAGTGGCCTTGTTATTTACATGCTGGAATTGCTTGTTTTCGACTTCCCTTCGCACATTGGGTTTTAACAAATCCAACCGGGACCGCAACCTTCTGTTATAGAACATTATGGCAGGGCTTTGATTTGTCACTGCATGCGTGGCGTTTCGATACACCATCAGGAAATTGTCCACCTTGTGTTGTAGTGGAATATGGTCTTCGCTCATGGCATTTATCGCCTTTTTGAACGTTTGTACAAATCTCTCGGCCAACCCATTGGTAGCCGGATGATATGGGGCAGATGTATAGTGTTTCACCCCATTCTTTTTCATGAATTTCTGGAATTCTTCTGACACGAACTGTGGTCCGTTGTCTGAACATATTTGCTCCGGCAACCCATTCCATGCAAATATGGTTCTTAGAACTGCGATCGTCTTCTCAGAGGTAGTGGTCGACATCTTAATCACTTCTGGCCATTTAGAATGTGCGTCTACTGCTATCAAAAACGTGGAATCCATGAATGGTCCTGCAAAGTCGATATACACACGTTGCCATGAGGCTGAAGGCCATTCCCATGGATGCAGCAGTGCAATTGGAGGTGCATTTTGAACTTTTTGGCACCCTGAGCAGCTTTTAGTCAGATCCTCTATTTGTTTGTCGATACCTGGCCACCACACATAAGCCCTATCAAGGCTTTTCATCTTGACTCCCCCCAGATGACCTTCGTGCAATTCTTTCAGAACTCTCTCTCTTAATTTAGGAGGAATAATCACCCTTGTTCCATACATCAATGTTCCTTGTCATACTGACAGCTGTTCTCGTCTGGCTGAGAATGCTGGTAACAATGGTTCGCCATGTGCTGGCCATCCCTTCACTGTCAAGTCATAGACCCGAGACAGTGTCGGGTCATTTCGGGTCTCTCTCTCAATACCCGCATTGGTGACTGGTAAGCATTCGATGATGGTCGAGTGAAATATCTCGACAGGGTCAACTGCCGGTACCTCTTCCGCTGTAGGTAGTGGCAGGCGCGACAGCCCATCAGCATTACCATGTTGCTTTGTACCTTTGAATTCAATATCATATTGATGTGCCCCTAGGAAAAGGGACCATCTCTGAAGCCTCTGCGCCGTCATTACCGGAACACCCTTCTTAGGGTTGAAAATGGAAACCAACGGCTGGTGATCTGTCAGCAGCGTAAACTTTTGGCCTTGCAGGTAATGGTTAAATTTCTTAACTCCCCACACGAGGCTGAGAGCCTCCCTATCTATCTGAGCATAGTTGCGCTCAGCGGAGGTCAATGATCTGGATGCGAAAGCGACTGGCCTTTCCGAGCCATCTGGAAACTTATGTGAGAGCACTGCCCCGATACCATATGGAGAAGCATCACAAGCTAAGCGAATAGGCAGCGTTGGGTTAAAGTGAGCCAACACTTCCTTAGAGGTGATCAGTGCCTTGCTCTTTTGAAAAGCCCGCTTACAATCATCGCTCCACTTCCATGGTATTCCCATTTGCAAAAGAGTGTTTAGCGGGTGTAATACCGTGGATAAATTTGGAAGAAACTTGTGGTAATAGTTAACCAACCCGAGGAACGACCTCAACTGGGATACATTTTCCGGTGCAGGAGCTTTTACAACAGCTTCAATCTTGTCAGGTGACTTATGGAGCCCCTCCCGGTCAATGACGTGGCCGCAGTATGAAATTCGCTTTTGAAAGAACTCGCATTTCTGGCGATTAACTCTGAGCCCATATTCTTTCAATCTGATGAGCACCTGCTCCAAATTCGCGAGGTGATCCTTATCGTTATCTCCTGTAATCAGGATGTCATCCAGGTAGCATTGTGTGCCTGGAATTCCCTGCAATACCTGCTCCATGGCCCTTTGCCAAATCGCTGGAGCTGATGCCACTCCAAAAACCAGTCTATTATACCGATATAAGCCCTTATGCGTGTTGATCATGAGATACTGACGTGACGCTTCATCAACTTCCATCTGTAGGTATGCCTGCACCAGGTCTATCTTAGTGAAGTGTTTCCCGCCAGACAGCGAAGCGAAGATATCTTCAATCTGCGGAAGCGGATATTGCACCGTGTGAAGAACCGGATTAACAGTGATCTTGAAATCGCCACAGATGCGAACCTTCCCAGGTTCCCCCGGCTTGTTGCTCAACGAACGCTTCATGACAGGAACAATGGGTGTAGCCCATTCGCTCCAGTCCACCTTGGACAGTACCCCTGAACGTTCTAGCCCTTCCAGCTCTGCTTCCACAGCAGGTCGTATCGCATAAAGCACCGGTCTGGCTTTGAAAAATTTTGGGTTTGCATGTTCTTCAACCTTGATGGTTACCGTAATTCCTTTCAGTGTTCCAAGTCCCTGTTGGAACACCTCCTTAGCATCATCTAAGATTTTGGACAGTCATTTAGGTTTGACGTCGTCCTCCTTACAGGCATCTACAGTCAGTGCTTGTATGGAATGCCAGTCCACATTTATTCTCCGGATCCATTCCCGTCCCAGTAGTGGCAGACCTCCATCAGGTAACACATACAAGTACATTTTCTGACTTTCTTTACCATTGTAGACCACGTTTACTTTTATCTTTCCTTTGGGGTATACTATTTGCCCCGTGTATGTTTTCAATACAATCTCCGTATCCCTCAGGGGAATGTGCGAGAATAACCTTTTGTAATCTTGCTTATTCATGACCGTTAATGCCGACCCAGTGTCCAATTCCATCTTCACTTGGACTCCTGCTATCCGAAGCATGACCCAGATAGTTTGGTGGTCTGCTGTGTTACCCACATTATGTATTTTCAGACAACCCAGTTGCTTACTGCTGGAGTCTGAATCCGTCTTCTGTTCACCCGAACTGTTCTCTGTCACCTTGTGTACTTTTTTGTACTTCTGCGGTGACTTTTTGCTGCTGGTCTTCTTTCCGGACTGGCATACTCTCGCTATGTGACCAAGTTTGCCACATTGCCTGCATTCTTTATCTTTGAACCAGCACTGGTTCTGGTCATGCGTTGTCCTTCCACAACGATAGCACTTTACTGTGCCCAATGCCATTTCATTGGTGCTGAATTCCAATGGCCTTTGCTGTATCTCTGCAGCGCCCCATGCTGCTGCCTCGTGGGATGCTGCAATGCTGAAAGCTTTGTCCAGCGTAAGGTCCTTTTCCTCTAGCAGTCGCTTCTGGGTTCCTTCCCTTAGCAGCCCACACACAAACTTATCTCTCAGTGCGTCTGCTAGTCCTGTTCCGAACTGGCAGTACTTTGATAACTTGCGCAGTTCTGTTAGGAATTAAGCGTTGCTTTCTTCTTTAAGTTGAATTCTTTTGTAGAATTTAAATCGTTCCGCTATCAGCAGCGGCGTGGGGTTTAAATGTTCCTGCAGGATAGTAACAATATCCGCGAAACTCTTCCCTACCGGTTTGTCTGGTGTTACAAGGTTCCTTAATAACCCGTATGTCTTCGCACCCATTGAGTTTAATAGGGTTAGTGCTTTCTTATCATCCGGTACCTCATTCATTGTACAGTAAACTTCGATGCGTTCCACATAAGTGGCCCAATCTTCCACATCGATATCAAAAGCGGTGATGTTTCCCGTTTTTGGCATCCTTGCTGAGTTTCACCTTTCCCTTCGGATATTATATATATTTTTTTTCTATTTAAGATGGCGGCTTTTCCCGCGCTTGGCGGCTTTTCCCGCGCTTGTCTTCTTCCCCGCCGACTCAAAATGGCGATTCCCGCGCTGTTGCCGTCCACGCCTCCCAGCGGTCCTTTATTTTCCCCTGCACTGCTGCCCTTGTTCCCCGCCGCTCCCGCGGTCCTTGTGGCCATAAACGCTTTTCTGGCTGCTGCGCGTCTCTGCCCCGATTGCAGTCCGGCCCCTGAAACCAGCTGCGGTCGTGTTCTCCGCCCTTTTCGTCGTTTTCCCTCCCCTTCTCCCACTGACAACTCGGCCGACTTCCCCCCCGTGCCGCTCGATCGGGCTTACCCGCCGCTGTCGTCGAAGGGATGCTCACTGATGTTTGACTTCGTGGCCAGAAGCCAACCCGGGTTCCCGATGGCCTCCCGTGCGATGCAGTGCTCAGCAGGATGTTGAGGGCGGATGCCCTTGTTCGACGCCCGTTTCTGAGGATGAAGCTTCCTTTGATGCAAAACTGCCGCTAGGTAAGATCAGACTCGTCGCCACTGTTGAGTCTGTGTTTTCAAATGCAGTTATACTGAATAACAGGACACAGACTACAGAAGTAAGTAAACAGGTCTTTCGTGATTGAGGGTCAGGGCTGAACTGAGGTACACTTTGCTCCGCAGGGTTTATATACCGGTGTGGTCACCACCGGTACTACAATGTACAGGAGCCATCAAAAAGTAGTCCATCACCTTAAGGTATCCTCTTAAGGTGGTACAGGTTACATACACTACATCTCCCACACTGGAAGTCAGCAGCCTTCCACCAGCCATGCTGCAGCCATTGAGGTAGCACTGCGTAGGAGCACTAGGATAGGCAAAGGCACATGCAAGGCAGTCACTAAGGTAATGCACAAGGGTGATTAGTTGATTTTTTGATGTAATATTGGATGCATATATCGATAAAGTTAGATTGGAAAGTTTGCTTTGTGATGGCTTTTATTTCAGCATTGTGGCCAAGAGGACGCTGTGATGGTCATTAACAAAGGGAAGGATTCAATCCCTGATATTAGGCCATATAGGAGCTGTCTGAGATGCCTCCTCCTCTTCCGCTTCCTCCTCTTCCGCTTCCTCCTCTTCCGCTACCTCCTCTTCCGCTACCTTCTCTTCCGCTACCTTCTCCTCCCTCTGCGGGCTGCTTGTCCCCTTTGCTGCCTCTGCTCCATCTCCATGTTATGCTGCAGCCCAAGGAGGACTGGGAGCAAGTGGTGGCCTTCCTTTAAGAGCCAAAGCCTTGGAAACATCCAGCACTCCCTGCATGCTTTAACAACTTTTTAAATGTCTTACACCAAGCCACTACTCAAATAAACCGTACAGGAACCAGTACAAAAACAAAAATCCAAACTTACCTGAAAGTTGTATGTGTCCCTTTAAGTAGCACTGGTGGGAGATCCGTCATGCAGCTGAATGCACATTCAGCTGTGTGTGCTTTGGAGAGGGAAGTACATTCAAGTGGCGACGTCCAAAATAGCAGGTTGTGCGTCAAATCAGCACTGCACGCTGATTGACGTCACGATCTGCCTCATTACCATTTTTCTAGCGCGTGCAGGCAATGGCCGCGATGCCGACCTGCCCAAAATGGCGGGTCACGCCAGAAGTGAGCGGAAGTGAGGCGGCCGCCGTTTTTTTGATGAAACTGGCCTGAACAGCCGGCACTAAGGTGCAGAATTTCATGGCCAATGTCTTTGGTCGTCCCAATATTTAGTTGGAGGAAATTTCTACTCATCCAGTACTGGATGTCAGACAAACAAATTTAGAGACATAGGAGGGGTCGAAAGAGGTGGTGGTGAGGTAAAGCTGGGTGTCGTCAGCATACATGTGGAAACTGACGCTGTGTTTTCGGATGATGTTGCCGAGGGGCAGCATGTAGATGAGAAATAGGAGGGGGCCAAGAATATCCCCTTGGGGAACACCGGAGGTAACGGTGCGCAAGTGGAATGAGAAGCCATTGCAGGTGTTAAATCCCAAAACTCCCTGTTCTCTGCTCAATATAAAAATGGAGTCAATTCGTAGCTTATACTTTTCACTCATATTGATCATGGTCAATGGAGGCCAGCTGGTTTACCAATTATTTTCCATATTAAATGGATAGAGCTGGGTCTGATTCATTGGGCTGGATTTTCAATGGGCAGTGGAGGCGTGATTGGAGATGTGAGGGGGGTTAAAATCGCGAAAATTGGCGGGCGGGACCCCCCTGCCTGGTTCCTGACTCCGAGCAACTTTAACTCAGTCGTGTCTAATGGTCCCGACTCCGTCCCACCTCCAACAGGCGGGATAGGTTGTTAAGGCCCTTAACAAGCACTAAATAGCCTCTATAATCCTATTTTGAAAGGCCCTTGCAAATTTAACTCTTTTCCCACGTGAAACATGCCTGGTAGGAAACACGATGGTGAAACCTGGCGGGAGCACTGTTGGATTGCTGACTATCAGCTGCAGGTCAACCATTAAAGAGGAGATTTGATCAGCCATCATTTGCAGGTGGCAGGACTTTGTTTTCTCAGGTTTGGGGCAACTTGCAGGAGGCTTAACCACACCTGTGGAAGTTTGGAGCCTGACACCCAACTCCAGTGTGGCCTCCTGGGAAACCCCTCTCACCACCTTCACTGAGCACTTCCTCAACTGAGGCAAATACCAGAAGCATGGGAGCCATTTATTTCCTTCCCTTCTGGGCATTAGATGAGCTCGAGCACCAGCCGCAGAACCAGCAGAACCAGGAACAACAACAGCACCAACAGCAGCAGCAGCAACAGGAGCACCATGCTGCTGCTCACCCACCTGAAGCTGCACAGGCCAGAAGGGGCCAGCGCTTGGATACCCCCACAAACAGGGTCTACAGACACAGGATCAGCTACCTCAACATGTCTGACCAGCAGTGCCAAAGGCGGCTCCGACTTTCGCGAGAGGTAGTGAGTGACATCTGCGCAATGCTGCAACAATACCTGCAGCCCAGAGGACCAGATGGACAACCCTTACCAGTGGCCGTCAAAGTCACCACCGCACTCAACTTTTTTGCCTCAGACTCATTCCAGGGATCAGCAGCAGACATCAGCGGCATCTCCCAGGCGGCCGCACACACTTGCATCACGCAGGTAACCGATGCCCTCTTTGCCATCGCGCACAATCACATCCATTTCACCAAGGATTGAGCAAGTGTCACGGCGCGAGCGGTTGGATTAGCTAATCTGGCAGGCTTTCCAAGGGTGCAGGGCATCGTTGACTGCACACATGTGGCCCTTAAGGCACCCCATTGCAATCCAGGTATTTTTGTCAACCGCAAGGGCTTCCACTCCCTTAATGTTCAGCTGGTGTGTGACAACAAGAAGGAAATTTTACATGTTTGTGCCAAGTACCCTGGCAATTGCCATGACTCCTTCATACTGCGCCAGTCTAGTGTGCCTCCGCTATTCAGTCCACCAGACCAATTTAACGGATGGTTACTTGGAGACAAGGGCTATCCCCTGAGGACGTAGCTAATGATGCCATTGAGGAGCCCATCCAATGAAGTTGAGGAGAGCTACAACTCCAGCCACATGTCCACCAGAGCCATAGTCGAGCAAACCATCGGTTTGCTGAAGATGCGCTTCAGATGCCTTGATAGATCAGGTGGAGCCCTGCAGTACACAGCAGCCAGGGTCTCCAGAATCATCGTGGTTTTCTGTGCACTTCACAACATGGCACAGCGTCGTGGCTTGCAGATTCCTGAGGACCAAGTGGCTCCTCACATACCCTCCTCAGATGAGGAGGAGGAGGAGGAGCAGGAGTGCGAAAACGCACATTCTGCAGAGGCCCATCAACCAGCAGCAGCATTACGCAAGAACATTGCTGCACGGGATGCAAGGAACGCACTCATCTTGGCCAGATTTGCCTAGCCTAGCCAATCAAGCACCTTTGCCTCGCAGCTTCTTGCCTGAGCATTGACAATGGCCAAGACCCTGCTGATTCCTAGCTATTTGACCAGCATACTGACAGTTGTAAGTAATCCTAAGCCCTCAATGTGAAAGTCCCATTTGCAAAATGGCACACGCCACAACTGCAACAGTTGCCACCAGAATTTTTATGTATAAGAGCCAACTGATGGCATTTTTACAATAAACACAACATTTCACCCAAGTGACTACACTTGTGACTGTGCAGAATTTTTCTCTTATGCATGCTGGTGGTGCCTCCCCTGTGGCTTCAGCAGATGTGGAGGCCCCTTGCTCACTTTGCTGCTGCTCCTGTCTCGACACCTTTGGCGGGCGTCCTCTGGGGTTGCAAGCCTGTGAGGGCTCGTCAACAGTCTGCTGCTCCTGTGGCTGTGCAGGGGTTGAGACGCCAATCTCACTTGGTTGTGGACTCTGGTGGGGCTCTGACCGAGGTCTCTGCAGTGGCATGGAAGTGTGAGCGCTTGGAGAGGAGCCCCCACTTCCTTGATGTCTGCCACTAACTTCCCTCTCATGGGTCAGGTCCCCCTCAGCGCCTGCAAGTGGCTGGAGAGCACCTTGCTGCACATCAGGGGGGCCATGGGGACTCGTATCTGCAATGGCAGTCCTACTCAGAAGGACTTCCATGAAGGCCTGGTTTCTCACTTCAATAGATGACCATCGCTCCTCCAGAGATGTTATTCTATTATGAACACTCACCATGTTTTCAGCACTCTGGCGACTTATCTCCTCCATGGCTGAAGTCATCCTCTCGTCTACTGTTGCCATCCATTTGAGGGAGGTTGCTATCCTTTTGGGGGCAAGGTACAGGTAGACTATCCTTTTTCCGAAAACCTCAGGACCAGCCGTGTTTCGGTTTTCGGAGAATTTCGGATTTTGGAAGGTGGGTCGGCGGGGGTCAGCGGGGGGTCGTGCGCACGACCCCCCGCTGACCCCCCCGCGGACCCCCGCCGGCCCCGATACCCCCGCCGAGCCCCCCGCGGACCCCCGCCGGCCCCGACCCCCGCCGACCCCCCGCGGCCCCCCGCTGACCCCGACCCCCGCCGACCCCCGCCGGCCCCGACCCCCGCCGACCCCCCCGCCGACCCCCCCGCGGACCCCCGCCAGCCCCGACCCCCGCCGACCCCCCCGCGGACCCCCGCCGGCGCCGACCCCCGCCGACACCCCCACGGACCCCCGCCGACCCCGACCCCCGCCGACTTACGGTCGGGGTCGGGGGGGGTCCGCGGGGGTCGGGGCCGGCGGGGGTCGGCGGGGGGGTCAGCGGGGGGTCGTGCGCACGACTTACGCTGACGCTCAGCGTAAGTCGGCGGGGGTCGGGGTCGGCGGGGGTCCGCGGGGGTCGGGGCCGGCGGGGGTCGGCGGGGGGGTCGGCGGGGGTCGGGGCCGGCGGGGGTCCGCGGAGGTCCGCGGGGGGTCGTGCGCATGACTTACGCTGACCCTCTGCTCAGCGTAAGTCGTGCACACGACTTACGCTGAACGAAAAAACCTTCGGTTTTTAGAGGGTTTCGGTTTTCGGAAGTTCGGATAAAGGGTAGTCTACCTGTATTGACTTGGAAAGAGAACTGGTTGGCAGACAGAAAGCAAAGAGTTGGAATAAACGGCTCTTTTTCCGAGTGGCAGGCAGTGACTAGTGGGGTACCGCTGGGATCGGTCCTTGGGCCCCAGCTATTCACAATATATATTAATGATGATCTGGACGAGGGAACTAGATGTAATATCTCCAAGTTTGCAGACGACACAAAGCTGGGTTGGCGTGTGTGCTGTGAGGAGGATGCCGAGAAACTCCAGTATGATTTGGACAGGTTGGGTGATTGGGCAGAAGCATGGCAGATGCAATATAACGTGGATAAATGCGAGGTTATCCACTTTGGTGTCAAAAACAGGAAGGCAGATTATTATCTGAATGGCAATAGATTGGGAGAAGGGGAAGTGCAACGAGACCTGGGTGTCCTTGTGCACCAGTCGCTGAAAGTAAGCATGCAGGTGCAGCAGGCGGTTAAGAAGGCAAATGGTATGTTGGCCTTCGTAGCGAGAGGGTTTGAGTACAGGAACAAGGGTATCTTGCTGCAGTTGTACAGGGCCTTGGTGAGACCACATCTTGAGTATTGTGTGCAGTTTTGGTCGCCTTATCTGAGGAAGGATGTTCTTGCCATGGAAGGAGTGCAGCGAAGATTCACCAGGCTGATTCCTGGGATGGCAGGAATGACGTACGAGGAGAGATTAGGTCGATTGGGCTTGTACTCGCTGGAGTTTAGAAGAATGAGTGGGGATCTCATCGAAACTTATAAAATTCTAACAGGACTAGACAGACTAAATGCTGGAAGGATGTTCCCGATGGTCGGGGAGTCCAGAACCAGGGGTCACAGTCTAAGGATAAGGGGTAAGCCATTTAGGACAGAGATGAGGAGGAATTTCTTCACCCAGAGAGTGGTGAACCTGTGGAATTCTCTACCAAAGAAGGCAGTAGAGGCCAATTCATTAAATATATTCAAGAAGGAGTTGGATATATTTCTTAAGGCTAAAGGGATCAAGGAATATGGAGAGAAGGGAGGGACAGGGTACTGAATTTGGATGATCAGCCATGATCTCATTGAATGGCGGAGCAGGCTCGAGGGGCCGAATGGCCTACTCCTGCTCCTACCTTCTATGTTTCTATGTTTCCGTCGTGATGCGTTCATGTGCCAATGACTCCACAAAGGCTCTGCTCATGGTCGCTATGGACTCCTCCATTCGCTCCACACTTGCAGCGACCCTGGAGACAAAACCTGCCAGAGACTCCTGCATCTGTTCCTGGAGTTTCAGCACCGCTGATCTTATGGATGGACCCAGAGGCAGAGGGTCGACATGCAGCTGAGCCGAGCTGGCAGAGTCCTGCGCCCTCTGACTAGGACTCTCCGCTACTGTCCCTGTCTCCACAATCTGCTGATGCTCACTTGTGAGCTGTGATACACCAGGTGACAACACTACTCTATGTCCCGAAGGTCCCACCGAGGTGTGAGTGTCTGTGCTGGTGCTGGGTGCACTGAATTCTGGTCACGCTGCGCCCTGAGGTTGCAGCTTCCTCTGAGGAGTCTGGCTGCTCAGCCTGTTCTTCCTGGCTAGTGGGGACGGATGCTTGCGATGGTCCTGTGGGGGAGTAAAGGAAAGAGTCAGAGATGTGATGCCAAGGTTACATGCACATTGCATATTGCAGATGCTCATTATTCCATCTGTTAGAGCTTCAAAATCATTATCAGTGACTCATGCAATGCCAATGAGAGAGATGGGAAACTTTTCTGTCACCAGCTTGCTGTGTTTCACCCGTCTGTCCATCCCCGACTTGCGCATCCTCCTCTACTCCCACGATTTCCAGGACTGCCTCCTCCCAGGGGGTCAGGTGATCTATTGAGGCTGTCCCTCCTCCTGTCCTCGCTCGCTCTCTTTTGTTGTGAGCTCCCTTTTCCTGCAATGAGGGAGACAAGTGGAGGTTGAGTGAGAATGAAGGAGTGAGTGTAGAGATTCCATAGCATCGATACTTAGAAGGACACAAAGATGGAGTGAGGTGGCAAGACCAAGGGCCCTCCCTGTGTGTTGTCAGTTGTATGCATAGAATCACAGTGATAGGGAGTGTGAGGGCTGCATAGTCGAATAGTTATGTGAATGTGACCATAGAGCGAAAGGGAATGGGTAAGGGTGCATGGATGTCAGTGTCAAGTGGGATGTGGAGGAAGAGATTGCTGAAGCTGAGTGCTGGTGAGGAAAGGCAATGGGGATCAGATTGAGGGTGATGGGAAAATCATACTCACTTTTCCAGTGCGGAGAAGGTCATGAAATCTCTTGCGGCACTATATCCAGGTTCTGCGGGTGACTCCCAAGGAGTTGACCTCCTCAGCCACCTGCATCCACACTGCCTTGGTCTGTTTGGGAGGCCTCTTCCTCCCTGTAGAAGGGAAGAGCACCTCCCTGTTGGCTGTAGCCCCATCTACTAATGCCTGCAGGGCCACCTCGTCAAAACGAGGAGCTGATCTGGGTCTCCTGCTAGTCATCTTTCCTGCAGGTCTCTCACACTCCGCAAGCAAAAAGCTTGGCAGTCTGCAGAAGAAGCAAGGCTTGCTGTCGACCTCAAATGCAGCAGCAATGATGACATCATCGGAGGCGACTTTCAGTCAGGAGAAACCCATTTGTCAAGGGTTCCCACATGTTGGAAATCAATTAGACAATTAAGTTAAAATTGCATCAATCTCCCACATCCATTTAGATTCGGGTGGATAACACGAAATGCAGATAACACGACACCATCCCGCACCTGAGTTAAAATCCAGCCCATTGTCTCTAATCCTTGGCTGCCATGAAGCCCTCTCTACCTTCGACGTTCACCATCCTCCCACAGCTTTAGCCCTCCTTCACCTGCACCCGCTACACTCCACCACGCACCCCCCCACCCCACCTCCAACTCCAGGATCCCAGTTGAGAAGTGAGCAAATAAAACTACATACCAGTGTGTGGCTGGGGGAAGGATCAACTGTCGGACAGCCCCAGGGGCTGAATCAAGATCAAAAAGAAATGGAGCATGTACCATACTAGCCCCAATGTCTCGTAAAAAGAGTTTAGGTCAATAGAAAGAGCCACCAGATTGCGCAATCAACCCAACCTAAGGCTGAAAATTTCATTCAGAATGAGCATATTTAATGTCCCGTTTACTCTCAATGGGATGGATTCTAAGGAGGAGAGTGGGTTGACTCCGAGGAGGCCTTCAATGGCAGGGCCTGATTTGCATGCAAGGCCTCGATTTCCCGCCTGCAGCCAACCAGATTGAGAGACTGGCTGGCTGTGGGCGGGTAGGCCTGTGGCACTAGGCCGCACAGAGGAGAAAGGGAGGGATCGGGGGTCAGCCTGGGCTGTTAAAAGGGTGGGGGGAGGGGGATGTCAACCAGAGATCGGGCCGAGCCATTAAAAGGATCGGAGGGGTTGGGGGGGGGGTTGGCCAAGGATCAGGCTGAGCTGTTAAAAGGATCGGGGGGAGGGGGTCATCCAGAGATCGGGGATCGGGCCAGGCCGTTAAAAGGATCAAGGTGGGGGGGCTCGGGCAGACGATCGGGGGTTGGGGGGGCAGCGGTGGGGAGAGGATTGTACTGGATGATTGGGGTGCTGAAGGGAAGATCGTGGCTGGTCACCCGAGGATCGTGGCGAGCCTCAGGATCATCATGGGGGGAATGCGATCAGAGGCCTCATGAGGGGGTCTCTGATCGCGGGGGCTGGGTTAGGCAGGGACCATGGATCCAGGAGATAGGTATAAAGACACTTACCTCCTGGATCCAGCAGTCCCCACCTTGCTGAAATTGCCAGGTTTTACAAATTGTGTAAAACCCGTCCACATGCAGTTAAAAACAAAATGGAGTTTAAAAAATATAATATTAAAATTGACACCCCAACTCCTGGGAGCGGGTTGGCTACCCACAACCCCCCGCCCCCCCCCCCCACCCCCGCCGACCCACCTCCGTTAAAATTGGAAGTGGGCAGTTTGGAGACGGGTTCAGGCGGGAATCCGATTTTTAACAATTTAACTGCCCCCATGCCCCCAAACCACCTGGTTTTTTTGGTTAAAATTCCCGCCAATATGTCCATAAATTCAGCAAAATTCAACCTGCAGTGAAGCTATGAAGACTCTGGGCAACATACACCCACACACTAAACATTTGCACCAACGTTAATACTCACTGTTTTCACACCATTTGCCTGTATACCCAGCCAGACAGGCACACTTATAATTAACTGGTCCAAGCTGGAGACACATTCCATCATGTAAGCAAGGGGACGAGGAGCATGCTGAAAAAAACAAAAGAGACAGGCACAGGTTTCAGTTTCCATTACACTCAGTTCTGTGGCTCAGCTGCTCTAGTTAGGGGACATGTTATACCGCAAATGGGATTCGAAGACTGATTTCCTGACTGTGTGCATGGAGTCCTATTTAACCCTGAGCAGAGCTTCCGACCCTATATTCTCTCCATCACTAAGACCGCTTACTTCCACCTCCGTAATATCACCCATCTCTACTCCTGCCTGAGCTAATCTCCTGCTGGAACTCTCCTGCATGCTTTAGTTACCTCCAGACTGGACTACTCCTGGCCGGCCTCCCATCTTCAACCCGCCATAAACTTGAGTTCATCCAAAACTCTGCTGCCCGTGTCCTAACTCGCTCCAAGTCCCGTTGATCCATCACCCATGTGCTCGCTGACCTACATTGGCTCATGATCCGACACTGCCTCGATTGTATAATTCTCATCCTTACATGGCCTCACGCCCCCCTATCTCTGCAGCCCTACAACCCTCCAAGAACTCTGCGTTCCTCTAATTCTGGCCTCCAGAGCATACCCCTCTTCCTTCACCCCACCATTGGCGGCCTTGCCTTCAGCCATCTACGGCCTAAATCTCTGGAATTACATCCCTAAACCTACCCACCTCTCTCTCCTTCTTTAAGATGCTCCTTAAAACCTAACTCTTTGACCAAGCTTTCGCTGACCTTTCCTAATAACTCCTCATGTGGCTCATGTCAATTATTTTTTATCTGATTACGCTCCTGTGAAGCACCATGGGACATTTTACTACATTAAAGGCACTATATCAAGGCAATTTATTGTTTTCCATAAACGGGGGGTAATAACGTCTGCGATCGTCCATGGCCAGGGTCTCCACGCATAGAACCAGCTTCCATGTTGGCTACGGTAGGGGGCATTGTTATTATTTAAAAAAATTTTTTTTTAATTCATTGATGGGATGTGGGCGTCGCTGGCTAGGCCTGCATTTAGTGCCCATCCCTAATTGCCCTTGAGAAGATGGTGGTGAGCCGCCTTCTTGAACCTCTGCAGTCCATATGGTGTAGGTACACCCACAATGCTGTTAGGAAGGGAGTTCCAGGATTTTGGCCCAGCGACAGTGAAGGAACGGCGATACAGGTCCAAGTCAGGATGGTGTGTGGCTTGGAGGGGAACTTGTAGGTGGTGATGTTCCCATGCATCTGCTGCCCTTGTCCTTCTAAGTGGTAGAGGTCGCGGGATTGGAAGGTGCTGTTGAAGGAGCTTTGGCGAGTTGCTGCAGTGCATCTTGTAGATGGTACACACAGTGTACCAGTGGTGGAGGGAGTGAATGTTGAAGGTGGTGGATGGAGTGCCAATCAAGCGGGCTGCTTTATCCTGAATGGTGTCGAGCTTCTTGAGTGTTATTGGAGCTGCACTCATCCAGGCAAGTGGAGAGTATTCCATCACACTCCTGACTTGTGCCTTGTAGATGGTGGAAAGGCTTTGAGGAGTCAGGAGGTGAGACACTCGCCGCAGAATTCCCAGCCTCTGGCCTTCTCTTGTAGCCACAGTATTTATATGGCTGGTCCAGTTCAGTTTCTGATCAATGGTAACCCCCAGGACGTTGATAGTGGGGGATTCAGCAATGGTAATGCCATTGAATGTCAAGGGGAGATGGTTAGAGTCTCGCTTGTTGGAGATGGTCATTGCCTGGCACTTGTGTGGTGCGAATGTTACTTGCCACTTGTCAGCCCAAGTCTGAATGTTGTCCAGGTCTTGCTGCATATGGACACGGACTGCGTCAGTATCTGACGAGTCTCAAATGGTGCTGAACAGTGTGCAATCATCAGCGAACATCCCCACTTCTGACCTTATGATGGAGGGAAGGTCATTGATGAAACAGCTGAAGATGGTTGGGCCTAGGACACTGCCCTGAGGAACTCCTGCAGTGATGTTATGGTACTTATATTAATTAACCCTGACAAAATGAGATGGGTATAGTAATCAGACCAGGCTTTGTGACTTGATCAGGGCAGGACCCCGGGTCCCGATTTGATTAAAGGGTCAATCCGGCAATCCCAGTGGAAAGCAGTGTTCGAAGTAACTACAGGACAGAGTCAGAGCTGTAAGCACCTGAACCGAGCTCTCAAGAGCAGCTTCCCATCGAGTGGGGGGAGCTTGAGATCAGTCAGCTCAGACTGAAAGTTTTTAAGTTTGGAGTCGATGCTGCATGGCGGTGAAGCTGGGGAAAGGTGGGTGTCAATTCTGGCAAATTGGAAGGTGCCTTGCCATCATGTTAAAGCAGTAGGTTTTTTAACAACACAGCATCCAAAATGAAGGGTCTGCCATATTTTGTCCAATGATTTTGCCCCGCTTTTCTTCTCTTGTAGTTGAACGACATACTGTATCATGGACCTGTGTACAGTCAACAGTAAGCAAAAAGAAAGGGCTGCCCAACATCCCCCCCCCCCGCCACCCCCCCAACCTTTCGTCAAATGCAATGCCTGTTGAGGTGCTCCAGGGCTCAGTACTGGGATCACTACTGTTTCCAACTTCCATCAATGAGCTTAATTCAGGAACTCAATGCAAGTTGGTCAAAATTTTAGATGCTTCTACACTAGAGGGACAGTTGATCCTCAAGAGGTACCTTGGGAGTTACAAAACGATGCGGACAAAATGGGCAGGATTTCATTGGACCGTGGAGTCGGGATTGGAGGCGTGTGGGGGGTTAAAATCCCAAAACCAGGGGTCCCGACCCCATCCCACACCCAAACCCGCCTCCATGCCAGTTTCAAAGGAGGCGGGTACCCGCCCCGCACTGGGACCCGCCTACCCAAGGTGGGAAGGGATTAGTGCTAATTAACTGCCTGTTAACAGGCAGTTTTTAGCCTAATCCCTGTTTTTAAGGTTGAAGTGTGGGATTCCCAACAGCTCCAAACCACGCCAAGTTAGAGGAGTTGGGTCGTCGGGTTGAAGGACTTGGAGGGGTCGAGATTTCGGTGTTCAGGTGAGTGATGTGTGCATGAGTGCAAAGGTAAGTGTGTTTGGTGTGTCTAAAGTGATTAAAGAAGTTTCACATACCTTTTCTTACCTTTTCAGCCTTCCTTCCTTTAGATCTCGGGAGTCACTCATCTCACCGGCACAGAAAGCAGAATGGCTGCGAACTGTCAAAAGTGAAGCCTGCAGCTTTCTGTGCAGGAGAGATTTGTAAGAGAGTCTGTGGAGAAGGACTCAGGTTAGAAGTAAGACTGTTAGTGTTTGACAGCTTCAAACAGCTTTCAAACACTGATATTTCATCTGTCAAAACCTCTTGACAGATGAAATTTCAATCTGTGATATCACCTGTTGCCGGGTGGCCCTTAACTGTCAGTCATGGGCGGGCTCAACAAGGTCAATCAAGTTAAAATCGCGTGGATTGGCCGCATCTCGATGGAGACGGGACTACAACCCCGAAAGTTGTAGTCCCGCCTCCAACCCGACTCCTGAATGAAAATCCTGCCCAATATGTAAGTGGATTGAACAATGGCAGATTAAATTTAATGCAGACAAGTGTTAAGTACTGCGCACAGGAGGAAAAAAGTGTGATACATGTACTCCAGAAATAGTACTCCAATACCTATGGATGAAGTTGAAACAGATCTGGAGTTCCTAGTAGGCTCAGCCCTAAATTTATCCAACCAGTGCAGTCCAGTGATCCACAAGGCAAAAAAGGAGGTTGAAGTCAATGTTGCTGCTGAAGTGCGCATGCACGCGACCACTCACGAGCTTTTTCATTGTAAACATCGTGCATGAGCAGTAATTTAAAGGGACCGCGCATTACAAGAAACAGATCACGCAGAACAAAGCACAGCTTACGGGGAACATTGGTTGAAGTACATAACCAAACCAGTAGAGTTCAAAACCTGAACTATCAGTCATGGCTAAGTAGGTAGTACTCTCACATCGGAGTTGGAAAAGGAGGGGGTAAATCTAGTTGTCCATGTTGAAACAAACAACATAGGTAGGAACAGGGAGGAGGTCCTGCTGAGGGGGTACTAGGAGTTTGGAACTAAATTAAAAAGGAGGACCTCGAGGGTAATAATCTCTGTATTATTGCCTGAGCCATGTGCAAATTGGCATAGAGACAGACAGATCAGGGAGTTAACATATGGCGAAAGAGCTGGTGTGAGAAAGAGGGATTCCTTTTCATGGGGCTCTGGCAATGGTGTTGGGACAGAAAGAAGCTGTACCGATGGGACGGGCTTCACCTGAACCGGAATGGGACAGTGTCCTAGCAGAAAGTATAAATAGGGAGGTTGCAAAGGCTTTAAACTAGTAAGACGGGGGGAAGGGATCTACAAGAAATGAAACAAGCTTAAATAAAAAACAAAACAGGAAAGGAGAGCATGGGACAGACCAAATGAAGGGAGGACATAAACAGACAGGGAATAACTGGAATTAAAGAACAGGATTGTAAAAAGGTGGTTAAAAATAAAGTGAGAGATACTGCTATTAAAATGAGTGAGTCTGTAAAGCAATGCACACAGTGCCCGTAATGAAACTGGGGAACTGGAGGCAATAATACCTTGCAAGGAACCAGATATAGTCGGGATTACTGACACAGAAAAATTAGGACTGGGAATTAAACATTGCAGGGTATAACATATTTAGAAAAGATAGAGTGGGAAAAAGGGAAGGTGGAGTAGCTGTACTTATTAGAGATAACATAATGGCAGTAGAAAAAGGTAACAGAGCCATCAGTTAGACAGAAATAGAATCCATGTGGATAGAGATAAGAGCTAAATCACATTAATAGGGGTAGTCTACAGTGGAAGGGAGGTGGAGGAAGAAATATGTAAACAAATTAGGGAAATAAGTAGCAAACATAGAATAATAATAATGGGGGATTCAACTACCCTGAAATTAATTGGCCAGAACAGGTAGGTAAAGTGGATAAGGGAATAAACAGGAGAATTTATAATGGGGAACAAGGAAATGGCAGAGCAAATAAACAAATACTTTGGTTCTGTCTTCACGGAAGAGGACACAAATAACTTCCCAGAAATGCTAGGGAACCAAGGGTCTAGTGAGACGGAGGAATTAAAGGAAATTAGTATTAGTAAAAAATTAGTGCTGGAGAAATTAATGGGACTGAAAGCCGATAAATCCCCAGGGCCTGATAATCTGCATCCCAGGGTACTAAAAGAGGTAGCCATGGAAATAGTGGATGCATTAGTTGTCATCTTCCAAAATTCTATAGATTATGGAACAGTTCCTGCAGATTGGCAAATGTAACCCCACTATTTAAAAAAGGAGGGAGAGAGAAAACCAGGAACTACAGACCGGTTAGCCTAACATCAGTCATAGGGAAAATGTTAGAGTCTATTATAAAGGATGTGATAACAGGACACTTAGAAAATATCAACGGGATTAGACAAAGTCAACATGGATTTATGAAAGGCAAATTGTGTTTGACAAATCTACTGGAGTTTTTTGAGGATGTAACTGTTGAATAGACAAGGGAGAACCAGTGGATGTGGTGTATTTGGATTTTCAGAAGGCCTTTGATAAAGTCCCACATAAGAGGTTAGTGTGCAAAATTAAAGCACATGGGATTGGGGGTAATATACTGGCATGGATTGAAAATTGGTTAACAGACAGGAAACAGAGAGTAGGAATAAATGGGTCTTTTTCGGGGTGGCAGGCGGTGACTAGTGGGGTACCGCAGGGATCAGTGCTTGGGCCCCAGCTATTCACAATATATATCAATGATTTGGATGAGGGAGCCAAATGTAATATTTCCAAGTTTGCTGAAGACACAAAACTAGGAGGGATTGTGAGTTGTGAGGAGGATGCAAAGAGGCTTCAAGGCGATTTAGACAAGTTGAGTGAGTGGGCAAATACATGGCAGATGCAGTATAATGTGAAGTTATCCACTTTGGTAGGAAAAACAGAAAGGCAGAGTATTATTTAAATGGTAATAGATTGGGAAATGTTGATGTACAGAGGGACCTGGGTGTCCTTGTACACCAGTCACTGAATGCAAACATGCAGGTGCAGCAAGCAATTAGGAAGGTAAATTCACCGCTCCACTCCCACTCGGACCTCACCGTCCTTGGCCTCTTGTATTGTTCCACGGAAGCTCAATGTAAGCTCGAGGAACAGCAACTCATCTTCCGACTAGGCACTTTGCAGCCTTCCGGACTCAATATCGACTTCAACAATTTCAGATCATAACCTCGGCCCCTATTTTTTACTTATAATTTTTCCACCCCTTTGTTTTGGGTCCTCCTTTCACCACACCCCCCCCCCCGCTTTCCTTTTGTTTCTCTCTCTCACCTGGCAGCTGTCTTTTACCTGCCAGTACACTTCACACCTAATCTCAGCTGCCTTTTGTCTCCACGGGCCAATTACCATCTCGTCTGGCTTCGAATACCTTTTATTGTCTCTTTTGTTCAATCGCAGCCTTGCCTTCGATCTATTTTCTTTTCTTTCCAGTTTTGAAGAAGGGTTTCGACCCGAAACATCAACTCAAATTTCTCTCCACGGATGTTGCCTGACCTGCTGAGTTTTTCCAGCATTTTCTGTTGTTATTTAAGGTAAATGATATGTTGGACTTCATTGCAAGAGGATTTGAGTACAGGAGCAAGGATGTCTTATACAGGGCCTTGGTGAGACCACACCTGGAGTACTGTGTGCAGTTTTGGTCTCCTTACCTAAGGAAGGATATATTTGTCATAGAGGGAGTGCAGCGAAGGTTCACCAGACTGATTCCTGGGATGGCAGGACTGTCGTATGAGGAGAAATTGAGTTGACTAGGCCTGTATTCACTAGAGTTTAGAAGAATGAGAGGGGATCTCATTGAAACGTATAAAACTCTGACAAGGCTAGACAGACTGGATGCAGGGAGGATGTTTCCCCTGGCTGGGGGGTCTAGAACGAGGGGTCACAGTCTCAGGATACGGGTAGGACATCCTAATGTTGCATTGCCAGCAAATTTGACAAGTTTAGAGAGAGTTTTGGCAATTTATGCAGATTAGAAATGACAGAGATCCCAGCAGTGTCCCCTGTCGAGCTCCACTCAACACCTCCTCACAGTCTGACATTACACCTCTCATTAGCACTTTCTCCTATTTTTAATCTATTTCTCCTCCTGTCCCACATTCTGCCCTGGATTTCCATGGCATTTAGTTTAATTTAATTGGAACTTGTCAACACTTCTTAAAACTCCAAATGAACTTTAGGGGCGATTTTCCACTTCGACACTGGGAAATTGTGCACCCCACCCTATTGTTTTCTATCTGTTAAAATTGGTCTCCTTTTATATCATGGAAAGTTCCACTATCTGTAACATCCTTGGAAAAAGTTCATGAAGTTCCTCAGACAAGATCTAATTCCTTGGGGCTCTTTTCATTAAGACACAGGAGATTACGGGGTGATTTGATAGAGGTGTCTAAAATTATGAAGAGATTGGACCGAGCCGGTAGAAACACTTTCCAGTAAAGGAGAGGACACATCTATAAGACTGAATGAGAGAGATTTGGGACAGGGAGCAGGAGAAACCCTTCTACTCCTGGGTTGTGAGGCTGTGGAATGCATTACCAGAGTTAGTGGTTGAAACTTTGAAGAATAGGTTAGATAGGTGGTGGAAGGAAAAGGAGATATGGAAACAGAGCAGGCACATTAGGATTATTGTTCATGTGGAGGATAAACACCAACATGGGCAGGTTGGGCTCTGTTTTTGTGTTGTAATTTCTATGTAATTCTATAGATATGCTCCTCCAGCCTCCTCTAGAATGATTTCCATTATTTTACCTATTATCGATGTTAGGTTAATAGGCCAGTAGTTATACAAGTCAGATTTAATGTCCTTATCTGAGGAAGGACGTTCTTGCCATGGAAGGAGTGCAGCGAAGATTCACCAGGCTGATACCTGGGATGGCAGGAATGACATATGAGGAGAGATTGTGTCGATTGGGCTTATACTCACTGGAGTTTAGAAGATTGAGAGGGGATCTCATCGAAACCTATAAAATTCTGTCAGGCCTAGACAAACTAGATGCTGGAAGGATGTTCCCGATGGTCAGGGAGTCCAGAACCAGGGGTCATAGTCTAAGGATAAGGGGTAGGACATTTAGGACTGAAATGAGGAGGAATTTCTTCACCCAGAGAGTGGTGAACCTGTGGAATTCTCTGCCACAGAGGGCGGTGGAGGCCAGTTCATTAAATATATTCAAAAAAGAGTTGGATATATTTCTTAAGGCTAAAGGGATCAAGGGATATGGGGAGAAGGCAGGGACAGGGTACTGAATTTGAATGATCAGCCATGATCTCATTGAATGGCGGAGCAGGCTCGAAGGGCCGAATGGCCTACTCCTGCTCCTATCTTCTATGTTTCTATGTTTCTATGTTTAGGACTGAGATGAGGAGAAATGTCTTCACTCAGAGGGTGGTGAACCTATGGAATTCTCTACCACAGAAGGCTGTGGAGGCCAAGTCACTGAATATATTTAAGAAGGAGATAGATAGATTTCTAGACACAAAAGGCATCAAGGGGTATGGGGAGAGAGCGGGAATATGGTATTGAGATAGAGGATCAGCCATGATCATATTGAATGGTGGAGCAGGCTCGCAGGGCTGAATGACCCACTCCTGCTCCTAATTTTCAATGTTTGTATGTTTCTATGTTTCCTACAATGTATACAGGACACCTTTCTAACCAATAAGTAAGAAGCAGCATGCCATAGACAGAACTAAGCGATCCTGCAATCAACGGATCAGATCAAAGCTCTGCAGCCCATCCACATCCAGTCATGAATGGTGGTGTACAATTAAACAACTAACAGGAGGAGGAGGCTCCATGAATATCCTCATCCTCAGTGATGGCGAAGTCCAGCACGCGAGTGCAAAAGACAAGACTGAAGCGTTTGCAAGCGTCTTCAGCCAGAAGTGCTGAATGGATAAGCCATCTCGGCCTCTTTATGAGGTCCCCAACATTGCAGAAGCCAGTCTTCAGCCAATTTGATTCACTCCGCATGATATCAAGAAATGGCTGAGCGCACTGGTACAGCAAAGGCTATGGGCCCTGACAACATCCCAGCTGTCGTGCTAAAGACTTGTGCTCCAGGACTGGCCGCGCCACTAGCCAAGCTGTTCTAGTACAGCTTCAACACTGGCATCTACCCGACAATGTGGAAAACTGCCCAGGTACGTCCTGCCCACAAAAAAAGGGACAAATCCAATCCAGCCAATTACCACCCCATCAGTCTACTCTCAATCATCAGCAAAGTGATGGAAGGTGTCGTCGACAGTGCTATCAAGCAGCACTTAAGAACATAGGAAATAGGAGCAGGAGTAGGCCATTTGGCCCCTTGAGCCTGCTCCGCAATTCAATAAGATAATGGCTGATCTTCTACCTCAACACTTTCCTGCACTCTCCCCATATCCCTTGATTCCCTTAATATCCAAAAATCTATCGATCTCTGTCTTGAATATACTCAACAACTGAGCCTCCACAGCCCTCTGGGGTAGAGAATTCCAAAGATTCACCACCCTGAGTGAAGAAATTTCTCCTCATCTCAGTCCTAAATGGCCGACCCCCTATTGTGACCCCTGGTTCTAGACTTCCCAGCCAGAGGAAACATCCTCCCTGCAACTACCCCGGCAAGCCCTGTAAGCATTTTGTATGTTTCAATGAGATCACCTCTCATTCTTCTTTTACAGTCTGTTTTTATGTCTCTCGCTAATTTACTCTCATATTCTATTTTCTCTTTCTTTATCAATTTCTTGGTCCTTCTTTGCTGAATTCTAAAATCCTCCCAATCCTCAGGCTTGCTACTCCTTTTGGCAAAATTATAAGCCTCTTCCTTTGATATAATATTATTTTTAACTTCTCTTGTTAGCCACGGCTGGAGCACTTTTCCTGTGGGGTTTTTGTGCCTTAAAGGAATGTATATTTGTTGTAAATTATGTATTAATTCTTTAAATGCTAGCCATTGCTTCTCTACTGTCATACCTTTTAATGAAGTTTCTCAATTTACCTTAGCCAACTCGTCACTCATACCTATGTAGCTTGCTTTGTTTAGATTTAAGACCTTTGTTTCGCATTTAACAAAATCACTTTCAAACTCAATATAAAAGTCTATCATATTATGGTCACTCTTCCCTAAAGGTCCCTTTACTACAAGGTTATTAATTAACCCTTTCTCGTTGCACAATACTAGATCTAAAATAGCCTGTTTCCCAATTGGTTCCTCAACATACTGATCTAGAAAACTATCTTGTATACATTCCATGAATTCGTCCTCCTCACTATAACTGCAAATTTGGTTTGCCCAGTCTATATATAGATTAAAATTCCCCATGATTACTGTATTACCCTTGTTACATGTGCCTCTAATTTCCTGATTTATACTCTGCCTTACATTACAACTACTGTTTGGGGGCCTATAAACAACTCCCACCAATGTTTTCTCCACCTAAACTGATTCTACTTCTTGATTATCAGAGCTAAGATCCTTTCTCTCTTCTGTCTTTATCTCATCCTTTATCAGGGCTACCCCTCCTCCTTTTCCATTTTGCCTATCTCTTCTAAAAGTTAAGTATCCTGGAATATTTACTAGGGACCACTGTTGTGCACAATTTATATTCATGATTTAGACTTTGGAATCAAAAAAAAATTCTAAATTTGCAACGACACAAAATTGGGTGGATAGTCAGCACTGAGGAGGACTGCAACACATTACAAGAAGACATTAATAAACTTGCAGAATGGGCATATAATTTGTAAATGAATTTCAACAAAGATAAGTGTGAGACATTACATTTTGGTAAGAAAAATAAGAAGGTCACATATTACTTAGAAAATAAGAATCTAAATGGGTTAGAGGAGCAAAGGGATCTGGGAGTACAAACACACAACTCAATAAAAGTTGCAAAACAGGTCAATAAGGCCATAACAAAGGCATACGAAGCACTAGGGTTTATTTCTAGAGAGACAGAATTGAAAAGTAGTGAAGTTATGCTAAACTTGTGTTGAACCTTGGTTAGACCACATTTGGAGTACTGCGTGCAGTTCTGGTCGCCATATTATAAAAAGGATATAGAGGCACTGGAGAGGGTGCAAAAAATATTTACAAGGATGATACCAGAACTGCTGGGTTATACCATCAGGAAAGGATGAACAGGCTGGGTCTCTTCTCTCTAGAAAAGGGAAGGCTGAGGGGTGACCTAATAAAGGGTTTTAAAATTATGAAAGGTTTTGATAGTGTAGATACAGATGGGCTAGATTTTCATGGGGAAGACGGGTTGGGGGCGGAGGGGCGCCAATGCAGGCAGGAAGCCCAGAAGAACGGGTTTCCCGCAGGCTCTGCTTACTCTAATGGCAGGGCCTGTTTTGCATCTGAAGCTTCAATTTCCCGCGCGTAGCCAACCAGATTGAGAGGCTGGCTGGCTGCGGGCGGGTAGGCCTGCGGCACTAGGCCGCACAGTGGAGAGAGAGGGATCAGGTGCTGGCCTTCGGGGGATGGTTGGTGGGGGTCGTGGGTGGGTGGATGGGAAGAAAAGAAGATTGCAGCCATCGAGGATCCCGGAGGGGAGGGGAAGAAAAGGTTGGGGATGTCGTAGGGTTGGTGGGGGAGGGTGAGGAAAGGAAGATCAAAGCCAGCCACAAGAGGATCGTGGCCAGCCTGAGGACCATCGGGGATGGGGGAGAGGCGGGTAGAGGAAACATCACATCGGGGCCAGCCACCAGAGGAATGTAGCCGGCCTCAAGATCATCGGTGGCGGGGGGGAGGGAAGAACACTTTGGGGCTGGTCAACAGAAGATCCTGGCCAGCCTCAGGATGATCGTGGAGTGTGGTGGGGTCCAGGAAGGCGATCGGAGGCCTCGTGAGGAGGTCTCGGATTGCGAGGGGTGAGCTAGGCAGGGACCCTGGATCAGGAGGTAGGTATAAAGGCACTGACCTCCTGGATGCAGCAGTCCTCGCCTTGCTGTAACTGCCGGGAAACCCTATCTGCATAGCATTAAAAACAAAATGCAGGTTATAAAAGAGGCTTCCAGTGTCATTATAATATTTAAATTGATGTCCCGCTTCATGGGAGCGGGTTGGCTGCCCACCCCCATTCCACCCCCCGCCCCCATCCCGCCTCCGTTAAAACCGGAAGGGGGCGGGTTGGAGGCGGGTTCAGGTCGGGAGTCCGATTTTTAACTATCCCCCTGCTCCAAACCCACCTTTTTTAAGTTAAAATTCCCCCCAGAGAGTATTTTCCCACTTGTGGGGAAAAGCAAAATTAGATGCCATCAATATAAGAGAGTCACCAAGAAATCAAATGGGGAATTCAGGAGAAATGTCTTCACCCAGAGAATGTGGAACTTGGTACCACAGGGAGTAGTTGAGGTGAATAGTATAGATGCATTTAAGGGGAAGCTAGATAAGCATATGAGGGAGACGGAAGTAGAGGGTTTTGCTGATAGAGTTAGATGAAGTAGAATTTCAAACACTTTAATATGGTTCCCCTTGAGCCGCCTTATAAAGGCGCTTTATAAATGAAAGTCCTGTCCTTCCCTTAAAAGTTTGGAAGGTCCTAGCTAATTTAGGCGTAAGCAGGTTATTTAAGGTTGTTAACAATTTGGTGGGTTATAATGATAAGTCTAAAGTCCGCGCCTCAATAATACACGGACTTCGGGAGAACAGTTTAACAGGTACTTTACTGAACAAGAGGCAGCTTGAAACTGAAACTACAGAAGCCTGCTAGGGCCTTTTATACAGGGGTGGTCACTGCCGGTACTGCAGTCTAAGACCAGTTATTCCCTTAAAGGTACATACACAACAATTCCTCCCCTTTCAGATAAACAGTACATAACATTCATTTAACAACTAAATAATAACTAATTACAATTACAATTTCCTCAGTAATATATACATCAACTAAAATAGTCATTTATAAGTTCAGTCATTGAGGAGGCTTCCTGATCCGGACTGGATAGCGCCTTTCTCGAGTATCCTGTTCTGGCGGTGGAGTCAATTCTGGCTCATTGTCATTGGTTGGTTCGTCAGCTTCCAATACCCCTGCTTCTGAGGTAGACGCAATCTGTACTTCGGGCTCATTACCAGGTGCACATGCTTGTGGTACAGGTTTGGCTTGTTCCTGTGACTCTAGAATCTGGTCAGCATGGCGTCTCACGATGCTCTCTCCAACGTCCACTGTGTACATTAGTGGTCCCTGCTGTGTGCATATCGTGCCTGGCTGCCATTTTTCTGTTCGGTAGTCGCGGGCCAAGACTGGTTGCCCTATCTTGAAGCTCCTGGTTGGCTTCTCATTTATGTGCTGGAACTGCTTATCCTCCACATCTCGTCTTATGTTTGGTTTGAGCAAATCCAAGCGACATCTTAGTCTCCGGTTGAAAAACAGTACGGCTGGAGTTTGGTTGGTTACTGCATGTGTCGCATTCCGGTAAGCAAACAGGAAGTTATCCACCTTGTGTTGCAGTGGTATGTCGTCATTATACATTGCCTTTATGGCCTTTTCAAAGGTCTGAACAAACCTCTCAGCCAATTCATTTGTGGCTGGATGATATGGGGCAGATGTGTAATGTTTCACCCCATTATTCTTCAGGAACCTCCGGAAATCCTCAGACACAAACTGTGGGCCATTGTTGGAACAGATCTGTTCTGGTAACTCATTCCTGGAGAAGATGGTCCTTAGGACTGCAATAGTTTTCTCCGTGGTGGTGGAGGACATTTTAATGACCTCTGGCCATTTCGAATGGGCGTCCACAGCAATTAGAAACATTGAGTCCATAAATGGACCAGCGAAATCAATGTGTACTCGTTGCCATGGAGATGAGGGCCACTCCCATGGATGCAGCGGGGCCTGTGGTGGAGCGTTTTGGACCTTCTGGCATCCTGTGCATCTCTTGGTCATATCCTCGATTTCTTTATCGATTCCCGGCCACCACACAAATGCCCTGGCTAGGCTCTTCATTTTTACCCGTCCCAGATGACCCTCGTGAAGCTCATTGAGTACTCTATCTCTCAACTTGGGTGGAATTACCACTCGGGATCCACACATCAAGGTTCCCCGGCACACTGACAGCTGTTCCCTCCTTGGCGAGAATTCTTGCAACAGTGAGTCGCCATATGCTGGCCATCCCTTCACCGTCAAATCATAGACCCGAGAGAGTGTCGGGTCATTTCGGGTTTCCTTCTCAATACTTGCGTTTGTAACAGGCAAACATTCGACTATGGTCGCATGGAATATCTCCACAGGGTCCACTGCAGATGCTTCTTCCGCCGTAGGCAACGGTAGGCGCGACAGCCCATCAGCGTTTCCATGTTGTTTCGTACCTTTGGACTCTATGTCATACTGATGTGCCCCTAGAAAAAGTGACCATCTCTGCAGCCGTTGCGCCGTCATCACCGGAACGCCCTTCTTTGGGTTAAAAATGGAGACCAGGGGTTGATGATCAGTCAGTAGGGTGAATTTCTGCCCGTGCAGATAGTGATTGAACTTCTTCACCCCCCACACCAGGCTGAGGGCCTCCCTGTCAATCTGGGCGTAGTTACGCTTGGCTGAGGTTAGCGAGCGCGATGCAAAGGCTATTGGCCTCTCTGAACCATCACGGAATTTGTGTGACAGCACCGCTCCAATGCCGTAAGGTGACGCATCACATGCCAACCGAATCGGTAGTGTTGGGTTGTAGTGGGCCAATACTTCTTTTGAAGTGATTTGGCATTTACATTCCTGAAAGGCACGCTTACACTCATCACTCCATTTCCATGTTACACCAGTTTGAAGGAGGGCATTCAGTGGGTGCAGAATTGTAGATAAATTCGGCAAGAACTTATGGTAGTAGTTCACCAACCCGAGGAACGACCTCAGTTGCGACACATTTTCTGGTGCTGGAGCCTTGACTACAGCCTCAATCTTGTCCGGCGACTTATGCAACCCTTCCTGATCAATCATGTGGCCACAATACGAGATTTGTCTCCTGAAGAACTCGCATTTGGGACGGTTGGCTCGTAGCCCATATTCCTGCAATCTCGTGAGCACCTGTTCCAGGTTGGCAAGGTGTTCATTGTCATTTTCGCCCGTAACCAGGATGTCGTCCAAATAACACTGGGTCCCCGGGATCCCTTGCAGGACTTGTTCCATTGCCCTCTGCCACATAGCCGGGGCCGATGCTACCCCAAATACCAGTCGATTGTACTGGTAAAGGCCTTTGTGAGTGTTTATCGTGAGGTATTTCCTAGATGCTTCTTCCACCTCCATTTGTAGATACGCTTGAGCCAGGTCAATCTTTGTAAAACGTTTCCCTCCAGATAGTGAGGCGAAAATATCTTCTATCCGCGGAAGCGGATACTGTACTGTGTGCAGGACTGGGTTCACAGTCACCTTGAAGTCCCCACAGATGCGAACGTTCCTTGGCTCCCCAGGCATGCTGCTCAATGCTTTCTTCATTACAGGAACGATGGGTGTGGCCCACTCGCTCCAGTCCACCTTAGACAGTACCACCGAATGCTCCAGACTCTCCAGTTCAGCTTCCACAGCTGGGCGTATCGCGTATGGCACCGGTCTGGCCTTGAAAAATTTTGGGGTTGCGTTATCCTCAATCTTTATGGTTGCCTTTACTCCTTTTAGAGCCCCAAGTCCTTGTTGGAACACCTCTTCCGCGTCAGATAGAATTTGTGACAGACGTCCAGGTGCGACGTCATCATCTTTTTTGTCAGTCACAGTTAGTGCCAGAATGGAATGCCAATCCAATTGTAGTCTTCGGATCCATTCACGTCCCATTAATGGTGGTCCTCCATCTCGTAGTATATACAAGTATAGTTTCTGTGTTTCCTTTCCGTTATATTCAACTGGCACCCTTATTTTTCCTCTGGGGTAGACCTTTTGCCCCGTGTATGTCTTCAATACAATGGACGTGTCCTTTAAGGGTATGTGTGAGAATAGCCGCTCATAGTCTCGTCGATTCATGACAGTTAGGGCTGATCCTGTGTCCAATTCCATCTTCACTGGGGACCCTGCTATCATGAGGGTGACCCAAATGGTTCGGTAATCTTCTTTTGCGATCATGTTGTGTAATTTTAAACAACTTAGTCGCCTGCTCCCGGAGTCCTATCACTCTCCTGATCTTCGGAACTACTATCTGTCAGTTTATTTACTTTCCTGTACTGTTCCTTAGTAGTTCTTGTCGTGTTGGTCTTCTTTCCGACCTGCAGACTCTTGCTATATGTCCCATTTTTCCGCATTGCCTGCATAGTTTGTCTTTAAACCAGCAGCCCTTCTGCTCATGGGTTGTTCTGCCGCAGCGATAGCACTTTTCGGCTCCATACGCCATTTCGTTAGCGCTGTATTCTTGTGGTTTCTGTTGTATTTCCGCAGCTTCCCGTGCTGCTGCTTCATAGGATACTGCCACGCTGAAAGCCTGTTCTAGCGTCAGGTCCTTTTTTGAAAGTAGTCGTTTCTGGGTTCCTTCACTCTGGAGCCCACAGACAAACTTATCCCGTAAGGTGTCTGCCAGTCCTGCTCCGAACTGGCAGTGCTTTGATAACTTGCGTAGTTCCGTAAGATAGTCAGCATTGCTCTCATCTTTGTGCTGGTTTCTTTTATGGAACTTGAATCTTTCTGCGATCAGCAGTGGTGTAGGGCTTAGGTGTTCCTGTAAGATATGAACAATCTCCTCAAAACTTTTCTCCATTGGTTTAGCTGGGGTAATTAAATTCCGCAATAGGCCGTACGTATTCGCACCCATCAGATTTAATAATACCGACGCCCTCTTTCCATCGGCCACCTCATTTGCCTTGCAGTACACTTCGATTCTTTCTACATACGTGGTCCAGTCTTCTACCTCGTTGTCGAAAGCAGTGATACTGCCACTTTTCGGCATCTTGGGCGATTTAAAATGGCGCCTCCCACACTTTTGCTTCTTCCCCAATGGAATAAAATGGCGCCTCCCGCGCTTTTGCTTCTTCCCCAACGGGATAAAATGGCGCCTCCCGCGCTTTTGCTTCTTCCCCTTACTGCCACGCTGCTCCTAGCGTTCTACGGGGTAATGGCGGTGACCCGCAGCTTCGGCGCGACTCGCTTTCCTTCCCCCCCCATTTGGTTTCTCTCTGCTGTCCTGTTCTCGAGCACTGACCGCGCCCTGTGCGCTCCACCCTCTCTCTCTTTTCTTTTCCCGGCGACGCTGCGCGGCCCGATTTGTAGAGCCGCTCGATCGAGCTTGAGCCCGCCGCAGTCCGGAAAGGTCAGCGCGCTACCTGCTACCAGCACGATTCGCTGGAACCACAGTCTCTCCCGCAATTCTCCAAACACCGATGGATTCTTTGGGCGGTTGCCCTCGGTCGACGCCCGTTGCTCAGACTACGACCTTCCAGGACCTTCCTTTCAGGCGAGATCCCCGTGAGATGATGCCACACTGCAGGTGAGTTCGAACTTACTCGTCGCCAGTGTAAAGTCCGCGCCTCAATAATACATGGACTTCGGGAGAACAGTTTAACAGGTACTTTACTGAACAAGAGGCAGCTTGAAACTGAAACTACAGAAGCCTGCTAGGGCCGTTTATACAGGGGTGGTCATTGCCGGTACTGCAGTCTAAGACCAGTTATTCCCTTAAAGGGACATACACAACAATAAGTAGAAGCAGAGATGTCTGAATGTTATGTGTAACGTGAGAGCTTCTGAGTCGGAATCAGACCAAAGGCAAGTCATGATAGGTGTGGGATATAGAATGCAACTGATGTTCTGCACTATTACTTCATCTGCCTATGAGCGGAAGGGGGAAACGATGGGTTGGGTAGAATTCCTGACTGAGCAGACAGTACGTGATCTGTGTAAGGCCCATGGGCTACATGGTCCACACTTCATTATTATGAATGCTCGTGCGTCCTGAAGTACAAACAGCCGCAGTATCGATAGCCACCTGTGAGTGGTGCTGCTGAACCATGATCCCTCTCAATATTTGCCACAAGAGGCAAGCTTCATCGGAACCTCAGCCTATTCAAGACTAACAACCACTCACCTCCATCAGCACATTTGTCGCGGGCAGGCTGCACTCGCTGCCAGGGTACCCTTTAACCTCTGCTCCTGCAGGTGTTTGTCGGGACTGGGTCAACGTGCCACATCTAATGGACTTCGGGTCTCAGCAGACTTACCAACTCTAGGCAGGAGTTTCGTGCCCTCTTGACTCAGTGGCCTCGATATTATCGGGAGGGCGGGAAGGCCGATTCCAACTTGGCAACCTTAAGATTCACTGCCAGGCCGGTGGGCAGAAGTGTAAATTTAGCAGCAGGAGGCCGCTGCCAGAGACCCATAGGGACAGTCCTCAGCAGTCATAGAATCATAGAAATTTATGGCACAGAAGGAGGCCATTCGGCCCATCGTGTCTGCATCGATCGAAAAAGAGCTCTCCAGCCTAATCCCACTTTTCCAGCTCTTGGTCTGTAGCCCTGTAAGTTGCAGCACTTCAAGTGAATATCCAAGTACTTTTTAAAAGCAATGAGGGTTTCTGCCTCTACCACCATTTCAGGCAGTGAATTCTGTTTTTTCTCTTTCAGCCACTTCTGACATCATGTTTTGATTTCTTTTTGGGTTCAATAAAGACTCATTTCTGAAAGAGAATGTTGTTTAATCTAAAGTCTTGTTCAAGACTTTCTACAGCTTTTTACAGAACACACTATGCTGTGATGCATCTAGAATGAAACTGAAAGTAAAACTCCTCTGGACTGCTTGTCTCTCACATGACCTCTGCTGGTCAGGCACAAGTAATCAAAAACACAGACAAATATGCTGTAAGGCATAAGTAATCAAACACAGACAAATATCATCACTATTTGCTGATATCATTACAAATTCCAGACCCCAACACCCTCTGGGTGAAAAAAGTTCTCAAATCCCCTCTAATCCTTCTACCAATTACTTTAAATCTTTGCCCCCTGGTTATTGACCTCTCTGCTAAGGGAAGTAGGTTCTTCCTATCCACTCTATCCAGGCCCCTCATAATTTTATACACCTTAATTAAGTCTCTCCTCAGCCTCCTCTGTTCCAAAGAAAACAACCCCAGCCTATCCAACCTTTCCTCATAGCTAAAATTCTCCAGTCCCGCAACATCCTCATCAATCTCCTCTGTACCCTCTCTAGTGCAATCACATCTTTCCTGTAATGGGGTGACCAGAACTGTACACAGTCCTCTAGCTGTGGCCTAACTAGTGTTTTATACAGTTCAAGCATAACCTCCCTGCTGTTATATTCCATGCCTCAGCTAATAAAGGAAAGTATCCCGTGTGCCTTCTTAACCACCTTATCTACCTGCCCTGCTACCTTCATGGATCTGTAGTAATGCACTCCAAGATCCCTCTGTTCCTCTACACTTCTCAGTATCCTACCATTTATTGTGTATTTCCTTGCCTGTTATCCCTCCCCAAATGCATTACTTCACAATTCTCAGGATTAAATTCCATTTGCCTCTTTTCTGCCCACCTGACGAGTCCATTGATATCTTCCTACAGTCTACAGCTTTATTCCTCACTATCAACCACATGGCCAATTTTTGTATCTTCTGCAAACTTCTTAATCATGACTCCTACATTGAAGTCAAAATAATTGATATATACCACAAAAAAGCAAGTGACCTGGTACCGAGCCCTGACATTAGATTTCCTTTTCTGCCTTGTTCGAACGCTTCACATCCAGGGGGCTCCAAAATTGTTAAAATAGGGACCAGTGCCTCGATCTCGTGCTAACGGGTGACTCATTGCACAACAGCAGCACAGGAGAGGGCCCGAACTGCCACATGTACCGCTGCACATGCCGGGAAGGCCTCGGGTTTCTGAACGTGAGCCCGAGGATTCCTGCCCGCCAGACAACCGCACGCTCTGAAAACAATACGTGGCCAGTGGGAAGGGTCAGAGGCAGCAGCAGCAAGCTTCACCTCCAGTGGGTATTCATCCTGACTTCAGTGAAATGGCCAGAGGAAGGGAAACAGGGGCAAGTGAGGCAGATGGACAAGTGAGGAAAAAAAGGAAAAGTGAGGAAGACAGGACTAAGTAAGAAAGACAGGCAAGTGGGACAGAAAGAGGAAAGTGAGGAAGAAAGGGGTGAGTGAGGAGGGCAGGGGCAAGTGAGGAGGGCAGGGGCAAGTGAGGAAGACAGGACAAGTGGGACAGAAAGAGGAAAGTGAGGAAGAAAGGGGTGAGTGAGAAAGAAAAGGGGCAAGTGAGGAACATGGGGTAAGTAAGAAAGCCTGAATCTGAAAGGTCAGCAAATTAACTTGGAGTTGAGAAAATAATGCAGCAAGAAACAAAAGTGAGGCACAATATGGTCTGAAATTAGAAGAGGCTACGTACCATCAACTTCCTCAAATATGACAAAAAATCCATCAAAGCTTTTATAACCATCGGATACAAATAGAATATGTATCGAATTCCCGGTGGTTCGGACTGGAGGAGGCCGTTCGTTTCCACAGAACTTTCCAACAACCCTGGAGTCGATGTTATCGCCATCACGGACTTCCACGTAATCGTACTGACACATGTAATCAAACTCCAGACTCAGCATGGAGAACCTGAAACAGAGCGAGATCATACCCTGAGCAACAACTTCCCAACAGGCAGGCCCTCAGGTGACATTCTCCAGCCAGATGACAAGGGGGGCCTTCGTGTGCCACTCCCCAGACAGCAGAGGGCCCCTGGGTGCCACTTCCCAGCTGGCATAGGGGCCCCTTGGTGCCATTCCCCAGGTGGCAGGAGGCCCTTCGGTGCCATTCCCCAGGTGGCAGGAGGCCCCTCGATGCCACTCTCCAGCCAGCAGGGGGCCACTCGGTGCTGTTGTTCTAGGGTACAGATATACTGCTGGCACACCATAACCTTACCCTTAACCAAAGACCTCTCAGATTTCAAACATGTGAGCCTTCAGGCCTCAGAAGTGCACCACAGAATTGGCGTATAATAGAGAAAACCCAAAACTGCATGTAATAAATCCAACATTAAGTCCTACCTCAATTCAATAGCAAAATTGGGATTCACTGACACTGTCCATTCACAGTGAGAGTTGCTGGGGTAGCCCTCCAGTACAATATGCCCTCTTGAAGCATTTATAACAGCTCCACATTCTGGAAACAGAAAAAACATGTCAAGAGTGCTAACAGTTAAACCCATACAGCATGCTGCATAACATGCTGTTTAATCCATACAGCTCCTCTTCTAGTAACTGAACAGTGTGTGTTCAGTTAACAGAATGACCCCTGTGTAACATCAAAAACAACTTGCATTTATACAGCATCTTTAACATAGTAAAACATCCCAAGATGCTTCACAGGAGCATTACCAAACAAAATTTGACACCAAGCTGCACACAAAGATATTAGGACAGGAATAGCTTTTAAGGAGTGACTTAAAGGAGTAGAGAGAGGTGGATAGGTTTAGGGAGGGAATTCCAGAGCTTCGGGCTTTAGCAGCTGAAGGCACGGTCGCCAGTGGTGGAACAATATAAATGAGGGCTGAGCAAGAGGCCAGAATTGGAGGAGAGCAGAGATCACAGTTCAGTCCCCTTTTGTAACACACTGTTCAGTCCTTACAGCTCCCTGTGTAACACACTGTTCAGTCCATACAGCCTCCTGTGCAACACACTGTTCAGTCCTTACAGCTCCCTGTGTAACACACTGTTCAGTCCATACAGCCTCCTGTGTAACACACTGTTCAGCCCATAAAGCTCTCCCTGTGTAACACACTGTTCAGTCCATACAGCTCCCTGTGTAACACACTGTTCAGTCCAAACAGCCTCCTGTGTAACACACTGTTCAGTCCATACAGCTCCCTGTGTAACACACTGTTCAGTCCATACAGCTCTCCCTGTGTAACACACTGTTCAGTCCATACAGCTCTCCCTGTGTAACACACTGTTCAGTCCATACAGCCTCCTGTGTAACACATTGTTCAGTCCATACAGCTCCCTGTGTAACACACTGTTCAGTCCTGACAGCTCCCTGTGTAACACACTGTTCAGTCCATACAGCTCCCTGTGTAACACACTGTTCAGTCCATACAGCTCCCTGTGCAACAGACTGTTCAGTCCTTACAGCTCCCTGTGTAACACACTGTTCAGTCCATACAGCTCCCTGTGTAACACACTGTTCAGTCCATACAGCTCCCTGTGTAACACACTGTTCAGTCCATACAGCTCCCTGTGTAACACACTGTTCAGTCCATACAGCTCCCTGTGTAACACACTGTTCAGTCCTTACAGCTCCCTGTGTAACACACTGTTCAGTCCATACAGCTCCCTGTGTAACACACTGTTCAGTCCATACAGCTCCCTGTGTAACAGACTGTTCAGTCCTTACAGCTCCCTGTGTAACACACTGTTCAGTCCATACAGCTCCCTGTGTAACACACTGTTCAGTCCATACAGCCTCCTGTGTAACACACTGTTCAGTCCATACAGCTCCCTGTGTAACAGACTGTTCAGTCCTTACAGCTCCCTGTGTAACACACTGTTCAGTCCATACAGCCTCCTGTGTAACACACTGTTCAGTCCATACAGCTCCCTGTGTAACACACTGTTCAGTCCATACAGCTCCCTGTGTAACACACTGTTCAGTCCATACAGCCTCCTGTGTAACACACTGTTCAGTCCATACAGCTCCCTGTGTAACACATTGTTCAGTCCATACAGCTCCCTGTGTAACACACTGTTCAGTCCTTACAGCTCTCCCTGTGTAACACACTGTTCAGTCCATACAGCTCTCTGTGTAACACAGTGTTCAGTCCATACAGCCTCCTGTGTAACACACTGTTCAGTCCATACAGCCTCCTGTGCAACACACTGTTCAGTCCAAACCGCTCTCCCTGTGTAACACACTGTTCAGTCCATACAGCTCCCTGTGTAACACACTGTTCAGTCCATACAGACTCCTGTGTAACACACTGTTCAGTCCATACAGCCTCCTGTGTAACACACTGTTCAGTCCATACAGCCTCCTGTGTAACACACTGTTCAGTCCATACAGCCTCCTGTGTAACACACTGTTCAGTCCATACAGCCTCCTGTGTAACACACTGTTCAGTCCATACAGCCTCCTGTGTAACACACTGTTCAGACCATACAGCCTCCTGTGTAACACACTGTTCAGTCCATACAGCTCCCTGTGTAACACACTGTTCAGTCCATACAGCCTCCTGTGTAACACACTGTTCAGTCCATACAGCTCCCTGTGTAACACACTGTTCAGTCCATACAGCCTCCTGTGTAACACACTGTTCAGTCCATACAGCCTCCTGTGTAACACACTGTTCAGTCCATACAGCTCCCTGTGTAACACACTGTTCAGTCCATACAGCTCCCAGTGTAACACACTGTTCAGTCCATACAACTCCCTGTGTAATACACTATTCAGTCCATACAACCTCCTGTGAAACACACTGTTCAGTCCATACAGCTTCCTGTGTAACACACTGTTCAGTCCATATAGCTCCCTTTGTAACAAACTGTTCAGTCCATACAGCTCCCTGTGTAACACACTGTTCAGTCCATACAGCTCTCCCAGTGTAACACACTGTTCGGTCCATACAGCTCTCCCTGTGTAACAGACTGTCAGTCCATACAGCTCCCTGTGTAACACACTGTTCAGTCCATACAGCTCCCTGTGTAACACACTGTTCGGTCCATACAGCCTCCTGTGTAACACACTGTCAGTCCATACAGCTCCCTGTGTAACACACTGTTCAGTCAACACAGCTCTCCCAGTGTAACACACTGTTCAGTCCATACAGCTCTCCCTGTGTAACACACTATTCAGTCAATACAGCTCTCCCAGTGTAACACACTGTTCAGTCCATACAGCTCTCCCTGTGTAACACACTGTTCAGTCCATACAGCTCCCTGTGTAACACACTGTTCAGTCCATACAGCTCCCTGTGTAACACACTGTTCAGTCCATACAGCTCCCTGTGTAACACACTGTTCAGTCCATACAGCCTCCTGTGTAACACACTGTTCAGTCCATACAACTCTCCCTGTGTAACACACTGTTCAGTCCATACAGCTCCCTGTGTAACACACTGTTCAGTCCATACAGCTCTCCCTGTGTAACACACTGTTCAGTCCATACAGCCTCCTGTGTAACACACTGTTCAGACAATACAGCCTCCTGTGTAACACACTGTTCAGTCCATACAGCCTCCTGTGTAACACTCTGTTCAGTCAATACAGCTCTCCCTGTGTAACACACTGTTCAGTCCATACAGCTCTCCCTGTGTGACACACTGTTCAGTCCATACAGCTCCCTGTGTAACACACTGTTCAGTCAACACAGCTCTCCCAGTGTAACACACTGTTCAGTCCATACAGCTCCCTGTGTAACACACTGTTCAGTCCGTACAGCTCTCCCTGTGTAACACACTGTTCAGTCCATACAGCTCCCTGTGTAACACACTGTTCAGTCCATACAGCTCCCTGTGTAACACACTGTTCAGTCCATACAGCCTCCTGTGTAACACACTATTCAGTCAATACAGCTCTCCCTGTGTAACACACTGTTCAGTCCATACAGCCTCCTGTGTAACACACTGTTCAGTCAATACAGCACTCCCTGTGTAACACACTGTTCAGTCCATACAGCCTCCTGTGTAACACACTGTTCAGTCAATACAGCACTCCCAGTGTAACACACTGTTCAGTCCATACAGCCTCCTGTGTAACACACTGTTCAGTCCATACAGCCTCCTGTGTAACACACTGTTCAGTCAATACAGCTCTCCCTGTGTAACACACTGTTCAGTCCATACAGCTCTCCCTGTGTAACACACTGTTCAGTCAATACAGCCTCCTGTGTAACACACTGTTCAGTCCATACAGCCTCCTGTGTAACACACTGTTCAGTCAATACAGCTCTCCCTGTGTAACACACTGTTCAGTCCATACAGCACTCCCAGTGTAACACACTGTTCAGTCCATACAGCCTCCTGTGTAACACACTGTTCACTCAATACAGCTCTCCCTGTGTAACACACTGTTCAGTCCATACAGCCTCCTGTGTAACACACTGTTCAGTCAATACAGCTCTCCCTGTGTAACACACTGTTCAGTCCATACAGCTCTCCCTATGTAACACACTGTTCAGTCCATACAGCAGCCCCTGTTTAACAGATTATATATGAACTCTGAATATTTGGTACATTTCAATACCTGTTGTATATGGTGACAGTAAAGGTTCATCTATACAAATAGCTACTTTATACCTTTCCATTTATCGTAGCTGTGCGACACAGCCCTCACCAGAGCTCTGTGGAGCAGGAATTTACACCAATGATAACATTCAGCAGACAGACTCTGACAAAATAAAGTCATCAGAGTCCATGTAAAATTTAAGCAAACTCCGCCCTCACTGTTTCCCAATAACTCCCTCGCTGTTTCTACTAGCCTCTCACTGTTTCCCATTCTCCCTCTCCCTGTTTCCCATTCCCCCTCTCACTGTTTCCCATTCTCCCTCTCACTGTTTCCCATTCCCCCTCTCACTGTTTCCCATTCTCCCTCTCACTGTTTCCCATTCCCCCTACCCCTGTTTCCCATTCCGCCTCTCACTCTTTCCCATTCCCCCCTCACTGTTTCCCATTCCTCCTCTCACTGTTTCCCATTCTCCCTCTCACTGTTTCCCATTCCTCCTCTCACTGTTTCCCATTCTCCCTCTCACTGTTTCCCATTCCCCCTCTCACTGTTTCCCATTCTCCCTCTCCCTGTTTCCCATTCCCCCTCTCCCTGTTTCCCATTCCCACTCTCACTGTTTCCCATTCCCCCTCTCTCTGTTTCCCATTCTCCCTGTCACGGTTTCCCATTCTCCCTCTCACTGTTTCCCATTCTCCCTCTCACTGTTTCCCATTCTCCCTCTCACTGTTTCCCATTCCTCCTCTCACTGTTTCCCATTCACCCTCTCCCTGTTTCCCATTCCCCCTCTCCCTGTTTCCCATTCCCCCTCTCACTGTTTCCCATTCCCCTCTCACTGTTTCCCATTCCCCCTCTCACTGTTTCCCATTCTCCCTCTCAATTTTCCAATTCTCCCTCTCACTGTTTCCCATTCCCCCTCTCACTGTTTCCCAATCTCCCTCTCACTGTTTCCCATTCCCCCTCTCACTGTTTCCCATTCCCCCTCTCACTGTTTCCCATTCTCCCTCTCACTGTTACCCATTCCCCCTCTCACTGTTTCCCATTCTCCCTCTCACTGTTTCCCATTCTCCCTCTCACTGTTACCCATTCCCCCTCTCACTGTTTCCCATTCTCCCTCTCACTGTTTCCCATTCCCCCTCCCCCTGTTTCCCATTCCGCCTCTCACTCTTTCCCATTCCCCCCTCACTGTTTCCCATTCCTCCTCTCACTGTTTCCCATTCTCCCTCTCACTGTTTCCCATTCCCCCTCCCCCTGTTTCCCATTCCGCCTCTCACTCTTTCCCATTCCCCCCTCACTGTTTCCCATTCTCCCTCTCCCTGTTTCCCATTCTCCCTCTCACTGTTTCCCATTCCCCCTCTCTCTGTTTCCCATTCTCCCTCTCACTGTTTCCCATTCCCCCTCTCACTGTTTCCCATTCTCCCTCTCAATTTTCCAATTCTCCCTCTCACTGTTTCCCATTCCCCCTCTCACTGTTTCCCATTCCCCCTCTCACTGTTTCCCATTCCCCCTCCCACAGTTTCCCATTCCCCCTCTCACTGTTTCCCATTCCCCCTCTCACAGCTTCCCATTCCCACTCACTCTGTTTCCCATTTCCCCTCTCACTGTTTCCCATTCCCCCTCTCACTGTTTCCCATTCCCACTCTCTCTGTTTCCCATTCTCCCTCTCACTGTTTCCCATTCTCCCTCTCACTGTTTCCCATTCCTCCTCTCACTGTTTCCCATTCCCCCTCTCACTGTTTCCCATTCCCCCTCTCCCTGTTTCCCATTCCCCCTCTCCCTGTTTCCCATTCCCCCTCTCACTGTTTCCCATTCCCCTCTCACTGTTTCCCATTCCCCCTCTCACTGTTTTCCATTCTCCCTCTCAATTTTCCAATTCTCCCTCTCACTGTTTCCCATTCCCCCTCTCACTGTTTCCCATTCCCCCTCTCCCTGTTTCCCATTCCCCCTCTCCCTGTTTCCCATTCCCCCTCTCACTGTTTCCCATTCCCCTCTCACTGTTTCCCATTCCCCCTCTCACTGTTTCCCATTCTCCCTCTCAATTTTCCCATTCTCCCTCTCACTGTTTCCCATTCCCCCTCTCAGTGTTTCCCATTCTCCCTCTCACTGTTTCCCATTCCGCCTCTCACTGTTTCCCATTCCCCCTCTCATTGTTTCCCATTCTCCCTCTCACTGTTTCCCATTCTCCCTCTCACTCTTTCCCATTCCCCCTCTCACTGTTTCCCATTCTCCCTCTCACTGTTTCCCATTCCCCCTCTCATTGTTTCCCATTCTCCCTCTCACTGTTTCCCATTCTCCCTCTCACTGTTTCCCATTCTCCCTCTCACTGTTTCCCATTCCCCCTCCCCCTGTTTCCCATTCCGCCTCTCACTCTTTCCCATTCCCCCCTCACTGTTTCCCATTCCTCCTCTCACTGTTTCCCATTCTCCCTCTCACTGTTTCCCATTCCCCCTCTCACTGTTTCCCATTCTCCCTCTCACTGTTTCCCATTCCCCCTCCCCCTGTTTCCCATTCCGCCTCTCACTCTTTCCCATTCCCCCCTCACTGTTTCCCATTCCTCCTCTCACTGTTTCCCATTCTCCCTCTCACTGTTTCCCATTCCTCCTCTCACTGTTTCCCATTCTCCCTCTCACTGTTTCCCATTCCCCCCTCACTGTTTCCCATTCTCCCTCTCCCTGTTTCCCATTCCCCCTCTCCCTGTTTCCCATTCCCACTCTCACTGTTTCCCATTCCCCCTCTCTCTGTTTCCCATTCTCCCTCTCACTGTTTCCCATTCCCCCTCTCACTGTTTCCCATTCTCCCTCTCAATTTTCCAATTCTCCCTCTCACTGTTTCCCATTCCCCCTCTCACTGTTTCCCATTCCCCCTCTCACTGTTTCCCATTCCCCCTCTCACTGTTTCCCATTCCCCCTCCCACTGTTTCCCATTCCCCCTCTCACTGTTTCCCATTCCCACTGTCACAGTTTCCCATTCCCCCTCTCACTGTTTCCCATTCCCCCTCTCACTGTTTCCCATTCCCACTCTCTCTGTTTCCCATTCCCCCTCTCACTGTTTCCCATTCCCCCTCTCACTGCTTCCCAATCCCACTCACTCTGTTTCCCATTTCCCCTCTCACTGTTTCCCATTCCCCCTCTCACTGTTTCCCATTCCCACTCTCTCTGTTTCCCATTCCCCCTCTCACTGTTTCCCATTCCCCCTCTCACTGCTTCCCATTCCCACTCACTCTGTTTCCCATTTCCCCTCTCACTGTTTCCCATTCCCCCTCTCACTGTTTCCCATTCCCCCTCTCACTGTTTCCCATTCCCCCTCTCACTGTTTCCCATTCCCACTCTCTCTGTTTCCCATTCTCCCTCTCACTGTTTCCCATTCCCACTCGCTCTGTTTCCCATTCCCCCTCTCACTGTTTCCCATTCCCACTCTCTCTGTTTCCCATTCCCCCTCTCACTGTTTCCCATTCCCCCTCTCACTGTTTCCCATTCCCACTCTCGCTGTTTCCCATTCCCCCTCTCACTGTTTCCCATTCCCACTCTCACTGTTTCCCATTCCCCCTCTCCCTGTTTCCCATTCTCCCTCTCACTGTTTCCCATTCCCACTCGCTCTGTTTCCCATTCCCCCTCACACTGTTTCCCATTCCCACTCTCTCTGTTTCCCATTCCCCCTCTCACTGTTTCCCATTCCCCCTCTCACTGTTTCCCATTCCCACTCTCTCTGTTTCCCATTCCCCCTCTCACTGTTTCCCATTCCCCCTCTCACTGTTTCCCATTCCCACTCTCGCTGTTTCCCATTCCCCCTCTCACTGTTTCCCATTCCCACTCTCACTGTTTCCCATTCCCCCTCTCCTTAATTCCCATTCCCCCTCTCCCTTTTTCCCATTCCCCCTTTCCCTATTTCCCATTACCCTCTCCTTTTCCCATTCCCCCTCTCCCTTTTTACCATTCTCCCTCTCACTATTTCCCATTCCCCCTCTCACTGTTTCCCATTCTCCCTCTCACTGTTTCCCATTCCTCCTCTCACTGTTTCCCATTCCACATCTCACTGTTTCCCATTCCCCCTCTCCTTTTCCCATTCCTCCTCTCACTGTTTTCCATTCTCCCTCTCCCTGTTTCCCATTCCCCCTCTCACTGTTTCCCATTCCCCCTCTCACTGTTTTCCATTCCCCCTCTCACTGTTTCCCATTCCCCCTCTCACTGTTTCCCATTCCCCCTCTCACTGTTTCCCATTCCGCCTCTCACTGTTTCCCATTCCCCCTCTCACTGTTTCCTATTCCCCCTCTCACTGATTCCCATTCTCCCTCTCATTGTTTCCCATTCCGCCTCTCACTGTTTCCCATTCTCCCTCTCACTGTTTCCCATTCCCCCTCTCACTGTTTCCCATTCCCCCTCTCACTGTTTCCCATTCCCCCTCTCACTGTTTCCCATTCCCCCTCTCACTGTTTCCCATTCCGCCTCTCACTGTTTCCCATTCCCCCTCTCACTGTTTCCCATTCCCCCTCTCACTGTTTCCCATTCCCCCTCTCACTGTTTCCCATTCCCCCTCTCACTGTTTCCCATTCCCCCTCTCACTGTTTCCCATTCCACCTCTCACTGTTTCCCATTCCCCCTCTCACTGTTTCCCATTCCCCCTCTCACTGTTTCCCATTCCCCCTCTCACTGTTTCCCATTCCCCCTCTCACTGTTTCCCATTCCCCCTCTCACTGTTTCCCATTCCCCCTCTCACTGTTTCCCATTCCCCCTCTCACTGTTTCCCATTCTCCCTCTCAGTGTTTCCCATTCCCCCTCTCCCTGTTTCCCATTCTCCCTCTCACTGTTTCCCATTCTCCCTCTCAGTGTTTCCCATTCCTCCTCTAACTGTTTCCCATTCCCCCTCTCACTGTTTCCCATTCTCCCTCTCAGTGTTTCCCATTCTCCTCTCACTGTTTCCCATTCTCCCTCTCATTGTTTCCCATTCCTCCTCTAACTGTTTCCCATTCCCCCTCTCACTGTTTCCCATTCTCCCTCTCATTGTTTCCCATTCCGCCTCTCACTGTTTCCCATTCCCCCTCTCACTGTTTCCCATTCCCCCTCTCACTGTTTCCCATTCTCCCTCTCAGTGTTTCCCATTCCCCCTCTCACTGTTTCCCATTCTCCCTCTCATTGTTTCCCATTCCCCCTCTCACTGTTTCCCATTCCCCCTCTCACTGTTTCCTATTCCCCCTCTCACTGTTTCCCATTCTCCCTCTCATTGTTTCCCATTCCTCCTCTAACTGTTTCCCATTCTCCCTCTCACTGTTTCCCATTCTCCCTCTCATTGTTTCCCATTCCCCCTCTCACTGTTTCCCATTCCCCCTCTCACTGTTTCCCATTCTCCCTCTCAGTGTTTCCCATTCCCCCTCTCACTGTTTCCCATTCTCCCTCTCATTGTTTCCCATTCCTCCTCTAACTGTTTCCCATTCCCCCTCTCACTGTTTCCCATTCTCCCTCTCACTGTTTCCCATTCTCCCTCTCACTGTTTCCCATTCCCCCTCACTGTTACCCATTCCCCCTCTCACTGTTTCCCATTCACCCTCTCAATGTTTCCCATTCACCCCCTCACTGTTTCCCATTCCACCTCTCACTGTTTCCCATTCCCCCTCTCACTGTTTCCCATTCCCCCTCTCACTCTTTCCCATCCCCCTCTCACTGTTTCCCATTCCCCCTCTCACTGTTTCCCATTCCCCCCTCACTGTTACCCATTCCCCCTCTCACTGTTTCCCATTCACCCTCACACTGTTTCTCATTCCCCCTCTCAATGTTTCCCATTCCCCCCCCTCACTGCTTCCCATTCCCCCTCTCACTGTTTCCCATTCCCCCTCTCACTGTTTCCCATTCTCCCTCTCAGTGTTTCCCATTCCCCCTCTCACTGTTTCCCATTCTCCCTCTCATTGTTTCCCATTCCCCCTCTCACTGTTTCCCATTCCCCCTCTCACTGTTTCCTATTCCCCCTCTCACTGTTTCCCATTCTCCCTCTCATTGTTTCCCATTCCTCCTCTAACTGTTTCCCATTCTCCCTCTCACTGTTTCCCATTCTCCCTCTCATTGTTTCCCATTCCCCCTCTCACTGTTTCCCATTCCCCCTCTCACTGTTTCCCATTCTCCCTCTCAGTGTTTCCCATTCCCCCTCTCACTGTTTCCCATTCCCCCTCTCACTGTTTCCCATTCTCCCTCTCACTGTTTCCCATTCCCCCCTCACTGTTAACCATTCCCCCTCTCACTGTTTCCCATTCACCCTCTCAATGTTTCCCATTCACCCCCTCACTGTTTCCCATTCCACCTCTCACTGTTTCCCATTCCCCCTCTCACTGTTTCCCATTCCCCCTCTCACTCTTTCCCATCCCCCTCTCACTGTTTCCCATTCCCCCTCTCACTGTTTCCCATTCCCCCCTCACTGTTACCCATTCCCCCTCTCACTGTTTCCCATTCACCCTCACACTGTTTCTCATTCCCCCTCTCAATTTTTCCCATTCCCCCCCCCTCACTGCTTCCCATTCCCTCTCTCACTGTTTCCCATTCCCCCTCTCACTGTTTCCCATTACCCCTCTCACTGTTTCCCATTCCCCTCTCATTGTTTCCCATTGCCACTCTCCTTGTTTCCCATTCCCCCCTCACTGTTTCCCATTCCTCCTCTCACTGTTTCCCATTCCCCTCTCACTGTTTCCCATTCCCCCTCTCACTGTTTCCCATTCCCCCTCTCACTGTTTCCCATTCCCCCTCTCACTGTTTCCCATTCCCCCTCTCACTGTTTCCGATTCTCCCTCTCACTGTTTCCCATTCTCCCTCTCACTGTTTCCCATTCCCCCTCTCACTGTTTCCCATTACCCCACTCTCTGTTTCCCATTCCCCCTCTCATTGTTTCCCATTCTCCCTCTCACTGTTTCCCAATCTCCCTGTCACTGTTTCCCATTCCCCCTCCCCCTGTTTCCCATTCCCCGTCTCACTGTTTCCCATTCCCCCTCTCACTGTTTCCCATTCCCCCTCTCACTGTTTCCCATTCCCCCTCTCACTGTTTCCCATTGCCCCTCTCACTGTTTCCCATTCTCCCTCTCACTGTTTCCCATTCCCCCTCTCACTGTTTCCCATTCCCCCTCTCACTGTTTCCCATTCCCCCTCTCACTGTTTCCCATTCCCCCTCTCACTGTTTCCCATTCCCCCTCTCACTGTTTCCCATTCCCCCTCTCACTGTTTCCCATTCCCCCCCTCACTGTTTCCCATTCCCCCTCTCACTGTTTCCCATTCCCCCCTCTCATTGTTTCCCATTCCCCCTCTCACTCTTTCCCATTCCTCCTCTCACTGTTTCCCATTTCCCCTCTCACTGTTTCCCATTCCCCCTCTCACTATTTCCCATTCCCCCTCTCACTTTTTCCCATTCCCCCTCTCACTGTTTCCTATTCCCCCTCTCACTGTTTCCCATTCTCCCTGTCACTGTTTCCCATTCCCCCTCCCCCTGTTTCCCATTCCCCCTCTCACTGTTTCCCATTCCCCCTCCCGCTGTTTCCCATTCCTCCTCTCACTGTTTCCCATTCCCCCTCTCATTGTTTCCCATTCCCCCTCTCACTCTTTCCCATTCTCCCTCTCACTGTTTCCCAATCCCCCTCTCACTGTTTCCCATTCCTCCTCTCACTGTTTCCCATTCCCCGTCTCACAGTTTCCCATTCCGCCTCTTACTGTTTCCCATTCCCCCTCTCACTGTTTCCCATTCCCCCTCCCCCTGTTTCCCATTTCTCCTCTCACTGTTTCCCATTCCCCCTCTCATTGTTTCCCATTCCCCCTCTCACTGTTTCCCATTCTCCCTCTCACTGTTTCCCATTCCCCCTCTCACTGTTTCCCATTCCCCCTCTCACTGTTTCCCATTCTCCCTCTCACTGATTCCCATTCCCCCTCTCAATGTTTCCCATTCCCCATCTCACTGTTTCCCATTCCCCCTCTCACTGTTTCCCATTCCCCCTCTCTCTGTTTCCCATTCCCCCTCTCACTGTTTCCCATTCCCCCTCTCAATGTTTCCCATTCCCCCTCTCCCTGTTTCCCATTCCCCCTCACATTGTTTCCCATTCCCCGTCTCTCTGTTTCCCATTCCCCCTCTCACTGTTTCCCATTCTCCCTCTCCCTGTTTCCCATTCTCCCTCTCTCTGTTTCCCATTCCTCCTCTCACTGTTTCCTATTCCCCCTCTCACTGTTTCCCATTCCCCCCTCACTGTTTCCCATTCCCCCCTCAATGTTTCCCATTCCCCGTCTCACTGTTTCCCATTCCCGCTCCCCCTGTTTCCCATTCCCCCTCTCACTGTTTCCCATTCCCCCTCTCACTGTTTCCCATTCCCCCTCTCACTGTTTCCCATTCCCCCTCTCTCTGTTTCTCATTCCCGCTCCCCCTGTTTCCCATTCCCCCTCTCACTGTTTCCCATTCCCCCCTCACTGTTTCCCATTCCCCCTCTCCCTGTTTCCCATTCTCCCTCTCACTCTTTCCAATTCCCCCCTCACTGTTTCCCCATTCCCCCTCTCACTGTTTCCCATTCCCCCTCTCACTGTTTCCCATTCCCCCTCTCACTGTTTCCCATTCCCCCTCTCACTGTTTCCCATTCCCCCTCTCACTGTTTCCCGTTCCCCGCTCTGTGTTTCCCATTCCCCCTCTCACTGTTTCCCATTCCCCCTCTCACTGTTTCCCATTCCCCCTCTCACTGTTTCCCATTCCCCCCTCTCACTGTTTCCCATTCCCCCCTCTCACTGTTTCCCATTCCCCCTCTCACTGTTTCCCATTCCCCCCTCTCACTGTTTCCCATTCCCCCTCTCACTGTTTCCCATTCCCCCTCTCACTGTTTCCCATTCCCCCTCTCACTGTTTCCCATTCCCCCGTCACTGTTTCCCATTCCCCCTCTCCCTGTTTCCCATTCTCCCTCTCACTCTTTCCAATTCCCCCCTCACTGTTTCCCCATTCCCCCTCTCACTGTTTCCCATTCCCCCTCTCACTGTTTCCCATTTCCCCTCTCACTGTTTCCCATTCCCCCTCTCACTGTTTCCCATTCTCCCTCTCACTGTTTCCCATTCCCCCTCTCACTGTTTCCCATTCCCCCTCTCACTGTTTCCCATTCCCCCCTCTCACTGTTTCCCATTCCCCCTCTCACTGTTTCCCATTCCCCCCTCTCACTGTTTCCCATTCCCCCCTCTCACTGTTTCCCATTCCCCCCTCTCACTGTTTCCCATTCCCCCTCTCACTGTTTCCCATTCCCCCCTCTCACTGTTTACCATTCTCCCTCTCAATGTTTCCCATTCCCCCTCTCACTGTTTCCCATTCCCCCTCTCACTGTTTCCCATTCCCCCCTCTCACTGTTTCCCATTCCCCCTCTCACTGTTTCCCATTCCCCCTCTCACTGTTTCCCATTCCCCCCTCTCACTGTTTCCCATTCCCCCTCTCACTGTTTCCCATTCCCCCTCTCACTGTTTCCCATTCCCCCTCTCACTGTTTCCCGTTCCCCGCTCTGTGTTTCCCATTCCCCCTCTCACTGTTTCCCATTCCCCCTCTCACTGTTTCCCATTCCCCCTCTCACTGTTTCCCATTCCCCCCTCTCACTGTTTCCCATTCCCCCCTCTCACTGTTTCCCATTCCCCCTCTCACTGTTTCCCATTCCCCTCTCACTTTTTCCCATTCCCCCTCTCACTGTTTCCCATTCCCCCTCTCACTGTTTCCCATTCCCCCTCTCACTGTTTCCCATTCCCCCCTCTCACTGTTTCCCATTCCCCCTCTCACTTTTTCCCATTCCCCCTCTCACTGTTTCCCATTCCCCCCTCTCACTGTTTCCCATTCCCCCTCTCACTGTTTCCCATTCCCCTCTCACTGTTTCCCATTCCCCCTCTCACTGTTTCCCATTCCCCCTCTCACTGTTTCCCCATTCCCCCTCTCACTGTTTCCCATTCCCCCTCTCACTGTTTCCCATTCCCCCTCTCACTGTTTCCCATTCCCCCTCTCACTGTTTCCCATTCCCCCTCTCACTGTTTCCCATTCCCCCTCTCACTGTTTCCCATTCCGCCTCTCACTGTTTCCCATTCCCCCTCTCACTGTTTCCCATTCCCCCTCTCACTGTTTCCCATTCCCCCCTCTCACTGTTTCCCATTCCCACTCTCTCTGTTTCTCACTCCCCCTCTCACTGTTTCCCATTCCTCCTCTCACTGTTTCCCATCCCCCCTCTCACTGTTTCCCATTCCCCCTCTCACTGTTTCCCATTCCCCCTCTCACTGTTTCCCATTCCCCCTCTCACTGTTTCCCATTCCCCCTCTCACTGTTTCCCATTCCCACTCTCTCTGTTTCTCACTCCCCCTCTCACTGTTTCCCATTCCCCCTCTCACTGTTTCCCATTCCCCCTCTCACTGTTTCCCATTCCCCCTCTCACTGTTTCCCATTCCCCCTCTCACTGTTTCCCATTCCCTCTCTCACTGTTTCCCATTCCCCCTCTCACTGTTTCCCATTCCCCCTCTCACTGTTTCCCATTCCCTCCTCTCACTGTTTCCCATTCCCCCTCTCACTGTTTCCCATTCCCCCTCTCACTGTTTCCCATTCCCCCTCTCACTGTTTCCCATTCCCCCCTCTCACTGTTTCCCATTCCCACTCTCTCTGTTTCTCACTCCCCCTCTCACTGTTTCCCATTCCCCTCTCACTGTTTCCCATTCCCCCTCTCCCTGTTTCCCATTCCCCCTCTCCCTTCTTCCCATTCCCTCTCTCACTGTTTCCCATTCCCCCCTCTCACTGTTTCCCATTCCCCCTCTCACTGATTCCCATTCCCCCTCTCACTGTTTCCCATTCCCCCTCTCACTGATTCCCATTCCCCCTCTCACTGTTTCCCATTCCCCCGTCTCACTGTTTCCCATTTCCCCTCTCACTGTTTCCCATTCCCCCTCTCACTGTTTCCCATTCCCCCTCTCACTGTTTCCCATTCCCCCTCTCACTGTTTCCCATTCCCCCTCTCACTGTTTCCCATTCCCCCCTCTCACTGTTTCCCATTCCCCCTCTCACTGTTTCCCATTCCCCCCTCTCACTGTTTCCCATTCCCCCTCTCACTGTTTTCCATTCCCCCTCTCACTGTTTCCCATTCCCCCCTCTCACTGTTTCCCATTCCCCCTCTCACTGTTTCCCATTCCCCCCTCTCACTGTTTCCCATTCCCCCTCTCACTGTTTTCCATTCCCCCTCTCACTGTTTCCCATTCCCCCCTCTCACTGTTTCCCATTCCCCCCTCTCACTGTTTACCATTCTCCCTCTCAATGTTTCCCATTCCCCCTCTCTCTGTTTCCCATTCCCCCTCTCACTGTTTTCCATTCCCCCTCTCACTGTTTCCCATTCCCCCCTCTCACTGTTTACCATTCTCCCTCTCAATGTTTCCCATTCTCCCTCTCACTGTTTCCCATTCCCCTCTCACTTTTTCCCATTCCCCCTCTCACTGATTCCCATTCCCCCTCTCACTGTTTCCCATTCCCCCCTCTCACTGTTTCCCATTCCCCCCTCTCACTGTTTCCCATTCCCCCTCTCACTGTTTCCCATTCCCCCCTCTCACTGTTTCCCATTCCCCCTCTCACTTTTTCCCATTCCCCCTCTCACTGTTTCCCATTCCCCCCTCTCACTGTTTCCCATTCCCCCTCTCACTGTTTCCCATTCCCCCTCTCACTGTTTCCCATTCCCCCTCTCACTGTTTCCCCATTCCCCCTCTCACTGTTTCCCATTCCCCCTCTCACTGTTTCCCATTCCCCCTCTCACTGTTTCCCATTCCCCCTCTCACTGTTTCCCATTCCCCCTCTCACTGTTTCCCATTCAGCCTCTCACTGTTTCCCATTCCCCCTCTCACTGTTTCCCATTCCCCCTCTCACTGTTTCCCATTCCCCCCTCTCACTGTTTCCCATTCCCACTCTCTCTGTTTCTCACTCCCCCTCTCACTGTTTCCCATTCCTCCTCTCACTGTTTCCCATTCCCCCTCTCACTGTTTCCCATTCCCCCTCTCACTGTTTCCCATTCCCCCCTCACTGTTTCCCATTCCCCCTCTCACTGTTTCCCATTCCCCCTCTCACTGTTTCCCATTCCCCCTCTCACTGTTTCCCATTCCCCCTCTCACTGTTTCCCATTCCCCCTCTCGCTGTTTCCCATTCCCCCTCTCACTGTTTCCCATTCCCCCTCTCACTGTTTCCCATTCCCCCTCTCACTGTTTCCCATTCCCCCTCTCACTGTTTCCCATTCCCCCTCTCACTGTTTCCCATTCCCCCTCTCACTGTTTCCCATTCCCCCTCTCACTGTTTCCCATTCCCCCTCTCCCTGTTTCCCATTCCCCCTCTCCCTTCTTCCCATTCCCCCCTCTCACTGTTTCCCATTCCCCCTCTCACTGTTTCCCATTCCCCCTCTCACTGTTTCCCATTCCCCCCTCTCACTGTTTCCCATTCCCACTCTCTCTGTTTCTCACTCCCCCTCTCACTGTTTCCCATTCCCCTCTCACTGTTTCCCATTCCCCCTCTCCCTGTTTCCCATTCCCCCTCTCCCTTCTTCCCATTCCCTCTCTCACTGTTTCCCATTCCCCCCTCTCACTGTTTCCCATTCCCCCTCTCACTGATTCCCATTCCCCCTCTCACTGTTTCCCATTCCCCCTCTCACTGATTCCCATTCCCCCTCTCGCTGTTTCCCATTCCTCCTCTCACTGTTTCCCATTCCCCCTCTCGCTGTTTCCCATTCCCCCTCTCACTGTTTCCCATTCCCCCTCTCGCTGTTTCCCATTCCCCCTCTCACTGTTTCCCATTCCCCCTCTCGCTGTTTCCCATTCCCCCTCTCACTGTTTCCCATTCCCCCTCTCACTGTTTCCCATTCCCCCTCTCACTGTTTCCCATTCCGCCTCTCACTGTTTCCCATTCCCCCTCTCACTGTTTCCCATTCCCCCTCTCACTGTTTCCCATTCCCCCTCTCGCTGTTTCCCATTCCCCCTCTCACTGTTTCCCATTCCCCCTCTCACTGTTTCCCATTCCCCCTCTCACTGTTTCCCATTCCTCCTCTCACTGTTTCCCATTCCCCCTCTCACTGTTTCCCATTCCCCCTCTCACTGTTTCCCAATCTCCCTCTCACTGTTTCCCATTCCCCCTCTCACTGTTTCCCCATTCCCCCTCTCACTGTTTCCCATTCCCCCTCTCACTGTTTCCCATTCTCCCTCTAACTGTTTCCCATTCCCCCTCTCACTGTTTCCCATTCCCCCTCTCACTGTTTCCCATTCCCCCTCTCACTGTTTCCCATTCCCCCCTCTCACTGTTTCCCATTCCCACTCTCTCTGTTTCTCACTCGCCCTCTCACTGTTTCCCATTCCCCCTCACTGTTTCCCATTCCCCCTCTCCCTGTTTCCCATTCCCCCTCTCCCTTCTTCCCATTCCCTCTCTCACTGTTTCCCATTCCCCCCTCTCACTGTTTCCCATTCCCCCTCTCACTGATTCCCATTCCCCCTCTCACTGTTTCCCATTCCCCCTCTCACTGATTCCCATTCCCCCTCTCACTGTTTCCCATTCCCCCTCTCCCTGTTTCCCATTCCCCCTCTCCCTTCTTCCCATTCCCTCTCTCACTGTTTCCCATTCCCCTCTCGCTGTTTCCCATTCCCCCTCTCACTGTTTCCCATTCCCCCTCTCGCTGTTTCCCATTCCCCCTCTCACTGTTTCCCATTCCCCCTCTCGCTGTTTCCCATTCCCCCTCTCACTGTTTCCCATTCCCCCTCTCGCTGTTTCCCATTCCCCCTCTCACTGTTTCCCATTCCCCCTCTCACTGTTTCCCATTCCCCCTCTCACTGTTTCCCATTCCGCCTCTCACTGTTTCCCATTCCCCCTCTCACTGTTTCCCATTCCCCCTCTCACTGTTTCCCATTCCCCCTCTCGCTGTTTCCCATTCCCCCTCTCACTGTTTCCCATTTCCCCTCTCTCTGTTTCCCATTCCGCCTCTCACTGTTTCCCATTCCCCCTCTCACTGTTTCCCATTCCCCCTCTCACTGTTTCCCATTCCGCCTCTCACTGTTTCCCATTCCCCCTCTCACTGTTTCCCATTCCCCCTCTCACTGTTTCCCATTCCTCCTCTCACTGTTTCCCATTCCCCCTCTCACTGTTTCCCATTCCGCCTCTCACTGTTTCCCATTCCCCCTCTCACTGTTTCCCATTCCCCCTCTCACTGTTTCCCATTCCTCCTCTCACTGTTTCCCATTCCCCCTCTCACTGTTTCCCATTCCGCCTCTCACTGTTTCCCATTCCCCCTCTCACTGTTTCCCATTCTCCCTCTCACTGTTTCCCATTCCCCCTCTCGCTGTTTCCCATTCCCCCTCTCACTGTTTCCCATTCCCCCTCTCACTGTTTCCCATTCCGCCTCTCACTGTTTCCCATTCCCCCTCTCACTGTTTCCCATTCCCCCTCTCACTGTTTCCCATTCCTCCTCTCACTGTTTCCCATTCCCCCTCTCACTGTTTCCCATTCCCCCTCTCACTGTTTCCCATTCCGCCTCTCACTGTTTCCCATTCCCCCTCTCACTGTTTCCCATTCCCCCTCTCACTGTTTCCCATTCTCCCTCTCACTGTTTCCCATTCCCCCTCTCGCTGTTTCCCATTCCCCCTCTCACTGTTTCCCATTCCCCCTCTCACTGTTTCCCATTCCGCCTCTCACTGTTTCCCATTCCCCCTCTCACTGTTTCCCATTCCCCCTCTCACTGTTTCCCATTCCTCCTCTCACTGTTTCCCATTCCCCCTCTCACTGTTTCCCATTCCCCCTCTCACTGTTTCCCATTCCCCCTCCCCCTGTTTCCCATTCCTCCTCTCACTGTTTCCCATTCCCCCTCTCACTGATTCCCATTCCCCCTCTCACTGATTCCCATTCCCCTCTCACTGTTTCCCATTCCCCCTCTCACTGTTTCCCATTCCCCCTCTCACTGTTTCCCATTCCCTCTCACTGTTTCCCATTCCCCCTCTCGCTGTTTCCCATTCCCCCTCTCGCTGTTTCCCATTCCCCCTCTCATTGTTTCCCATTCCCCCTCTCACTGTTTCCCATTCCCCCTCTCACTGTTTCCCATTCCCTCTCACTGTTTCCCATTCCTCCTCTCACTGTTTCCCATTCCCCCTCTCACTGTTTCCCATTCCCCCTCTCACTGTTTCCCATTCCCCCTCTCACTGTTTCCCATTCCCCCTCTCACTGATTCCCATTCCCCCTCTCACTGATTCCCATTCACCCTCTCACTGTTTCCCATTCCCCCTCTCACTGATTCCCATTCTCCCTCTCACTGATTCCTGTACCCCTCTCACTGTTTCCCATTCCCCCTCTCACTGTTTCCCATTCCCCCTCTCGCTGTTTCCCATTCCCTCTCACTGTTTCCCATTCCTCCTCTCACTGTTTCCCATTCCCCCTCTCACTGTTTCCCATTCCCCCTCTCACTGTTTCCCATTCCCCCTCTCACTGTTTCCCATTCCCCCTCTCACTGTTTCCCATTCCCCCTCTCACTGTTTCCCATTCCCCCTCTCACTGTTTCCCATTCCCCCTCTCACTGTTTCCCATTCCCCCTCTCGCTGTTTCCCATTCCCTCTCACTGTTTCCCATTCTTCCTCTCACTGTTTCCCATTCCCCCTCTCACTGTTTCCCATTCCCCCTCTCACTGTTTCCCATTCCCCCTCTCACTGATTCCCATTCCCCCTCTCACTGTTTCCCATTCCCCCTCTCACTGTTTCCCATTCCCACTCGCTCTGTTTCCCATTCCCCCTCTCATTGTTTCCCATTCCCCCTCTCACTGTTTCCCATTCCCCCCTCTCGCTGTTTCCCATTCCCCCTCTCACTGTTTCCCATTCCCCCTCTCACTGTTTCCCATTCCCCCTCTCACTGTTTCCCATTCCGCCTCTCACTGTTTCCCATTCCCCCTCTCACTGTTTCCCATTCCCCCTCTCACTGTTTCCCATTCCCCCTCTCACTGTTTCCCATTCCCTCTCACTGTTTCCCATTCCCCCTCTCAGTGTTTCCCATTCCCCCTCTCACTGATTCCCATTCCCCCTCTCGCTGTTTCCCATTCCCCCACTCACTGTTTCCCATTCCCCCTCTCAGTGTTTCCCATTCCCCCTCTCACTGTTTCCCATTCCCCCTCTCACTGTTTCCCATTCCCCCTCTCACTGTTTCCCATTCCCCCTCTCACTGTTTCCCATTCCCCCTCTCCCTGTTTCCCATTCCCCCTCTCCCTTCTTCCCATTCCCCCCTCTCACTGTTTCCCATTCCCCCTCTCACTGTTTCCCATTCCCCCTCTCACTGTTTCCCATTCCCCCCTCTCACTGTTTCCCATTCCCACTCTCTCTGTTTCTCACTCCCCCTCTCACTGTTTCCCATTCCCCTCTCACTGTTTCCCATTCCCCCTCTCCCTGTTTCCCATTCCCCCTCTCCCTTCTTCCCATTCCCTCTCTCACTGTTTCCCATTCCCCCCTCTCACTGTTTCCCATTCCCCCTCTCACTGATTCCCATTCCCCCTCTCACTGTTTCCCATTCCCCCTCTCACTGATTCCCATTCCCCCTCTCGCTGTTTCCCATTCCCCCTCTCACTGTTTCCCATTCCCCCTCTCGCTGTTTCCCATTCCCCCTCTCTCTGTTTCCCATTCCCCCTCTCGCTGTTTCCCATTCCCCCTCTCACTGTTTCCCATTCCCCCTCTCACTGTTTCCCATTCCCCCTCTCACTGTTTCCCATTCCCCCTCTCACTGTTTCCCATTCCCCCTCTCACTGTTTCCCATTCCCCCTCTCGCTGTTTCCCATTCCCCCTCTCACTGTTTCCCATTCCCCCTCTCACTGTTTCCCATTCCCCCTCTCACTGTTTCCCATTCCTCCTCTCACTGTTTCCCATTCCCCCTCTCACTGTTTCCCATTCCCCCTCTCACTGTTTCCCATTCTCCCTCTCACTGTTTCCCATTCCCCCTCTCACTGTTTCCCCATTCCCCCTCTCACTGTTTCCCATTCCCACTCTCACTGTTTCCCATTCTCCCTCTCACTGTTTCCCATTCCCCCTCTCACTGTTTCCCATTCCCCCTCTCACTGTTTCCCATTCCCCCTCTCACTGTTTCCCATTCCCCCCTCTCACTGTTTCCCATTCCCACTCTCTCTGTTTCTCACTCCCCCTCTCACTGTTTCCCATTCCCCTCTCACTGTTTCCCATTCCCCCTCTCCCTGTTTCCCATTCCCCCTCTCCCTTCTTCCCATTCCCTCTCTCGCTGTTTCCCATTCCCCCCTCTCACTGTTTCCCATTCCCCCTCTCACTGATTCCCATTCCCCCTCTCACTGTTTCCCATTCCCCCTCTCACTGATTCCCATTCCCCCTCTCGCTGTTTCCCATTCCCCCTCTCACTGTTTCCCATTCCCCCTCTCGCTGTTTCCCATTCCCCCTCTCACTGTTTCCCATTCCCCCTCTCGCTGTTTCCCATTCCCCCTCTCGCTGTTTCCCATTCCCCCTCGCGCTGTTTCCCATTCCCCCTCTCACTGTTTCCCATTCCCCCTCTCACTGTTTCCCATTCCCCCTCTCACTGTTTCCCATTCCGCCTCTCACTGTTTCCCATTCCCCCTCTCGCTGTTTCCCATTCCCCCTCTCACTGTTTCCCATTCCCCCTCTCGCTGTTTCCCATTCCCCCTCTCGCTGTTTCCCATTCCCCCTCTCACTGTTTCCCATTCCCCCTCTCACTGTTTCCCATTCCTCCTCTCACTGTTTCCCATTCCCCCTCTCACTGTTTCCCATTCCCCCTCTCACTGTTTCCCATTCTCCCTCTCACTGTTTCCCATTCCCCCTCTCACTGTTTCCCCATTCCCCCTCTCACTGTTTCCCATTCCCCCTCTCACTGTTTCCCATTCTCCCTCTCACTGTTTCCCATTCCCCCTCTCACTGTTTCCCATTCCCCCTCTCACTGTTTCCCATTCCCCCTCTCACTGTTTCCCATTCCCCCCTCTCACTGTTTCCCATTCCCACTCTCTCTGTTTCTCACTCCCCCTCTCACTGTTTCCCATTCCCCTCTCACTGTTTCCCATTCCCCCTCTCCCTGTTTCCCATTCCCCCTCTCCCTTCTTCCCATTCCCTCTCTCACTGTTTCCCATTCCCCCCTCTCACTGTTTCCCATTCCCCCTCTCACTGATTCCCATTCCCCCTCTCACTGTTTCCCATTCCCCCTCTCACTGATTCCCATTCCCCCTCTCGCTGTTTCCCATTCCCCCTCTCACTGTTTCCCATTCCCCCTCTCGCTGTTTCCCATTCCCCCTCTCACTGTTTCCCATTCCCCCTCTCGCTGTTTCCCATTCCCCCTCTCACTGTTTCCCATTCCCCCTCTCGCTGTTTCCCATTCCCCCTCTCACTGTTTCCCATTCCCCCTCTCACTGTTTCCCATTCCCCCTCTCACTGTTTCCCATTCCGCCTCTCACTGTTTCCCATTCCCCCTCTCACTGTTTCCCATTCCCCCTCTCACTGTTTCCCATTCCCCCTCTCGCTGTTTCCCATTCCCCCTCTCACTGTTTCCCATTCCCCCTCTCACTGTTTCCCATTCCGCCTCTCACTGTTTCCCATTCCCCCTCTCACTGTTTCCCATTCCCCCTCTCACTGTTTCCCATTCCGCCTCTCACTGTTTCCCATTCCCCCTCTCACTGTTTCCCATTCCCCCTCTCGCTGTTTCCCATTCCCCCTCTCACTGTTTCCCATTCCCCCTCTCGCTGTTTCCCATTCCCCCTCTCGCTGTTTCCCATTCCCCCTCTCGCTGTTTCCCATTCCCCCTCTCACTGTTTCCCATTCCCCCTCTCACTGTTTCCCATTCCCCCTCTCACTGTTTCCCATTCCGCCTCTCACTGTTTCCCATTCCCCCTCTCGCTGTTTCCCATTCCCCCTCTCCCTGTTTCCCATTCCCCCTCTCGCTGTTTCCCATTCCCCCTCTCGCTGTTTCCCATTCCCCCTCTCACTGTTTCCCATTCCCCCTCTCACTGTTTCCCATTCCTCCTCTCACTGTTTCCCATTCCCCCTCTCACTGTTTCCCATTCCCCCTCTCACTGTTTCCCATTCTCCCTCTCACTGTTTCCCATTCCCCCTCTCACTGTTTCCCATTCCCCCTCTCACTGTTTCCCATTCCGCCTCTCACTGTTTCCCATTCCCCCTCTCACTGTTTCCCATTCCCCCTCTCACTGTTTCCCATTCCTCCTCTCACTGTTTCCCATTCCCCCTCTCACTGTTTCCCATTCCGCCTCTCACTGTTTCCCATTCCCCCTCTCACTGTTTCCCATTCTCCCTCTCACTGTTTCCCATTCCCCCTCTCGCTGTTTCCCATTCCCCCTCTCACTGTTTCCCATTCCCCCTCTCACTGTTTCCCATTCCGCCTCTCACTGTTTCCCATTCCCCCTCTCACTGTTTCCCATTCCCCCTCTCACTGTTTCCCATTCCTCCTCTCACTGTTTCCCATTCCCCCTCTCACTGTTTCCCATTCCCCCTCTCACTGTTTCCCATTCCGCCTCTCACTGTTTCCCATTCCCCCTCTCACTGTTTCCCATTCCCCCTCTCACTGTTTCCCATTCTCCCTCTCACTGTTTCCCATTCCCCCTCTCGCTGTTTCCCATTCCCCCTCTCACTGTTTCCCATTCCCCCTCTCACTGTTTCCCATTCCGCCTCTCACTGTTTCCCATTCCCCCTCTCACTGTTTCCCATTCCCCCTCTCACTGTTTCCCATTCCTCCTCTCACTGTTTCCCATTCCCCCTCTCACTGTTTCCCATTCCCCCTCTCACTGTTTCCCATTCCCCCTCCCCCTGTTTCCCATTCCTCCTCTCACTGTTTCCCATTCCCCCTCTCACTGATTCCCATTCCCCCTCTCACTGATTCCCATTCCCCTCTCACTGTTTCCCATTCCCCCTCTCACTGTTTCCCATTCCCCCTCTCACTGTTTCCCATTCCCTCTCACTGTTTCCCATTCCCCCTCTCGCTGTTTCCCATTCCCCCTCTCGCTGTTTCCCATTCCCCCTCTCATTGTTTCCCATTCCCCCTCTCACTGTTTCCCATTCCCCCTCTCACTGTTTCCCATTCCCTCTCACTGTTTCCCATTCCTCCTCTCACTGTTTCCCATTCCCCCTCTCACTGTTTCCCATTCCCCCTCTCACTGTTTCCCATTCCCCCTCTCACTGTTTCCCATTCCCCCTCTCACTGATTCCCATTCCCCCTCTCACTGATTCCCATTCACCCTCTCACTGTTTCCCATTCCCCCTCTCACTGATTCCCATTCTCCCTCTCACTGATTCCTGTACCCCTCTCACTGTTTCCCATTCCCCCTCTCACTGTTTCCCATTCCCCCTCTCGCTGTTTCCCATTCCCTCTCACTGTTTCCCATTCCTCCTCTCACTGTTTCCCATTCCCCCTCTCACTGTTTCCCATTCCCCCTCTCACTGTTTCCCATTCCCCCTCTCACTGTTTCCCATTCCCCCTCTCACTGTTTCCCATTCCCCCTCTCACTGTTTCCCATTCCCCCTCTCACTGTTTCCCATTCCCCCTCTCACTGTTTCCCATTCCCCCTCTCGCTGTTTCCCATTCCCTCTCACTGTTTCCCATTCTTCCTCTCACTGTTTCCCATTCCCCCTCTCACTGTTTCCCATTCCCCCTCTCACTGTTTCCCATTCCCCCTCTCACTGATTCCCATTCCCCCTCTCACTGTTTCCCATTCCCCCTCTCACTGTTTCCCATTCCCACTCGCTCTGTTTCCCATTCCCCCTCTCATTGTTTCCCATTCCCCCTCTCACTGTTTCCCATTCCCCCCTCTCGCTGTTTCCCATTCCCCCTCTCACTGTTTCCCATTCCCCCTCTCACTGTTTCCCATTCCCCCTCTCACTGTTTCCCATTCCGCCTCTCACTGTTTCCCATTCCCCCTCTCACTGTTTCCCATTCCCCCTCTCACTGTTTCCCATTCCCCCTCTCACTGTTTCCCATTCCCTCTCACTGTTTCCCATTCCCCCTCTCAGTGTTTCCCATTCCCCCTCTCACTGATTCCCATTCCCCCTCTCGCTGTTTCCCATTCCCCCACTCACTGTTTCCCATTCCCCCTCTCAGTGTTTCCCATTCCCCCTCTCACTGTTTCCCATTCCCCCTCTCACTGTTTCCCATTCCCCCTCTCACTGTTTCCCATTCCCCCTCTCACTGTTTCCCATTCCCCCTCTCCCTGTTTCCCATTCCCCCTCTCCCTTCTTCCCATTCCCCCCTCTCACTGTTTCCCATTCCCACTCTCTCTGTTTCTCACTCCCCCTCTCACTGTTTCCCATTCCCCTCTCACTGTTTCCCATTCCCCCTCTCCCTGTTTCCCATTCCCCCTCTCCCTTCTTCCCATTCCCTCTCTCACTGTTTCCCATTCCCCCCTCTCACTGTTTCCCATTCCCCCTCTCACTGATTCCCATTCCCCCTCTCACTGTTTCCCATTCCCCCTCTCACTGATTCCCATTCCCCCTCTCGCTGTTTCCCATTCCCCCTCTCACTGTTTCCCATTCCCCCTCTCGCTGTTTCCCATTCCCCCTCTCTCTGTTTCCCATTCCCCCTCTCGCTGTTTCCCATTCCCCCTCTCACTGTTTCCCATTCCCCCTCTCACTGTTTCCCATTCCCCCTCTCACTGTTTCCCATTCCCCCTCTCACTGTTTCCCATTCCCCCTCTCACTGTTTCCCATTCCCCCTCTCGCTGTTTCCCATTCCCCCTCTCACTGTTTCCCATTCCCCCTCTCACTGTTTCCCATTCCCCCTCTCACTGTTTCCCATTCCTCCTCTCACTGTTTCCCATTCCCCCTCTCACTGTTTCCCATTCCCCCTCTCACTGTTTCCCATTCTCCCTCTCACTGTTTCCCATTCCCCCTCTCACTGTTTCCCCATTCCCCCTCTCACTGTTTCCCATTCCCACTCTCACTGTTTCCCATTCTCCCTCTCACTGTTTCCCATTCCCCCTCTCACTGTTTCCCATTCCCCCTCTCACTGTTTCCCATTCCCCCTCTCACTGTTTCCCATTCCCCCCTCTCACTGTTTCCCATTCCCACTCTCTCTGTTTCTCACTCCCCCTCTCACTGTTTCCCATTCCCCTCTCACTGTTTCCCATTCCCCCTCTCCCTGTTTCCCATTCCCCCTCTCCCTTCTTCCCATTCCCTCTCTCGCTGTTTCCCATTCCCCCCTCTCACTGTTTCCCATTCCCCCTCTCACTGATTCCCATTCCCCCTCTCACTGTTTCCCATTCCCCCTCTCACTGATTCCCATTCCCCCTCTCGCTGTTTCCCATTCCCCCTCTCACTGTTTCCCATTCCCCCTCTCGCTGTTTCCCATTCCCCCTCTCACTGTTTCCCATTCCCCCTCTCGCTGTTTCCCATTCCCCCTCTCGCTGTTTCCCATTCCCCCTCTCGCTGTTTCCCATTCCCTCTCACTGTTTCCCATTCTTCCTCTCACTGTTTCCCATTCCCCCTCTCACTGTTTCCCATTCCCCCTCTCACTGTTTCCCATTCCCCCTCTCACTGATTCCCATTCCCCCTCTCACTGTTTCCCATTCCCCCTCTCACTGTTTCCCATTCCCACTCGCTCTGTTTCCCATTCCCCCTCTCATTGTTTCCCATTCCCCCTCTCACTGTTTCCCATTCCCCCCTCTCGCTGTTTCCCATTCCCCCTCTCACTGTTTCCCATTCCCCCTCTCACTGTTTCCCATTCCCCCTCTCACTGTTTCCCATTCCGCCTCTCACTGTTTCCCATTCCCCCTCTCACTGTTTCCCATTCCCCCTCTCACTGTTTCCCATTCCCCCTCTCACTGTTTCCCATTCCCTCTCACTGTTTCCCATTCCCCCTCTCAGTGTTTCCCATTCCCCCTCTCACTGATTCCCATTCCCCCTCTCGCTGTTTCCCATTCCCCCACTCACTGTTTCCCATTCCCCCTCTCAGTGTTTCCCATTCCCCCTCTCACTGTTTCCCATTCCCCCTCTCACTGTTTCCCATTCCCCCTCTCACTGTTTCCCATTCCCCCTCTCACTGTTTCCCATTCCCCCTCTCCCTGTTTCCCATTCCCCCTCTCCCTTCTTCCCATTCCCCCCTCTCACTGTTTCCCATTCCCCCTCTCACTGTTTCCCATTCCCCCTCTCACTGTTTCCCATTCCCCCCTCTCACTGTTTCCCATTCCCACTCTCTCTGTTTCTCACTCCCCCTCTCACTGTTTCCCATTCCCCTCTCACTGTTTCCCATTCCCCCTCTCCCTGTTTCCCATTCCCCCTCTCCCTTCTTCCCATTCCCTCTCTCACTGTTTCCCATTCCCCCCTCTCACTGTTTCCCATTCCCCCTCTCACTGATTCCCATTCCCCCTCTCACTGTTTCCCATTCCCCCTCTCACTGATTCCCATTCCCCCTCTCGCTGTTTCCCATTCCCCCTCTCACTGTTTCCCATTCCCCCTCTCGCTGTTTCCCATTCCCCCTCTCTCTGTTTCCCATTCCCCCTCTCGCTGTTTCCCATTCCCCCTCTCACTGTTTCCCATTCCCCCTCTCACTGTTTCCCATTCCCCCTCTCACTGTTTCCCATTCCCCCTCTCACTGTTTCCCATTCCCCCTCTCACTGTTTCCCATTCCCCCTCTCGCTGTTTCCCATTCCCCCTCTCACTGTTTCCCATTCCCCCTCTCACTGTTTCCCATTCCCCCTCTCACTGTTTCCCATTCCTCCTCTCACTGTTTCCCATTCCCCCTCTCACTGTTTCCCATTCCCCCTCTCACTGTTTCCCATTCTCCCTCTCACTGTTTCCCATTCCCCCTCTCACTGTTTCCCCATTCCCCCTCTCACTGTTTCCCATTCCCACTCTCACTGTTTCCCATTCTCCCTCTCACTGTTTCCCATTCCCCCTCTCACTGTTTCCCATTCCCCCTCTCACTGTTTCCCATTCCCCCTCTCACTGTTTCCCATTCCCCCCTCTCACTGTTTCCCATTCCCACTCTCTCTGTTTCTCACTCCCCCTCTCACTGTTTCCCATTCCCCTCTCACTGTTTCCCATTCCCCCTCTCCCTGTTTCCCATTCCCCCTCTCCCTTCTTCCCATTCCCTCTCTCGCTGTTTCCCATTCCCCCCTCTCACTGTTTCCCATTCCCCCTCTCACTGATTCCCATTCCCCCTCTCACTGTTTCCCATTCCCCCTCTCACTGATTCCCATTCCCCCTCTCGCTGTTTCCCATTCCCCCTCTCACTGTTTCCCATTCCCCCTCTCGCTGTTTCCCATTCCCCCTCTCACTGTTTCCCATTCCCCCTCTCGCTGTTTCCCATTCCCCCTCTCGCTGTTTCCCATTCCCCCTCTCGCTGTTTCCCATTCCCCCTCTCACTGTTTCCCATTCCCCCTCTCACTGTTTCCCATTCCCCCTCTCACTGTTTCCCATTCCGCCTCTCACTGTTTCCCATTCCCCCTCTCGCTGTTTCCCATTCCCCCTCTCACTGTTTCCCATTCCCCCTCTCGCTGTTTCCCATTCCCCCTCTCGCTGTTTCCCATTCCCCCTCTCACTGTTTCCCATTCCCCCTCTCACTGTTTCCCATTCCTCCTCTCACTGTTTCCCATTCCCCCTCTCACTGTTTCCCATTCCCCCTCTCACTGTTTCCCATTCTCCCTCTCACTGTTTCCCATTCCCCCTCTCACTGTTTCCCCATTCCCCCTCTCACTGTTTCCCATTCCCCCTCTCACTGTTTCCCATTCTCCCTCTCACTGTTTCCCATTCCCCCTCTCACTGTTTCCCATTCCCCCTCTCACTGTTTCCCATTCCCCCTCTCACTGTTTCCCATTCCCCCCTCTCACTGTTTCCCATTCCCACTCTCTCTGTTTCTCACTCCCCCTCTCACTGTTTCCCATTCCCCTCTCACTGTTTCCCATTCCCCCTCTCCCTGTTTCCCATTCCCCCTCTCCCTTCTTCCCATTCCCTCTCTCACTGTTTCCCATTCCCCCCTCTCACTGTTTCCCATTCCCCCTCTCACTGATTCCCATTCCCCCTCTCACTGTTTCCCATTCCCCCTCTCACTGATTCCCATTCCCCCTCTCGCTGTTTCCCATTCCCCCTCTCACTGTTTCCCATTCCCCCTCTCGCTGTTTCCCATTCCCCCTCTCACTGTTTCCCATTCCCCCTCTCGCTGTTTCCCATTCCCCCTCTCACTGTTTCCCATTCCCCCTCTCGCTGTTTCCCATTCCCCCTCTCACTGTTTCCCATTCCCCCTCTCACTGTTTCCCATTCCCCCTCTCACTGTTTCCCATTCCGCCTCTCACTGTTTCCCATTCCCCCTCTCACTGTTTCCCATTCCCCCTCTCACTGTTTCCCATTCCCCCTCTCGCTGTTTCCCATTCCCCCTCTCACTGTTTCCCATTCCCCCTCTCACTGTTTCCCATTCCGCCTCTCACTGTTTCCCATTCCCCCTCTCACTGTTTCCCATTCCCCCTCTCACTGTTTCCCATTCCGCCTCTCACTGTTTCCCATTCCCCCTCTCACTGTTTCCCATTCCCCCTCTCGCTGTTTCCCATTCCCCCTCTCACTGTTTCCCATTCCCCCTCTCGCTGTTTCCCATTCCCCCTCTCGCTGTTTCCCATTCCCCCTCTCGCTGTTTCCCATTCCCCCTCTCACTGTTTCCCATTCCCCCTCTCACTGTTTCCCATTCCCCCTCTCACTGTTTCCCATTCCGCCTCTCACTGTTTCCCATTCCCCCTCTCGCTGTTTCCCATTCCCCCTCTCACTGTTTCCCATTCCCCCTCTCGCTGTTTCCCATTCCCCCTCTCGCTGTTTCCCATTCCCCCTCTCACTGTTTCCCATTCCCCCTCTCACTGTTTCCCATTCCTCCTCTCACTGTTTCCCATTCCCCCTCTCACTGTTTCCCATTCCCCCTCTCACTGTTTCCCATTCTCCCTCTCACTGTTTCCCATTCCCCCTCTCACTGTTTCCCATTCCCCCTCTCACTGTTTCCCATTCCGCCTCTCACTGTTTCCCATTCCCCCTCTCACTGTTTCCCATTCCCCCTCTCACTGTTTCCCATTCCTCCTCTCACTGTTTCCCATTCCCCCTCTCACTGTTTCCCATTCCGCCTCTCACTGTTTCCCATTCCCCCTCTCACTGTTTCCCATTCTCCCTCTCACTGTTTCCCATTCCCCCTCTCGCTGTTTCCCATTCCCCCTCTCACTGCTTCCCATTCCCCCTCTCACTGTTTCCCATTCCGCCTCTCACTGTTTCCCATTCCCCCTCTCACTGTTTCCCATTCCCCCTCTCACTGTTTCCCATTCCTCCTCTCACTGTTTCCCATTCCCCCTCTCACTGTTTCCCATTCCCCCTCTCACTGTTTCCCATTCCGCCTCTCACTGTTTCCCATTCCCCCTCTCACTGTTTCCCATTCCCCCTCTCACTGTTTCCCATTCTCCCTCTCACTGTTTCCCATTCCCCCTCTCGCTGTTTCCCATTCCCCCTCTCACTGTTTCCCATTCCCCCTCTCACTGTTTCCCATTCCGCCTCTCACTGTTTCCCATTCCCCCTCTCACTGTTTCCCATTCCCCCTCTCACTGTTTCCCATTCCTCCTCTCACTGTTTCCCATTCCCCCTCTCACTGTTTCCCATTCCCCCTCTCACTGTTTCCCATTCCCCCTCCCCCTGTTTCCCATTCCTCCTCTCACTGTTTCCCATTCCCCCTCTCACTGATTCCCATTCCCCCTCTCACTGATTCCCATTCCCCTCTCACTGTTTCCCATTCCCCCTCTCACTGTTTCCCATTCCCCCTCTCACTGTTTCCCATTCCCTCTCACTGTTTCCCATTCCCCCTCTCGCTGTTTCCCATTCCCCCTCTCGCTGTTTCCCATTCCCCCTCTCATTGTTTCCCATTCCCCCTCTCACTGTTTCCCATTCCCCCTCTCACTGTTTCCCATTCCCTCTCACTGTTTCCCATTCCTCCTCTCACTGTTTCCCATTCCCCCTCTCACTGTTTCCCATTCCCCCTCTCACTGTTTCCCATTCCCCCTCTCACTGTTTCCCATTCCCCCTCTCACTGATTCCCATTCCCCCTCTCACTGATTCCCATTCACCCTCTCACTGTTTCCCATTCCCCCTCTCACTGATTCCCATTCTCCCTCTCACTGATTCCTGTACCCCTCTCACTGTTTCCCATTCCCCCTCTCACTGTTTCCCATTCCCCCTCTCGCTGTTTCCCATTCCCTCTCACTGTTTCCCATTCCTCCTCTCACTGTTTCCCATTCCCCCTCTCACTGTTTCCCATTCCCCCTCTCACTGTTTCCCATTCCCCCTCTCACTGTTTCCCATTCCCCCTCTCACTGTTTCCCATTCCCCCTCTCACTGTTTCCCATTCCCCCTCTCACTGTTTCCCATTCCCCCTCTCACTGTTTCCCATTCCCCCTCTCGCTGTTTCCCATTCCCTCTCACTGTTTCCCATTCTTCCTCTCACTGTTTCCCATTCCCCCTCTCACTGTTTCCCATTCCCCCTCTCACTGTTTCCCATTCCCCCTCTCACTGATTCCCATTCCCCCTCTCACTGTTTCCCATTCCCCCTCTCACTGTTTCCCATTCCCACTCGCTCTGTTTCCCATTCCCCCTCTCATTGTTTCCCATTCCCCCTCTCACTGTTTCCCATTCCCCCCTCTCGCTGTTTCCCATTCCCCCTCTCACTGTTTCCCATTCCCCCTCTCACTGTTTCCCATTCCCCCTCTCACTGTTTCCCATTCCGCCTCTCACTGTTTCCCATTCCCCCTCTCACTGTTTCCCATTCCCCCTCTCACTGTTTCCCATTCCCCCTCTCACTGTTTCCCATTCCCTCTCACTGTTTCCCATTCCCCCTCTCAGTGTTTCCCATTCCCCCTCTCACTGATTCCCATTCCCCCTCTCGCTGTTTCCCATTCCCCCACTCACTGTTTCCCATTCCCCCTCTCAGTGTTTCCCATTCCCCCTCTCACTGTTTCCCATTCCCCCTCTCACTGTTTCCCATTCCCCCTCTCACTGTTTCCCATTCCCCCTCTCACTGTTTCCCATTCCCCCTCTCCCTGTTTCCCATTCCCCCTCTCCCTTCTTCCCATTCCCCCCTCTCACTGTTTCCCATTCCCACTCTCTCTGTTTCTCACTCCCCCTCTCACTGTTTCCCATTCCCCTCTCACTGTTTCCCATTCCCCCTCTCCCTGTTTCCCATTCCCCCTCTCCCTTCTTCCCATTCCCTCTCTCACTGTTTCCCATTCCCCCCTCTCACTGTTTCCCATTCCCCCTCTCACTGATTCCCATTCCCCCTCTCACTGTTTCCCATTCCCCCTCTCACTGATTCCCATTCCCCCTCTCGCTGTTTCCCATTCCCCCTCTCACTGTTTCCCATTCCCCCTCTCGCTGTTTCCCATTCCCCCTCTCTCTGTTTCCCATTCCCCCTCTCGCTGTTTCCCATTCCCCCTCTCACTGTTTCCCATTCCCCCTCTCACTGTTTCCCATTCCCCCTCTCACTGTTTCCCATTCCCCCTCTCACTGTTTCCCATTCCCCCTCTCACTGTTTCCCATTCCCCCTCTCGCTGTTTCCCATTCCCCCTCTCACTGTTTCCCATTCCCCCTCTCACTGTTTCCCATTCCCCCTCTCACTGTTTCCCATTCCTCCTCTCACTGTTTCCCATTCCCCCTCTCACTGTTTCCCATTCCCCCTCTCACTGTTTCCCATTCTCCCTCTCACTGTTTCCCATTCCCCCTCTCACTGTTTCCCCATTCCCCCTCTCACTGTTTCCCATTCCCACTCTCACTGTTTCCCATTCTCCCTCTCACTGTTTCCCATTCCCCCTCTCACTGTTTCCCATTCCCCCTCTCACTGTTTCCCATTCCCCCTCTCACTGTTTCCCATTCCCCCCTCTCACTGTTTCCCATTCCCACTCTCTCTGTTTCTCACTCCCCCTCTCACTGTTTCCCATTCCCCTCTCACTGTTTCCCATTCCCCCTCTCCCTGTTTCCCATTCCCCCTCTCCCTTCTTCCCATTCCCTCTCTCGCTGTTTCCCATTCCCCCCTCTCACTGTTTCCCATTCCCCCTCTCACTGATTCCCATTCCCCCTCTCACTGTTTCCCATTCCCCCTCTCACTGATTCCCATTCCCCCTCTCGCTGTTTCCCATTCCCCCTCTCACTGTTTCCCATTCCCCCTCTCGCTGTTTCCCATTCCCCCTCTCACTGTTTCCCATTCCCCCTCTCGCTGTTTCCCATTCCCCCTCTCGCTGTTTCCCATTCCCCCTCTCGCTGTTTCCCATTCCCCCTCTCTCTGTTTCCCATTCCCCCTCTCACTGTTTCCCATTCCCCCTCTCACTGTTTCCCATTCCGCCTCTCACTGTTTCCCATTCCCCCTCTCGCTGTTTCCCATTCCCCCTCTCACTGTTTCCCATTCCCCCTCTCGCTGTTTCCCATTCCCCCTCTCGCTGTTTCCCATTCCCCCTCTCACTGTTTCCCATTCCCCCTCTCACTGTTTCCCATTCCTCCTCTCACTGTTTCCCATTCCCCCTCTCACTGTTTCCCATTCCCCCTCTCACTGTTTCCCATTCTCCCTCTCACTGTTTCCCATTCCCCCTCTCACTGTTTCCCCATTCCCCCTCTCACTGTTTCCCATTCCCCCTCTCACTGTTTCCCATTCTCCCTCTCACTGTTTCCCATTCCCCCTCTCACTGTTTCCCATTCCCCCTCTCACTGTTTCCCATTCCCCCTCTCACTGTTTCCCATTCCCCCCTCTCACTGTTTCCCATTCCCACTCTCTCTGTTTCTCACTCCCCCTCTCACTGTTTCCCATTCCCCTCTCACTGTTTCCCATTCCCCCTCTCCCTGTTTCCCATTCCCCCTCTCCCTTCTTCCCATTCCCTCTCTCACTGTTTCCCATTCCCCCCTCTCACTGTTTCCCATTCCCCCTCTCACTGATTCCCATTCCCCCTCTCACTGTTTCCCATTCCCCCTCTCACTGATTCCCATTCCCCCTCTCGCTGTTTCCCATTCCCCCTCTCACTGTTTCCCATTCCCCCTCTCGCTGTTTCCCATTCCCCCTCTCACTGTTTCCCATTCCCCCTCTCGCTGTTTCCCATTCCCCCTCTCACTGTTTCCCATTCCCCCTCTCGCTGTTTCCCATTCCCCCTCTCACTGTTTCCCATTCCCCCTCTCACTGTTTCCCATTCCCCCTCTCACTGTTTCCCATTCCGCCTCTCACTGTTTCCCATTCCCCCTCTCACTGTTTCCCATTCCCCCTCTCACTGTTTCCCATTCCCCCTCTCGCTGTTTCCCATTCCCCCTCTCACTGTTTCCCATTCCCCCTCTCACTGTTTCCCATTCCGCCTCTCACTGTTTCCCATTCCCCCTCTCACTGTTTCCCATTCCCCCTCTCACTGTTTCCCATTCCGCCTCTCACTGTTTCCCATTCCCCCTCTCACTGTTTCCCATTCCCCCTCTCGCTGTTTCCCATTCCCCCTCTCACTGTTTCCCATTCCCCCTCTCGCTGTTTCCCATTCCCCCTCTCGCTGTTTCCCATTCCCCCTCTCGCTGTTTCCCATTCCCCCTCTCACTGTTTCCCATTCCCCCTCTCACTGTTTCCCATTCCCCCTCTCACTGTTTCCCATTCCGCCTCTCACTGTTTCCCATTCCCCCTCTCGCTGTTTCCCATTCCCCCTCTCACTGTTTCCCATTCCCCCTCTCGCTGTTTCCCATTCCCCCTCTCGCTGTTTCCCATTCCCCCTCTCACTGTTTCCCATTCCCCCTCTCACTGTTTCCCATTCCTCCTCTCACTGTTTCCCATTCCCCCTCTCACTGTTTCCCATTCCCCCTCTCACTGTTTCCCATTCTCCCTCTCACTGTTTCCCATTCCCCCTCTCACTGTTTCCCCATTCCCCCTCTCACTGTTTCCCATTCCCCCTCTCACTGTTTCCCATTCTCCCTCTCACTGTTTCCCATTCCCCCTCTCACTGTTTCCCATTCCCCCTCTCACTGTTTCCCATTCCCCCTCTCACTGTTTCCCATTCCCCCCTCTCACTGTTTCCCATTCCCACTCTCTCTGTTTCTCACTCCCCCTCTCACTGTTTCCCATTCCCCTCTCACTGTTTCCCATTCCCCCTCTCCCTGTTTCCCATTCCCCCTCTCCCTTCTTCCCATTCCCTCTCTCACTGTTTCCCATTCCCCCCTCTCACTGTTTCCCATTCCCCCTCTCACTGATTCCCATTCCCCCTCTCACTGTTTCCCATTCCCCCTCTCACTGATTCCCATTCCCCCTCTCGCTGTTTCCCATTCCCCCTCTCGCTGTTTCCCATTCCCCCTCTCGCTGTTTCCCATTCCCCCTCTCGCTGTTTCCCATTCCCCCTCTCGCTGTTTCCCATTCCCCCTCTCACTGTTTCCCATTCCCCCTCTCGCTGTTTCCCATTCCCCCTCTCACTGTTTCCCATTCCCCCTCTCACTGTTTCCCATTCCCCCTCTCACTGTTTCCCATTCCGCCTCTCACTGTTTCCCATTCCCCCTCTCACTGTTTCCCATTCCCCCTCTCACTGTTTCCCATTCCCCCTCTCGCTGTTTCCCATTCCCCCTCTCACTGTTTCCCATTCCCCCTCTCACTGTTTCCCATTCCGCCTCTCACTGTTTCCCATTCCCCCTCTCACTGTTTCCCATTCCCCCTCTCACTGTTTCCCATTCCGCCTCTCACTGTTTCCCATTCCCCCTCTCACTGTTTCCCATTCCCCCTCTCACTGTTTCCCATTCCTCCTCTCACTGTTTCCCATTCCCCCTCTCACTGTTTCCCATTCCCCCTCTCACTGTTTCCCATTCCGCCTCTCACTGTTTCCCATTCCCCCTCTCACTGTTTCCCATTCTCCCTCTCACTGTTTCCCATTCCCCCTCTCGCTGTTTCCCATTCCCCCTCTCACTGTTTCCCATTCCCCCTCTCACTGTTTCCCATTCCGCCTCTCACTGTTTCCCATTCCCCCTCTCGCTGTTTCCCATTCCCCCTCTCACTGTTTCCCATTCCTCCTCTCACTGTTTCCCATTCCCCCTCTCACTGTTTCCCATTCCCCCTCTCACTGTTTCCCATTCCCCCTCTCACTGTTTCCCATTCCCCCTCTCACTGATTCCCATTCCCCCTCTCACTGATTCCCATTCCCCCTCTCACTGATTCCTGTACCCCTCTCACTGTTTCCCATTCCCCCTCTCACTGTTTCCCATTCCCCCTCTCACTGTTTCCCATTCAATCTCACTGTTTCCCATTCCCCCTCTCGCTGTTTCCCATTCCCCCTCTCGCTGTTTCCCATTCCCCCTCTCATTGTTTCCCATTCCCCCTCTCACTGTTTCCCATTCCCCCTCTCACTGTTTCCCATTCCCTCTCACTGTTTCCCATTCCTCCTCTCACTGTTTCCCATTCCCCCTCTCACTGTTTCCCATTCCCCCTCTCACTGTTTCTCATTCCCCCTCTCACTGTTTCCCATTCCCCCTCTCACTGTTTCCCATTCCCCCTCTCACTGTTTCCCATTCCACCTCTCACTGTTTCCCATTCCCCCTCTCACTGTTTCCCATTCCCCCTCTCACTGATTCCCATTCACCCTCTCACTGTTTCCCATTCCCCCTCTCACTGATTCCCATTCCTCCTCTCACTGTTTCCCATTCCCCCTCTCACTGTTTCCCATTCCCCCTCTCACTGTTTCCCATTCCGCCTCTCACTGTTTCCCATTCCCCCTCTCACTGTTTCCCATTCTCCCTCTCACTGTTTCCCATTCCCCCTCTCGCTGTTTCCCATTCCCCCTCTCACTGTTTCCCATTCCCCCTCTCACTGTTTCCCATTCCGCCTCTCACTGTTTCCCATTCCCCCTCTCGCTGTTTCCCATTCCCCCTCTCACTGTTTCCCATTCCTCCTCTCACTGTTTCCCATTCCCCCTCTCACTGTTTCCCATTCCCCCTCTCACTGTTTCCCATTCCCCCTCTCACTGTTTCCCATTCCCCCTCTCACTGATTCCCATTCCCCCTCTCACTGATTCCCATTCCCCCTCTCACTGATTCCTGTACCCCTCTCACTGTTTCCCATTCCCCCTCTCACTGTTTCCCATTCCCCCTCTCACTGTTTCCCATTCAATCTCACTGTTTCCCATTCCCCCTCTCGCTGTTTCCCATTCCCCCTCTCGCTGTTTCCCATTCCCCCTCTCATTGTTTCCCATTCCCCCTCTCACTGTTTCCCATTCCCCCTCTCACTGTTTCCCATTCCCTCTCACTGTTTCCCATTCCTCCTCTCACTGTTTCCCATTCCCCCTCTCACTGTTTCCCATTCCCCCTCTCACTGTTTCTCATTCCCCCTCTCACTGTTTCCCATTCCCCCTCTCACTGTTTCCCATTCCCCCTCTCACTGTTTCCCATTCCCCCTCTCACTGTTTCCCATTCCCCCTCTCACTGTTTCCCATTCCCCCTCTCACTGATTCCCATTCACCCTCTCACTGTTTCCCATTCCCCCTCTCACTGATTCCCATTCTCCCTCTCACTGTTTCCCATTCCTCCTCTCACTGTTTCCCATTCCCCCTCTCACTGTTTCCCATTCCCCCTCTCACTGATTCCCATTCTCCCTCTCACTGTTTCCCATTCCCCCTCTCACTGTTTCCCATTCCCCCTCTCACTGTTTCCCATTCCCCCTCACTGTTTCCCATTCCCCCTCTCACTGATTCCCATTCCCCCTCTCGCTGTTTCCCATTCCCCCTCTCACTGTTTCCCATTCCCCCTCTCACTGTTTCCCATTCCCCCTCTCGCTGTTTCCCATTCCCTCTCACTGTTTCCCATTCCTCCTCTCACTGTTTCCCATTCCCCCTCTCACTGTTTCCCATTCCCCCTCTCACTGTTTCCCATTCCCCCTCTCACTGTTTCCCATTCCCCCTCTCACTGATTCCCATTCCCCCTCTCACTGTTTCCCATTCCCCCTCTCACTGTTTCCCATTCCCACTCGCTCTGTTTCCCATTCCCCCTCTCATTGTTTCCCATTCCCCCTCTCACTGTTTCCCATTCCCCCTCTCACTGTTTCCCATTCCCCCTCTCGCTGTTTCCCATTCCCCCTCTCACTGTTTCCCATTCCCCCTCTCACTGTTTCCCATTCCCCCTCTCACTGTTTCCCATTCCGCCTCTCACTGTTTCCCATTCCCCCTCTCACTGTTTCCCATTCCCCCTCTCACTGTTTCCCATTCCCCCTCTCACTGTTTCCCATTCCCTCTCACTGTTTCCCATTCCCCCTCTCAGTGTTTCCCATTCCCCCTCTCACTGATTCCCATTCCCCCTCTCGCTGTTTCCCATTCCCCCACTCACTGTTTCCCATTCCCCCTCTCAGTGTTTCCCATTCCCCCTCTCACTGATTCCCATTCCCCCTCTCACTGATTCCCATTCCCCCTCTCACTGTTTCCCATTCCCCCTCTCACTGTTTCCCATTCCCCCACTCGCTGTTTCCCATTCCCCCTCTCACTGTTTCCCATTCCCCCTCTCACTGATTCCCATTCCCCGTCTCACTGTTTCCCATTCCCCCTCTCACTGATTCCCATTCCCCCCTCTCACTGATTCCCATTCCCCCTCTCACTGTTTCCCATTCCCCCTCTCACTGATTCCCATTCCCCCTCTCACTGATTCCCATTCCCCCTCTCACTGATTCCCATTCCCCCTCTCACTGATTCCCATTCCCCCTCTCACTGTTTCCCATTCCCCCTCTCACTGTTTCCCATTCCCCCTCTCACTGTTTCCCATTCCCCCTCTCACTGTTTCCCATTCCCCCTCTCACTGTTTCCCATTCCCCCTCTCACTGATTCCCATTCCCCCTCTCACTGATTCCCATTCCCCCTCTCACTGTTTCCCATTCCCCCTCTCACTGTTTCCCATTCCCCCTCTCACTGTTTCCCATTCTCCCTCTCAGTGTTTCCCATTCCCCCTCTCACTGTTTCCCATTCTCCCTCTCATTGTTTCCCATTCCCCCTCTCACTGTTTCCCATTCCCCCTCTCACTGTTTCCTATTCCCCCTCTCACTGTTTCCCATTCTCCCTCTCATTGTTTCCCATTCCTCCTCTAACTGTTTCCCATTCTCCCTCTCACTGTTTCCCATTCTCCCTCTCATTGTTTCCCATTCCCCCTCTCACTGTTTCCCATTCCCCCTCTCACTGTTTCCCATTCTCCCTCTCAGTGTTTCCCATTCCCCCTCTCACTGTTTCCCATTCCCCCTCTCACTGTTTCCCATTCTCCCTCTCACTGTTTCCCATTCCCCCCTCACTGTTAACCATTCCCCCTCTCACTGTTTCCCATTCACCCTCTCAATGTTTCCCATTCACCCCCTCACTGTTTCCCATTCCACCTCTCACTGTTTCCCATTCCCCCTCTCACTGTTTCCCATTCCCCCTCTCACTCTTTCCCATCCCCCTCTCACTGTTTCCCATTCCCCCTCTCACTGTTTCCCATTCCCCCCTCACTGTTACCCATTCCCCCTCTCACTGTTTCCCATTCACCCTCACACTGTTTCTCATTCCCCCTCTCAATTTTTCCCATTCCCCCCCCTCACTGCTTCCCATTCCCTCTCTCACTGTTTCCCATTCCCCCTCTCACTGTTTCCCATTACCCCTCTCACTGTTTCCCATTCCCCTCTCATTGTTTCCCATTGCCACTCTCCTTGTTTCCCATTCCCCCCTCACTGTTTCCCATTCCTCCTCTCACTGTTTCCCATTCCCCTCTCACTGTTTCCCATTCCCCCTCTCACTGTTTCCCATTCCCCCTCTCACTGTTTCCCATTCCCCCTCTCACTGTTTCCCATTCCCCCTCTCACTGTTTCCGATTCTCCCTCTCACTGTTTCCCATTCTCCCTCTCACTGTTTCCCATTCCCCCTCTCACTGTTTCCCATTACCCCACTCTCTGTTTCCCATTCCCCCTCTCATTGTTTCCCATTCTCCCTCTCACTGTTTCCCAATCTCCCTGTCACTGTTTCCCATTCCCCCTCCCCCTGTTTCCCATTCCCCGTCTCACTGTTTCCCATTCCCCCTCTCACTGTTTCCCATTCCCCCTCTCACTGTTTCCCATTCCCCCTCTCACTGTTTCCCATTGCCCCTCTCACTGTTTCCCATTCTCCCTCTCACTGTTTCCCATTCCCCCTCTCACTGTTTCCCATTCCCCCTCTCACTGTTTCCCATTCCCCCTCTCACTGTTTCCCATTCCCCCTCTCACTGTTTCCCATTCCCCCTCTCACTGTTTCCCATTCCCCCTCTCACTGTTTCCCATTCCCCCCCTCACTGTTTCCCATTCCCCCTCTCACTGTTTCCCATTCCCCCCTCTCATTGTTTCCCATTCCCCCTCTCACTCTTTCCCATTCCTCCTCTCACTGTTTCCCATTTCCCCTCTCACTGTTTCCCATTCCCCCTCTCACTATTTCCCATTCCCCCTCTCACTTTTTCCCATTCCCCCTCTCACTGTTTCCTATTCCCCCTCTCACTGTTTCCCATTCTCCCTGTCACTGTTTCCCATTCCCCCTCCCCCTGTTTCCCATTCCCCCTCTCACTGTTTCCCATTCCCCCTCCCGCTGTTTCCCATTCCTCCTCTCACTGTTTCCCATTCCCCCTCTCATTGTTTCCCATTCCCCCTCTCACTCTTTCCCATTCTCCCTCTCACTGTTTCCCAATCCCCCTCTCACTGTTTCCCATTCCTCCTCTCACTGTTTCCCATTCCCCGTCTCACAGTTTCCCATTCCGCCTCTCACTGTTTCCCATTCCCCCTCTCACTGTTTCCCATTCCCCCTCCCCCTGTTTCCCATTTCTCCTCTCACTGTTTCCCATTCCCCCTCTCATTGTTTCCCATTCCCCCTCTCACTGTTTCCCATTCTCCCTCTCACTGTTTCCCATTCCCCCTCTCACTGTTTCCCATTCCCCCTCTCACTGTTTCCCATTCTCCCTCTCACTGTTTCCCATTCCCCCTCTCAATGTTTCCCATTCCCCATCTCACTGTTTCCCATTCCCCCTCTCACTGTTTCCCATTCCCCCTCTCTCTGTTTCCCATTCCCCCTCTCACTGTTTCCCATTCCCCCTCTCAATGTTTCCCATTCCCCCTCTCCCTGTTTCCCATTCCCCCTCACATTGTTTCCCATTCCCCGTCTCTCTGTTTCCCATTCCCCCTCTCACTGTTTCCCATTCTCCCTCTCCCTGTTTCCCATTCTCCCTCTCTCTGTTTCCCATTCCTCCTCTCACTGTTTCCTATTCCCCCTCTCACTGTTTCCCATTCCCCCCTCACTGTTTCCCATTCCCCCCTCAATGTTTCCCATTCCCCGTCTCACTGTTTCCCATTCCCGCTCCCCCTGTTTCCCATTCCCCCTCTCACTGTTTCCCATTCCCCCTCTCACTGTTTCCCATTCCCCCTCTCACTGTTTCCCATTCCCCCTCTCTCTGTTTCTCATTCCCGCTCCCCCTGTTTCCCATTCCCCCTCTCACTGTTTCCCATTCCCCCCTCACTGTTTCCCATTCCCCCTCTCCCTGTTTCCCATTCTCCCTCTCACTCTTTCCAATTCCCCCCTCACTGTTTCCCCATTCCCCCTCTCACTGTTTCCCATTCCCCCTCTCACTGTTTCCCATTCCCCCTCTCACTGTTTCCCATTCCCCCTCTCACTGTTTCCCATTCCCCCTCTCACTGTTTCCCGTTCCCCGCTCTGTGTTTCCCATTCCCCCTCTCACTGTTTCCCATTCCCCCTCTCACTGTTTCCCATTCCCCCTCTCACTGTTTCCCATTCCCCCCTCTCACTGTTTCCCATTCCCCCCTCTCACTGTTTCCCATTCCCCCTCTCACTGTTTCCCATTCCCCCCTCTCACTGTTTCCCATTCCCCCTCTCACTGTTTCCCATTCCCCCTCTCACTGTTTCCCATTCCCCCTCTCACTGTTTCCCATTCCCCCGTCACTGTTTCCCATTCCCCCTCTCCCTGTTTCCCATTCTCCCTCTCACTCTTTCCAATTCCCCCCTCACTGTTTCCCCATTCCCCCTCTCACTGTTTCCCATTCCCCCTCTCACTGTTTCCCATTTCCCCTCTCACTGTTTCCCATTCCCCCTCTCACTGTTTCCCATTCTCCCTCTCACTGTTTCCCATTCCCCCTCTCACTGTTTCCCATTCCCCCTCTCACTGTTTCCCATTCCCCCCTCTCACTGTTTCCCATTCCCCCTCTCACTGTTTCCCATTCCCCCCTCTCACTGTTTCCCATTCCCCCCTCTCACTGTTTCCCATTCCCCCCTCTCACTGTTTCCCATTCCCCCTCTCACTGTTTCCCATTCCCCCCTCTCACTGTTTACCATTCTCCCTCTCAATGTTTCCCATTCCCCCTCTCACTGTTTCCCATTCCCCCTCTCACTGTTTCCCATTCCCCCCTCTCACTGTTTCCCATTCCCCCTCTCACTGTTTCCCATTCCCCCTCTCACTGTTTCCCATTCCCCCCTCTCACTGTTTCCCATTCCCCCTCTCACTGTTTCCCATTCCCCCTCTCACTGTTTCCCATTCCCCCTCTCACTGTTTCCCGTTCCCCGCTCTGTGTTTCCCATTCCCCCTCTCACTGTTTCCCATTCCCCCTCTCACTGTTTCCCATTCCCCCTCTCACTGTTTCCCATTCCCCCCTCTCACTGTTTCCCATTCCCCCCTCTCACTGTTTCCCATTCCCCCTCTCACTGTTTCCCATTCCCCTCTCACTTTTTCCCATTCCCCCTCTCACTGTTTCCCATTCCCCCTCTCACTGTTTCCCATTCCCCCTCTCACTGTTTCCCATTCCCCCCTCTCACTGTTTCCCATTCCCCCTCTCACTTTTTCCCATTCCCCCTCTCACTGTTTCCCATTCCCCCCTCTCACTGTTTCCCATTCCCCCTCTCACTGTTTCCCATTCCCCTCTCACTGTTTCCCATTCCCCCTCTCACTGTTTCCCATTCCCCCTCTCACTGTTTCCCCATTCCCCCTCTCACTGTTTCCCATTCCCCCTCTCACTGTTTCCCATTCCCCCTCTCACTGTTTCCCATTCCCCCTCTCACTGTTTCCCATTCCCCCTCTCACTGTTTCCCATTCCCCCTCTCACTGTTTCCCATTCCGCCTCTCACTGTTTCCCATTCCCCCTCTCACTGTTTCCCATTCCCCCTCTCACTGTTTCCCATTCCCCCCTCTCACTGTTTCCCATTCCCACTCTCTCTGTTTCTCACTCCCCCTCTCACTGTTTCCCATTCCTCCTCTCACTGTTTCCCATTCCCCCTCTCACTGTTTCCCATTCCCCCTCTCACTGTTTCCCATTCCCCCTCTCACTGTTTCCCATTCCCCCTCTCACTGTTTCCCATTCCCCCTCTCACTGTTTCCCATTCCCACTCTCTCTGTTTCTCACTCCCCCTCTCACTGTTTCCCATTCCCCCTCTCACTGTTTCCCATTCCCCCTCTCACTGTTTCCCATTCCCCCTCTCACTGTTTCCCATTCCCCCTCTCACTGTTTCCCATTCCCTCTCTCACTGTTTCCCATTCCCCCTCTCACTGTTTCCCATTCCCCCTCTCACTGTTTCCCATTCCCTCCTCTCACTGTTTCCCATTCCCCCTCTCACTGTTTCCCATTCCCCCTCTCACTGTTTCCCATTCCCCCTCTCACTGTTTCCCATTCCCCCCTCTCACTGTTTCCCATTCCCACTCTCTCTGTTTCTCACTCCCCCTCTCACTGTTTCCCATTCCCCTCTCACTGTTTCCCATTCCCCCTCTCCCTGTTTCCCATTCCCCCTCTCCCTTCTTCCCATTCCCTCTCTCACTGTTTCCCATTCCCCCCTCTCACTGTTTCCCATTCCCCCTCTCACTGATTCCCATTCCCCCTCTCACTGTTTCCCATTCCCCCTCTCACTGATTCCCATTCCCCCTCTCACTGTTTCCCATTCCCCCGTCTCACTGTTTCCCATTTCCCCTCTCACTGTTTCCCATTCCCCCTCTCACTGTTTCCCATTCCCCCTCTCACTGTTTCCCATTCCCCCTCTCACTGTTTCCCATTCCCCCTCTCACTGTTTCCCATTCCCCCCTCTCACTGTTTCCCATTCCCCCTCTCACTGTTTCCCATTCCCCCCTCTCACTGTTTCCCATTCCCCCTCTCACTGTTTTCCATTCCCCCTCTCACTGTTTCCCATTCCCCCCTCTCACTGTTTCCCATTCCCCCTCTCACTGTTTCCCATTCCCCCCTCTCACTGTTTCCCATTCCCCCTCTCACTGTTTTCCATTCCCCCTCTCACTGTTTCCCATTCCCCCCTCTCACTGTTTCCCATTCCCCCCTCTCACTGTTTACCATTCTCCCTCTCAATGTTTCCCATTCCCCCTCTCTCTGTTTCCCATTCCCCCTCTCACTGTTTTCCATTCCCCCTCTCACTGTTTCCCATTCCCCCCTCTCACTGTTTACCATTCTCCCTCTCAATGTTTCCCATTCTCCCTCTCACTGTTTCCCATTCCCCTCTCACTTTTTCCCATTCCCCCTCTCACTGATTCCCATTCCCCCTCTCACTGTTTCCCATTCCCCCCTCTCACTGTTTCCCATTCCCCCCTCTCACTGTTTCCCATTCCCCCTCTCACTGTTTCCCATTCCCCCCTCTCACTGTTTCCCATTCCCCCTCTCACTTTTTCCCATTCCCCCTCTCACTGTTTCCCATTCCCCCCTCTCACTGTTTCCCATTCCCCCTCTCACTGTTTCCCATTCCCCCTCTCACTGTTTCCCATTCCCCCTCTCACTGTTTCCCCATTCCCCCTCTCACTGTTTCCCATTCCCCCTCTCACTGTTTCCCATTCCCCCTCTCACTGTTTCCCATTCCCCCTCTCACTGTTTCCCATTCCCCCTCTCACTGTTTCCCATTCAGCCTCTCACTGTTTCCCATTCCCCCTCTCACTGTTTCCCATTCCCCCTCTCACTGTTTCCCATTCCCCCCTCTCACTGTTTCCCATTCCCACTCTCTCTGTTTCTCACTCCCCCTCTCACTGTTTCCCATTCCTCCTCTCACTGTTTCCCATTCCCCCTCTCACTGTTTCCCATTCCCCCTCACACTGTTTCCCATTCCCCCCTCACTGTTTCCCATTCCCCCTCTCACTGTTTCCCATTCCCCCTCTCACTGTTTCCCATTCCCCCTCTCACTGTTTCCCATTCCCCCTCTCACTGTTTCCCATTCCCCCTCTCGCTGTTTCCCATTCCCCCTCTCACTGTTTCCCATTCCCCCTCTCACTGTTTCCCATTCCCCCTCTCACTGTTTCCCATTCCCCCTCTCACTGTTTCCCATTCCCCCTCTCACTGTTTCCCATTCCCCCTCTCACTGTTTCCCATTCCCCCTCTCACTGTTTCCCATTCCCCCTCTCCCTGTTTCCCATTCCCCCTCTCCCTTCTTCCCATTCCCCCCTCTCACTGTTTCCCATTCCCCCTCTCACTGTTTCCCATTCCCCCTCTCACTGTTTCCCATTCCCCCCTCTCACTGTTTCCCATTCCCACTCTCTCTGTTTCTCACTCCCCCTCTCACTGTTTCCCATTCCCCTCTCACTGTTTCCCATTCCCCCTCTCCCTGTTTCCCATTCCCCCTCTCCCTTCTTCCCATTCCCTCTCTCACTGTTTCCCATTCCCCCCTCTCACTGTTTCCCATTCCCCCTCTCACTGATTCCCATTCCCCCTCTCACTGTTTCCCATTCCCCCTCTCACTGATTCCCATTCCCCCTCTCGCTGTTTCCCATTCCTCCTCTCACTGTTTCCCATTCCCCCTCTCGCTGTTTCCCATTCCCCCTCTCACTGTTTCCCATTCCCCCTCTCGCTGTTTCCCATTCCCCCTCTCACTGTTTCCCATTCCCCCTCTCGCTGTTTCCCATTCCCCCTCTCACTGTTTCCCATTCCCCCTCTCACTGTTTCCCATTCCCCCTCTCACTGTTTCCCATTCCGCCTCTCACTGTTTCCCATTCCCCCTCTCACTGTTTCCCATTCCCCCTCTCACTGTTTCCCATTCCCCCTCTCGCTGTTTCCCATTCCCCCTCTCACTGTTTCCCATTCCCCCTCTCACTGTTTCCCATTCCCCCTCTCACTGTTTCCCATTCCTCCTCTCACTGTTTCCCATTCCCCCTCTCACTGTTTCCCATTCCCCCTCTCACTGTTTCCCAATCTCCCTCTCACTGTTTCCCATTCCCCCTCTCACTGTTTCCCCATTCCCCCTCTCACTGTTTCCCATTCCCCCTCTCACTGTTTCCCATTCTCCCTCTAACTGTTTCCCATTCCCCCTCTCACTGTTTCCCATTCCCCCTCTCACTGTTTCCCATTCCCCCTCTCACTGTTTCCCATTCCCCCCTCTCACTGTTTCCCATTCCCACTCTCTCTGTTTCTCACTCGCCCTCTCACTGTTTCCCATTCCCCCTCACTGTTTCCCATTCCCCCTCTCCCTGTTTCCCATTCCCCCTCTCCCTTCTTCCCATTCCCTCTCTCACTGTTTCCCATTCCCCCCTCTCACTGTTTCCCATTCCCCCTCTCACTGATTCCCATTCCCCCTCTCACTGTTTCCCATTCCCCCTCTCACTGATTCCCATTCCCCCTCTCACTGTTTCCCATTCCCCCTCTCCCTGTTTCCCATTCCCCCTCTCCCTTCTTCCCATTCCCTCTCTCACTGTTTCCCATTCCCCTCTCGCTGTTTCCCATTCCCCCTCTCACTGTTTCCCATTCCCCCTCTCGCTGTTTCCCATTCCCCCTCTCACTGTTTCCCATTCCCCCTCTCGCTGTTTCCCATTCCCCCTCTCACTGTTTCCCATTCCCCCTCTCGCTGTTTCCCATTCCCCCTCTCACTGTTTCCCATTCCCCCTCTCACTGTTTCCCATTCCCCCTCTCACTGTTTCCCATTCCGCCTCTCACTGTTTCCCATTCCCCCTCTCACTGTTTCCCATTCCCCCTCTCACTGTTTCCCATTCCCCCTCTCGCTGTTTCCCATTCCCCCTCTCACTGTTTCCCATTTCCCCTCTCTCTGTTTCCCATTCCGCCTCTCACTGTTTCCCATTCCCCCTCTCACTGTTTCCCATTCCCCCTCTCACTGTTTCCCATTCCGCCTCTCACTGTTTCCCATTCCCCCTCTCACTGTTTCCCATTCCCCCTCTCACTGTTTCCCATTCCTCCTCTCACTGTTTCCCATTCCCCCTCTCACTGTTTCCCATTCCGCCTCTCACTGTTTCCCATTCCCCCTCTCACTGTTTCCCATTCCCCCTCTCACTGTTTCCCATTCCTCCTCTCACTGTTTCCCATTCCCCCTCTCACTGTTTCCCATTCCGCCTCTCACTGTTTCCCATTCCCCCTCTCACTGTTTCCCATTCTCCCTCTCACTGTTTCCCATTCCCCCTCTCGCTGTTTCCCATTCCCCCTCTCACTGTTTCCCATTCCCCCTCTCACTGTTTCCCATTCCGCCTCTCACTGTTTCCCATTCCCCCTCTCACTGTTTCCCATTCCCCCTCTCACTGTTTCCCATTCCTCCTCTCACTGTTTCCCATTCCCCCTCTCACTGTTTCCCATTCCCCCTCTCACTGTTTCCCATTCCGCCTCTCACTGTTTCCCATTCCCCCTCTCACTGTTTCCCATTCCCCCTCTCACTGTTTCCCATTCTCCCTCTCACTGTTTCCCATTCCCCCTCTCGCTGTTTCCCATTCCCCCTCTCACTGTTTCCCATTCCCCCTCTCACTGTTTCCCATTCCGCCTCTCACTGTTTCCCATTCCCCCTCTCACTGTTTCCCATTCCCCCTCTCACTGTTTCCCATTCCTCCTCTCACTGTTTCCCATTCCCCCTCTCACTGTTTCCCATTCCCCCTCTCACTGTTTCCCATTCCCCCTCCCCCTGTTTCCCATTCCTCCTCTCACTGTTTCCCATTCCCCCTCTCACTGATTCCCATTCCCCCTCTCACTGATTCCCATTCCCCTCTCACTGTTTCCCATTCCCCCTCTCACTGTTTCCCATTCCCCCTCTCACTGTTTCCCATTCCCTCTCACTGTTTCCCATTCCCCCTCTCGCTGTTTCCCATTCCCCCTCTCGCTGTTTCCCATTCCCCCTCTCATTGTTTCCCATTCCCCCTCTCACTGTTTCCCATTCCCCCTCTCACTGTTTCCCATTCCCTCTCACTGTTTCCCATTCCTCCTCTCACTGTTTCCCATTCCCCCTCTCACTGTTTCCCATTCCCCCTCTCACTGTTTCCCATTCCCCCTCTCACTGTTTCCCATTCCCCCTCTCACTGATTCCCATTCCCCCTCTCACTGATTCCCATTCACCCTCTCACTGTTTCCCATTCCCCCTCTCACTGATTCCCATTCTCCCTCTCACTGATTCCTGTACCCCTCTCACTGTTTCCCATTCCCCCTCTCACTGTTTCCCATTCCCCCTCTCGCTGTTTCCCATTCCCTCTCACTGTTTCCCATTCCTCCTCTCACTGTTTCCCATTCCCCCTCTCACTGTTTCCCATTCCCCCTCTCACTGTTTCCCATTCCCCCTCTCACTGTTTCCCATTCCCCCTCTCACTGTTTCCCATTCCCCCTCTCACTGTTTCCCATTCCCCCTCTCACTGTTTCCCATTCCCCCTCTCACTGTTTCCCATTCCCCCTCTCGCTGTTTCCCATTCCCTCTCACTGTTTCCCATTCTTCCTCTCACTGTTTCCCATTCCCCCTCTCACTGTTTCCCATTCCCCCTCTCACTGTTTCCCATTCCCCCTCTCACTGATTCCCATTCCCCCTCTCACTGTTTCCCATTCCCCCTCTCACTGTTTCCCATTCCCACTCGCTCTGTTTCCCATTCCCCCTCTCATTGTTTCCCATTCCCCCTCTCACTGTTTCCCATTCCCCCCTCTCGCTGTTTCCCATTCCCCCTCTCACTGTTTCCCATTCCCCCTCTCACTGTTTCCCATTCCCCCTCTCACTGTTTCCCATTCCGCCTCTCACTGTTTCCCATTCCCCCTCTCACTGTTTCCCATTCCCCCTCTCACTGTTTCCCATTCCCCCTCTCACTGTTTCCCATTCCCTCTCACTGTTTCCCATTCCCCCTCTCAGTGTTTCCCATTCCCCCTCTCACTGATTCCCATTCCCCCTCTCGCTGTTTCCCATTCCCCCACTCACTGTTTCCCATTCCCCCTCTCAGTGTTTCCCATTCCCCCTCTCACTGTTTCCCATTCCCCCTCTCACTGTTTCCCATTCCCCCTCTCACTGTTTCCCATTCCCCCTCTCACTGTTTCCCATTCCCCCTCTCCCTGTTTCCCATTCCCCCTCTCCCTTCTTCCCATTCCCCCCTCTCACTGTTTCCCATTCCCCCTCTCACTGTTTCCCATTCCCCCTCTCACTGTTTCCCATTCCGCCCTCTCACTGTTTCCCATTCCCACTCTCTCTGTTTCTCACTCCCCCTCTCACTGTTTCCCATTCCCCTCTCACTGTTTCCCATTCCCCCTCTCCCTGTTTCCCATTCCCCCTCTCCCTTCTTCCCATTCCCTCTCTCACTGTTTCCCATTCCCCCCTCTCACTGTTTCCCATTCCCCCTCTCACTGATTCCCATTCCCCCTCTCACTGTTTCCCATTCCCCCTCTCACTGATTCCCATTCCCCCTCTCGCTGTTTCCCATTCCCCCTCTCACTGTTTCCCATTCCCCCTCTCGCTGTTTCCCATTCCCCCTCTCTCTGTTTCCCATTCCCCCTCTCGCTGTTTCCCATTCCCCCTCTCACTGTTTCCCATTCCCCCTCTCACTGTTTCCCATTCCCCCTCTCACTGTTTCCCATTCCCCCTCTCACTGTTTCCCATTCCCCCTCTCACTGTTTCCCATTCCCCCTCTCGCTGTTTCCCATTCCCCCTCTCACTGTTTCCCATTCCCCCTCTCACTGTTTCCCATTCCCCCTCTCACTGTTTCCCATTCCTCCTCTCACTGTTTCCCATTCCCCCTCTCACTGTTTCCCATTCCCCCTCTCACTGTTTCCCATTCTCCCTCTCACTGTTTCCCATTCCCCCTCTCACTGTTTCCCCATTCCCCCTCTCACTGTTTCCCATTCCCACTCTCACTGTTTCCCATTCTCCCTCTCACTGTTTCCCATTCCCCCTCTCACTGTTTCCCATTCCCCCTCTCACTGTTTCCCATTCCCCCTCTCACTGTTTCCCATTCCCCCCTCTCACTGTTTCCCATTCCCACTCTCTCTGTTTCTCACTCCCCCTCTCACTGTTTCCCATTCCCCTCTCACTGTTTCCCATTCCCCCTCTCCCTGTTTCCCATTCCCCCTCTCCCTTCTTCCCATTCCCTCTCTCGCTGTTTCCCATTCCCCCCTCTCACTGTTTCCCATTCCCCCTCTCACTGATTCCCATTCCCCCTCTCACTGTTTCCCATTCCCCCTCTCACTGATTCCCATTCCCCCTCTCGCTGTTTCCCATTCCCCCTCTCACTGTTTCCCATTCCCCCTCTCGCTGTTTCCCATTCCCCCTCTCACTGTTTCCCATTCCCCCTCTCGCTGTTTCCCATTCCCCCTCTCGCTGTTTCCCATTCCCCCTCTCGCTGTTTCCCATTCCCCCTCTCACTGTTTCCCATTCCCCCTCTCACTGTTTCCCATTCCCCCTCTCACTGTTTCCCATTCCGCCTCTCACTGTTTCCCATTCCCCCTCTCGCTGTTTCCCATTCCCCCTCTCACTGTTTCCCATTCCCCCTCTCGCTGTTTCCCATTCCCCCTCTCGCTGTTTCCCATTCCCCCTCTCACTGTTTCCCATTCCCCCTCTCACTGTTTCCCATTCCTCCTCTCACTGTTTCCCATTCCCCCTCTCACTGTTTCCCATTCCCCCTCTCACTGTTTCCCATTCTCCCTCTCACTGTTTCCCATTCCCCCTCTCACTGTTTCCCCATTCCCCCTCTCACTGTTTCCCATTCCCCCTCTCACTGTTTCCCATTCTCCCTCTCACTGTTTCCCATTCCCCCTCTCACTGTTTCCCATTCCCCCTCTCACTGTTTCCCATTCCCCCTCTCACTGTTTCCCATTCCCCCCTCTCACTGTTTCCCATTCCCACTCTCTCTGTTTCTCACTCCCCCTCTCACTGTTTCCCATTCCCCTCTCACTGTTTCCCATTCCCCCTCTCCCTGTTTCCCATTCCCCCTCTCCCTTCTTCCCATTCCCTCTCTCACTGTTTCCCATTCCCCCCTCTCACTGTTTCCCATTCCCCCTCTCACTGATTCCCATTCCCCCTCTCACTGTTTCCCATTCCCCCTCTCACTGATTCCCATTCCCCCTCTCGCTGTTTCCCATTCCCCCTCTCACTGTTTCCCATTCCCCCTCTCGCTGTTTCCCATTCCCCCTCTCACTGTTTCCCATTCCCCCTCTCGCTGTTTCCCATTCCCCCTCTCACTGTTTCCCATTCCCCCTCTCACTGTTTCCCATTCCGCCTCTCACTGTTTCCCATTCCCCCTCTCACTGTTTCCCATTCCCCCTCTCACTGTTTCCCATTCCGCCTCTCACTGTTTCCCATTCCCCCTCTCACTGTTTCCCATTCCCCCTCTCGCTGTTTCCCATTCCCCCTCTCACTGTTTCCCATTCCCCCTCTCGCTGTTTCCCATTCCCCCTCTCGCTGTTTCCCATTCCCCCTCTCGCTGTTTCCCATTCCCCCTCTCACTGTTTCCCATTCCCCCTCTCACTGTTTCCCATTCCCCCTCTCACTGTTTCCCATTCCGCCTCTCACTGTTTCCCATTCCCCCTCTCGCTGTTTCCCATTCCCCCTCTCACTGTTTCCCATTCCCCCTCTCGCTGTTTCCCATTCCCCCTCTCGCTGTTTCCCATTCCCCCTCTCCCTGTTTCCCATTCCCCCTCTCACTGTTTCCCATTCCTCCTCTCACTGTTTCCCATTCCCCCTCTCACTGTTTCCCATTCCCCCTCTCACTGTTTCCCATTCTCCCTCTCACTGTTTCCCATTCCCCCTCTCACTGTTTCCCATTCCCCCTCTCACTGTTTCCCATTCCGCCTCTCACTGTTTCCCATTCCCCCTCTCACTGTTTCCCATTCCCCCTCTCACTGTTTCCCATTCCTCCTCTCACTGTTTCCCATTCCCCCTCTCACTGTTTCCCATTCCGCCTCTCACTGTTTCCCATTCCCCCTCTCACTGTTTCCCATTCTCCCTCTCACTGTTTCCCATTCCCCCTCTCGCTGTTTCCCATTCCCCCTCTCACTGTTTCCCATTCCCCCTCTCACTGTTTCCCATTCCGCCTCTCACTGTTTCCCATTCCCCCTCTCACTGTTTCCCATTCCCCCTCTCACTGTTTCCCATTCCTCCTCTCACTGTTTCCCATTCCCCCTCTCACTGTTTCCCATTCCCCCTCTCACTGTTTCCCATTCCGCCTCTCACTGTTTCCCATTCCCCCTCTCACTGTTTCCCATTCCCCCTCTCACTGTTTCCCATTCTCCCTCTCACTGTTTCCCATTCCCCCTCTCGCTGTTTCCCATTCCCCCTCTCACTGTTTCCCATTCCCCCTCTCACTGTTTCCCATTCCGCCTCTCACTGTTTCCCATTCCCCCTCTCACTGTTTCCCATTCCCCCTCTCACTGTTTCCCATTCCTCCTCTCACTGTTTCCCATTCCCCCTCTCACTGTTTCCCATTCCCCCTCTCACTGTTTCCCATTCCCCCTCCCCCTGTTTCCCATTCCTCCTCTCACTGTTTCCCATTCCCCCTCTCACTGATTCCCATTCCCCCTCTCACTGATTCCCATTCCCCTCTCACTGTTTCCCATTCCCCCTCTCACTGTTTCCCATTCCCCCTCTCACTGTTTCCCATTCCCTCTCACTGTTTCCCATTCCCCCTCTCGCTGTTTCCCATTCCCCCTCTCGCTGTTTCCCATTCCCCCTCTCATTGTTTCCCATTCCCCCTCTCACTGTTTCCCATTCCCCCTCTCACTGTTTCCCATTCCCTCTCACTGTTTCCCATTCCTCCTCTCACTGTTTCCCATTCCCCCTCTCACTGTTTCCCATTCCCCCTCTCACTGTTTCCCATTCCCCCTCTCACTGTTTCCCATTCCCCCTCTCACTGATTCCCATTCCCCCTCTCACTGATTCCCATTCACCCTCTCACTGTTTCCCATTCCCCCTCTCACTGATTCCCATTCTCCCTCTCACTGATTCCTGTACCCCTCTCACTGTTTCCCATTCCCCCTCTCACTGTTTCCCATTCCCCCTCTCGCTGTTTCCCATTCCCTCTCACTGTTTCCCATTCCTCCTCTCACTGTTTCCCATTCCCCCTCTCACTGTTTCCCATTCCCCCTCTCACTGTTTCCCATTCCCCCTCTCACTGTTTCCCATTCCCCCTCTCACTGTTTCCCATTCCCCCTCTCACTGTTTCCCATTCCCCCTCTCACTGTTTCCCATTCCCCCTCTCACTGTTTCCCATTCCCCCTCTCGCTGTTTCCCATTCCCTCTCACTGTTTCCCATTCTTCCTCTCACTGTTTCCCATTCCCCCTCTCACTGTTTCCCATTCCCCCTCTCACTGTTTCCCATTCCCCCTCTCACTGATTCCCATTCCCCCTCTCACTGTTTCCCATTCCCCCTCTCACTGTTTCCCATTCCCACTCGCTCTGTTTCCCATTCCCCCTCTCATTGTTTCCCATTCCCCCTCTCACTGTTTCCCATTCCCCCCTCTCGCTGTTTCCCATTCCCCCTCTCACTGTTTCCCATTCCCCCTCTCACTGTTTCCCATTCCCCCTCTCACTGTTTCCCATTCCGCCTCTCACTGTTTCCCATTCCCCCTCTCACTGTTTCCCATTCCCCCTCTCACTGTTTCCCATTCCCCCTCTCACTGTTTCCCATTCCCTCTCACTGTTTCCCATTCCCCCTCTCAGTGTTTCCCATTCCCCCTCTCACTGATTCCCATTCCCCCTCTCGCTGTTTCCCATTCCCCCACTCACTGTTTCCCATTCCCCCTCTCAGTGTTTCCCATTCCCCCTCTCACTGTTTCCCATTCCCCCTCTCACTGTTTCCCATTCCCCCTCTCACTGTTTCCCATTCCCCCTCTCACTGTTTCCCATTCCCCCTCTCCCTGTTTCCCATTCCCCCTCTCCCTTCTTCCCATTCCCCCCTCTCACTGTTTCCCATTCCCACTCTCTCTGTTTCTCACTCCCCCTCTCACTGTTTCCCATTCCCCTCTCACTGTTTCCCATTCCCCCTCTCCCTGTTTCCCATTCCCCCTCTCCCTTCTTCCCATTCCC